>NC_140590.1:1615992410-1616668130 GCF_964204655.1 Triturus cristatus
AGCAACAGGCTCCAGATGCCCCCTGTAAACGTCGTCATAGAGTGTATTCATTGAGATGCATCACTGTGCAACAATTGTTTTACAGTAAGGTCATCTTAAAAAGGGGCTGTAGATTAGTGACCTTTTATTTCAGGAGCTGCATGGTTTTACTGGTGAGAAAGTGTCACTCTAAGTGTCACACATTTTCCAGCTGAATGTCACACATACATGGATTGAAATCATGGAAATGTCACACATGAGAAATCTGAAAACTTGGCAGCAATGCACTTACCCGCCCCATTAAAGCCCCCAGGATGCTACTGGGAACCAAAATCGGCCCTGGCAAAGTGCTCGGCCGCCCCCCGTGGGGGGAATTGGGGGTGCCGCCGAGCTCTTTGCCAGGGTCGGTTTTCGGCCGATTTTGTTACAGGGCCGATTTTGCAGCTATGCTGCAAAAACGGCCCTGTGACAAAACGGCCCCCGGGGGCCCAAAAATGACCCCCACCCGTGCAGCGCACCGGGGGATTGCCTGGTGCCCGCTATGGCCAGTCCGGCCCTGATGCTTAGTAGTTTTTGCACCGTGAAAGTGGACCTTTCCAGCACAAAACAAGTTTTGTGCTGGATAGTAAATAGAATTTACTACACTGCATCACACTGGCACCCGTTCAAACCATTAGTAAGTCTGGGCCCAGGTTGCTTCTCCTCCTCCACACATGGTAGACACAGCCTGTCTTTAGGTAGTCCAGTTTTGTACAAAAGATTTTAAATCCTGTTAATAACCTAACAACTTCCCTGTGCCATATGGTGTAACAGTCCAAGGCTCACCAGGTTCATCTCAAACAGCGGTGCCTCTGTGAAGTTTGGCAGGATGGCAGATGCCCGGATATTTCCATAGCCTGCCAGGTGCAGGCTCCCTGGCAGGAGGGTCAGCAATGGCTGCTTTCTGGCCGACAACTGCAGCATCATCCCCATGTTTGGGTATTGCCTGGGTATCTGTGAAGAAAAAAAGGTAGTCAGTGAAAGAAAAGGGAATCAGTGAAAGAGGGAATCGGTGAAAGAGGATCCTCTAAGGTGGAGCAATAGAGGTTTTTGCTCAATTGAATACAAGAGAACTTTTGTGCAGAATAAGAACTTGCAGAAAGTCCATCAAGCAATTTTTTTTCAATATTACAAAATTAGCTTCCTTCTCATACTGTACACTGTTTTTATACTTTTCAATGCCGCACTGCTCCAGCTGCTACACCCTCTCTTGCTAAATCTTAGATCATAAACCATGAAGCTGAGGGGTTTGTAGGGATCACCAGAACCCTGAGTTTTTAATATCGACCTTATTACACGTTACCTGTTATGTATTTTTGATGTTTTTTTTTTTACACCACACACGTTTATTTTGGGGTAGTTACCTTGAAAATCCAGTTTACTTTCGCAAAATGTACAATCATAATTTGCACAACTCCACACCAACAGGTTTTAGGGTTATTACATTTACCAGAGAAAAACACTGGCCATTTGTTCGCGTTTTAAGTTTCTGCAAAGGCCCGGACATGTGACTTGAAATAAATCCCATATTTTCATTTTTAGCATGCCCCTTCTATCTTTGTTTACTTGAATAATCAGTCAGGAAACAATAAGGCAGCTCTAGAACACATTCTAAAGCACTTTCTTCTTATCAGTACTGTTTCAAGTATGCACAGATAAGGGTAAAAAACTACCAGCCTTTGGTGATGTTCCTACTTTTTCTACCCGCTGTGACTTTACAATACTGGCTAGGTCGTTACTAAAATAGGCCAGGTGGCAACACTGATCCTTTCCACGAGCCCTAATTCAGGGTAAAACTGAAGTCGAATGTCAAACCGAGTCTCACATAATTATAATGTTAGACACAAACACCGTTTGTTAATAAGCCAATGAGTTAATCATTTCATTGTCTCCAAATCACTAATTTGAGTGAGAGGTAGGCAGGTAGCCAATTTCGCCATTCATTAATCGCTTGAAAAAGCAGACCAAAGCTCTTTCATCTACGTCAGAGGTCTTCAAACTTTTGGATGCCGAGACCCCCCTGTCAACATTTTGAGGCGTAAGGACCCCCTCTTGACAAAAATGTCTAAACCTGTTGACTAAATTGCGTGGGATTAAAATGTAAATAAGGTTATGTGATGCCGCGTATTTTGGGATAGCATTGCTTCATTATTTTGATATTTGTTACACACAGTAACGCTGAGGAAAGATTTCACCCAATCAGTACCCATTTATAACCAAAATACAGCAATTATCATCAGAAAGATTTCAAGTCAACCTTTGTGAAGGGCCTTCCACTCTGCAGCAATACGTGCTGCCACATTAGAAGCTCACCTGGCCCTGACCGGAAGAAGCAGGGGTCCCTTAAAACCCTGGCGGTTTTGTGTAGAGTTAAGCCTTTTACCCATGCAGCTTTCCTCTCACCCCCTCCCTTCCATCCCTCTCTCCTCTCCTAACCCCGGATCCCTCTCTCACTTTGCAGGTCATTTTCTTTCACCCCTTTTTACAACTTCTGAACTCTCCCCATTCAACCTCTCACTTCACCTTTAATCACCTCTTGCCATTCTGTCCTTTCACTGCCCTCATCTCTAACAGTCTCTCACATTTATCTCATGGCCTCTCTAGCCCTGTCACCTCCCGTGCCCCTCAGCACTTCTCATTCACCTCGTCTCTTCATTCAAATTTTTGTCTATTTGTATCTTACACCTCTCCAGTCCCCCCATTCCTCTTTCACATCTCCCCTTTGTTCTAACACAAGCCCTCACCTTTGGATCACACTCACTTCTTGCGTGTCCACACTTCTCTTTGGCAATTCACATTTCTCCTCATCCCTGACCTCTTCAATCAAATTCTCTCACTCCCTTGCTGTCCTCTCTCATTTTGGGTGCGGATGGAAGTTCAGAATGGGATGAATGAATGTATGATTACTGATGGGCTTGTTTGAGTGAGTTGCATATTGAGTAGTGAGGGGGACAGGTGAGTGAAGTGTCACATGAGTGCAGGATGAGTAGTGTACTCGTGTGACTGCAGGTTGAGGTATAGTGTGAGCAGGACAAGTGCATTGTGAGTGCAGAGTGATCACTGTGAGTGCAAGGTGAGCGGGTGAATGGTGCAAGTGCATGGTGATCAGTGTGAGTGCATTGTGGTCACTGTGAGTGCAAGGTGAGCGGGTGAATGGTGCAAGTGCATGGTGATCAGTGTGAGTGCATTGTGATCACTGTGAGTGCAAGGTGAGCGGGTGAATGGTGCAAGTGCATGGTGATCAGTGTGAGTGCATTGTGATCACTGAGTGCAAGGTGAGCGGGTGAATGGTGCAAGTGCATGGTGATCAGTGTGAGTGCAAGGTGAGCGGGTGAATGGTGCAAGTGCATGGTGATCAGTGTGAGTGCATTGTGATCGCTGTGAGTGCAAGGTGAGCGGGTGAATGGTGCAAGTGCATGGTGATCAGTGTGAGTGCATTGTGATCACTGTGAGTGCAAGGTGAGCGGGTGAATGGTGTGAGTGCATGGTGATCAGTGTGAGTGCATTGTGATCACTGTGAGTGCAAGGTGAGCGGGTGAATGGTGCAAGTGCATGGTGATCAGTGTGAGTGCATTGTGATCACTGTGAGTGCAGGGTGAGCGTGACAATGAAGGGCGAGAATGAGGAATGAGTTGTCTGAATGCAGGGTGCATTCCCAGACCCATGAAGTAACTCAGCATGTTATTGACGGGGGCGTAGACTTTAATATCTAAGTTAAACTATTGCGGCATTAATCGGGGATCGAGGGTGAAGGAAATAAATAATGTGCTGATCCTGCAACAAACTTCCAGTCCTATGGTTAGGGTTGCCAGCAGATTATTTTGGTGGCCCAGTCGGTACAAAAAAAAACAGTCACCTAAAGCGGTATTTTCAGCGCTTATCTGTGCATACTTCCCAGGGCCGGCTTTAGTGCTGGTGGTGCCCTGTGCGACCATGTTTGTTGGTGCCCCCCACAATGACCACCCCCACCATGGATTCTCTCACTAGCACCCTTTAACAGTGACCAAGTCTCCATAACCCCACACTCTCAGATGCATTGAATTAGTTATATAGTGCCACTCATACCAGTGTAGGGTGTCCGAGCACTTTGCATCACACACACATTACACAGAGACAATCAATCATAAGTGTGTAAATCAGTGTATAGGAAATGTTACATAAGCCAAAGGACTAAAAGTATAGGAGTCACATGTCATCCATACTGGTAGGCAGTATAGTTCAAGAGTGCTTGGTGTGGAGAAGCACAAACTCAGAGTCGAAAAAGAAACAGCATAGTTGGGAGTTTCCTTTAATAATAAGAATTGATTTCTAGCCAAATTAACCCTTTTTGCAACATTAATCAATGGTCTAATAATGTATTCTTTGTAGTGTGCATGCTGTTCTAGGATGAAAGTTAATAGCTCACTATTCTCTATTAGGACTTTAAGTTATAAATTGCAAGTAACAAAAGGATGTCTCTTTTGAAAGCAGTAACCTGCTGATCTCTTCACATCATACGCACTCTGTAATCTACTTGGTACACGTTCTTTGCAGCAGGCATATTAACCCTCTGCACTAACTTCACCTAAGTCAAAACCTCAACTATACAACATTCTGATCTCTCTCCAGGAAGATAATTAATCACACAAGTTATCTTGACATTTATGTGAGGCCTGGTAATTGCCGGGAAAGAAACGCTGCAGCAGGTGCTTCAAAAGCACAATAAACTTTCACTCACGGCGCCCCCAGAAAGCCAAGTTTGTATTCCTTTCCATGAAATGCATTCTCACAGGCAGTGAATGTAAAATCCAAATGTAAGGAATAGGCACAGTGGGGACCCAGGGGGTACTGGAACCAGCAAAAAAACCTAAGCCTCTGTAAGCAGTTTACAAAGGCATGTTAAATGGTCTTTAAAGACCTGTGAAAAAACACGGGGGTGCCGGAGATAGGAATCCAGACACTGCTCAGCTGAGCCCCCAGCAGCTCAAGTTTCACTGCAGCAGCCCGGGCTGACTGGGAAGGCGTGACCCCCTTTGCATCACTCCACGGCCCCCCTGGGGGTCGCGCCCCACAGTTTGAAGACCCCTGATCTACGTTATCCTATGTTTCCTCTGAAGATTAATTTTAATTTTACATATTCAGCTCTCTCTTGCCACCTTGCGGAATACTTTGGTACTGCTCATCTCTTTTGCTTATTCTAGATTCCCCCATGTTATGTACAATAACAGAGCAAACACAAGAAGATGATGGACGGAGCGTTGAAACTTTTCAGACACAGATCTAGGTTGAATCCATCATCATTCTTAAGCTCACTTCACCACCCCAGTTCAGACCCAGCCATATGCAAATCAGTCTGGACCCTGTCGCTCATAGGAACAGACCAGCCCGAACTGCCAAGCCAGTTCTTCCCTGGACTGGAAAAAAGCATCCTGAATTGTAAACTTTCTCCTAGTTGTGCCTACCTTGAAAAAGTCCAGGATTTTGGTGCAAATCCCTGTCTATGATTCTTTTTAGATAGGGATTTGTATCAAAACCTTTTGGTGGTTGCATGGGTATAGCCATGCACCACCCGTGCAACACCCCTTTGACAGTGCAACACCCCCTTGACAAATCTAGATTTGCGTCAGAGAGTAAATCCCCCCGTAACACTTTATGTGGGGTTTGTGTTATGAAAGTCATGCAGAACTGACACAATGTGTTGATACTGGGTCTTTGTATGTTGGTATTCCCACCATTCTGTTGCTTTTCATTGCAATAGAACCAAGAAAACCTTCACTCCACAGTTTTCACCACAGTAAAGAGTATGTGAATTTTGACATCACTAACTATGAAGTCATGAACTTATACATGGTGAGACACATTACTTCTTTTGACATTCTTATCCAGTACTTTCAGACAACCTGCCTCCAACAACCTGCATGTCCAAAATGCATTCCTTACCACCGCCTTCATGAATATAACCTGCTATCAACCTTGAAATTGGTTCTTTAGGATGTAATAATCTAAAGGGCTAAGGTGTGATATATAATAATATGTCCCTTAGTGCTGTTTATTGAAACAAGCACAAGTGGCAACCAGTAACTTTTCTCTAATCACTCTTTTCACTCTCTCCACTAAGGTGTTAATTTTAGAACTTCATAAAGCTACAGTCAATTGTTTCACCACAGAAAAAACCAGAAAATTCTTTCATATCATAGGACACAAATTGCAGACCTTTGTCAAACACAATAACAGGAGGATAACCTTCAATCCCTCGCAAGAGAACAATAAACCTATAATAAACCCATTTAGAATGATAGTCCACCAAAACTATGATGCATGTTTTACCAAGGGTAAGCCTAGCACAGGACCAACAAAATCAGTCACAACATTCTCCAATGCGGATTGAGGAAATTCCACAGGCATGAGCTCAGGACTGCGTGTGACAAGGCTCTTTTCAACACCTTGACAGACTTGTCAAGAACCAATATGCAACTCCTCACAGAATCCTGGCCACTTCTGTAACCTTTTTTTTAGTAGCCGCCATTTTCAAATGTCCTTTCTGGGCTACCCTAATCAATCTCTTCCTCAACACTTGGGTGGTAGCACCTTATCACCTCTAAGGTTGAAACTACCCTCAACACTCAATTCATCAAGGAATAAGACATAACAGCAGTGCAAAGTGCACACCACTGACCAGCAGCAGGAGAGAGAAGAGGGCAGTGTTGTAATGAAGACCTTAGAGGGGGGGTTGGTGGTGATGGTGATCCGCCCTGGTAGTATAGTATTGCAGTGTGCGTATGGCTGACTCTACCACTGTGCTACAGTGGAGCCTTTGGCATCATGCTCCTCTCTCAGCACCAGTCCCCACTCTCAACACTTACCTCTGGAATCAGATCCTCAAAGCCATCCGTCTCCAGGTGGATTGAAGAATTTGTTGGAATCTGGAATGGAAAGAGAGGAATCAATTGCCATAGTGCCTGGGAGCTGCACTTCAACACTTTCAAGAGGACTCAACCGAATGCCCTGCATCAGACATTTAACGAAGAGCGATGCAGGGGCGTAAAGCATTAGAAAGTAGTTATAGAAGGAGTACAAAGACATTTATATACCTCAAGTATAGGAATACAGCAGAGTGAGAGCATATTCATTCTGGCAGCAGTATAGATCTAAAGCAAAATGATGGCACATATTTGTGCAGGCGGGAGTGTAACAACAGACAGTACTTATCAAAAGGGATGTTAGATCCACGACCTGCCTTCCGCCCGGCGTTGTAGGCTGCATATACAACAGAATTCAAAATGGCTTGAGGTATCATGAGTATTACCATCTTATTTTTCAGCAACCCGTCCTGAACTGAGTGTCAGGACGGGGCAGGGCAGGGCAATTACAGCTGAGTGGCAGCAGGGAGCTGTGCACTTATGTTTAAAGTGCGCATGCCCTTTGGCTGGCCATCTTGCGACAGCCAGCCAGATATGCGCATTTTAAACCTCTCTAACCCAGCAGTCTAAAACAGCTGGGTTAGAGAAAGCAATGGCCTCCAGTGCTCTAAGGGCGCTGAGAGACTGCTCCCTCCAATCCTGACACTTCTCTCATGCTGTTTAACAGCATAAGAGCAGCATCAGGATTGGTTAGTGCAGTTTCCTGGGTCTCGCGTTGGAGCTTCAAGGAGAGACAAGGAGGACGTTGTGCTGCAAGCCAGGAAGGTAAGTGCCATTTTTTTAAATGTATTATTGTACCACCGTTATTTGGCCTGCCCTACCACTGTAAATACATGCCAGCTGCCACTGCACTTTGGTCTATATTTCCTGCTTTCTTGTCATCTCCCGCCTAACGCTAAGTGCATTCAACCATACCTGTCTTAATTCTGCTTCCAAAGAACTATTGTCTCCGTGTAACCTCTTTCTACCTTGGTCAGCTGATGCTCCTCTCTTTGGAGCATTGAGCTCTGGACCTGAATCCTGCTAGGTCCCGGGCTAGTCACGGCATTCTCCACTCGAGTGAGAGGTAAGCTCATATTCTATTATTGTGTATTATATGAGTTTGCAAACTAGTTCACCAGAATCTAAAAGCTTGTTTTTCTCTGTGTTTATTTTACCAAACGGTGGTCATGGGAAGATCTCATCTCAACTTGGGTCTTCAGTGTCCTATCCCCTTCCCCAATATCCCTCAGGTCCCTTACTAAAGTATTAACATTAAGGACTTAGGTTGGAACAGGCAAATGCTTGGGATTGTCAGCTACATCATTTGGACAGTGCTTAATTTGTATATGAATAAGTGCAGGGGACCAAAGCGCTTCTCTGAATCCGCTTCTGGTACTGCCGAATGTCAGGTTTACCACATACCAAGGTTGACTAGTTTTGATTTCAACTTGTTCCTTTTTCATCCACTTTCCTAAACTGTCTAACACTTTAGCTACTATTAAAGTCCTACTAAAGATTCCCACTAAGGGGCCGATCTGGAGTGTTTTCCGACCAAGCCGGACTCCTGCACTCCGACCGAGCGAGTACGATGCGGCTGCATGCTGCTGGACTCAGTTCGGTCAGACTCCCATAGAAGTCAATGGGAGCCAGTCGTATGACGCGTACATGGGCTCCCATTGACTGGATAGGTACGTCTCGCACAAGGGCCTCCCTTACAGTGGGTACGCGTCGGTGCCATCCGCACCGTACATGCCTGTGTTGGGGGGACCCTTGGGTCTCCCCCTGTGTCCGAGTCGTAAGGCTGCGGGTGATGGGGGGTCTGACGTGGACCCCCAAAGGAAGCTTCCCGGATGTTTTGCGATCTGCCTGTCTGACGCGTGTATCGTACTGGCTCAGTCGGAAATCGCCTCCATTGCACGGCACGGTTTGTTTACGGATGAGACGTACGGAGCAGGTCGGACCCGGAAACGAGTCGGTCGGCGATTTCACGTTTCTCGCATCGTACTTGCTCGCTCGTACAGCTGTATGAGTCGGTCGGTCTACACGCACACGGCTTGTACTTTTTCCGGCCGGATCGCGTTCAGAGCCCTTCCGAGCGTGATCGGAATCGGCCCCTTAGCCTGTATAACAATATTTTTATTTCATTAGAAAAATATCTATTTAACTTTTTATCTTTTTTCTATAATTTACAGTATAAAACATAACAATGACAATTTCCTCTACATCACAATACATCTCATTATCTCATCATGTTACAAAAACTATCATATTCAATCATTACAACCCCGCTACTTTCTCACATTCACACCAACCACCCAGAATCTGCTGCATCTGTGTGAAAGGGAGTCCCTTTCATACAGATGCAGAAGACGTAGATCTACCATGAAGCTTGGCGGCAATAGTCACAAGCTTCTGAAGCATTATAAAAAGAATATTGGCTATTAATACAAGACAGTGCCTCAAAGAGATACAAGCAATAGTATTGCGTTCCGAAGATCTATAATACCGGAGGATTATTTAGGTGCATCTTCCAGTATTTCCCCATATGTCACTAAAGGTTGCACATTCACTTACGAATTAGAAGATGCAAGCTAGTGTATAGAAGTGATACATCAAGAATACATAACAAACCTCGCTTATTTTGTTGTAAAGAGAAAGTACAGTTCGGCATAGGTCCTGAAGAAGGTAGTTGCTATTTATTTATTCCACTGAAACGTGCGTTGACTGTTATCTGAGTCTTCCGGCTGAGACACAACAAAGAAATACTATAAATAGTGTCTCATTGTTGGGTTGTTAAGAAAACTACAGGGAAGGATGGATGTTTATTTTGTTCTTAGTGTCCATGATTCTCAGTGGAAAGAAATTGGTAAGTGGCCCAAGGAATTTATGTTAGGGCTGACCTAGGTGACCAGTGAAGATTAAGGTGCCGATTACGATCCGGTAAAAACCTCCGTCCGACTCGTACCCGGTTGTAAAACTTTACAAACATTGGAATTACGATTCGCACGGAAACACCATTTCCGTACGAATCGTAAAAAACACCGACCGACGAAAATATACGTATGAATGTGATCCGGGTGTACATACACGGGAGTACGACACGTACACGGGTGTACATACACGGGGGTACAACACGTACACGGGTGTACATACACGGGGGGTACGACTCGAACGTACACGGGTGTACATACACGGGGGGTACGACACGTACACGGGTGTACATACACGGGGGGTACGACTCGAACGTACGGGGGCTGGGTGGGGGTCAGCGCGTACGTACGGGGGCTGGGGGGGGGGGTCGGCGCGTATGTACGGGGGCTGGGGGGGGTTGACGCGTACGTACGGGGGCTGGGGGAAGTGTTGGGCGCGTATGCAGGCACATGTCTCCATGGTTGCTATGGGAGTTCGGTGTGGACGGTGTTTTTTCCATACGGGTGTAACATCGGACGCACGGGATGGATCGTAATTCCGCGGTCGGACTTCACTTTTCACATTTGTACAGTAAATCGTCCGTGGACGTGTCAGACACATTTTCTGACCCGAGGACGTGTGGAGAATAATTCCCAATGCAATTCGTATGGACTTTTTCCCATGCGAATCGTAATTGGCAGTTTGTACGGCACTTGTACGATTCGTACGGTAAAAAGACCGGATACGAGTCGTACGGGGAATTTTTTTACCGGATCGTAATCGGCACCCAAGTAGTCAGACTTTGCAATGTGTCCATATTGAAAATCTATGAGGCAAATTTACATTAAATGAATTTAGCAGGAGATTAGTGACACATTTGTTGGTTATTTAAAAACCCGGATGGATTTTGCAAGCCAGTCGGTCAATTATTCTAAACCGAAATGTAAGCATATTAAAGCTAAAATAAATGTATGACAATACTTTGAGAGAATCCCGGCGTGTTTATATAGCTGACATTAGTCATATTCACACAGGGGTTTCCTAAAACATCATCAGAAGTAAGCCTGAATCGAAGAGTGTCATATATTGTATTTCAGGAAATATAAAAAGAGAATGACTTTTCTATAATCTGATGATCAAACACTGGCCCTTGCATTCACACAAATTGTGCCTCCCTGAGCCCCACCAATCCCCTGGCTTACCATGTTTGGCATGAGGTTGAGCTGCATAACTCCTGATGTGAAATAAGCGAATGCCACAGAATTGAGAAAAGACTCAGAGAGTCCAAAATACAACATCTGGCTAGTTTGGTCAGGCATTGAGAAGGGTGCTGGAGAAAAGTTGGGGTCACGAGATTGTCCAGGACTGTAAAATTCGCCCTAGTGGAAAAACACAAAAGGTAACCAGGAGTTAGTGGGGGAGTGGTAGGAGATTATTGAGAAAGCCAAGGAGTGGCAGCAAAGGAGTAGGGAAAGAATCTAGCAGATATAGAAGAAGTTAAAAGATGAGTCAGCAAGACACAGGAGAAATAAATCAAGTAAAGAGGTTTCATGAGGCAGAACAGAATAAAGACAAGTGACTCTGAATGGGTGAAGAGAAGAATTGAAGCTACAGGAATGATGTGAAAAAAGACATGAGGATAGCATCCAATGCATAGTAATCATGCTGCTCTGTAAAACACTGATCTCCATCTCCAACTTCATGACCACCACTGCAGCCCACGAACACCTCTAGAACACCAAACCAACATGCTATCTTCAACCCATAAATTCACAACTCCAGCTCCTGACCAACACTCGGGGCAACTCTCCAACCTCAACCCACATACCTCCCATTCCACCCTTTGACCGGTGCCCTGATCCTGACCACTGCTTCCTACAAACCCTCATCACTACTCTCCAGCCTTGACCCACCCCCAACCTCACTCATTACTGAACTTCAGCCTTGACCAGCACATTAAACTGATGACTTCTCTTCAACCCAACCCCATACCTATGTTACCTCCAATCCAAAACTGGCCACTACATCCCACCTCACCCATTGACCACATCAGTCCAAACCCACATGACCACCATTTGAACCCCCTAATCACCACTCAAACTCCACCATGATCAGCAATTCTGCACTGACCATCAATCTAACTCTGATAACCCTCTTCAGTACCGTCTCCTTGCCATTCCAACATTTCTACCAAGACACCTCTCTGATCACCATTCTTATAACCACTTTAGCTCTCTGGCAAAAGAAAGAAATCCAGGTTCTTGACCACCTCTTCAATATTTGATCTCAGATCAAGCCGGGATACCCCATTACTTTGCATTTTTGCAATGGTAGTCCTGTTTCCCCCATTACACACACTCGATCTGTAGTATGCGTAGTTAAAGAAGGTAAAATGACACTAGTGTCAGCAGGCCTCCATCCCCACATGCAACAATTTATAGGCTACAAGGCCAACATCTGCCTCATTTTCTCAGAATGATAACTATTATAAAATCAGAGCAGAATATTTTTGCATTCTTCAGGAACAGAAAAATTCCATGGCATATATTGGATGCCAGGGAGTATTCTCTGAACTGTCAAATTATACCTTCATGGCATGCTGCGGAATTTTGCAGAATCAGCAGTTTCGCTATGGTTGCTGCCTCTGAAAGGTTTTCAGATTTGCATGTCAGCTACTCATTGAGCTACAATCAACCTTCGCCCAGTAGATTTACAGAGACCACCATGAAGAAATATAGGTAGATTTACGGTGATCACCACTGACCCCAGTGCTGTCTTTCACACCTTTGTTCGTTCAATGGTTCTCCTCACCTTGAAGTCCAGTTCTGCGTACTGATCTGTAATCCAAGGGGGCGTCAATAAAGAATAATCGATTGCAGCACTCTGATCGATCTGGACAGAGACTGGGAGAAGAAGCAGATGATTGAGACATAGTTAAGAGATGTTGAGCATTGAGTCCTGTGTCCCCCACCCCTGCCAGCTGTTGAGGCCTGTTCCTGGCCCATCTCTCCCAAACCCCCACAAGCCCCTCTGCATGAGCTCGTTTCTTCTCTCAGAGGCACCATCCAAAGTATCACAGCCTCTATTAAGATAGCTAGATCACAGCAGACCTGACTCAACCTTTCAACTTTCTCAGGTTCATATAATGAGTACTGTTGAGGAAATAACATATCTATTCCATGAAGTGGCCTGGTAGGGCTGCGTAACTTGTAGAGAAAATGCTGGGGAGCAGGCAGCATCATAATCATATTCTATATCCATAATGGAACCACCGTCTGTGAGTAAATACAATATGTTTGAGGTTCTTTTACATTTTATTCACTAATAAATTACACATATATAGTAATAAATATCATCCTCTCTGTGCGTTACTGTTTAGACTTCCATTTTCATTCTCTGAAAAGTTACATTTTTATGTTTTAAATAATGCCAGGGGTACTCACCAATAAAGAAAATCTTTGAGTATACCTCTATGCGTTTTTATACTTTCTTTCTTGCCAAAAACAGGACCCAAGACATTGTCCTTAAACTAGATTTATAGGAACTCCCAGGGTATAAAATAGTATCCCTCGGTTGAGTCCGCTGGGGTGGCATTGTTCCTACCCTAGTGTGAGAGGTTGCCAAAAGAAGAAACATTCCTTGATAAGTTAAGGGTGAGACGACCTCTCAAAAATCTTTTGAGGACCCTCTGCTCAGATGAGTCGGAACTGCAATTGAACAGTTGTGACTCCATTATCCCCCAGTAGTTTAGTGTGTGTTTCAATATACTGTAAATGCCTGTAGCTTTTCCTACTGGGAAACTTTCGGAGATCTCTTTGTATTTCTTGGGAATGAAACAAGAATGGTGTTTGTGTGAGATCTCAAAGAAGGTGTCTCTGCTTTGTCACAGTTTAGAGTGAAACTGGGGCATCTTAAGATGTTGGAGGTCCCATGCAAGACATATTTCGGGACCCCTGTTAAGACCAAATTTAGATTTATTGTCCATTTTAGCTAATTCAAGCCCTCATGATTCCAAAAAATATTGATTTATACCTCAACCCAGGTGCCTCCAACCAGTCAATTGCAAACAGCCAGTAGCGCCAGACAACTTCAAAGTACCTCACAGCCTTAAGTTCATTTTTGAACAAGCGGCAGGGTCACATTTTTCATTTAATGTTAAGGGAAGGCTGTTTTTACTTTACATTATTATCATCAGGCTACAGATAGCAGAGTCTGATAATGATTAGTGCGCAGTCAGGTTTATGGACCAGGCTGGGTCACAGAGGTGAAGGACTGAAGTATTTAACTCTTAAATAAAAGGCCTTGTTGACTCAATATTGGAGGAGAGAACAAAATGATGTTTCTGAATGGTTTTAATTGGCAAAAAATTAAAATTAAAAGTCACCTTAATGAATACCTCTTTATTTTAATTTTCTCACATTTCAAAGTGCACTGTGCTATATTTATAACTGAGAAATAGTCCTATTTTTTAAATGTGAGAAATTTAGAGAGAAGAAACCTTTTTTAATGAAACATCAAGTATTAATATTTTCCTGCGCTTTCAGGTAAGCCAAATACGTCTTAATGTTTTATGAAATATGTTTATTCACTTAAAATTTTCCCATTTAAAATAATTTATTTTTCAGTTATAAATATGGCACCATGTCTACAGGCCACTGTGAACAAGATGCTTGGTGTTTGTAAATGTACCACTTGGAAGTACGGGACAATTTAAATAATTTCTTTAATGGCATTCATTTAAACAAAGTTAACTCGTCAGTTTAATTCACTCACTACAGGCCATATTTATAATTGAGAAATACAGCCATTATTTTAAGTTGGAGAAATTTAAAGTGCAGAAAAATGTTCCATAATCTGAACATTTTTGTAGAAAATTTTTCTGCACTTTAAATTTCTCCCTTATGTGTTATACATATAACAGTGCCAGATATGGCGAAATGTATGTCCTGTGCCACAAGTACATACAACACAGTCTCTTAGTCACCTGTACACATGTATCTCATTTATACGCACACATGTTCATACATCCCAAAGACCAAGCTCTCACTGAAACTCATGGCAGCGCTGTCATAGTGCCCTTAGTCAAAGTATTTTGTTCAAACCATAGCATCTGGCTCTATTGGCATAAGGCGCAAATTCAATTAAGCTGGGCGAGGGGGTGTCTGGTAACAATAAAAGAGTTGTTTTGCCTTCAGCATCTCACAATGACTGTCAGTGATCATAAGTAGCTCTCACTACAGAAAAGGCTGGAGATCCCTGCCTTAACCTTTCAGAAATAGAGGCACACAGTGGATGAAAGTGCTAACGCAGGTGTTTATTATTAATTTCCATGACAACGCACTTCTCCCCATGTGCTATTTGGTGACAACATCCTTATTTACAGTGTTGAATACTCACTGTGTCATGCATATCCCTCCCTGCATCACCTAGCACCAAACAGCAAGTACATTGAATGCACAGGTCGATCAGCAGCGAGGTGCCTATGACCTGCCGGGCACCCTGGTTTCCTTGAAGTGACACAATGCAAGGGGGGATGAGTCTCCGGGTTGAGCAAGGAGAGGTAGAAAGAGAGACAAGACAGACAGAGGGCGGAAAGAGTAATTTAGAGGGAAGTCGAAGTAGAGAGAGCAGTAAAAATGAGAAAGCAAGGGAAGGTGGGAAAAATGAAAGAGCAACAAGTAGGTGACCTAGAGAAAGGTTAAATAGAAAAGCAGAGTGGTGAGGTAGGGATAGGTAGAGAGGCAGAGGAGAGAGGTTGATATAGAGAAAGAGTAAAAAGAGTCTACTTAATATCCCTTTCACTTCACCAGGGGCCCCTTGGAAGTTGGGGGGCCCGGGCAATTGCCAACTGTAGATAGGTCTTTAAAAGTATTTTGAGTGAGAATGACCCAACCTTCCCATAATAAAGACAACTGATTTGAGTAGGTGACCCTCAAATGTTGCCCAAAACCCGCTCTCTCCCCCTCACTTTCTTTCCCACCCCCCTCTCTCTCTCCCCACACCCCGCATGCTCCCCTCACCTGGCATAGTCTTCAGAGCCCCGTCCAAGCGCGCAATCATGTTTCTCACCGCCGGACACGACTACAAGAGGAATATATATATTGAATTGTACAGCTGTGCTGCATTTTTTTCCACACACAAATTAAACAAATTCAACACACTACATTTTAAATCATGACCTTCGAAATCCAGGCAAATGGTAGCATACTACTTTTCAAAATGACACAAGTCTTTCTTTGTCCGCTCTTCCTGGTCGGCCCCACACAAATCTCTCACTTTTTTTCCCTTTTACCGCGACCATAAGCGCTGCAGAGGTGGTCTAGTTTACACTGAAAGCAGTGGCAGCTGCTACTTAATTGGGGGGGTGGGGCAGGGGGAAGAGGTGGGATAAAAAAAAAATCCACTACCTGCGACCTGCAGGTAAGTCCCGGGCCTCTTCGGTGGTCGACAGGCAGGAAGCAGGAAGCACACAGGCTCCCCTAGCCAATCAAACGTTGCGATTGGTCTGAGTGCCATGGTTTGGCGCTCAGGCGGGGACCATTAGCCTGTGCATGTTCTCTACCCAGGCTGTGCAATACAGCCGGTGGAGAACATGCTAAGTGTGCAAGACTGTTTGGCTGGCCCAAGACGGCTGGCCAAACCATCATGCGCACTTAGCGTGTGCTCACAACTCCTCCCCCTGCTCTGGTCAGTCCAGCCCCGCCCCGCACCTAAGCATTAATGGAAAAATAACATGATAATAACATTGCGTTATTATAATTTTATTTTTCCTTTTTAAACTGCTCGCAGAGCAGGGCGGTGACACTCTTCGCCTTAGCGGAGGAGCTACCGCTAACTGAAAGTACAAGGTATATCTCACAAGACGCCTGTGTCTCAAAGGCGGGTGAACAGCCCTGCTGATGTCTCAGATGCGTTCCCCGTTGAGAAGCTTCCCAATATAAAAAAGCTGCGCCACACATAAATCGTGCCTTGCGCCTCCATATGAGGAGGTAAAGCAGTATCTGTGGAGCGCCACCTAGTGGTGCCAAAAGTTACTTTAAAAGGCCCAAAGAAGGACTTTTTCATTGTACTGAGGAGCGCTCATTGGGCAAAATGCCTCTACTATCGCCTTCAACTGATCTAACTCCATCAGATGTCTTATTGTTTCTAGACATTCACAGTATGTGTCCTTCTCTCTGTACTATTTGGCTTCCCTGCTTCTCCCAGACACAGAGAGCCCCTTACACATCCTATTAACCCTTTTCTCTCCAGTTTCTGTCTCCCCTCACAGTATGCCATCGCACATACTACGTCCCATAATTATGCAACATTTTTAAAACCTGAACATCCACCTAGACCACTGGCTACCCTACCCCTCCCTTAAAAGAAACAAGCATTGGCAACGCTAATGAGCCTCGCCCCGGTTAAGTATTGGGAGATTACTGACTTTAGCCATGCTTGTTGTCAATTGTGCTTGCAATCACCAAAAAGAACAAAAAAAGTTACTGCTGATGTTGATTGGTATTGGTGAAAACAAAACCACGAATGCACATGCATGGTTCATAGCTCTGTAGGTAGTTTTTTTTAAAGTACACTTTGATTCCCCATTCCAAAATGGCGAAAACCTCTCTTAGTATGGTAAATTAAAATAAAAAACATAACATGTGTGCAAGACCGCTTTTTAGGAAAGCAAGCAGCCCGGTGGCAGTATGTAGCATGCCAGCCCACCAAATAAAAGAAAATGCATGCCTGGGAGCAACTCAGAAGCGGTGTAGGGGCGTACGGTGTGGGAGTGCAACTCAATGCTGCAGAGCGGCATTACCACCGCCGAGTAGGGGAGCTGTGGGTGGTTTGAGTTGAAAAAGTGAAAAAGCAGGGTAGGCCGGAGGAGCTGGGGGAATAGGGAAGCAAGGCAGAACGCAGGAGGGGTGGATATGTGAGGAGCAAAGCAACACACACAGAGAGAGCAAAGAAACATATGCACTCCCAAGGAGTGCTCAAAGAAAAACATAAAAAGTATTTCCATGACAGTAAAAAGTAGAAGAATACAAGTCATCCAATCAGAAGGATAGTAAAGAAGCTGTGCTCCAGGGGCAGGAAAAACACAAGAAGAGGAAGGCAGCCATCAAATAAGAAGCGAGGAAATAAGAATGACAAGAACGTCGCCCAACGGTAAGTAAGGACCTCCACTAAATCTCTTTGTGAAGACTGGTATTGTACATAATAGGTCTTCTACAACAGACAGCTTAAAGCTATCTGTAGGAGAGACTTAATAATGATATAACCACATCTGATCCTGTCACTAGAAGGAGACAACACCGGACACTTTCCATAACTGTATGAATGATATCACCAAATGGCTTAAATTTAACTCCTTGAAGTTCAATGGAAATAAAACAGAGTTCCTGTGCTGTCCGGTGAGTAAGATTCCAGCCTCGCTTTCATCTGATTTTTGGCCAGTGCCCTCCGATAAGACTCCCCTACCCCTGGAGGCTGTCAGGAATCTGGGTGTCATCATTTACAGGAAGCTTAGGTTGGAGCGCCACTTCAATAAGACCGCAGAGACCTGTTTAGCTTTAATTAAAGCACTGCATAAGATTCTCCCTCTACTCCTCAACTCTACTGTAAAGGGGGGCCGCTCGGCCCTCCCGCCCACATGGCGGTGCGTCGCCCCCCCCTCCCCCGGCCCCTCGGTGGTGGGGGTGCGTCGCGGGTCGATGACGCGCGCGGCGCGCCCCCACCACCGATAGGTTGATGCCTCCCCCGTGACCCGGAAGCAGCTTTTCAGCTTCCGGGGCAGGGGAGCGGGTCCGGCGGGGGGCAGGCCGGTGCAGCAGCGCCTTCAAAGGCCCGGGGAGCGAGCTGGGCGCCCTCTTGCCCCTGGCTCGCTCCCTGCATACCTAGTGTGCCCCTCGCTCGGGGCGTGTAATTTTCGTGTTTTTTTTTCTTTTCTTTTTTGCAGGAAAAAGACCCCGAAGGACGTCGGAGCGGACGGCGACGAGGAGCGCGGTGTAAGGAGGTGTCATCGGCGATGTCGGGGCTTGTTTTGCGGGCATTGGCGTCAGGCGGAGGACGAGGGCGTCTTCGCTTTTACACGAGGCGGCTGATCCGGATCGAGCAGGGGCGGTAAGGAGCACTAGAGCGGACCGGACCACGTGGGATCCCGAGTTGTTCGGTGTGGGCTGTGGTTTGTAGGCGCACGCACGCGCCTCGAAGGTAATTGCGGGAGGAGCAGGGGCTCCGGTGCAGCACGAGGGAGAGAATCCCACATGGTGTTTGTCTGTGGGGCAATGGTTAAGGTCAGAGACTCGTATTCTCAAGGTTACAGGTTCAAGTCCCATTGCTGCTGTTCAGTTAGATTTCTGTAATTAATATCAATGCTGTTGAAGCAAGGAGCCGTAGCTTAATAGTAGGTCTTATGGCTCTGGTGTCACAGAATCTTCCAATACAAGGGTTCAAGTCTTGCCAATGCATTATATAAGGGTTTCTGGTTGCTGAACGTTTTTTGATTGATTACACAAAGTCTTTTGCAAGCTATTAATATTTTGTTTTTTCTAGGAAGCTTGACTGTGGGGTTTTTTCCAGTGGCAGACAACAGATCACGGGCGCAGAGCACAGCAACGGGCTGAGGACACACGGGTCATCGGTGGTAAGGGGAGTGAGGCAGGCCTGCACTTCATTGCTTCTGGGGGCCCGCAGGGCTTGAGACCTTCCTACGAGGGGTTGGCGCTCGCCCACACGCTAAGACTAGCTTGGTGTGTTTTGCGGTCACAGTTGCATGGTGCTTACGGCCATCTTCACATCCTCCTTCTGAAAGAAGGTACAATTGCCTGGGTTGGCTAGGATTAGATTGCATTGCATATTGTGGAATATGCCGGGGGCACAAGTTAATAAGAGTGCCCGCATGGAGCAAATGATGCAGACTATGATGCGCAGGATGACGGCGATTGATAGGCGCTTGGGTAAGGTAGATGAGTTGGGTAGGAGTGTGGCAGAAATTAATCAGAGGTTGGATGGGCCTCCTGGTCCACAAGGCAGGCCAAGAAGGATAATCAACCCACCACAGCCTAGAGGTGATTTTGTCACCCCTCCTAAGAGGGGCAAGTCCAAGAAAACTGCAAGCACAACGCCCAATAATACAGCTGAGGGGGAGGGAAAGCCAGGGGGAGTGCCTAAGGATGCTCCCGTGATGCCCCCAATGGCACCGGCTGGGCCAGCTCCTCTTACGCCAGCATTGCCGGTTGCCCCACTCGGGGTCATTGCCCCCGTCACCCCCGTCACCCCCGTCACCCCCGTGAACATTGCCCCCGTCGGGGTCCCAAATCCCCCGAATAACGTTGTCCCGGTGGAATTGGCATCCCAGATAGCCGCCATTTTACCCTGGTTACAGTTAGGGGGGTTATTGCCATCCTCTCAAGATCATTCAGCGGAAGCCTTGAAACTGGTTGAGATGATTAAGTTGGCCAGGGCGGGGGAAGGGGCGCCATTGGCACCAATTACTCCCCTAACAGGTTCCGCCAGCGAGCAGACGGCAAAGAAGGATGGTGCTACGTCACAAGGCATTGACAGTGGTAAGGAGGTGGCTTTGCCATTCCTTAAGGATGGTGCTATGCCCTCAAGGAAGGAGAATTTGGAGCAGCATGTGTCTCAGGCTGTGAAAGAGATGATCTGGGCGGGCAAATATATCAACATGTTCTCCTTGCTGATTGATAGTAGGGAACTTGAATATGCCAAGTCACAAAAGGAATGGATGTTGCCCAGTGAATGGAGAATGGAGTTGGTTAAGTTCAGAGTGGAAGAGACATTTATTAACTGGATGAGGGCCTTTTCCGTGTTCAGTGCCATTACAGCTGAAAGGTCGCCCAATTTACAAGCAGAAATGGCCTGCTACCAGAGCAGGATTGCCATGTGGAGCGAGACACAAGTGGGAAACGGGTGGAAGAAATATGACATTTCATTCAGGAAAGCTAAAGAATGTAATCCCTCTTTAGCATGGGATATGGTGGATTCCCTGTCATGGTACAATCAGATAACGGGGGGGGCAGCAGCAATGGGGGCAACTGGGGCACAGAAAATATACCCGGCCAAGCCCCAACAGCCCTTTCGGCATGCGCAAGGAAGTGAGGTACCAGGAAAGGGTAAGGGTTGGGGGGGATAAAAAGGGCGTATGTTGGGATTTCAACAAACGGTCCTGCACTAGGGCAGCGGGCACATGTAAGTTCAAACACGCCTGTTCCTTGTGTGGGCACCCCTCACACCCAGAGACCTCCTGCAGATTTAAGGGTGGCAACCAGGGCTCCAAGGGGAGAAGGAAGCCTGAATAGACAAGAGGAGGGTTTAGTATCACACACTCCCATTGATGTCATGGCAATGATTCCCTGGCTGAACAGATACCCAGATCACGCAGCGGCTAAATTACTTCAGGAGGGATTTTCTTGGGGTTTCAGGATACCGGCAGGAGGGTACACAGGTAAGACTGAGTGCAGGAACCAACTGTCTGTAAAGCATAACCCAGGGGTAGTGGCTGCAAAAATTGAAAAAGAATTACGCCTGGGTAGGATAGCAGGACAATTTGATGAGGTGCCAGTGCCCAACTTTGTTTGTTCCCCACTTGGTGTTGTCCCTAAAAAAGAGAAAGGCGAATATAGACTCATTCATAATCTCTCAGCCCCAAGGGGGGCATCCTTGAATGATGCTATATATGAGAATGTCTGCAGTGTAAAATATGCCTCTTTTGACCAAGCGGTGGTGTTGCTTAGGGGCCTGGGTTCAGGGGCATTGATGGAGAAGTCTGACATAGAGTCTGCATTTCGTCTTCTCCCTGTGCATCAGGGGGATCACCACCTTTTGGGGTTCAAGTTTGATGGGAAGTATTACATGGACAAATGCATGCCCATGGGTTGTTCGATCTCGTGTGCCTATTTCGAGACGTTCAGTTCCTTCTTGGAATGGGTAATGAGGCAGGCAACCGGGCACCAGCAGGTCATGCACTACCTGGATGACTTTCTCTTCCTGGGCGCGGCTGGGTCTCAGAAGTGTGCACGGGCATTGCAGGAATTTTGCGTGCTCATGCGGGCTCTTGGGGTCCCGCTGGCGCTGGGGAAGACAGTGGGGCCAGCTACTTGCCTAGAATTTCTGGGCATTGAAATAGACTCTGTGGAGGGTTGTTTCAGGCTCCCAAAGGAGAAGGTGTCTAAATTCAAGGCGGCACTACGCGCGTGCCTGGCCAAAGAGAAGGTCTCGTTACAACTGCTTCAGGAAACAGTGGGCCAGTTGAATTTCGCGTTGAGGGTGATACCAATGGCTCGCCCCTTTTCTAGCTCAATTGCGCAGGCTATGAAGGGTCTGCGAGAAAAACACCACCGCACTAGACTGTCGCTGGAGGTACGCCAGGACATGCAGATATGGATGGCATTCCTGGAGGACTTCAACGGCAGGGTTGTGTGGTCCGGCCCCCCCACTACTTCAGCAGAGTTAGGTTTATGGACTGACGCTGCTGGGAGTGTTGGGTTTGGTGCCATCCTTGGAAACAAAGTGGGTCACCAACAGGTGGCCGGACGAATGGGTGTACAGTGAGTTGACAACCAACATTGGTTTTCTGGAGCTGTTCCCCATATGGGTTGCATTAATGGTCTGGCCAGAACCTCTGCGTAACAAATCAGTGATATTCTGGTCAGACAACATGACGGTGGTGGAGTGCATCAATCAGCAAGCGGCACGCTGTTGGTTCATACTCCGCCTCTTGAAGGAGATTGTGTTGAGATGCTTGAAATTTAATGTTATATTCAGGGCAAAACATGTGCCAGGTGTCCTTAATAATGCAGCTGATGCACTCTCTCGCCAAAAAATGCAGGTATTCAGGGAACATCTTCCATCGGCAGAGCCTACACCGACACACTTCCCGTCAGCGCTCTGGCAGATTGGTGCCCCAAATTACAGGACCTCGTGGCTGCTAGCTTAGCCCCCAAGACAAGGACAGCGTATGAAGGGGCGTTTGGTTCATATTGCACTTTCTTGGGGCGTGACTGGGAATCCAAATGGGCTCTAGAGAATAGTTTTACAGATTATCTGGGTAAATTGCATCAGGAGGGTCGCTCAGTGGCAACAGCTAACAGGCATAGGGCAGCTGTCTCCTTCTACGCACAGGCAAAGGGAGTGAAAGACCCAACTAACAGCTTTGTGGTGCGGAAGGGTCTGAGGGGTTGGCGCCGCTTACAGGGCAGCACGGCTGACACTAGGAAACCAATAAGCTTGGGGAGGCTGACGGCATTATTGCCTGCATTGCATGGCGTCTGTAGTTCATACTGGGAGATACAATTGTTCACAGCAGCTTTCACATTAGCCTTTTATGGAGCTTTGAGGCTGAGCGAGTTGGTTGCAGCCTCCAAGGCAGATAGGCAGGGGGGTATCCAATTCCTGAACACAACAATACAGGGAGACACATTGTGGTTGACAATTTTGATATCAAAAACTGATCAGGAGGCGCGTGGGGAGACTGTGGTACTGCACAGGGCAAGGGCCAATCCTTGCTGCCCGGTACACCATGTAGAGATTTTCATCAGGCAGAGAGGTGGATTGTTGGGTGGGTCGTTCTTATTACACGCTGACGGCACCCCTTTAACCAAATACCAGTTCAGAAGAGTCATGGAGTTGACTATTACCAGGGTGGGCCTTGACCCGAAGGAATTTGGCACACACTCCTTTAGGATAAGCGCAGCCACTGAGGCAATCACAAGGGGTCTGCATGTGAACAGTGTTAAAAGAATTGGGAGATGGTCACCCAAGTCCAATTGCTACAAACGGTATGTGCGGGTACACATGTTGTAAAGTACCTAGAGTTTTCTGACGTTGGGTTGTTTTTCTGGTTTTGCAGTTTCTTTGCTCTGTGACGCAGGCGGAGAACTCGTTTCGGGTCATCATCAAGATTTATCGGCGACTCATCGCGGCGTGAACAGTCGGGAACACAGGACGCGGTCAGGCAGAGTTTGGATTGTTGGTCATTCATATGTTAATCGTGCTAAACATGTCTTTTTTATAGGCAGGGGTAGAAGGGAGCTAGAGCAAAAAGGTTTGTTCATCTCCTTCTTTGGGAGGGGGGGTCTCTGCCTCAGTCAGTTTCGGGGATTCTTTGCAGAGTTGGTCGCCCAACATGCAGCACCATCGGCGGTGGTGATTCTTCATCTGGGGGGGAATGACCTTGCTAGACTGGGTAGGAGGGTCCTCCTGGAAGAGATCATCTAAGCAGCGGGTTGGGTAAGGAGGGTGTGCCCTGACTGCACTGTGGTATGGTCCCAGCTGATACCGCGGCTGCAGTGGCGTGGGGGTGATTCCGTCAGGGCATTGAATCACTCGGTAAAGAGGATCAATACCAAGTTAGAGAAACTTTTCTGAACCACGCACTTACAGACCATCCCACATGGGACTATTTGGGGGGATGAATTGTACTTACAGGATGGGGTCCATTTGACTGAGGCAGGGAATACAATATGGTGTGATAATATCTTAGCTTGGTTGAAGGGCTTTGTGCGGTAGGTATGACCTTCAGGCGGGAGTTGTGGGGGGGCCAGATTGTCGGGAAACAATGCTGGCCTGTGGCGGTAAGGTCATGATCGGTGAGCAGCAATTTAAGGTCCTAGGGGGGGCGTCACCATCCACGGAGGGGGCAGCCTAGGGGGAGGGGCCACTGGTCCCTCCTAGAACTTCAGGGGCAGGAATATCCGCTAGCTGCTAAAGATGCGGGGGAGGGAGTCACGCTTTTCTTAGGCTGGTAGCCACCCCGCACATACATCATGACGTCAGCAAATGACGCAGAGTGTAAGGGCCCTCCTTGTTGGTTAAATGGAGTTCACGATGCCGACGGGGTAGGCGGTCCCCTGTCGCGCATGCGCACCTGTGAGTAAGGGCGTGGTTAGTAGGACTTGACACCGGTTAGCGACCTTGCTGTCGGGCCAGAAATGTTAGAATGCAAAATTCAGGCAGGATGTTAGATTCGGATAGGAAACACGCTGTATTAGACTTTTGTTAAGGTTAGCCTTGGATATTTGTCTTCAATACTGTAAATCTAATGTCATGAATTTTGCGTTTCTTAACATAATTGATGTAATGTTGATATTCATCCTTTATTGTTTTGTATAATAAATACGGCCAGGGGTCCCTGACCTCCCGCCTTCCAAAGACAACTTGCCTATGTCAATCCTTCAAGGTGGTGTGGGAAGCTGGGAGGGGGGGATAGCCAGTCACGGACCATGTGTAAAGGGGGGGGGCGCTCGGCCTTCCCGCCCACATGGCGGTGCGGCGCCCCCCCTCCCCCGGCCTCTCGGTGGTGGGGGTGCGTCGCGGGTCAATGACGTGCGTGGCGCGCCCCCACCACCGATAGGTTGATGCCTCCCCCGTGACCCGGAAGCAGCTTTTCAGCTTCCGGGGCAGGGGGGCGGGCCAGCTGGGCCGGCGACCCCCTGGTGCAGCAGCGCCTTAAAAGGCCCGGGGAGCGAGCTGGGCGCCCTCTTGCCCCTGGCTCGCTCCCCGCATACCTCGTGTGCCCCTCGCTCGGGCGTTTAATTTTCCCCATCCACCTGCCCTAAAAACAAGCCACTAAACAATGCTAGTCAGAGGTACTATGTAAGTTTGACTTAGGCCTTTTTGAGCTAGGATTGGTTGTGATCAAATATGGATGTTGTGTGTACTTAGGCCTTTTTCCCGTTAGAGCTGTGATTATGTTGTCATTAAAAGAGTAATATTGTGTGTACTTAGGCCTTTTTTCCCATTAGTACAGCATGCTTTGTATTACTATGGTCTGGTTTTAGTTTAGTGTAGTTGTCCTTTAGCGAGTTCTTTTCCCCTTTTTTCCCTAGGTTCATCATCGTATTTATTAGGGTTGGTCAGGCTCTAAGGTCATGATCGGTGAGCAGCAATTTAAGGTCCTAGGGGGGGCGTCACCATCCACGGAGGGGGCGGCCCAGGGGGAGGGGCCACTGGTCCCTCCTAGAACTTCAGGGGCAGGAATATCCGCTAGCTGCTAAAGATGCGGGGGAGGGAGTCACGGTTTCCTTAGGCTGGTAGCCACCCCGCACATACATCATGACGTCAGCAAATGACGCAGAGTGTAAGGGCCCTCCTTGTTGGTTAAATGGAGTTCACGATGCCGACGGGGTAGGCGGTCCACTGTCGCGCATGCGCACCTGTGAGTAAGGGCATGGTTAGTAGGACTTGACACCGGTTAGCGGCCTTGCTGTCGGGCCAGAAATGTTAGAATGCAAAATTCAGGCAGGATGTTAGATTCGGATAGGAAACACGCTGTATTAGACTTTTGTTAAGGTTAGCCTTGGATATTTGTCTTCAATACTGTAAATCTAATGTCATGAATTTTGCGTTTCTTAACATAATTGATGTAATGTTGATATTCATCCTTTATTGTTTTGTATATTAAATACGTCCGGGGGGTCCCTGACCCCCCGCCTTCCAAAGACAACTTGCCTATGTCAATCCTTCAAGGTGGTGTGGGAAGCTGGGAGGGGGGGTAGCCAGTCACGGACCATGTTCCCAACTCTTCTAGAGCACTAGTAGTCCTCAGTGTGATTTTATTACTGTAATGCCCTATTGCTAGGGGCTCCAGACTACCTGCTTGGATGGCTTCAGAGGCTTCAAGCTGTGGCCAAGGAGGACATCAGTCTCGTTGGCAATTAGAAATTTACCCTGGCTACCACTAAAACAAAGAATATTCTTTAGGTCCCTCTGCATTGTCTTTAAATCCCTGCATGGTTTCGGTCTGGCCCCTCTGCGTAAGAGACTATGGTATGTTCCTGGTAGGAGTTTACACTCCGCCTCTGCCAACCTGGCCTGTATGGCCACATACAGAAAGGTTAGACAAGGAGGACGGGCCTTTACGACTGAGGCAGTCCAATTCTGAACTCAACTCCTGGACACTCTGAGGCGATCTACTGTATTATTGCATTTTTTAAGGTTCTCAAAACATGGCTTTTCCCTTAATACAATTAGTGCTGATTTGTATGGTTGAGAATTTGTCTTCTTTACCCTAGTTGGTACAATAGCGCCAGGATACCTGTCAGGTTATAGTTATGCTTAAGAAATGTAATAAATAAATAAATGAACGTGCCAGCAATTTCACCCACTACCATTTGCCGTCCCTCCCATACGTATCTCTTGTGGAAGAATTACAGTGAAGGGGCTGTTTCAGTAATTATAGGCAAGGCTCCAGTTTTCAGTTTTTACAGATTTTTACAGATAAATACAGACACAAAACAATGTGTTTTCTGTCTGCATTTATTTTTAAAAGTGGATAAATACAGAAAATTAGGCTTCTTTTAAGTGACTCTCCGTGCTGTATTTAATGAATTGTAGCCCAACAGCTGAGCAGATGGACAGCATGGGAAATTACAGAACAGGATGAAATCTCTTTACCCAACGTCATATGTCCACATACATTTGTGGTTTAATGCTATATTTACCGGTGAATGTATTGTTCTGTAATATTTGGCAGCTTAAATAGCTAAAACATGACAGACATCAAAGTATGACTGGCGGTCTATCAGTTCAATATGGAAATATACAGTTTTACAACTTCATTTATCTGCAAAACACAGAACAAATATGCCTAAATACCGATAAAATGGGCAAAAAATAAAAATGGATAAATACAGACAGAAATGGTAAAAAAATAAATACCATATAACTGGGAGTCCTAATTATAGACCTCTCAGTGAACAACTGAATTGGCTGCACTGAAGTCAACTTTCCAATGCATTTGATAAACTGATTTACTGATTTTACAAGTGAAAACACTTCCTTATTACATTGAAGGTGCAATTTGCTTCGATGCAGGCATGTTATCTCTCCCTCACTAGCAACAGTGATGCCAGAGTATGTCAGTAAATGTAACAAAATCAACAAATATCATAAATGAATTGGAACTTTGGTGAGATGGGGTGAAGCCACTAAATAAGTGATTGGGGATGCGCACATGGACTTGGGTACATAAGCCGCAGGGAGGAAGATGATCCACAATAGTCTGCCAACCAAAATCAAGGCCACTGACATTTTTTGGCAGATCAGTGTTGACGTTGCTCCTCATGGGAACAGTCCAGCCCTATGTGGGATGGGTATGCACAGACCTGGGTCCTTTGCTCGCTGTGCCCCAGAATTAAAGCTCGCCTGTCTGATGAGGGGCTATACCCCGAAACCAGACCCAGGATGCTTGTTTGCAGTACAGGGAGGACCCGTCTTGGCAATTCGGGCTGGACTGTTCCCATGAGGAGCAGGGTCAAGACTGATTTGCATATAACTGGATCTGAACTGGGGTGGTGTAGTGAGCAAAAGAACAATGGATTTAACCCAGAGCTCTTGACTGGGGGTGAATGTTTGATTTATTCAGCATTCCGTCCATCATTTGTTGCTGCAGCATTTTTCGCCCTATGTGAGATGGGTATGCCCAGATGTGGGTCCCTTGCTCTCTGTACCACTGGATTCAAGCTACCCTGGCTGATGAGGGGTGATAACCCGAAACTGGTCCTAGGATGCTTATTTCCAGTCCAGGGAGGACCCAGCTTGGCAGTTCAGGCTGGACTGGTCCCATGAGGAGCAGGGTCAAGACTGAATTGCAGATGGCTGGGCCCGAACTGGGGTGGCGTACTGAGCAAAAGAACAATGGATTTAACCCAGATCTCTTGACTGGGGGTGAGTGTTGGATTTATTCAGCATTCTGTCCATCATTAGGTGCTGTAGCCCTTTGATTTCCCTTGGTGCTTTGTGTTTTCTTGGTGCTTTTTAACATTTACTCTTTATAAAAACCATATATCCATTTTCCCTAATAACATTGTAAGCAATTTTATGCAATGTAACTTCATAAATTTATCTTTGGTTTTACAGCATATGGGATTTGATTGTTTGGTATCTTCATTCATTTTAATATGGTGTTGTGCTGCTTAAATTACGTACATGCATTTCTTTGAAGAAAAGTTTATTTGCGCCAAAGCCACAAGGGGTACGCCCAGGTTTTCTCTTTAGTACTGTATTTTACTTATCAAGCTATTGATTTTTTAACTTGATGGGAGTTCACACCTTGCTATCCCATCGGTTAATAATCCAGCATCTCAGAATGTGTGCGTGCTGGTGCAATAGTTCACCTTGTGAAAGTTATAATGCAAGGGTACTCGTTGTTAGTGTCCTCTACAAATGGGTAGTTTTTAGATTCCAAGGGCAAATTACTCCAAGCCCAGTTTATCTGTTGATTGGCAGCACCCATCAGGACATCCGGGTACAACACAACACAACACAACACAATAACTGCTGCAGGACACTGCCGTTGTGTAGGCAGAGTCCAGTGAACTGCTTTGTCCGAGGGGCCTATAATGCTGTTAAGATGCCCCTGCTGCAGGACTGATGTTTTGAGTGTGGCAGGAAAGGGAAGGCTATTTCCCAATCCATTGGGGCACCTTGAAGTCTTTGAACCAAGGGTTCAAGGGCAGCATCATGTAGGATGTCAATACCACATAAAGATCTACAACAACATTGAATGTATCTCCAGTGGACACCACTCTGAGGTGAAGATCACATTCCAGCAAATATGAATTCCAGGTACGAGGTTGTGTGTTCATCCTCTTGAGAGACCAAGCGCAGAGGAGAATCCAATAGTGGAATGGATGCAAAAGGTGACTGGGGGTGAGTGTTTGAAAAGTTTAAGGACTCTGTCCATCATCTCCTAGTGTTTGCTTTGTTCGCCCTAAGTTGGCAGGGTATGCCCAGATGTGGGTTCCTTGCACACTTTGCCACTGGATTCAAGCTAGCCGGGTTGATGAGGGCTGTTAGCCCGAAACCGGGCCCAGGTTGCTTGTTGCCGGTCCAGAGAAGACATGGTTTGGCAGTTCGGGCTGGACTGTTCCCATGAGGCCCATGGTCAAGACTGATTTGCAAATAGATGTGTCTGAACTGGGGTGGCGAAGTAAGCTAAAGAATTATGATGGATTCAACCCAGATCTGTGACCGGGGGTGAGTCTCTGAAAAGTTTCAGCGCTCCGTCCATCATCTCCTTGTGTTTGCTATGGATGCAACAGGTGAGCACAGATACAAGGTACGCGAGAAGGGTGGAAGATTATGCTTGGGCAGAAAATTCATTGTTGTCCAGCAAGATGGATGAAAATGTATCAAATACACTGTCAGAGTAGTGAAAGGCTCATATTTGAGAGCCTAGCACAAACACTAATGAAGGCTGCAATATGAAAACGCACTCAAGACGTGGGACATCACTGTGTCTAGTGAATCAACTGTGAACACCAACAACATTGTCCAATATAGGGGGGAGAGGGATCTATATTGATCTTACAGCAATGTGAACTCAACTGGCACCCTTCTGTCCAAATGAATATAGCTATATGGGAGAGTAGGGCAGGGAGAGATTCTGCATGAGTATTCTGGGACACCCGCTTATACAATGTCATGCTTGTGCACTGTTTAACATAGTGTTTGTAGCTCATGAATAGCACATGTTCTGATTAAAGTTGCTGGTACCATCAATTTCATACAGAAACAACTGCCAGAGTGTTCTTGGTCTCATTAAGGGCCATCTTCATCTGATTAGCAGGATACACTTGATCCTGGCACAGCCAACGAGGATCAGCTACAATAGAAAATGATTAATTAGAAGAATCCTTCAACTGGAGTGTATGTATTTATGTTGGCCTTAATGCGTCATGTGGACCATGTCATAGAAGAAAAATAAAATCCTTGTCACTATACCTGGAGTCTGTGCCCGTGCTGTGATTCTTTGCTTTTCATGCACAGGGAAGGAAATTACATATATATTTCAACACTCCTATGGAGAGAACCCCACAAAACATACGCGAGGCTTGCTCCTGTAAAACTGACCATGCAATATATGTACTTGAGTGCCTTTGCAGGCTTCAATATGTGGACACTACCAAACTCCAAGTACATAAACGCATACTGCTGCGTGTCAGAGCTTTTAAAATCAGAGACAAAGCCTATTCGGTGACTAGGCATTTTTAAGGACATCCATGGTAACAGAGACAGAGTTCAAATACTTTGTCATAGATGCAGTGCCTTGGAATATCAGAGGTGGCAATAGGGAGAGAGACCATAGGAAATTAGAATCAACCTATATCCTGAGATTAGACCTCAAAAACCCAGGAGGTCTTAATATCAAAGAGAAGGTCGTTATTAATAAACATTGTGATTTGTCAAATGATTAGTCACACTTTCAATACCACATTCTCCATGTCTCTTTACATCCAGTTGCTCCAACTGTGTTTTTTAGGGGGGGGGCTCCCCATATTTGAAATATAAATTTTGCGCTTGCCGACACAAAGAGTCAATTTACTCACTGTGGAATTTATAGGCAATGTCACTTGCTGCTTGTTTTTAGTTGTTTGTCCTCCTTGAAGTTCTGCTTTGATAACTAATTTTGTAAGACATAATCAGGTAAAATAAGTACAATTGGGCTGTACTCGTTTATACTGTGTCAATTTTGATTTCATTGCACATTTCTTTAGGTCGAGCCAGAGTCAGCGCACTTGCGCTGGTCTGCGAGGCATGCAGTATTAGAGTATGGACTTGAACTCCGCCCACTCTCTAACCATATTTGTCATTGGCTTGTGTCAATGTCCATCGTAAATGCTGTCTTCTGATTCGTTAATAGGCTTGTTAGTCCCTCCTTAGTACTGCCTTGTCTTCATTTGTAACCTCCCATGGCCACTGGCCCTTTTACTTCTGTTGTGACACGGTTTGTCTTATTTAGTGTGTAAGAGCACTTTTTTCTTTAATGAGTTTCACCTACTGCAGGCACAACGTGCTTTCCTGTAACATTCTGCGCGCCATGCGTGCTTTCACTTTCACTGTAGGGTGCAGACCGCATTTAATATGTAAAATGGCTGTTGTGCTTTTGTTTTCATCTGCTCAGTGGCCACAAACTACTTTACAGAAACATCCATTTCTTATTTTATAACACTGCGCCTTACAGCGCTTTTACTTTCATATAGCAGCCCTCTATGCCTTCCAGCATTGCTGCGTCTCGGACTCACATGACAGCCACCTCTCCCCGCCCCCACTACTCAGCAGCAGCAGCCAGGAGCAGCGGTGCAGGAAGAAGCGCGGTCGGCAAGCAAAGTAAATGGCACAGTGTTGTGTTTGCTTTTAATTATTTATACATCTGTTGATAGTATTTTTTTATTTGGCGGCACAGCACGCTTTTACTATTGCGTCCGTGCGCCTTTATTTTCTACCGAACGTGCCCCTTTTTTACTTACCAACAGTTATAGGGCTCTGTCAGAATCAAAGTGAAGAGACTTTACTCCTTTTTTTTTGCTTTGTTTACTATTTTCCCACAGTCCAGAATTGCTCCTTTTAGCGATCCAACATAAATGATAAATTGTAATAGAACATAACACATTGTTTTAGATAGCGCTTCATAATGCAAGCCTGCCGTGTTAAGTCGCTATAACTGTCAGGTTTTGCTGATACCCCATTGAAAGGTACTGTGTAGGACGAGAGGATTGGCACAGCGTGCTGCTCATTAACCACTGGGACAGGGATTGCCCTGTAGTACTTACTAAAATTGGCAGTGAGACAGGACAGCGGGGCAGGGGTATGGGGATTTCCACCCGCCCTCACATCTACTTACAGCGGCTGGCAGTGGGACTGGGCAGTGAGGGAGAGCAGGGGCAGGTTAAGGATCTCCATATGTGCTCACAGTAGCTGGCAGTGGGACCGGGCAGTGAGGGAGAGCAGAGGCAGGTTAAGGATCCCCCTATGGGCTCACAGTAGCTGGCAGTGGGACAGTGCAGTGAGGGAGAGCAGGGGCAGGTTAAGGATCCCCCTATGGGCTCACAGTAGCTGGCAGTGGGACAGTGCAGTGAGGGAGAGCAGGGGCAGGTTAAGGATCCCCCTATGGGCTCACAGTAGCTGGCAGTGGGACAGTGCAGTGAGGGAGAGCAGGGGCAGGTTAAGGATCCCCCTATGGGCTCACAGTAGCTGGCAGTGGGACTGGGCAGTGAGGGAGAGCAGAGGCAGGTTAAGGATCCCCCTATGGCCTCACAGTAGCTGGCAGTGGGACTGGGCAGTGAGGGAGAGCAGAGGCAGGTTAAGGATCCCCCTATGGGCTCACAGTAGCTGGCAGTGGGACAGTGCAGTGAGGGAGAGCAGGGGCAGGTTAAGGATCCCCCTATGGGCTCACAGTAGCTGGCAGTGGGACAGTGCAGTGAGGGAGAGCAGGGGCAGGTTAAGGATCCCCCTATGGGCTCACAGTAGCTGGCAGTGGGACAGTGCAGTGAGGGAGAGCAGGGGCAGGTTAAGGATCCCCCTATGGGCTCACAGTAGCTGGCAGTGGGACTGGGCAATGAGGGAGAGCAGGGGCAGGTTAAGGATCCCCCTATGGGCTCACAGTAGCTGGCAGTGGGACAGTGCAGTGAGGGAGAGCAGGGGCAGGTTACGGATCCCCCTATGGGCTCACAGTAGCTGCCAGTGGGACAGTACAGTCAGGGAGAGCAGGGGCAGGTTAAGGATCCCCCTATGGGCACACAGTAGCTGGCAGTGGGACAGTGCAGTGAGGGAGAGCAGGGGCAGGTTAAGGATCCCCCTATGGGCTCACAGTAGGTGGCCATGGGACAGTGCAGTGAGGGAGAGCAGGGGCAGGTTAAGGATCCCCCTATGGGCGCACAGTAGCTGGCAACGGGACAGTGCAGTGAGGGAAAGCAGGGGCAGGGTAAGGATCCACCTATGGGCTCACAGTAGCTCGCAGTAGCTGGCAGTGGGACAGTGCAGTGAGGGAGAGCAGGGGCAGGTTAAGGATCCCCCTATTGGCTCACAGTAGCTGGCAGTGGGACAGTGCTGTCAGGGAGAGCAGGGGCAGGTTAAGGATCTCCCTATGGGTTCACAGTAGCTGGCAGTGGGACAGTGCAGTCAGGGAGAGCAGGGGCAGGTTACGGATCCCCCTATGGGCTCACAGTAGCTGGCAGTGGGACAGTGCAGTGAGGGAGAGCAGGGGCAGGTTAAGGACCCCCCTATGGGCTCACAGTAGCTGGCAGTGGGACTGGGCAGTCAGGGAGAGCAGGGGCAGGTTAAGGATCCCTCTATGGGCTCACAGTAGCTGGCAGTGGGACAGTGCAGTGAGGGAGAGCAGGGGCACGTTAAGGACCCCCCTATGGGCTCACAGTAGCTGGCAGTGGGACTGGGCAGTCAGGGAGAGCAGGGGCAGGTTGAGGATCCCCCTATGGGCTCACAGTAGCTGGCAGTGGGACAGTGCAGTGAGGGAGAGCAGGGGCACGTTAAGGACCCCCCTATGGGCTCACAGTAGCTGGCAGTGGGACTGGGCAGTCAGGGAGAGCAGGGGCAGGTTGAGGATCCCCCTATGGGCTCACAGTAGCTGGCAGTGGGACAGTGCAGTGAGGGAGAGCAGGGGCAGGTTAAGGACCCCCCTATGGGCTCACAGTAGCTGGCAGTGGGACTGGGCAGTCAGGGAGAGCAGGGGCAGGTTGAGGATCCCCCTATGGGCTCACAGTAGCTGGCAGTGGGACAGTGCAGTGAGGGAGAGCAGGGGCAGGTTAAGGACCCCCCTATGGGCTCACAGTAGCTGGCAGTGGAACTGGGCAGTCAGGGAGAGCAGGGGCAGGTTAAGGATCCCCCTATGGGTTCACAGTAGCTGGCAGTGGGACAGTGCAGTGAGGGAGAGCAGGGGCAGGTTAAGGACCCCCCTATGGGCTCACAGTAGCTGGCAGTGGGACTGGGCAGTCAGGGAGAGCAGGGGCAGGTTAAGGATCCCTCTATGGGCTCACAGTAGCTGGCAGTGGGACAGTGCAGTGAGGGAGAGCAGGGGCACGTTAAGGACCCCCCTATGGGCTCACAGTAGCTGGCAGTGGGACTGGGCAGTCAGGGAGAGCAGAGGCAGGTTGAGGATCCCCCTATGGGCTCACAGTAGCTGGCAGTGGGACAGTGCAGTGAGGAAGAGCATGGGCAGGTTAAGGGCCTCCAGTGGTGCTTACTGTCTATAGCATTGCCAAGTGGACAGTGGCTGGCAGTGAAATAGGACAGTGAGGGCGAGCAGAAACAGAGGCAGGTTTGGGGTCCCACGTGGTGGTTACAGTGGCGGGCAGTGAGATTGGACAGCGGAGCAGGGTCCTGAAGGTGGCGGCCCCGGTGCTCTTACTGTGTCTGGCAGAGAAGCAGGGCCGTGAGAACTATCAAAGACAGCTCGAGGGTCCCCAGTTGTGCTTACAGTGGCTCGCAGTAGGACAGGGCAGCGAGTGCGAGCAGTACCAAGGGCAGGAGGTGAATTTGAGCCCCCATGATCCTCATAATCTTAAAACTCTCCTCCTCCAAAGGCACTTCCTGGAATAATTCAAACGAATTTCTTGACTCTTATGGCCATCTAGTACTCACATGAGGTCAACTTTGTAAACATGTATTTTACTCCTGTTTTAACCTAACGCTGACACCTTTTTATTTTTTACAATATAAATATGCAACTTGTTAGCGTTGAAACTGCATATATGTAACTTGTTAGCGTGCTCAGTCTTTCTTGTGTACCTTTGTAATTGTATATATGTAACCTGTTAGCGTGTTTAGTTTATCTTGTGTACCTTATGTAACGTATCTGGTTCTTTTGTAAAGCGCTCTGTCACCTTTGGGTAAAGTTCGCGCTATATAACTCTGCATTAAATAACAAGCATTTACAATGCAATAGGTCTCGCAATGACATTATTTGGAGCTACTGACATTGTAAATGACATTGTTTTTTTGCTTTGTTTTTCTTTTGTAAAACACAAATAAAAGGCATTGTAATTTAAAATGCCAAAAGCTAAAAATGTTTTAATTACAATGCCTTTTATTTGTGTTTTACAAAAGAAAAAAAAACAATGTTATTTACAATGTCTATAGCTCAAAATAATGTCATTGCGAGACCTAATGCATTGTAAATGCTTGTTTTTATTACAAGTGGCTTCCCAAGGACGGGGCATGCACTGTTCAGGTGAAAACTAAACATGTCTGCCGCTGACCGCGGCCCCCGCAGGGGGCCAATTGGCGGTCGGCGCCTTAGTGCCCCAGGGACACCGGTCACCCCTCCCCACCCCCTCCCACAGGGGGGGGGCGGGGACGCAGACTGGAGCCCCCCTCCTCGGGCTGGCCGGAAGTGACGCGCAATGCGTGTCACTTCCTGGCCCTGGTGTGAGGGGGAGGCTATTTAGCCTTCCCCCTCCCTCCTGGCGACCTCTTTGTCGCCCACCTCACCATTAAAGTATCAGCGTGTAGGTAACAGATGTCTGCTCTCCAGCAGCATCGTGCCCTAGGAGCACGCGCGTTGCCCTGACTCTGAGGCCTACCCATATGGGGGCCGAGTAGCAAAACAAGTAAATAGGTTCCATAGCTGGGTGAAACCACCATCATTTGGAGATAGGCCCAGGTAAAATAGGGTTTCTTCATGTCTAGAGGACCATTGCGGTTGGGGTACCCCCCAACGGAATCACTGGTCGCGTACTGCAGCTGCAGGAGACTGGGATCCTGGTTAGGGACACTTTTACCGCGCTCAGGGAGTGCTGCCAGCCTACATATGGTGCTGCTGTCCCAATAACTGGGGTGTCAGCGGGTCAAACACAAGGGGACAATATGTCTATAGAACATTTGTCACGCCCAGGGTGCACTAAATCTCTACTTCAACGGAGCAGGAATTTGGCACCGCTGGGGATTCTCGGGGTTGGTGGGGGGGGGGGGCACCCCCCCTGCCACCCTAGTACTAGGGAGCATGATGAGAGGGGCGAAGTAGGACTTAGTCAATCCTCAATGCTTGAACTTTACAGACAGCGCGCAATGCTCAAGCCAGACAGATTCCCGAAGCTGGTATGCCTAGGGGGGTTTCATCACTGAGGGATCTGTAGGGGCATAACTCCGATAAGGAATAAGGGATGGTGGGCAGGGGCAAGAGAGCCCCTTGCCCATGGTCATGGCGGGCAGTGAGGACCACTCCTGTGCTCCAGGTTTAGCAATCAGAGGGGACTGGCCGAAGGTTAAGCAAAACCCTTCTCGCCTTAATAGCCAAAGAGGGCAGGCCCAGAATTGTGAAGAGGTGTAACCTTCCCGCTGGGGGGCGAATAGTTCTTGGCACATCTTCGCAGGCCCAACGGGTCCTTTATTTCAGCAGACCCTATCCGATTGGGATGGCGTCTCGGGCTTTAGGGACATAGATGGGGCCATCTACAACACCAGGAGCGATAGCTCACTGGTAAGTCTTGGGCCTGTGGATATAAGGGATCTCACAGGGTTTGAGTCCCTAGCGCTGTCACACTGTCATGAGGTGGCAGAATTTCAAACTCTAGATACTCTGAACCGCTGACAGGCCCCAGAGGCCTTGTGTCTTATTAATTATTCTCGGCAGCAGAAGACATCTTCATGCGCGCGGCTCCACCTCACAGCTCAGAAGACAAGTTTATTCTTAACGTGCACCATAAAAAAGTTTAACCACGGGGTTGCCTGGTGTTTTACTGCTGTTTATTTTAGTTAGCACTACATCAGCCAGTAATAGCGCTCTGCAGAAGGGAGGGCTGTACGAGCTTTAAGTCTAACTTCCAAAACATCAGCTAAACCATAGTAACCAATCGCCTTCAGTTTTACAGTTTTTATCAGCCAATGGCAGCTACGTGGTCTCATCCAGCTGGGTGGCTAACTGTGAGTGGGTATTGCATCATGGCAGAACAAGCGTAAACGTAGTGCAACACCGGTATAGCTTAATAAAAAAAACCACACGTGACAATCCTGAATCCATGCTGCGATTTCACTGTTGCCGTTGCCGTGGAGCTGCCGGCAGCCGGCGTTCGAGATCTTCGCTGAAACTGCGCCGAAACCGCCGAGGCTCCCCAAGCCTAAGCCCTGTGCCCGCCAGCCAGCCTAGGACAGGACAGCCTGGGACAACGGACCCACATCCCTGGTTGTGGCCGTGGTCGTAGGGGAGCTTCCCAGGTACGTGGAACTTGGAGCTTGGAAACTCAAGCCCCGTGCCCGGAGCTGACCGGGGGCGGAGAGGCGGAGGCTCGAAAGCGACAGAAAGTGACTGAGGGTGCCTGAAAGCAGCAAGTAAGGTGGGCGAAGTGGCAAGGAAGGGGGGCAGCAAGGAATACGTCTGTAGATGGCCGAGTGCGACAGTGTGTAAGGAAAACTATATCCTCCTCTACAAAATTGCTTTGCTCCCAGATTGCAGAGTGCGCGGAGCCCCCCAGAGCTCGTCCGCTCAGAGGTATGCTGGAGAGAAATCCATCATCGTCAAAGTTTACACAAGACTCCACTTACTGTACTTACCTTAAAAGACGCTTCCAGTTTGTCTCCTAGCGTCTCACCCACCCCCGCTCCCAGCATAGAAACAGACCAACAAAATCTCATAAAAGCTCTGCCATTAGGAGCAAATTAAATACAGAGTCGCCACGAAGAGTGCGTGCAGCCGGGGGGTGGAGCAGCAACTCGACGTCTGTTTTCAGCAAGTCTACAGCGTGTCGTGCTCACGCTGCCTGCATGCGCCAGTAGGCTCTCTGATTGGTTGACAAGGTCCACCAATCACAATGCTGATTTGCTAGTCGCCAACCAATGAGAAAGCTGTTTGGCGCGTGCAGGCAGCGAGAGCAAGACACACCGTAGACTCGCTGTCCCAAGGGCATATCGAAAAAAGCCACAGGGCGGTAACAAAAACTGCTGCAGACCAATGAGAACACAGTTTTAAATAAATATTGACGTTGCCCAATACGAAGCATAGTCGGGAGCAAAAGTCCTTTGGCTAAAATCCCTCTACCCCAATAAATCTTGCTACGCGAGCAACGCATGCGCGTTGCAACGCTAGGCGAGACCTAAAAATAAATTCTGCTGGCAGTGTCTCTTGGAAGCTACAAAGCTATCTCTCTCATGCTTTCTAATCTCTAGTAACCTGACACCGACTTTAAACATGCCAGCTATTAATCAGTGGGGTGAGGTGAGGGGGGTACACAAGGAAATGTCGTGCTCTGGCAATCCGTGTGCTAATTCTTCTTTAAGCCGCTAAACCCCTTCAGTGTTTACTTATTTCACAAGTTGATAAATGCGTCCACACTGCAGGTGTATACGAGGAAGCGATAACGTGGTCCCCAGAGCGCAGCAGAGATTTTCCTGGAAAGGGCAGCAGGGACAGATATCAATGTAGCCATTTGCTTTTTGGGTAGAGGGTCAGAGGTTGTGGGTGAGGGTTGCCCTTTGTCTTGATAATGGGTCCGGGAGGAACACAAATCTACAGCTACATTACAACTGTTTTCGAAGCACAGTAAGAAGGCTCATAAATTACAGCCCTCTACAAGGAGATTTAGAAGGGAATTCCTGTACCCTAACATATTTTCATAAATGGACCAATTTAGCCATTTTACAGAGCAGCAAAAGCCACAAATTTTATTCAGGGGATTCTGAAAAGAAAGTTGTGAAATATACAATAGGTTCACTAACTGGCAGACCACCAAAGACTTCACTGGTGGCCTCTAGAGCTTTTAAAATACATTTTCGGTATCTTAGGTCTTGCCTAGGGACAGCTTTATTATCTGCCATGCTAGCCTCAGGTTTTCCATTAAAATTGTAATACAAACAGGGCTCAAGTCGATGGTAGACATGGGTAGACAAAGTCTACCCAATATTTTCAGAGGGTAGATGCCGTCTACCCTGCTACAAAGCTGCCCGCTTTCAGTGGAGTGCCACCTCATATGCTGAACTCGTCCCAGTGTCATTTTCTAACTTCGGGACGATTTCAGCAGCGCCTGTAAGTTGTCTGCTTTTGTTCCAAGCACCAACATGCAGTAGGGTGACCAACTGGCACGGGTGCAAATTCAGGACAGTAAGTGTAAAAATTCAGGACAAAGGGTCAAAATTCAGTACAAAAATTCAGGACAGAAGGTCAAAATTCAGGACAAAACTTCGGAACAAAAGGTACGTTTTACAGACACATCAGAGGAAGTTGCGCAATAGTTTAAAAGTAAGTAAATAGACAACCATTCAAGTACAAGTCAAAATAAGTTTATAGTAGGTTGAGACAATCGTGCACTTCATGCTTTTTCTGTATGTGCGCAGCTTTGAGCGACTGTGCAGGTCATTTTGTGGTTTTTCATATGAAAATCTATTTATATGGTTACTGCACTGGGTTGTGCACTCTGATATTTTGTTTACAACTCTTGGTCCTGAGCAGGCATGTTTGGTGAGAGAAGTGGTCAGGACGATCTGCTTGGATAGACTTTGTTACTAGCATCTCATATCTGAGTGCCATTGTGAGATGTAAAGCGGCACGCATAGGTGAACTAAAGGGAGGATTGCTGTGATGAACCCACTATAGGGAACGCATTATGGGTGTTTCCGCAAGTGGAATTTAAAATATGGAAACTGATCTTGCTTTTGGGGGCTTCACAGAGAGTTGCACTAGCTGACAGAAGTCACGGATGTGCTTTTCCCTGCAGCTTTCTTAAAGAAGGCACTGTCTATACACTGTTACATAGTTTATTTTTGACACCTTGCCTATTGTTACAAACACAGTATACATCTCAAGCACAGCTCATGGCACTATGAGGCTCTCCCTAAAACCTTACACCTAAAACAAAACATGCAAACATTTACAAATACTAGTGTAACTTTCAAGTAGCAGTTGGGTGTCACTCAAAATGTCATATGCATAATGTATAGATCCCACACATAAGCACACAGCAAATACTGAATAGTAACACATAGGCAAGTGAGTAGCCAGACAATTTAAATACCTCCCACTTTGAACTAAAGCTCTTATGGCACCAAGAAAGCAAAGTAAGTCATCACAACCCTCCCCAGAAGAGCTCTCTTGTCCAAGGAGCTAGCCATTCATCCTTCCACCAAACCCCTGATATCCACCATTTCAAATGTACATTCTGTCATCTATTAATTCTTTGATCCATCATTCAGTCTTTCACCATTCATCCTGTCCTTCCATCTGTGTGCCCATATATATCCAAACCTTTTCAACCATTTGTAAACCTATCCATCATCTATCCTTTCATTCATCATTTCATTCATCCATCCCTCCACCCACCCTTTCACTCATCTACCCATCATCCATCCACCCTTTCACCCAATCCATCCTTTTACTCATCCATACACTCTTCCACCCCTCCACCCATCCATTAACTCATCCATCCAACCAATTACCCTTTCACCCAAGCCATTCTTTCACTCATCGATCTACTCTTCCACCCATCCATCCATTCACTCATACATCCAACCATTTACCCTTTCACCTATCCATCCATCCTTTCACTTACTCATCCATCCACACAGTCACTCATCCGTCCACCCATTCAACTTTTCACTCATCGGTCCATCCATCTTATCTTCCAGCTCTCCACCCTCTCTTTCACTCATGTATGCATCCTTTCACTCATCGATCTTTACATTCTTCTTTTCACTCATCCAGGCACCCATTTGCCCATCGATTGTGCAAATCATTCATCCATCCTTTCAGTCATCCATCTATTCATTCTCCCTTTCTCTCTCCATTCCCCTTTCACTTAGCCATCCATCCTTCTAGCCACCTTTCACCCATCCACCCACTCACACATTTACTCATCCACTCATGAATCCATCGATTGAACCTATCACTCATCCATCCTTTTTCTCATCCATCCTTTCACTCATCTATCCATCCTTACATCCACCATTTCACTCATTCATCCATCCATTCATTCACCCTTTCACTTATCAATTCATCAATTCCATCCATTGTTTCTCTCCTAAATCCATCTATTTAACCTCATCCATCCTTCCACTCACGCAACCATTCATCCTTTCTCTCATTATCCATCCATTCGCCCTTTCACTCATCTATTCATCCTTACACTAATCCATCCAGCCATTTACCCATTCCTTCACTTATTTACTTACCCACCTTTTCACATGAATTATGAGCTGAGCCTTTGTCTACTGAGTTGCAGACAGAAAGGGCCCATAAAGAACTTCATCCTCACTGTAGTTCCTAAAGCAAGGGGTGGGGTGTGGGAGGGTTCACTATGCCCCGGCACATAGGCAATCTGAAAACTTGGAAGTCATGAGTCATGCATGATGCACAGTGCCAGGACATAATGTGACAGTGACATGGTGTTGTTTCCAGGGCTTTAAGCGAGATGAAAAACTAGGGGTCTCTCCAAGGGGCATGTCTGATGTAATTAAGGGCATGGCCTAAAACACCTAAGCTAAAAATATGTGCTGAGCATAATGTGTCACCCGAGTGGTATTTTGCTGTTTCTATCATTGCATCCAATAACATTAGACCTACAACAGGCAATGACTATTGGCTTTGTCAATGCATGTTAGTTGCATAAAATAAATAAAAAAGCATCAACTATGGCTTTGTTGTATATAATATTAAAAATGCTTCAGCTCTGAAATGATGAGACTGTGTAAGAACTATAACCTCTTCTTTATAACTTCTTTTCATGGACTGGCACATAGCAGCATGGGCGTTTTTGTACATTTGTTTTGTACATTTCTTCCATCTAACCCTAACAGAATGCCCTGCCCTAGACCGCGGTAGGAGGAGGCCACCACATACTGTAACAGCTCAAACTGGCACATTGCCATTCCCTATGTGGCAATCAGCCGGCACACAGAATGACAATGGGCAGGGTCGGGCTGCAGTTGTGCTCCGAGGATGAGTGTGAGGCGGCCCCATCAGGGAGCTGAAGTCTCTCGCAGGGGAACATCTCTACTCCCTGCAAGGCCCAAAATTACAGACAAAAGGTGTCCGTAAAAGAGATCCTCATGGACAACGGACGTGAGGTCCAAATTACGGACGGTCCGTGAAATTTACAGACGGTTGGTCACCCTAACTTGCGGGGGGAAGTTAATAAGCGAGAGTCCTCTTAAGAGGGCAGGGGCCACAGCTCAGCCTTTCACACCGGCACTTCCGTCTCTGCCTATCGAGCCAGGACCTCACTCCCCTCCCAACCCACTCAGCCAGCTTGCCTGCCACCTGTTGATAGCTGGGCAAACCCCCTGGGCGCAACCAGTTTGAGATTGTCTTCATATTTCTCTTGGATGATTACAATAAAGACTATTTCCATTGAAGAAAATTGACCACTTGGTGTGACTTTAATAGATCAATTTGGTAGTACACTGCTCCATTATCTCTCAAGTTTTGTTTCTATTGGATTATCACACGTGTCCTCAAACTCCACCCCACCATGGACAGCTTGTCACACCGCCTACATGTCACTCCTTTAGCCCGCTAACTTTCCTATATTAATTTCTGCCAGTAAACAAAATTAAAAAAACTTGTATAGAATTTAACTCATCACTCTCCTTTGGTGCTCTACTAGCCATGCCTCTCCAATCAGCGCCTCAGTTGTCCTTCAAAAAAGCTCCCTAATTATTATGAGCACCCTCATGTCTTCTGCTAGGCGGTGTTGTTACTTATGTGAAACTGGCTGTAAAACTTCAAATATCTAAATAATGTTTGTGTAAATATTGTATGTTTTTAATGCACCAAGTGCTGTGATCTAGTCGAATAGTGAAGTGGCCACAATTCTTTATTATTTTATGGTTGTTAATCTAATTATTGTAATTGAGGAAAAACAATACTGCAACACCTAGAATGTGTTTAGTTAATACACGGAAGTCCAGAGTTGGGAACGGCATTCTTGATGACCTGGATGGAGGTGATCACCCTGTGGATACTGACCTTCTCAATTGTTCCTTTAACTTTGCTTGTTTCAAGGTACATCTTGCTGTAATAAGGATCTAATCTACTTATTTACACAAGCTGGAAGGCTGACAATTGACAACGAAAACAAATGCCTGAACCAGTCATGTACTGTGATTTTTCCCAACTGTACTGAAAATCAATAAAAAAAATATATTAAAAGTACTTCACAAAACCCCACCCCTCGATCCTTCTTCAGGCCATTTGCATGCTGTCCTCTCAACTTTGTAGAAACCTTTGCAATCCTGATCTACAGCCATTTTTAGGTCGAGCCTAGAGCCAGCGCACATGCCCTGCTCTGCGAGATTTATTGTAGAGGAGTAGGGAATAGAAGCCCCGCCCACTCTCCGCCCATATATTCATCATTGGCTTGTGTCATTGCCCTTCGTAAATGCTGGCCTCTGTAGAAACCTTTGCAACCCTGATCTACAGCCATTTTTATTCACTCAACATAGCAGCATTACCCCTATCCATGTTTCTTCCAACTTAAACTGTTAACTCTATCACCTTATAGAAAGCTGCAGTTGTAATTTTCTTCTACTTAGACCAATCAAATGACAATGGCATTTATTTATGTATACTTTGTACTTCTAGTCTTTGCTTGCAGGTTTTCAAAACATATAAATAAAGGCCATTGTTATTTACAATGCCAATAGCTCAAAATCTTGCATATACAAGACCTATTGCATTGCAAATGCTTGCCATTTATTGAGTAAATTTTCACACAAATGCACACATTTGTGAAGAGCGACTCCCAGTCTGGTTTCTATTGCTTAACTCTTCTGCATGCATCAGCGTGAATGCCCACTATGGCTATATTATTTAGATGTTCAAAAAACTATTTCTTTTATTGATGCATTTTTGTGGAGCATTATGTTCAGAACGTTCCAAGTGATATTTTAGCTTGATTAATTATATATATATATATATATATATATATATATATATATATATATATATATATTATCTACTGGCGGTCGCCAGTAGATAGTTATAGTTAGGACCCTCTTACCATAGGAAATCCGCAACATTCTATTTTGAATAACTTTGGCGCCGGTCGACGAATCCTCGTGAAATTTTCAAAATAGGTGGGGCGTTGAGCTCCGCTCCTACCCTGAAAGTCTCGGGGGGATTCGTCAAGCGGGGGCTGAGATAAAAGGGGGGTCCCAAAACGCGTTTTTCCCATGCATTTTTCCATAGGACCTTTAGACAGAGCTACAGCCCGAACGGCTGAACAGAATTTAAAGAAATTTGGCAGAGAGGTAGTCCTCAGGTCAAGGAAGTGCCTTTTGTAGGTTTGGTGTAAATCTGTTCAGTAGATTCTGAGAAAATAGCCTTTAAATCAATATATATATCTGAGCCAGCTTACGGTGCGCTTACGGTGCGCTTACCGTACGCGTACGGTGACGTGCGCAAGCGCGATTCTGATTGGCTCTTAGATCTTAGTAAACATTCGAATCGGTCGAAACCAGGAAGCGGCGGCCGCCATTTTGTGTGTTTCACTCAGGAAAAAAAGGGTGATAACTTGAAAAGGGGGCAAGGAATAGAGTTACAGACCCCATAACATTTAAAAGGGGGTCAAAGAGGGACAGAAAAGTACAAAAAAACCATTTATTAATTTAAAAAAAAAAATCGCGTGGTACGCGTACGGTAAGCTCAATGTACGCGTACGGTAAAAAAAAAAAAAGAAAAGAAATGAAATGCAGATTTAAGTGTTTAGATATTAGGGGGCTCTAAAAAGAGCCGTTGAGTTTATGAAGTGATTTTTTATTGGTACCTACAAGTAAGTACCGATGCAGAGTCTAAGGTTCAAGAGGAAGACTCTGTTCCCTTCATCATTGAAGTGCACACCATCTCCTCTATAAATGTCTTGCATGTCGTAACGCAAGTTGTTGTGGTAAATGGAACCCATACCATAGTCTCGGAGGAAAGCAGAAACAGATTTGTTGACGTGCTTTCTTGCTTTGTCAATCTGTGGACAGAAATGATTGGACCAGTTCCATTTTTGCCTTTGGCATATGTTAGAAAACACAAAGGCAGTTTTAGGGAAAAGTGAAAACAGTTGTGCAAAGGTCTCCTTCATAAGCATTTCCAGACCTACCCCAGTCAAAGTGCCTAGGTCATTGCCACCACAGTGCACTATTATGAGGTCAGGGTGTTGGATTTGCATGAAGGATTTCACCAATGGCATCAATTGTTGCCACTTTAACCCTCTCTGACCAATCCATTTAATGTCTACATTTGGCAAAGCAAGGTCTCTCACCATACCTGTTTTCTCTGCATACTTTTCACTCCAGAAGACATAGCTGTGCCCTACAATCCACACTGTGAACATCTTCAAAGGAGAACTGGATGCACTCAGGAGGTGTAATTCAGTAGAATGGTAAAAAGAAATGAAAGACAGTTTGGAAATGGAGGCATACATATTTTTTTTTTTTTTTAAACTGATTGGCTGTTTCATACCATTCTAGAATAAAAACTAGGCTGTATGTGTAAATTTATAGAAGCATGTTTTGTATTGGTACAGAAAAATGTGTTACCAAAGAACAGTACTATGGATTTGCTGTTAGGTTTGAAAAGTCAAGCACTCCTGCTCTTTGGAAATGAAACATTGTTTGGTGAACTTCTGACCTAACTCTGCACAGCAGTGTTTCAAGAGCTGTTGCTATGGTAGCAGGCAGAAGTCAAGTTGGGGGAAGGGTACTAGGCAGAAGTCAAGTTGGGGGAAGGGTACTTTTGGAAAAGGGTTGGTTTTCAACCAAAAGAAATGTGTGATTACATTTGAAAAAAAGGGGGAAGCACTGAGATTTGAAACTTACATGTATATGTGTGGAAAAAGAGAGGGAAAGTTTGCCATTATCTGGTTCTGCTGAGAGGAGAGAGGTGTACAGAACAGAGATCCTGGCTCTGATAATCTGCTGTTTGAGTGCCACATTTCTTTCACAACTAACTAATTTTAAAGGTGAGTTTAGAGTTTGAGAGGGGATGTATATGGTAAATTAAGAAATTAATAATAGAAATGGAATTCGTTTTGTTGAAGTTGTGTTTATCATTTTCTGTTTTGGGAGAAATTTAAATGTGAGGAACATGTAAAATAATATGGACTATGTTTTCACGATAAATTAAGGTGTACTGGTATAAATAAGGAATACTTTAAGGGTTTGAGGTTGCACTCAGTAATGCAAATACATTCAGCATCAGTAAGGCTGGTTGCCCTTGCTGGAGTGTAGTCAGTCACCCAGGCTACACATGTTGTTGGTCTCAGAAAGCTGTTTAGTATTGCTCTGGTGATTTTACATTTGCATTAGATGGAAAGGGGGAGGTATTTTTTTCTGCAGAAGCAGACTCTTAGCACACAGCCAGCTGCATATCCTGTGGAATCATGCATAGTATTCACAACCGAGTGGGGTTTGAGGTTTCAGTCAGTAATGCAAATACATTCAGCATCACTAAGGCTGGTTGCCCTTGCTGGAGTGTAGTCAGTCACCCAGGTTACACATGTTGCTGGTCTGAAAATGTTGTTTGGACATGTTGTTTTTTAAGAATCTGAAAAGTGGATTCATAATGTGTCAGACTGTAAAAGTACTTATCAATTGCCAAAAAAAAGAGTAGTAAGTGTGCTTTGAAATTGGCAAAGAAATTTCGTTTTTTGACTAATATGAAAACATGACTCTGTGTGCAAATAGGAATTACAGGCAGAGATTTATTGCGTATTGCTCTGGTGATTTTACATTTGCATTAGTAGGAAAGGGGGAGCTATTTTTTTATGCAGAAGCAGACTCTTAGCACACAGCCAGCTGCTTATGCTGTGGAATCATGCACAGTATTCACAACCGAGTGTGGTTTGAGGTTGCAGTCAGTAATGCAAATACATTCAGCATCACTAAGGCTGGTTGCTCTTGCTGGAGTGTACTCAGTCACCCAGGTTACACATGTTGCTGGTCTGAAAATGTTGTTTGGACATGTGCTTTTTTAAGAATCTGAAAAGTGGATTTAAAATGTGTCAGACTGTAAAAGTATTTATCACTTGCCTAAAAAAAGAGTAGTAAGTGTGGTTTCAAATTGGCAAAGAAATTACGTTTTCAGACTAATATGAAAACATGACTCTGTGTGCAAATAGGAATTATAGGCAGAGATTTATTGCGTATTGCTCTGGTGATTTTACATTTGCATTAGATGTAAAGGGGGAGCATTTTTTTTATGCAGAAGCAGACTCTTAGCACACACCCAGCTGCTTATCCTGTGGAATCATGCCAGTATTCACAACCAAGTGGGGTTTGAGGTTGCACTTAGTAATGCAAATACATTTAGCATCACTAAGGCTGGTTGCCCTTGCTGGAGTGTAGTCAGTCACCCAGGTTACACATGTTGCTGGTCTGAAAATGTTGTTTGGACATGTGCTTTTATCAGAATCTGAAAAGTGGATTCAAAATGTGTCAGACTGTAAAAGTATTTATCACTTGCCAAAAAAACGAGTAGTAAGTGTGGTTTCAAATTGGTAAAGAAATTACGTTTTCAGCCTAATATGAAAACATGACTCTGTGTGGAAAGAGGAATTACAGGCAGAGATTTATTGCGTTATGCTCTGGTGATTTAACATTTGCATTAGATGTTAAGGGGGAGCTATTTTTTTGTGCAGAAGCAGACTCTTAGCACACAGCCAGCTGCTTATCCTGTGGAATCATGCCAGTATTCACAACCGAGTGGGGTTTGAGGTTGCAGTCAGTAATGCAAATACATTCAGCATCACTAAGGCTGGTTGCCCTTGCTGGAGTGTACTCAGTCACCCAGGTTACACATGTTGCTGGTCTCAGAAAGCTGTTTGGTATTGCTCTGGTGATTTTACATTTGCATTAGATGGAAAGGGGGTGTTATTTTTTTATGCAGAAGCAGACTCTTAGCACACAACCAGCTGCTTATCCTATGGAATCATGCACAGTATTCACAACCGAGTGGGGTTTGAGGTTGCAGTCAGTAATGCAAATACATTCAGCTTCACTAAGGCTGGTTGCCCTTGCTGGAGTGTACTCAGTCACCCAGGTTACACATGTTGCTGGTCTGAAAATGTTGTTTGGACATGTGCTTTTTTAAAAATCTAAAAAGTGGATTCATAATGTGTCAGACTGTAAAAGTACTTATCATTTGCCAAAAAAAAGAGTAGTAAGTGTGCTTTCAAATTGGCAAAGAAATTTTGTTTTTTGACTAATATGAAAACATGACTCTGTGTGCAAAGAGGAATTACAGGCAGAGATTTATTGCGTATTGCTCTGGTGATTTTACATTTGCATTAGATGTAAAGGGGGAGCATTTTTTTTATGCAGAAGCAGACTCTTAGCACACACCCAGCTGCTTATCCTGTGGAATCATGCACAGTATTCACAACCGAGTGGGGTTTGAGATTGCAGTCAGTAATGCAAATACATTCAGCATCACTAAGGCTGGTTGCCCTTGCTGGAGTGTAGTCAGTTACCCAGGTTACACATGTTGCTGGTCTGAAAAAGCAGTTTGGACATGTGCTTTTTTAAGAATCTGAAAAGTGGATTTAAAATGTGTCAGACTGTAAAAGTACTTATCACTTGCCAAAAAAAAGAGTAGTAAGTGTGGTTTCAAATTGGCAAAGAAATTACGTTTTCAGACTAATATGAAAACATGACTCTGTGTGCAAAGAGGAATTACAGGCAGAGATTTATTGCGTTATGGTCTGGTAATTTTACAGTTGCATTAGTAGGAAAGGGGGAGCTATTTTTTTATGCAGAAGCAGACTTTTAGCACACACCCAGCTGCTTATCCTGTGGAATTATGCACAGTATTCATAACTGAGTGGGGTTTGAGGTTGCACTTAATAATGCAAATAAAAACATGTAAAATAATATGGACTATGTTTTCACCATAAATTAAGGTGTAGTGGTATAAATGAGGAATACTTTTAGGGTTTGAGGTTGCAGTCAGTAATGCAAATACATTGAGCATCAGTAAGGCTGGTTGCCCTTGCTGGAGTGTAGTCAGTCACCCAGGTTACACATGTTGCTGGTCTCAGAAATCTGTTTGGTATTGCTCTGGTGATTTTACATTTGCATTAGATGGAAAGGGGGAGCTATTTTTTTATGCAGAAGCAGACTCTTAGCATACACCCAGCTGCTTATCCTGTGGAATCATGCACAGTATTCACAACCGAGTGGGGTTTGAGGTTGCACTTAGTAATGCAAATACATTTAGCATCACTAAGGCTGGTTGCCCTTGCTGGAGTGTAGTCAGTCACCCAGGTTACACATGGTGCTTGTCTCAAAAAGCAGTTTGGACATGTGCTTTTATCAGAATCTGAAAAGTGGATTCAAAATGTGTTAGACTGTAAAAGTATTTATCACTTGCCAAAAAAAAGAGTAGTAAGTGTGGTTTCAAATTGGTAAAGAAATTACGTTTTCAGACTAATATGAAAACATGACTCTGTGTGGAAAGAGGAATTACAGGCAGAGATTTATTGCGTTATGCTCTGGTGATTTAACATTTGCATTAGATGTTAAGGGGGAGCTATTTTTTTCTGCAGAAGCAGACTCTTAGCACACACCCAGCTGCTTATCCTGTAGAATCATGCACAGTATTCACAACCGAGTGGTGTTTGAGGTTGCAGTCATTTTTTTTTTGCCCGCTGTTAAGTGATGAATGCAATTGCTTTCACAATTTATAGTGAAATGCAATATATTCTGAAAACAGCAAAAAAAAGGCAAACATTTTTTTATGGAAAATATGTAAATATGTGTACTGTATTATACAATGTTTTATTAAATATTAATACTTTTTTCTTTTTTTTCAGATTGAGATAGAAAATTTTCGATAACTTGAACCATTTTTAATTAATAAATAATTTTTTGAGTGGGTATGGTAAGTCAAAAATTTCATGGTCCCTTTTTTCCACTTCTCCACAATCACATTTTCAGTTTATCATTGTAGTCTCTCAAGGACCTTGTAATGTGATAATTGATTTTTAGTGTTTTTTAAAAAAAAAAAAAAAATTACGCGTACCGTATGAATGTGTGTTTTTCTGAAAATTAAAAAAGTTTAATATATATATATCTCAAGGTCAATGGAAGAATAAATGGGTATATAAGTTTCTAAATGGATGCTTTGTTTTTGAAAAATGTATTGTGTAACTGACTGATTAGGTGTATCATAGTGAATACATGGCTTACTGAGTAATGTTTAAATATGAAAATATCTGTATCAGTCTCTCACTTTGTGTATAAGTGGCTGCATGGGTTGGTGATTAGCTTCATGGGTGTCTATATAGGTTATTAGTTGTTTTTTTGAGTATCAGTCTGAGTGTCTGTATGGTTCGGTGGGGGGTATTACGTAGTGCATAGGTGCATGAATGAGTGATTCACTCTTTGTATGTGTTGAAGACAGCATGTGTGCAGGACTGTATGGGTGGATGAGTGTGTGTATGGGTGTGTTAGTGAGTGAATGACTGTCTCAATAGTGTCTTTATGAGTAAATACATATCTATTAAACTAGTATATGTGACTATTGGTGTATATAAGTGAGTATATGTGAGAGTGAGAGATTGAAAGAGATCCTGTATGAATAAGTATGTGTTTCTATAAGTGATTGTTTAAAAGACTAAGTATGTGTAAGTTTCTGTAGAAGTAAGTGTGGTGGTGTGTGTATAACTGTATATGCAAGTAAATGTATGTTTGATTCTTTATTAGCATCAGTGACAATGTGTGTGAGTAACTCTATGGATGAGTGGCATTGTGTAACAGGATGTATAGGTGTATGAGTACATATGATGAGTGAGTACATGTATGAGTGACTGTATAGGACTGTTGGTGAATGAGTGGATGTGTATGTGGATCTTAGAATTACTGAAGAGGTTGTTGTAACTGGTATTGGTATGTCCATTGTTTTGAAATTTTTAGTCTCTATTTTTGAATGTGTGTATCAAAGGTTATATTAGGGGAAGAGGAGGTCTGCCACTCTGTCACAAGGATGATGTCATCAGTGATGTCATCAGTGATGTCATTTGAGATGTCATCAGTGATGTCATGAGTGATGTCAGTGACCATGTCATGAGTGATGTAATATGTGACGTCATCAGTAGTGCATTGCGGGCGCGCGAGTTATAGTTAGCTGAACTAACTATAACGGGGGAATTTCATTGGTTTTTTACGAGTGAAATGTCCAGCTAACTATAACATGTGTGAAACCTTTGGTTTTTTCATTGAATTTCTAAGGTTTTTTAAATGCTAATTCCTAACTATAACGTGTGTGAAACCCATGGTTTTTTCAGTGAATATATATATATATACATACATATATATATATATTCACTTAAAAAACCATAGGTTTCACACATGTTATAGTTAGCTGGACATTTCACTCGTAAAAAACCTATGAAATTCCCCCGTTATAGTTAGTGCAGGCAACTATAACTCACGCGACCGCAATCCTCTGCTGATGACGTCAGATATTACATCACTGTATTTAGACACTTATTTACCCATGTCTTCTTCCATTAATCTTTAGCTATACATATATTACAAATATTTATTTTTCATAAAGACACATATGTCATCAGTGATGTAATATCTGACGTCATCAGCAGAGGATTGCGCGCACAGTGAGCACGCGGTGCGCTTCGCGCACCGCGCGCCCACTTTACGCAGTTAGTGCCGTGCACGCACGGTGGGCACGCGGTGCGCTATGCGCACCGCGTGCCCACGTTACGCTAGATGGGCCATGTACGCACGATGCGCTTCGCGCACCGTGCGCACATGGAGGACATATGATGCACTTCGTTTTGAAAGGTAATATTTTAATTTTTCGTATATTTTATAAGCCATGCACAAATGGTGCTCTTCGGGCACCATTTGCACACGGGGTGGAGAGAGTGTGGATAATTTTTTTTTTTATTATTTTTTTTTTAAATATTTTAGTTTATTTCATCTCTAATAAGCCATGCGCAATTGGTGCCCTGCCGAAAAAATAAAAATTCCGTTTTTGGCCTTTGGGGACTCCCTCAACATGGCTATGTGTGTGGGAGCTGTCTAAACAGCCCCTTTACATGTTTTTGGGCTTTATATTTTAGAAATCACTCTCAGTGCGAGAGAGAAAATGGCGGCCGCCGCTTCCTGGTTTCGGCCGATTCGAATGATTACTAAGATCTAAGAGCCAATCAGAATCGCGCTCGCGCACGCCACCGTACGCGTACGGTAAGCGTACCGTAAGCGCAGCGTAAGCTGGCTCAGATATATATATTGATTTAAAGGCTATTTTCTCAGAATCTACTGAACAGATTTACACCAAACCTACAAAAGGCACTTCCTTGACCTGAGGACTACCTCTCTGCCAAATTTCTAGTAATTCTGTTCAGCCGTTCGGGCTGTAGCCCTGTCTAAAGGTCCTATGGAAAAATGCATGGGAAAAACGCGTTTTGGGAACCCCTTTTATCTCAGCCCCCGCTTGACGAATCCCCCCGAGACTTTCAGGGTAGGAGCGGAGCGTAGCGCCCCACCTATTTTGAAAAATTTGCGAGGATTCGTCGACCGGCGCCAAAGTTATTCAAAATAGAATGTTGCGGATTTCCTATGGAAACGTGGTCCTAACTATAACTACCTACTGGCGACCGCCAGTAGGTAATATATATATATATATATATATATATATATATATATATACCACGAAATGCTCACTTGCGGGTAAAGAAAGCAGGACACTGCTCCGGGATTCAAAGTGGCTTTATTCAGGCAGTTTGGAACGTGCAAAGAGGTCCGTGAAACGCTTGAGGCAGACGCGTTTCTGGCCGTAAGGCTTTCATCAGTGCCGGAGTCACAGGTGTAGTCTATTCACCTGGAGTACTATTTGAGCCTGCAGAGACCACTCTCAGTAGAACAGTCTCTTAGCTCCTCCTCCTATTCCCAGGTGGGTGCCTCCTCGCACAGCATTTCCAGGCAGGCTGCATTCTGGATCGTGTAGTTTCGTGGAGACTTCATCAAGTGGTGAAGAAAGTCCAAAACACACAGTGGTGTCCCCTATCATGGCGATTAACTACATGTTCCGCCGCTGCCTGCCCAGATGCAGATGATCCGATTTGTGCCACTCGATACCCTTGATCAGGCGTATAAATACTCCTCCTCTCTCCCCTTGCAGACGGTACAGCTCCGTGGCAATATTTCCGCTTGGGGGGGCTCTGAGTTAGCAATTTCATTGCGCCATCAAGAAAGTTAGTTGAATTTCGCAGAGCACCAGACCGAGAGTGCGTGTCCTTTGCCGGTTTCAACCATACCGGCTATAAACACCACAAAATGCTCACTTGCGGGTAAAGAAAGCAGGACACTGCTCCGGGATTCAAAGTGGCTTTATTCAGGCAGTTTGGAACGTGCAAAGAGGTCCGTGAAACGCTTGAGGCAGACGCGTTTCTGGCCGTAAGGCTTTCATCAGTGCCGGAGTCACAGGTGTAGTCTATTCACCTGGAGTACTATTTGAGCCTGCAGGGACCACTCTCAGTAGAACAGTCTCTTAGCTCCTCCTCCTATTCCCAGGTGCGTGCCTCCTATATATATATTTATTTACAATAATACCTGAAGAAGGCCACAATGGCTATCACACTGGGGCCAACACACGTAAGTGGAGTCTAATGCTGAGGTACAATGAGGATAGCCTTTGAAAAATATCACATTGTTTTAAGGAGCACAATTGTGCATAAAACTAGTCTCATATTTATAATAGGAACTTTATGGAGGAAGGTTTTGGGAATCTTCTTGAAACAGTACAGTACATGGAAAACACTTAGTGATGGCACATGCACTTTAAATGAGCTGCTACGCTGGAACAATAAAGCAGCAAAAAGTTTGCATTTGAAGCCAGTGAGTGTGTGCTTCTTTCTGACAAGGAGGAAATAACTGTGGATGTGACTTGCCTGTGAGATAAGAAGTCTCCTCATGGGTCCCTCTAGCGACTTCCTGAACAGATTGTACAGCCAGCTGCAGAAAAGGAAACTCAGAAAGCTTAATGTATGTGAGACACAAACACATAGGGAAGTCTGATGTGTACACTTTGTGCACTTTACCTCAGGCCACCACTGAATTTGACGCTTAGCTCACTGATGGTGGTGCTGCAGCCGGCGTCATTCACCGAAGGGCGCCCAGAGTCATCACGGGCTGTCCCAACAACCGATGAGATAGACAGGCCATTTACAAAGAGATCAAAAGAGCCACCAGGATTCCTGCAGGTAAAAGACAAGGGAATTAGAAAACAATATCTGTCATTGAATTTAAAAAAAAGTGGGTGGCTGGCTATTACAAAACAAGCATTGGCAAAGCCAATAGGTTTATCACTTACACACAGGCACTTACAAAGCAATTACAAAAAAATGCCTGCTGCAGTGCAAAACAATTATAAAATGTGTACTTCTCAGATGTAAAATAGATCCTCATTCACTCTAATGGAGATGGAAAGATACACCAACTAGTCAGTAGAATGGAGGTGAGGCTAAAATAATCATGTGAGCTGCTGTAAGATGTTCTAGACAATATCTGAAGCCAATAGCTGAAGGTCTGGCTGAAGTAGGATGAATAAAAGACAAGGGTAGGACTTGTATGTATAGAGTTCAATGTGACCTATTTACAAAATGCATTTTGTAGTACATGAAGTACATAAAGTAGTAATACACTAGTACTACTAACATACTACAACATGTTATTCACAAACCTACATGGCCTCTGCCTCCCCTTCTCCAATCTTCTCCTGTCTTTTCTATACGGTGCTGCCTGCACACGTATGCCTACAATTTATGTTTAAAAGTGAGATGGACAAGAGGAAGTGACTAGAAATTAAAGTAAGGAGGGGTTTAGAGATGGATATGCTAATAGAGACACCGACACAAAAAAGAGGAAGACCACTGCTAGTCACAAACCACACTTCTAAAGTTACTACAGCCCAAAAGATAGCAAAACAGTAGTAAATGTACTGTTTCCACATTTGTTCATACAGAGAATGTACACTTGCACTTTGAAACCTGTAGGGTTTTGTGAGATATACTGAGTAACCATATTATTTATAAGAATGTTTTTTCACATTTAGTTTTGTTAAACACACATTGTGATTTTATTGAATTTCTATCAACCTGTAGTATTTAAGCACAATGAACACCATCAATAATCGTATACATTTTGTTGGATTAAGTGCACCAGAAACTGAAGACCCCTTGCATTTTGAGATAATCTCAGTGCCCATCATTCTGGAGATAACCTCCTTCTTATTTTGAGAAGTTGGCTAGGTTACCTCTCTGTGAAACTCATGAACAGGTCAGATCCTGAAAGGATAATAAGGAAAAGCAATCAGGAAGATTATTTATTTTTAATCTCTTAATTCTTGAAGGAATTGCATAACACCTACGAGAAAATGAGCAAATCTTTCCCTTAACCAAACTAAGACATTATCCATCTTTTGTCAAATATGCTGGAATCCATATGGTGTGTATGCTTTGCGATGCTTACTGATCATAATTAGTCCTATATGTCTGTGTTAAAATTATATTTGTTTTATGACAGAATTAGGCTTTCTGTTTGATTTTTTCTAGTTGGGATTTTACTCATTATGTAACTAATTATAATGAGGGTTCTTTTTAGTTTATATGACTTCATAAGATATGTATTGTTGGCATTTTTGTTGCCTGAATTCTACTCATAAATAGTTGTAGTTTGTCTGATGTAATATTCTTGAAAATGTAATGCAATATTTTAAACGTAGGAACATAAATTCATTTTGTTAAACAAATTATTTTGACCAATATTTACAAATCCTGAAACAGTACAGGCTTACTTGTCAGAGATGAGGACTCAGGTAAATGAGGATAAAAGTTTGAACATTGATTGGAATGACTGCAGAACTGGGTCTACCCAACAAAATTTCAGTTTTTTAAGTTTGCATTCCAGCAGTCTGCATGGATGGTGGACTATGATGCTAATTGACACACAAATGGGCAACTAAGTTTGGTTTCTTTACACAATAAGTGGTCCTAAGAGGAATCCAAAGATTTTGGAGTAGATGTCTCACCCACTATAGTGGCATGCTTCATCATGGGCGCCTATCCACACCCTAGTAGGATGGTACCACCAGGGCGTACTCAATCGCAAACGGTAACAGGAGTCCTTATATAAATTGCCGCTGAATTTTAATCAGGGATCCAGAAGAAATTCACATTAATAAAGACAAGTCAGAGGGTCTATCTGAGTATCACCCTTATAAAAGCCATCATGTTTTGGTCAGCATTTAAAGCATGTACTGGTCTGTGGCCTTCGTCAGGGCTGTTGGCATCTCTACCTATCTAGTTAGGAGTACCATGTGTACATAGGAGGCCTAAAGCTCTCCCCTTTATTTTGGAATTTTTCAATGGGAAAACTCAAATTCTGGGAGGTTCAGGGATGACGTGCATCTGGGGGGGAGGCACACGCCTGTAGTCGAACATTCGTCAAGGCTGTTGTGCTTGCTTTTCTGACCTGTCTCTCCCCGTCAACATCGCTGCTGAGGAGAGAGACATCCCTGACAAAGGTCAGAGACCCATAAGGGCTTTAAATGCAGCTGAAACATGTGATTTTATAGGGGTGATTGAGTCATTGATACTCAGATAGACCCCCTTACTTGTTTTTATTTGTATCCAGGGTACTCATTGGGTATACCCTGAAACATTTGTAACTGAATTTCTTTCGGATGCCTGCTTTAAATCCAGTGGTGATTTATATAAGCACTCCTGTTTACGGTTGAGTCCGCCCTGGTGGTACCATCCTACCAGGGTGTCGATAGGCGCAGATAATGAGCATGCCGCTAGATAATGGGTGAGGCGGCTATTCCAAAATGTTTGGATTCCTCTTAGGACCATTTATTGTGTAAAGAAACCCAACCTAGTTGCCCATTTGTGCGTGATGTTGTATTTGGGAGGCTGCAACTAGGTCTCCTACCCTCTTGCTCTCTCTTTGTGAAAAAATACTTTGACGCTTAGTGACAGTACAGAGAGCTTATCAAAAGTCATTTCTTTCAATTGAAGAAAAAACACACAAAAACAAATATATAGAAACAGATGGTTTCCTGTCTATATTTATATGTAGACATCAGTATGAATGGAAAACTGGTAGCCTTTGATATAAAGCAGTGCACTCTTTACAGAAGTGTGGGGCAAGAGGAGGTGAGTTAGTTACAATCTCTCCACCCACTTAAACACCTTGAAGGCTCAGCTGTAGTGTGCTGATTGGCAAGACCTGTTTGTACACTTGTATGCAGAAGACATTTTTGTACAGTTTGGACATTTGCATGTGAAAATGGGGTTACCTGCTTAGAGAGTGGGTGGAGGTGCACATGTGTACTCAAAAGTTTTGAAAAATGTAAGTCATATTTGAAGATCTGTGAAGAAGGCACGAATCCTGTAGATGTGATTGAGAAGTGTATGTTGGATGCATGTGGTAATTGGGTGATCCAAAATCGAGATGCTCTGACACACTAGGCCTGTGGTCATTTTCTTGGTCACTCACAAGAACAGAAGTTTTGCAGACCATCTGCCAGTGATCTTCGCTCTAATGTTTCTGATTGACAGCTCTATCCCCGTGCCAGGAACCAAGCGCACTGAGGATTCAGGGATCTGCAAATCTTGAATTTGTATCCTGTGGGATAAGAAGAAAGAATCACAAAGTGTGGGTAATATGACTTTGTACTTTCCATTCCCTCGCCTTAATTTCCACCCACTCCCTTGCCCTTGACCTCTGGTCTTGCCCGCTACACCCCTCTCCACCGCTATCGCAGTTGGCTCCCTGTTAGTGTGCCTGCCTTTCGCCTCCCTGCAACTACCAGTTTGCCCCCCCCTGCCAAAGCTTCACTTGGCTCGCTGCCCCAGGTAACCCCTCCCCCAAACCTCAGCATCTCCAATCGCGAAATTATTTTTGGGCTGCAATTGTAAGTGTTGGACTGTAATTGTAAGTGTAATTGCTAAGTATTTTACTGTCTTATTTTGGGTTGACTATAGTTGTGAGCACTTGTTTACAGGGCTAGTCTTTCTCGGGGGTTGGGTGCACTTCCAAGCCGCTCTTTCGCTGTAGCTCCAGCCCTTGCTGCTTCCACCGTTCTCCCATTGGCTCTAGTCCCAGCAGGCCTCCCCCTCCCAGCCAGCCCACCTCACAGGACTTCTTCTGGAGGCCACTGCGCAGCCGCACGCAGCAGGCGCGCAGCTTGTGTGCCGTAGCCGCACCAAAGGCAAGCTTGTCTGCGCCTGTCAGCACCTGGATCACGCCCAGAGCCATGAACCCTAGCCATCTACACTCCCACAGATACTCTGCTGCAGAACTTCATGCCCTGCACTCCAAATACAACAACAACTTCTGCCTCGCCTCACTCCACAGCAGGACCTTTCACCTGTATTCCCTGACGTTTCACCTCCACTCCAGCACAGATAACCACGCCCAGCAATCAGCAACATGCCAGTCCCGGATGCCAACACCCAACACCTCCCCGGAACAACTAAGCTGGCTCCTGATCAATGCCAGATCACTCTGCAAGCACGCCACCAAAGTCTGGGACACCATCTCCACCCTCGCCCCCGATGTGACCTTCATTACTGAGATGTGGCTCACCCCACATCGGTCCCTGACATTGCCACGGCAACACCCAGCGGCTACAAGAGGAAACACCGCAACCGCACTAACAGACACAGAGGTGGCATCGCCATCGTACACAAGGGATTGATCAACTGCACCATCACCGATGACGAAACCACACCAATCATGGAACACATGAACTTCCAGCTCCACACTGACGACAAACCACCATCAAAGGCACCCTTGCATACAGACCACCAGGACCACAAACTGGCCTCAGTGACACCATTGCTGAATTTATCACCCTGCTCACCATCGAATCTGAACACTACGGGGCCGATTCACAAAGGTAATCTGAGACAAAAGTCTAACTTTACTACTTTTGGTATTCACAGAGATCATTTACGAGTCGTATCTTTACGTCTGCAGTTGGACCGGAATTTCCACACCTGGACCGTACTCTCCGCACCCGGGCCATACTCTCCGGTTCGGGTTGTATTCTCCGATTCGGGCCATACCCCCTGGCTCAGGCCGGATTAAGTGTAATCAATGGACCGGAATGCAATTTTTACAAAAGTGAACATTTGGAACTTGTAATAAATGGTAGAGGAGGTAAAAAAAAAATCTGTTTGGGCAGGGAAAAGAGTGTGGCCAGACACTACATCATATCCCAGAAAAGTTTGCTCCTTTGCATCATGGAACAGTTTGCGCTCCCCTCAGTGTAGACTGTAGTGCTCCTTCCCTGAAAGTCTCGGGGGGATTCGTCAAGCGGGGGCTGAGAAAAAGGGGGGGTCCCAAAACGCGTTTTCCCCATGCATTTTTCCATAGGACCTTTAGTCCGAGCTACAGCCCGAACGGCTGAACAGAATTACTTGAAATTTGGCAGAGAGGTAGCCCTCAGGTCAGGGATGTGCCTTTTGAAGGTCTCGTGTAAATCAGTTCAGTATTTCCTGAGAAAATAGCATTTAAATCAATATATATATCTATAGGCGCGCTCCGAGCGCGTACCGTAAGCTTACCGTACGCGCACGCCGCCGTACACGAGCGCGATTCTGATTGGTTGTTAGATCTTAGTAAACATTCGAATCGGTCGAAACCAGGAAGTGTCGGCCGCCATTTTGTCTCTCGCAGTCTGAGGGGGTGAAAAACAAAGGTGGATAACGTGTAAAGGGGGCAGGCTGGACAGTTCCTGACCCCCTAGCCTTGGTCAGGGGGTCCCAGAAGGACCCCCAAGGGCAAAAATGTATTTTAAATTTTTGATGAAAAATCGCGCAGTGCGCGTAGCGTACGCGCACGGTAGAAACGGAAAAATTCCGCGAACTACGTAACGTGGGCGCTCGGTGCGCGAAGCGCACCGAGCGCCCACAGCGCGCGCACGGTGCGCGCACGTTGAAAAACCTTAAAAAATAAAAAAAAAATACATAACTTAGCATTTAAAAAAACGTACAAATTCACTGAAAAAACAAAGGTTTCACACACGTTATAGTTAGGAATTAGCATTTAAAAAACCTTGCAAATTCACTTAAAAAACCATAGGTTTCACAGATGTTATAGTTAGCTGGGCATTTCACTCGTGAAAAACCAATGAAATTCCCCCGTTATAGTTAGTGCAGGCAACTATAACTCACGTGACCACAATCCTCTGCTGATGATGTCAGATATTACATCACTGATGACATATGTGTTTTTCTGAAAAAAAAATATTTGAAATATATGTATAGCTAAAAATTAATGGAAGACGACATGGGTAAATAAGTGTCTAAATACAGTGATGTAATATCTGACATCATCAGCAGAGGATTGCGGTCACGTGAGTTATAGTTGCCTGCACTAACTATAACGGGGGAATTTCATTGGTTTTTCACGAGTGAAATGCCCAGCTAACTATAACATGTGTGAAACCTATGGTTTTTTAAGTGAATATATATATATATATATATATATATATCTCAGAACCACACAACCCCTCCAGTACGAGAGATGTAAGCCCACACAGGTAGGTGAATCCAACGTCCTTTAATTGCAGTTAAAAGCGAGCGGCATAATGCATTTCAACACAAAGTGCCTTCCTCAGATGCCATCGCTCGTTCCAAAATTCACTGTTCACTTGAAGACATGGAGCGTCTCACTGAAGTCGGTGGCGACACTCCTTCCACCATTAAAAGGAAGATTTCCCGGACTCGCTGCCTCGAGTTCATTTGCTGCAGGAACACATGTGGAAGTCCTTGCCCCAGTGGGCGGTGCCTGCAGCTCCCTTTGCATTGTGGATCTTGTAGTGTAAGGGGCTGAATTCACTGACCTTCACCCAACCGATATCACCACCAGCGCACCGGGATCCCTTCTCCTAAGTAGGCAGAGGCAACATGATGAAGTCATCACCCAGTTTGCACCGGCCAAGCCATGCGTTGAAAGTTTACGGTGGTTCGGCGTATTCCCAAGCGCCTTGAGACGTTACACCATTCTGCCACGATCCGCCGAGCTCTTGAGGGTGGGGGCTCAAGTGCGAGTGGCAACGCACAAAACCTCAGAACCACACAACCCCTCCAGTACGAGAGATGTAAGCCCACACAGGTAGGTGAATCCAACGTCCTTTAATTGCAGTTAAAAGCGAGCGGCATAATGCATTTCAACACAAAGTGCCTTCCTCAGATGCCATCGCTCGTTCCAAAATTCACTGTTCACTTGAAGACATGGAGCGTCTCACTGAAGTCGGTGGCGACACTCCTTCCACCATTAAAAGGAAGATTGGTGTAACGGTTGGGTGAAGGTCAGTGAATTCAGCCCCTTACACTACAAGATCCACAATGCAAAGGGAGCTGCAGGCACCGCCCACTGGGGCAAGGACTTCCATATATATATATATATATATATATATATATATATACATATATAAGCAAAGCAATCCCTTGTGGACACGGACAACATATATAGCTGGTGCCAAGATTCAAAAGTTTATTTCATGGGTGCTGTCTCTGAGGCGTTTCGGCCGCAGACGGTGGCCTTGATCACATGACTTGCGCTAATCAGGAACGAGAATTTAAAGCTTCCAATGTGGTAAATCAGCACTGACAAACATGGTTAAAAATACTTTTGCACATCTATAGAAAGACCTTAATATGGACATGAGTCGTTAGTGGCGTAAAGCACATATATATATATATAATATAATTCATTTCTAAGACAAAACAAATATATGTACAGCATTCTAAAAAGCATAGTTGATATGTATCTAAAACATGACACATTGTGGGATATAAAAATGCATAATACATCCTAAGATCGACTGTAGTGACACAGATGTCCATCTATATAAAGTGCATAGTGCATATAGTACTGTTAAATATTAAATTCATATAGAACAGGCTAAATTTGTGAACATCTGTGTATACCAAATTATTACACTATCCCAACATTTAGGCAATGTGTAGTTATTCATGTAAAAATTATTCTAGCAGCTTATGTCTAGCACATATTTTATAAAGTGCATAGGGCAGTTTGATGTTCAACATCACATCACAAATAGGAAAAACTGAATGCTTTCTGCTGTTACAAAATTGGATGTCATACTAAAAAGACATGTGCAAATTTGGCTATATGTCTAATAAGTGTATACATACACCACGATACTCCAGTTTCTATGGGTCCTGTGTGTACACCTCCATGTAACAAATATAATGTGCAGGTACTACAGATTGTTTATACCCTGCTTACTGGTGTTAATGGTATGCCAAAGTGCCAGTGCTTATAAAGTGCTGAAGCGTGTAAAGTGCAAAGGGGAAATATGTTGTGCAAAAAGTGCAAAAAGATTGATAAAAACAGATTCCTTTCCTTAAATTAACTATCAGCCGCTAAGTATAGGGCAGAATGGCTCTTAGGTAAAACTGGATGAAAAGTTAAAATACACAGTACAAATACTGATATGCTAATCTTCATCCCCCACGTCAATATCTATGCCCAGGGAGTCCCCTGGACTGGCCATTGGTTGTGTCCATGTATTTCAAAGTGGCAATAATACAAACACTACGTGAATTTCTGGATAGCAGACAGGGTCAAATAAAAAACCCCTATCTTACCGTCAATCAATATCACACTACTTAATTTAAAAAATAGAGGCTGTTTTGAGAACTGTATTGGTAGCAAAGCCCAACTGGTAATCCTGACACAGTGTTTACAGAAAATTGTGCAGATCATCCCCAGTATTAAAACCTGATGGGGACTTCGTATCCAACTCAATGATATATCTAGTTTCGAGTTGGCGTAACCTCTTTTCTCGGTTACCTCCCTGTTTGTCGGGCTGCACTGCATCTATTATGAAATATTGCAAACAGTTGAGGTTATTACCATGGACAGCTTTAAAATGTCTTGCGACAGGATATGCAAAATAATTATTGACAATCGCACGTAGATGTTGTAAAATGCAAACATGCACTTGCAATTTTGTGCCACCAATATACACAGACCACAGCTACATCGTAGAACATAGACCGCGTGGTCTGTTCTGCATGTGTAATGTTCTCATAGTTCAATGAGTTGTTCTGAAAAGGCAGTCTTATATATAGTGGTATTTATGCCAAATTTGCAGGCTCTGCATGAGCTGCACTTAAAAAACCCTTTCTCGGAGTGAGCCAATGGTTTCTGGACTGTTCCTCACCAAATAATTTCTCATGGCATGCGCTTTGCTGAAAGTAATGGTTGGCTTATTGGGAAGGACATTTTTAAGAGTGGCAACCGTAAGGATAAAGGGCCATTGCTTATTCACTATGGCTCTAATAGCTTTCGCCTGCTCACTTAGGGCCTCATGTAGGTAGCGAAATACCGGTCGGTAACGGCCGATTTTCGGTAAATATGCCGTTACCGACCGGGTATCCAGACAAGTGAGATGTAGGAGTCCAAAAACCACTTTTCGGTAAATATGAGGCGGTAAATACCGATTCATAGTTACCGAATCCTAAAATACCGATTCATATTTACCGAATACATAATTAACGAATCGGTAAATATGAAGTGGTAAATATGAAGTGGTAAAAATTTAAAATGACATGTAGGAGCAGTCGGTAATTAAGAAATCCAGGAAAATCGGTAAATAAGAGTCGGTAATTAACACGGATTGAAAGCAGGTGGTAACCATCAACAATGCACATAAGCAATCCCAAAATGCTACAGCGTGGACAACATGGCCGCCATGTACGTCATTGCAAGGCGCCTACGTCTACAGGCAGCAGGACTGAGGGTGTGGCGACGGGAGGAACAAATCTACAGACAGCGCATCACACTACTCCAGCTGACTGATGCAGAGATGCATGAGAGGTACAGGCTACACCCCGAAACCATCATGGACCTGATAAGGGACCTGCACCCACTCCTGGACCAGCCAACAAGAAGGGCGCACGCCATACCACCACATGTGCAGGTGCTCTGCAGCCTACATCTACTGGCATCCGGCAGTTATCAGGTGGTGATAGCTGCGGTGGGTGGTGTATCCCAGAGTTGCCTGTCCCGTTTCTTCAGGAAGTTCCTGGATGCCATGATGCAGAGAATGCACCACTACATAAGCTTCCCAAACACACAGGCTGCACTGCAGAAAACAAAAACAGACTTTTATCACATGGCACAGTTCCCCCATGTCATCGGCTGTATTGATGGTACACACATCCCAATCTGTCCACCAGCTGATACAGAGCACATCTACAGGAACAGGAAGTCCACCCACTCCATCAATGTGCAGGTGATCTGTGATGCAGGGAACATCATCACAGATATTGTTGCAAAGTTTCCTGGGAGCACCCACGACTCTTACATCTTCCAGAATAGTGGGATCTACACACGACTGAGTGCCGGAGAATTCGGAGAGGGATACCTGCTGGGTAAGTAACAGTGACGCCCCTTGAAACCTGCAAATCAGAGTGTATAGAGGCATGTAACAGATGGTTCCCTTTTACTCATCCAGGCGACAGTGCATATGCATGCCGTTCATTCATCCTCACTCCCTACCTACACCCAGCAACCCAGAGTGAGAGACGATACAACGTGGCCCACAAAACAACACGCAATGTGGTGGAGCGCACGTTTGGACTACTGAAGAGCAGGTTCCGCTGCCTCCACAAGAGCGGAGGCGCACGCCAGTACAAACCCATCACCTGCTGCAAGATTATTGCCACTTGTGCAATGCTGCACAACCTTGCCACGAAAAAAGGTACAGATGTGGAACTAACATATTTTGAGGACAACGAGGATGAGTCAGGCCAGCCAGAGGGCAGCGCAGCTAGAGTGCCAACTGCAATCGATGGGAGAGAGAGACGGGCAGAGATCACATGCAACTATTTCTGAGTAAGTGAGGGGACACAGCGAGTTGTGAGAAGTCATGACGTAGTTTAATGTGGCACCACGCCATGAACACATGAACAGGCCAATCTGGCAATATACCATCTATACAAGGAGTATGTCCAGGGTTACGTCACCCAATGGGAAGTGGCTAAGCAGGGCCACATCAATGTTTGCGCATACGCGCTGCAGTGGTGGATTGCACGGCCTGTGCATCCTCACTAGAGCCAACCCCAAGCCGCCTGCTACTCCTGCGTGCTTCGGGGACGGGGGGTGTGATGCTGCTGCTGGTGTCGATGCTCTCCGCAGCATCCCCTGCAGCAGTTGTCGACGCCTGACTAGTCAATAGCACCCCTAGTGCACTTGTCACCTGCACCATCCCCCGAGACAGGTCGCTGCAGCACTGTGTTAGGCCCTCCTGCATCGTCACAGAGCGCCGGCAAAGTAGGGAAGTCGCAGTTGCCAGACGGTTGAGTGCCCTGCTGGTAGTGTCCCTTCTCTGGCGTTCCCGGCGCCGTGCTTCGATGTCAGCATCTAATTTGCTGCACAACTGCTGGATTGACTGGGACATGTCCCGAATGCCCGCAGCCATGCCGCCAATGTTTGTGTCCATGTTGACTAAGCTTGTCTTCATCACCCGCATGTGCCTCTGGACTGACATAACTGCCTTTGATTGCAGGCGCTGTTGCTTCAACATTTGGCCCTCGAGCCCCAAGAAGACACCATGGCCGTCAGTGGGTGCTGGTGGACTCTGGACACGCGACCTGCGGCGCCCTCTTGCTCCCGTCTGTGCTGCCTGTGAGGTGTGGGGCACAGTGGGATGGCTCCCTTCCTGGGGCCCGGTGCGGTCTTCTGGGCCCATGCTGTCGTCTGACGAGGTGTCGAAGGCTCGTAGCCTGGCTGCTGGACGCCTCCTCATTCTCACACCTGCAAGCGGAGATGTGGCCGGTGATTCGAACATGAGTGGCGATGCTGGCTGTGGTTGTGGTGATGCTGGCTCTCGGTGAGGTGATGCTGGCTCTCGGTGAGGTGATGCTGGCTCTGTGTGCGGCGAGGCTGGCTGTGTTGGTGGTGCGGCTGCAAGTGGGCCTGCTCCCTGGTCTGAACTCGTGCTGGCTAGAGGTGATTTTTGTGGCCGGTGTGCCGTCTCCCCTGCAGCATGCCCTGTACTGCATGATGTCACATCTGTGGACAGAAAAACAACATTGGCTCAGTGTCCCCGAAGGGCTGCATTGCAAGCGTCACAATAAATCATTTCACATTCCAATCTGTCCTCTGTCTCCTTGTGCCTCGAGTGCGTGACATGCCTTGTTGCCCTGTAACATTTACGTCATGGTTAGTGTTGCCCTGACTACATCTCCCGGAATGCAATGCCTGTCTGCACTGACACGTGTGGACTGCAGTGTGATTCTCGTTTCACAATGGGGAATGTGGGATAGGGGTAGGGGAGGCTACATTGCTGTGCTTTCGTCTTACCTTGGTGTGTTGCGGCTCTGGCAGAGCTGTCGGCGTCCCCAAGACCCACGACGCTCTCTTGCTCGATTGTGGCCGCCACCAGCTCCTCCAGTTCGGTGAGGGCAGGTGCCCTGTTGGTTCCACCTCCGGTCTGGATGGCCTCCTTCTGGATGTCGCCCATCTTCCTCTTGGTCACAATCCTCAGGTCATACCAGCGCTTTTTGAGGACCTCAATGTCCCTGTGGGTCACTCCCACAGCATTGACCTGCGCCTGGATGGCCAGCCATATGTTGCGCTTTTCGGCCTCAGGCACTTGCAGGGATTGCCTCCCAAACAGCTTCTGGTGCTGCTTCACCACCTCCTCCACCAGCACCTGGAGTTCCTTGGGGCTGAATTTGAGCTTCCTCCTCCTTTCCCCTCCGTCTTTCTGTGTTCTCTGGCTGGACATGCTGTTCGTTTCCCGCTCGCACATGCAACTGCTCCCTGCCTCTCCTCTGCACTCCAAGCCTCTCCAGGGTCGGCTAATTATGTACACCTGCCTGGGTGTGGCCACTTCGGCTAATTGTGTACACCTGCCTGGGTGTGGGCAGTTCCTGGTTGGGTGGGCTGTCGTTGCACAGGATTAGCTGTTTCGTCAAGTCATGTGATGTTATTTACCGAATCCGTACATACCGATTCGGTATTTTCCGATTCGGTAGATACCACCTCGGTATTTTCGGATTCGGTAGATACCACCTCGGTATTTTCCGAATCGGTAATTATCACCTCGGTATTTACCGAATCGGTGAATTCCGATTCGTATTTACCGAATGTTACCGAATCGGTAACTGTTACCGAATTTTTACCTACATATAACTTACCGATTCTAATTTACCGATTCGGTACGGCTCGGTATTTAAGAACCGGTAAAATTTATTTACCTACATGAGGCCCTAAATGTAGTAATCAGTCTGATTTCTGAGCTTTCATCTATCGGGCTGTTGGTTGTAGCCTCAACTTCCCTCATTTCATGTCACTTGGGACTAAGTAGATCTAATCGATTTTTCTTGTTGGCTCTATTCATGGCTGTGTCAAGTTTCCTGATGTTATATCCCCTGGCTATGAGTCTCTTCCTTGCTTCTCCTTGGTGGTATTCACTGGCCTCTGATGTACTACATGCCCTTTGGATACAAAGGAACTCACCATATGGAATGCTAGTGATTGTGTGTTGTGGATGGAAACTGCCGGCATGTAGAACTGTGTTCCCTGATGTAGGTTTTCTAAATAAGCACATTTCCAATTTACCCTGTTTCACATACACCTTAATATCCAAGAAGTTGGCAATTGTCGCATCAATATGGGCCGTAAATTGCAGTTTGAGATTATTGACATTTATCTTTTCAACACATTTTTCGGCTTGCTCTTTGGTCCCCCTCCATATAACAAAAATATTGTCAATATAGCACCACCATTTAATTATATTAATTATATTGGACGAATACTGTGTCATGAGGACATGCTCCTCCCACCAGCCCACATGGAGACAGGCGTAGCTGGGGGAGTAGCATGCCCCCATCGCAACCCCACGTAGATGCTGGAATACTGTACTGTCAAACATAAAAAGATTATTAAAAAGACACCAACGTATCATTTTTAAAAGCATTTGACTATGGCGGTACATTTCAATAGCTCTTTTTCCTAAATAGTATTCAACAGCATTAAGTCCATCTGTGTTCGCTATACTGGTATAGAGGGCTGGTATATTCATAGTAAGTAAAAGATATTCTTCAGACCACGTTTGTTGATTTAGTTGAAATAAAAAATCTGTGGTGTCCTTAATATATGTTGGGAGATTGACCACAAATTCTTGGAGGTAAAAATCAACATATTTTGATGTGTTCTCAAAGGTACTTTTAATGGCTGAAATTATAGGTCGGCCAGGCACTGGAAGTTCGTTCTTATGTACCTTGGGAATAAAGTATATATTAGGCAACACAGGATGATCACTATTTAGAAACATAAATTCATTTTTCGAAATTAGTCCTTCCCTTCTCCACATCGTCAATTCATCTTTACAATTTTTCTGCACTTTCTTGACATGTGCCGTGTTGGATTTGTATTAACAAACTGGATCATTTAAATGTCTTTATGCCTCTTGATGTAATCTTGTTTGTTCCACATGACGACATTCCCCCCCTTGTCTGATTTGTTGATAATAATAGGGTTATTGTTGCCTAATTTCTTCATCAAATCAAAGTATTTTCTTCTATAATACTTGGGGGGAGTCCGTAATGCTTGAGTTTTGTGATGCGATCGTAAAAAATATCTATTGCGTCACAGGGCATAGTAGGGAACAAAAGTAGAGACTGGTTTAAAGGGACTGTTCCCTGACATGGCAATGTTGATGCCTTCTGCATCCGCAAACTCCTGTGTGCTGGCAGATGTATCATTGATGTTATCAGAGACATCACTGAGTGTATACATGGTTTGAATGAGAGACATATCGGTTACTTGAAGTCCCATACTTGAGGTTGGGTTCTTAGCACTTCCTTCTTTTTCTTTTTTTGCTTCTTGAAGGTGCTTTTTGATAGTGTAATATTTCCTTAACTTGATCTTTCTAATAAATTTATAAACATCAATACGTGTGTTGCAATATCCGAAATTACTCTCCGAGCAGAAGGAAAGGCCTAGGGCAAGGAGTTGTTACTCTGTCTGGTCTAGTTCGATGTCAGTAAGATTTATAATTGTGTTGTCATCAGCTACTGGTGTGTCTTCCAGCGCTGATTCTGTTGCCTCCGTCCTCTTGTTCCTGAGGCATTTTCTTCGTTGCCGCCATCTTGCGTTCCTCCTTTGTTTGTTGAGGCGTTTCGATTGCGGGGTCGTAACGACTGCATGCGTTCTTTTATAAAAAAATCAATTTCTTCTGCTGGGGTTAGTTGGCCCATATTGCCTTGTTCTGCTCCTGACACACCATCTTCGGATTCTGTTTCGCTTGGTATTAAGCTGGCGTCAGAGTTGGAAATACTGGAATTGCTCCCAATTACATGAACTGGTCTTGCAGTTCCCCGTACTTTATTTTAAATGGTGCCCTTTTGTTTGCTTAATTTGTCAAACTTACGTGCAAATGTAAATATTTTGTAGTCGTTTTTGTCCCGAGCAAACTTAAATGCCTTCCGGGTTTTTATAACGTCCTCTTGATTTTTCAGGAGATCCTTCATGTCCTTTATACTTTTATCAAAAAACTCCTTGCTGCTCTGATGTTCAGGTTTGCAAAGCTTGTTGTTGATCCGTGTTATTTCCTCCATATTTTTGTCTCGGTCAATTCGTGCATATTTGATTAACAGGCATACCATGCGCATAGATGCTTCTAAATTACTATCTGCCCATTCTTTAAGGAGAAAGGGGTTCGGGCTTTTGAAACTTGGTGCCAACATTTTGCGCAGCCCCCTGGGAATTCTACCCACTTCATGGTATTTTTCGAGGGACTTAATCTCCCACCCTTTCCTTAACTCGCTTTTGCTGTTTTTTCAGGGGTCCGTTCATATGGAAGAAGCCAACTTCCGATGTACACATTGAAGCAAAGCAATCCTTTGTGCAGTCCCACACAAACATGGACACGTACAACGTATATAGCTGGTGCCAAGATTCAAAAGTCTATTCCATGGGTGCTGTCTCTGATGCGTTTTGGCCACTGATGGTGGCCTTAATCACAAGACTTGCGCTAATCAGGAACGAGAATTTAAAGGTAAAAGGAAGTTTCCAATGACGTAAATCAGCACTGACAAACATGGTAGAAAATATATATTCTTTATCTCACTATCCTCGTGGAAGCCGGGACACTTCTGCAACGGTGTGTGCAGGGTATGAGGAAGCCCTGTTTCAATATTACCTTCACCACGTAGCAAATGCCACAGTGTGCACACTCCTTCCGTACAATAAGAGGCCAATTGCAAAGGGTGCATGGGTTGGTTTATTCAATATAGCAAAAAGCTGAAAACCCAGCCCCAATGTTTTATCTATTGGTGATTTTGATACCTTGGTGATATTGAATGAACTAAATAGGGATGACTCTGACTATACACCCTCTGAAGGGTTTTGAAGTAGATGCGAGTTGTCCCAATGATTTGAAGCCTAAATCATCTTTTAATCCCGATAATCTGACCAAGACAGAAAGATTGGCTTTGAGAACATTACAATCTGATCACAGTGTGGTTATTCACCAATCTGATAAGGGGGGTAATGTTGTCATGCAGAACACGGAGGATTATTTGCAGGAAGGTATGCGACAACTGGATAACAATGAATGTTATGAAAAAACTTCTAAAAATGTCATTGAGTGCTCCAACACAATGTATTTTGAAATGCTAAAAACGTGGCATAAGAAGGGTCTGTTGGAGTGGGATGAATATGCCTTCCTTCTGAATAGAAAACCTAAAATAGCCATACTTTATCTGCTACCGAAACTCCACAAAGACCCTGTGAAGCTGCAAGGGAGACCGATTGTGTCCTCAATGGGATCTTTGTTGGAGCATACTTCCAATTATATTGATTATTTTTTGCATCCTTATATACAGACATTACCATCCTACATACAGGATAGCAAAGACTTTCTGAATAAAATCAGGAGTGAAGAAAACTTCCTCCTGATAACTTTGGATGCGTGCAGCCTCTATACCTCCATCAAACATGTAGATGGTCTTCAGGCTTCCAGACATTTCCTAAAATCTCGCTCTATATCATACTTGCAGCACACTGAAATGATACTATCTATGATTGAATTTTGTTTGGATAATAACTTTTTCACCTTCAATGACACATTTTTCAAACAAAAACAGGGTACTGCCATGGGCACCTGTTTTGCTCCCAGTTATGCCAACCTCCTGATGGGGTGGTGGGAGCAGCAGGTGCCCAAGACCTTTCATCAGTATAACGACCATATCAAACTTTAGTTGCGTTATATTGATGACCTTTTTATCATATGAGATGGCAGTCATGATCAAGCCACCAACTTTGTCTCTCTACTTAACATCAACGAATACAACCTGAGATTCGAGAGTAACATCAGCAAAAATTGCATTGAATTCTTGGATACCCAGGTTATTGTGATCAATAATCGAGTGACATCCAAACTGTTCCGCAAAAAAACTGCTGGGAATACACTGCTTCATGCATAGAGCAGCTACCCTAGGAATTTGATAAATAGCATTCCTTATGGGGAGTACCTCCTGACGCGGAGGAATTGTAGGCTAGACCATGATTTTCTAGAGGAATGTGAATGTATGACAGCTAGGTTCAAGGATCGGGGGTACACAGAGAGAGTCATTGAGAAAGCCCGTATTAAAGCAATTAGTCTGAGTTGTGAAAGTGTACTTGCTCCTAATGTAAGGGACGATTATCCAGACGATAATGTCATTAGATTTATCTCTACATATAATACCACCTCGCAAGATTTGAAAAGAAGCCTAACAAGAGATTGGGAGATCTTAAAAACCGAGCCTACCCTGTCAGATGTGCTAGAGGATTATCCCAAAATTTCCTACAGGAAAGGGATAAACTGTGCAAAAATGAAATAACTGATGTTAAACAGGGAGGATCTAACATACAAGGTTTTTATACATGCATGCCCTGTAAGGCATGGAAATTTAGCACTAATGTTAAGAAAGTGTTCTCCCCTATTTTGAATATACATAGGCAGATTGAGAAACTTTAACAAGCAATGTGAATTTTTTGCCAATCGTTTTCTGAATAGGTATCAATTTGTTTTACGTACGTGCATATATAACTTCAATGTATTTGGTATATAAGTTTACCATTGTAAAATGGCTGACACATATCATGCTCATGAGCCAGCCTAATCATTCCACTTTTGATGTCACTGCTTTCACGTTCACGTAATTTTGTGTTTAAATTATGTCGAAAAACTTTCTTTCTTCTCCCGTGATCAAACGCGTTGGGTTTTCGGCTTTTTGCTATATTGAATAAACCACCCCATGCACCCTTTGGAATTGGCCTCTTATTGTACGGAAGGAATGTGCGCACTGTAGCATTTGCTACGTGGTGAAGGTAATATATATATGTATATATCTGTATCGATATCTATATATCTATATCTATATCTATATCTATATCTATATCTATCTATCTATCTATCTATCTATCTATCTATCTATCTATCTATCTATCTATCTATATGTATATATATATATATATATATATATATATATATATATCAAATCCTCCTTTCGTAGAACCAGCCGGTACTATCAAAAGATATATATATATGGAACCAATCCCGCCTCTACCATAGAAACGGGTCTGACACATGCTCGGACCTCTCCAGGAAAGCTTTATTCACCACTCAGAGACTGGTACAAAGTCACAAAATAAAACACCTGCAGACACGTTTCGGCGAATGCCTTCCTCATTTTAAGGGCAGCCAGGAAGTTCTGCAGGAGCGTCAGGAACCCGATGAGAATACCTAAGTCTTCCCCAGCGGTCTTCCGACTCTATCAGACTCTAGAGATTCGGATGACTCGCCAGGGGAAAACAGGGAAACAAAACAAGGGAAGGTGGGTTTGAACTTCAATGGCGTAACTGGCGTCTGGTCATGAAGAAAGGAGGCAACCCCCGCACACACTGTGATAATAAAGACTGTGTAAGTACTGTTGTATAAGAACAACCCTCTTGTATGACTAGACTCTTGACTTCACCTACCACTGTGTGGTTACTTCTAATCGTGCAGAGGGGAGGCGTCAAGAAGTCAAATGTAACATCCTACACAATAGAGAGCACAAGGTTAGAAGGGAGTAGTGACTGTGTACTAGAGCCTACTCTATAACAATATGCAGCTTACCCCCAGTAATTCTGTTGAAGGACTACCGGCTCCCCGGATTCTACTTTGCCTTGAGACCACTGTGGAGGGTAGTTGTTCAACTGAGACATATATCACAATCTGCCAAAACAATAGAAAGTCCCACTGAGTTCCCCCTCTCACATGTACCATTCACTAGTTATAGAAAAAAGCAGCGCATTGCGCTGTTACCGTGATTCTGTTGGAAGGAGAGTCAGCACAGTGATCCACGCAAATATCCCAAGGGATCGACAGGACACCTTCTTTAATAGGAATTGGTGCGGAAAAACCCACACTAGTATGTACAGCCCAAAAGAACACTACCAGGCTGAACACATACTGGATAACGCCTGGCCGATGGAGAGGGCAGAGTCAGCCAATGGTTTGAGCACCACAAGCAGGGAATAAAGGGGGAAATAAGAAGGTAGACAAATGACACTGTATGGGCCGGGAAATGCGGACTTAGTCACTCCCTAGCAAACGTGGAGTGAAATGAAAACAGCCCGGCTTGAACAGCGAAAGAAAAGACAGCGTGCGTAACCCAGCGCTGCTGTGAGCCACGAACGTGGGAAAAAGCAACAGGTGCTGAGTGCTACGGGAAGCCAGGAACAAGGGAGGAACCTCTCTCTCTGCACTAAGGGGAGAGAGGCGAAGTCTGACCTGCTAGCGAAGGTGGTGATGGCCGCAGGACGGAACGCCCCGTATGGAGGAGGCAGAAGCAATGAAACGGCAAGCCGCCTTCCCACACGGGAACGAAAGCGGAAGCAGAAAATGCTCTACCGGAATTCAGGCAACAAAGCGTGGGACGGAAATGAAGCTCGAAGCAAGAACGCTAAGCGCGTTTACTTGCTTCGGGGTTCTTTAAATGCTGTAGCGTCGAAGGGCTTGGACCGCGGGGCATGACACTCATTGCCAGCATTGTGTTTCACAGAGTTGATTTGAATGGGGCTTTTTCATACTGTTAGATGTTATCCTATAGGTGCTCCTACATCCAATCAGAGAGCTTGCTGGTAAAGTCTCTATCTGCAGTATGGTATTCGATTGTGCTGACGTTTATATATATAAAACAACGGGTGCTGGCGAATGGCATCATGTTTTAATTTAATGCATTCCTATGGGAGGTGATTTTACCTAAAATAAGTAGCTAATCTTACAGATGGCTTGTCCTGAATTTCTACCTGTGACCGAAGTTAACCTTAATTCCTGAGGAAGGAATAAAGTAATGGACAAAAACGTTACGTATCGCATTGGGTGGTCGAAAGGCCCCTAACCTACACAGTCACTTGCTTGCCTTTCTTTCCCCTAATCCTCATCTTATTCTTTCATCTGAACAGAAAGGAGTCAAAGTGCTGGCTGATTGAGACAAGAGATGGGAGATATGTGCCCTTTTTTAGTAAAAAGTAATGTAAAATGTAAGCATACAATTGTACTGCTATTTTGAATAAGTATCAACAAAGCCAAAAGGTCTCGGCTGACAGAGGCCGAGCTATTAGTTTTACCAATACATTTTTTTTATTGTCATTAGTATGTGAAGGCATGAGTCAATTTGCATGCATAGGCATTGCCATCTATCTTGCACTGAGTTTTGTAGCAAAGAAAGCCCACTCCAAGATGGCCTGCAGATGTGTACTGTTGAGTCGTGCTTCATGGTGCATGCATGCACATGCATCGTGATGCACAGTGGTCATTTTGTCATTTCCAATTTACCATTCTGACATTGCACAGAGCCATGTTACAATGGTAAATTATACGTTTAGAAAAGTACAAAACAAGGTGCGCACCACCATGAAAAAAGAAGGAAGTGGCCTGGTACCACTTTGCAGCTTCAGGGCCTTTGTAGAAAAAATGATAAATACATTGTGAAGTGAGGAAGGGGGAGTGGACTTTGTGGAGTAAAAAGAGCACATTGACAGTCAAAAGAATAAGCAGGGGAGAGCAAGGAAACACATGCACTTACATGGAATACTGAAGGCTAAAGAAATAAGCATTGGAATGCTAAAGAAATAGGCATATGCCACAAGAAGAAAAAAGCATGCCAGCGTCTAGACATGCTGGCCTTATGCTTGCATTGAAAATTTTAAATAAAAAAATAGCCAAATAACCATCACTAATAATTTCTTCTCATCAGGTGTATTTAACAAAATAATAGAAATCCTTTATAGCTTTAATGCACATCACAGAAAAAATTGATTCTTACTGAAGCAATGAAATGGTACTATTAGCTTTCAAAAACTGTTTTCTGAAGATGTGGTTTAAACACGCAAGGATAACTTAATTTTTCTCTAAGAGAATAGGAAAAAAAAGTATTATAAAAGTAAAGTGTTGTCCTGGTCCAATGGCCCTGGAACTGAAGTGCACTTCATTTTAGGTGGGTACACACGTGAGATCAGAAAACATGTGTCACTGGTGGTGCAACAGAGCCAATGGCTGAAGAAGGATGACTGATTGTTGCATGGTGTATGCTGTGGTGAGTGGAAGCAAAATTTGAATAACAGTTGAGCAGACAAATGGATGAAGAGGGCTAGCCTGAAGCTCCTCTGTGCATTTAGTTTTGGTGGAATGTTTAGGTCAGGTCTAGAGACAGCACTACCTGTCTCACAACCTCCCGTAAACAGAAAAATTGAAAGCTGTCTCCAGACAAGACCTTAAAAAGGCTGTAGGCCTGCCCTCTGATGCTGCCTTCATCTGCGGTGAGTGCCCAGTGGCGGCTGCTACGCATTGGGAGTGGTGCAGCAGGATGGGGTGTGGAGGATACAAACAATCGCTTACCTGATTACGGCCGCAGCTTCTCCTCCGTTCACTTCTCTTCTTGGCTCTCGGCAGCACACAGTCCCCCCTAAGCCAATCACGACGCTGCTGTCACCAGCATGACAGAAGTGTTGTGATTGGTCTGAGCAGCCTGTTTGGCTGCTCAGACTTTCCTTAGGAGCCTTGGGACTGTTCTCCACCCGGCTGTGCAACACAGCCAGGTGGAGAGATGCTAAGTGTGCATGGCAGCCGGCCAAACTCTCAAGCGCACTTATGGTGCATATATATTTCCTCTTCCCTGTGACCCCAGCCCTGCCCTAACTTGACCTCGCTGCCCATACTAAAAACAAAATGATAATGTTGTGTTATTATCATTGTATTTTTCCTTTTTCCACTGCTCTGAGAGCAGTGAGGCGACGCTACTCCGCCTTAGTGGAGGAGCTGTCTATTTAAATGCCCCTAATTAAAGTCTACAGGAAGATGTAGAATGGTGTGTTAGTTCTCTATAAATTTACTTATTTTAAATAGCGGAGAAAACACAAACTCCACTTAAAATTCCCCACAAAACGATTGGATCGCTTTCCATCCCATTATAAAGTGCTCTTATTTGAGTTTCATTAAGGCTTCGCGTCCGAGCAAAATGATACAACAAGTAGCAGGGGGATTTACTTTCAAGTATGAAAGGTGTTTTGCTCTGGATATGTGCTTTTTTCAATTCAAAAAACATATTTTCGTTGCTTTGAGTCACTTTGCATCAGTGGGCTGTTATTGGGGCTGATCGACATACATACCCAAAGCTTTAGATCGAAAGCCCAACCACTAAGATAGTAAAACACAAATGTCTCCTTCAAGCAGCTGTTAACAATAGGAAGCGTCTTTATTTCCCCTAAAATGCCACACATTGCCACCTCCCATTGTTTTAAAATCAAATTTCCCTTGTGGGCTTCCCTTGGGATGAAAGGGGGTGGTGATGGACGGAGCATCAGAACCAATCAAACACTCACACCCAGTCAACAGATCTGGGTTTGATCCCTCACCGTTCTTTAGCCCACTCTGCCACCCCAGTTCAGACATGGCCATATGCAAATCAGTCTGACCCTGTGCCTCATGGGAACAGTCCAGCCCGAACTGCCAAGCCATACCTTCCCTGGACCGGAAACAAGCTTCCTAGGACCAGTTTCTGGCATTTCAGCCGTCTTCAGCCAGGCTTGCTTGAATCCAGTGGCAAAGTGAGCAAGGGACTCACGTCTGAGCATACCCTGCCAACTTATGGTGAACAAAGCGGAATTCAAGCTTGTGTTTTTCTTGCAGAAGGTGAAGAAATGTTGTAAAATATTAAAAAAATAAATCTAAGATCTAAAAGAGTCAGATGGCAGCAGTACTGCATACAATTGACTTAACACTGGAAGAAAAACTAGAATCCTTGACAGTGGATGGAACTGCCTTGTCAAGTGAGGAATTTAAGTCAGTTCCCAAACGGGTAGAGAATACCAGGCAGTCGGCTGTGGTGCACCAGAAAATTCAAATGTAGCTGATTTTGTATGAAAGTCCGGAAAAGGAGGTGTCAGAGCTTCTAGATTCTGGAGCTTCTGAGAATTGTGTGGATTTTTTGTTAACGCAGTCTTTAAAAATCCCAGTCAGTAACATATTCCTGAGGATGTCAATGCAGTGGATGATTCTAATTTATCCTTAGGTTTAGTTAAGTGTCATATGCGTATGATTTTATTGATATGTTTTGGAACCCATCAAGAGATGATTTGTTTTGATCTCATTGATGCTCCCCAGTTTAAAGTGATTTCCGATAAGCCCTGGTTGACTCTACTTAATCCTTGTATTGATAAGGCTGCCTGTTTAGTTGCATTCTGTTCAACCAAACCACAAATCTGACAATAATCAGATGGGACAAAGTGTGGAGTCCTGTGTCGCTGTTTTCTCTCCTATTTTATCAGCCTTCCCCTCATCTACGACCTGCTCTCATGCACTCGTATATGTGGTTCACTGCTCAGGATAGTGGAAGATGTAAAGGAACATTGCTGCCATTGGATCTTATGTACAAGGTTAGAGGGAATAGTGGGAGATGAGAAAGAACACTGTTTTGGTTGGAACTTGCGCATAAGGTTAGTGCAAAACCCTAACACGTCTAGGTGAGTGAAAAAGGTTGGGAAACCAGAGTTCCCCTTGGTGCAGGTGGTCTTTGCTATAGGGGTTTAGGTGGGTTTCTCCGCACTGGGATTGAAAAAGTTTACAAGGACAGAGGATGAGGTTAGGAGGGTACAACTAACTGGAGTGAGGCTAAAACTTCAGCAATGACTAATTCATCTGATGGCGTACGCCTGGCGGTAGAGGAATTTGTCTTAATCTGGTGATCGGTACATCTCAGCTATTGGAAAGGGACACTCACCCGGAGACTTTGTACTTTGCAGTCATCATCCAGGAGATGCGATGTTGACCTTCCTGGTCTGGAATAGTCATCTCCTTCAGGCGGGACTGTAGAACATCCATGCCTATTTTGCGTACTGGAATAAATAGAAAGGATGGAGAGGGGGTTATAACACTCAAAGTAAGAGAAAGAACTTTCATAGTATGCCTTCATCTAAGATCCTTCCTGAGGGAGTTGGTAATTTAGTTCAAGGGTCTAATTCACAAGCATTAGAAGTGTGACTGCGTGTGACTCTTAGCAGAGGCAATGCAGCCTTTTATCATTCTGATGTCCCTAAAAAGAGTACCGCTAAGTTGAGTAATAGCAACTCCCACCTCTTTGATCCTTCTCTATGTTCAACACAACTTTCTTCTTTGACACTCATTAGAAATGGCCCATTCTTTTGAAATCCCGCAGCAAACTACTGCAAATTATTGCATCTCGTTAATTTTGTCCGTGGGAACATCAGTAGGTTATACCACATTTTGGTACATGCAGGTTTTGATGCACAAAGCACTAAAATCCACAAGCCATTTGCGATTTTAAAGGACAAAACTTTTAGTAGGTGATAATTATTATATCTGTGAAATTCCGATCCTCTGTGTGTGATTTTAAGAATGCGCGATAAGTATTGTATCCTGCAGTGGCCACTCGCAATGAGAGCTTACGCTTTCCCCACCCACCCCATCTGGATGTCACTTCGTTTTGAACACTCACTGCTAACCCATGTTTCCTTTTGAAAGCTCTCAGATGGCTCTTCTCCATCAGTCTCCTTTCCTTCCACTCCAGGTTCATGTGCTCAATTTCCAATATCCTCTGCCATAGATAGTGAGATGTTCACTGCTCCTCTGCCCAGTACCCTCTGGTCTGGACAGTAAATTGTAGGCTGCTTCCCTTCAACTATCTTCTGATCCCTGTCCATTGTCTGCTGATCCCTGCCCAGTGTCTGCTGATCCCGGTTCAGTGTCTTCTGATCCCTCCCCAGTGTCTACTGATTCCTGTCCAGTGTCTTCTGGTCCCTGTCCAGTGTCTGCTGATCCCTGTCCAGTGTCTGCTGATCCCTGTCCAGTGTCTGTTGATCCCTGTCCAGTGTCTGCTGATCCCTGTCCAGTGTCTGTTGATCCCTGTCCAGTGTCTGTTGATCCCTGTCCAGTGTCTACTGATTCCTGTCCAGTGTCTTCTGATCCCTGTCCTGTGTCTGTTGATCCCTGTCCAGTGTCTGTTGATCCCTGTCCAGTGTCTGCTGATCCCTGTCCAGTGTCTTCTGATCCCTGTCTAGTGTCTGCTGTTCCCTGTCCAGTGCCCGCTGATCCCTGCCCAGTGTCTGCTGATCCCTGTCCAGTGTCTGCTGATTCCTGCCTAGTGTATGCTGATCCCTGTCCAGTGTCCGCTGATCCCTGTCCAGTGTCTGCTGATCCCTGTCCAGTGTCTGCTGATCACTGTCCAGTGTCTGCTGATTCCTGTCCAGTGTATTTTGATCCCTGTGCAGTGTCTGCTGATCCCTGTCCAGTGTCTGCTGATTCTTTTCCAGTGTCTTTTGATCTCTGTCCAGTGTCTTTCTGATCCCTGTCCAGTGGTTTCTGATCCCTGTCATGTGTCTGCTGATACTTGTCCGGTGTCTGTTGATCCCTGTCCAGTGTCTGCTGATCCCTATCCAGTGTCTGCTGATCCCTGTCCAGTGTCTTCTGATCCCTGTCCAGTGTCTTCTGATCCCTGTCCAGTGTCTGTTGATCCCTGCCCAGTGTCTGCTGATTCCTGCCCAGTGACTTCTGATCCCTGTCCAGTGTCTGCTGATCCATGTGCAGTGTCTGCTGATCCCTGTCCATTGTCTGCTGATCCCTGTCCAGTGTCTGCTGATTCATGTCCAGTGTCCTCTGATCCCAGTCCAGTGTCTGCTGATCCCTGTGCAGTGTCTGCTGATCCTTGTCCAGTGGTTTCTGATCCCTGTCCAGTGTCTGCTGATCCCTGTCCAGTGTCTGCTGATCACTGTCCAGTGTCTGCTGATTCCTGTCCAGTGTATTCTGATCCCTGTGCAGTGTCTGCTAATCCCTGCCCAGTGTCTGCTGATCCCGGTTCAGTGTCTTCTGATCCCTGTCCAGTGTCTTCTGATCCCTGTCCAGTGTCTACTGATTCCTGTCCAGTGTCTTCTGATCCCTGTCCTGTGTCTGTTGATCCCTGCCCAGTGTCTGTTGATCCCTATCCATTGTCTGCTGATCCCTGTCCAGTGTCTTCTGATCCCTGTCTAGTGTCTGCTGTTCCCTGTCCAGTGCCTGCTGATCCCTGCCCAGTGTCTGCTGATCCCTGTCCAGTGTTTGCTGATTCCTGCCCAGTGTCTGCTGATCCCTGTCCAGTGTCTGCTGATCCCTGTCCAGTGTCTGCTGATCCCTGTCCAGTGTCTGCTGATCACTGTCCAGTGTCTGCTGATCACTGTCCAGTGTCTACTGATCACTGTCCAGTGTCTGCTGATTCCTGTCCAGTGTATTTTGATCCCTGTGCAGTGTCTGCTGATCCCTGTCCAGTGTCTGCTGATTCTTTTCCAGTGTCTTTTGATCCCTGTCCAGTGTCTAGCTGATCCCTTTCCAGTGTCTGCTGATCCCTGTGCAGTGTCTTTCTGATCCCTGTCCAGTGGTTTCTGATCCCTGTCCTGTGTCTGCTGATCCTTGTCCAGTGTCTGTTGATCCCTGTTCAGTGTCTGCTGATCCCTATCCAGTGTCTGCTGATCCCTGTCCAGTGTCTTCTGATCCCTGTCCAGTGTCTTCTGATCTCTGTCCAGTGTCTGCTGATCCCTGCCCAGTGTCTGCTGATTCCTGCCCAGTGTCTTCTGATCCCTATCCAGTGTCTGCTGATTCATGTCCAGTGTCCTCTGATCCCAGTCCAGTGTCTGCTGATCCCTGTGCAGTGTCTGCTGATCCCTGTCCTGTGAGGTTTCAGGTTCCAAGGCGCCTACCTAGCGTCTCAGGACTACACGTCCCAACAACCCTAGAACCAGGAAGTGGGCGGCTACATAAGGCCGTCACGCACGTAAGGAGGCGTGCGTTATTTTGAATTCCAGGAAACACCCTGTTCGTTGGTTGGAGCTCGGCGTCCACGGCGAAGCAGGCACGGAACAGCGCATCCGAAGGAAAGACAGCGGAGTACTCTTCCCCGTCCCTCGGAGCTTGGCGACCAGGCGGGGAGAGTATTTACAATCCTACAACTCATCGGAAGGGAGAGAAGGTGAGAGAATCGTATCTCGGCTGAGATACCGAGGGAGCGCCCTCCGGGCGGATCTCATTGACCCGTCTTTTCCGAGGACCGAAACCCATTAAAGAAGCACAGCCGCGCCTGTTGGTATCCCAGCATGGCGGTGTGTAGTCACGAGGGGGAGGCAAACCCATTTGGTTCGTACGCACTATGGTGCGAGTGATGGCAGGACTTGAATTTCAAGCTCGAGACTTGGCTTAAACATTTGCAGGGAAAGAGGCAAATAGGAGCGTTCATAGCGCGTTGTTATCCCAGGGGAAGGAGCGCTACAACGTAGGAACTCCAGGCGACGGTGTGTACACCGCGGAAGCCGAATCACCCCAGACCCAGGACATCACCCATCTCTGGAGGAAGGGAGAGACCTAGTGTAGGATTACTAGGGAACTGTGTTCAGGCAATTACTTTTTATTTCGATCCAACGAGACCCCAGAGAAGCCATCTGTAGATAACGGGTTGAGGGGTTCTTCGTATAGCGAGACTCACAGAGAGTAGACTGTATTATACATGTGTGGTGGTGCTTATTTCATGGCGGGGCTCACAGAGAGAAGACTGTGAAGTAAAGGTGTGGTAGCACTGGCGTTAGCGAGACAAACAGAGAGTAGACTGTTAGTATATATTGTTTGGTTGTTATATTGTTTTCTCGTTTCAGGATCAATTCCCTGCTGACCCTTCCCCTTTCCCTGTCCCTCGCCTGATCCCCTCTGGGCTCTGTAACCTACAGGTTGGAGTCCGAGGCGATCTGGAGGTGGAACTCTATTCTTCGCCACCCGGATCCCGAGGAGCTCTGTAGACCATAACAGAATAACGCACCCACGTTTGGTGCTCCTCCCGGTCCGGGGGGGGAGGCAGAATAGAGGATGACCTCGTTAGAAGATGTGTTGCAGGCATTGACATTGGTTCAACAAGAACTGGTGGCTTCACGGGTAGAGGCAACAGCATTGAGGGACAGAGTAGACAGACTGTCGCGCAATCCGTTTGATGTAGCCGCGCCTGTTGGGCAACAGATACATGTGTCCGTACCCCCTCCAATTCCTTTGGCCAGTCCAGAACGGTATGCGGGAGACCCGCAAAAGGTACAGGTTTTCCTAACACAGGTGTTATTACATTTCTCTTGCAGACCCTCGTCTTTTCCCACTAATCATTCTAGGGTGGCGTTCGCCATCTCTTATTTGATAGGAGACGCCGCATCATGGGCGGTTCCCTTAGTCAGGAATAATGACGCCGTACTCTCCGACTGGGACGCATTTAGGATAGCGTTTGAGGGGGTGTTCGACAGACGCACGACTACATTTAGTGCAGACAAAGAGCTACTAACGTTAAGACAGGGGAAGACTGATTTGGTAACCTATCTCACTACGTTTAATAGATTAGTGGCTGAGGCAGCGTGGCCGGAAGAAAAACGCATGTCATTATTTTATCAAGGGCTGAGCGAGGAGCTAAAAGACATAGTGGCACAGATAGACCCCCAACCCGCAACCTGTATGGCATTGATGAATTTGGCTTTGAGACTAGATGGCCGCTTGGCGGAACGAGGTGGTGACAGGTACAAGGGGAGTGGGATGGTTAATAAAACCCTGCGGAGAGAGATAAACCCCGGGTCCACGAATACGGAACCTATGGAGGTGGGGGCCTTGAGACCAGCACTAACTAAAGCGGAAAGAGAAAGCAGGAGGGCATTAGGGCTCTGCATGTACTGCGGTAAAAGAGGGCACTTTGTTCGCGAATGCCCTTCTAAACCAAAAAATACGGGGATACCGTTTCGAGGGAAGAAAGCGGCAGTATCCACGCAGCTAACAGCAGAAAGCACCCCAGAGCGGGTTTCCTCTTCTCCACCGGAGACCACAGTATGGAGGATCCCGTCCTTAGCCAATACCAAGTCCACTGCCACGGAAGCACACATAGTGTTAACCGCGGGACTGGAGGTAGGGGGGCAAGAGCACCAGGTACTAGTCATGTTGGACTCAGGGGCCACCGGGAACTTCATAGATAGAGGACTGGTTGGTCTTCTATCAATTAAGGCGGTACCTAGGGATTCCCCGGAGGAGGTTCTGGCTGTAGATGGCGAACCTCTCAAGTCAGGTAACATCACAATGCACACAGGGGATTTAAAAATGACCATGAAGGAAGGAGATCAACAACATCAGGAATTCTTAGAATTCAACATCATAGCCGCGCCACAATACGAGGTGATATTGGGAATGCCTTGGTTTGTTCGCCACAACCCCTCCGTTAACTGGAGGGACCGGACAGTACGCTTTGACTCACAAAAGTGTATCGACGGTTGTTTAAAGGAGCAACACTCTCAGGCCCTGGCGCTAGCGGGTCCTTTTCGCTTGGCTACAGCAGCTGAAAAAAACGTAGAGTTGCCTGCGGCGTATGAAGAGTATGCTGATGTGTTTAATAAGAGTCAGGCGGAACGGTTGCCACCGCATAGACCCTTTGACTGCAGGATAGATCTGATAGACGAAGCAGTAGTCCCGTCATGTAGGGTGTATGCCTTGTCCGATCCCGAAACACGCCACTTAAGAGAGTATCTGGACAAATATTTGGCTTTGGGTTTTATCAGGCCTTCTCGTTCCCCTGCTGCCTCGCCACTCTTTTTCATAGCGAAGGCTAACGGGGAATTGAGAGCATGTTGCGATTATCGAAACCTAAACAAAAATACAGTAAGAAACAGATACCCGTTGCCACTGATCAGTGTCCTGCTAGATCAAGTAAGAGGAGCAGTGGTGTATACAGTCAGTCAGTCAGTCAAAATTACTTTATTCGGCTCATATCAAGAACCATAAAAGTGCAAAACATCACAATATATACAATAAATAACATTTAAAATGAGCATTTACACATGATTTTAAAACACTACTTAAAATAAGACTAGGTCTAGTTTAATCAAAATTCACAATTAATTTTAAACAACACTATGTCCACTTGATTTTTTTCCTTAATCTCATCGCGATTGCCAAAAAATTTGCAATATTAAAAATCTCCCAAGTAGTACCTAGCAGCTGGAGATACAAAAGAGCAGGTTTGACTTGTCTGAATCCTTTGTTCTTAATAAGAGGGATGATGAACTTTTTGCGGAGAGGGGACAAGTGTTTACAAAAGAAAATAAAGTGGGCAGTATCCTTAAGGGAGAATCTGTCGCAAGAACATATCTCCAGGTCCCTGTCCTTCATCCAACCAACAGAATCAGTGAGCAAAAGATGGTATTTGTTCAGTCTAAACCTTGTCAATAAAAAGCGATGATTCATGTTATTCACTATGGTCAAGTAAGGTTCTATGCTGCCTGTAGTTATTAATAGCTGATGGGCCTTTACTGTAGGTTTTATTAGCTCCTTTTCTTCTCTGGCTAAAGTAGTTCTAAGCTTGTGTGTGTCTTTTACCCATTTAAAGTCTCCCTTTGATAAATTGTTGGGATTATCAAATATGTCTGGGCGACCTATTTCGTCACTTAGGTTCTTAACATAGCGCAGCCAAGGAATAGCCTTTCCGAACTCAAGCGATAAGCAATCTATTATAATTTCACGATTTAGCTCGAGTTCCGGGTTTTGCCAGATTGATAACCATTTTAAAAGGGGGGCTAATGCTATCCGGTCAGTTAAATAGCCAACCCCACATTCTTGATGTACAATGTAACCAGAGGTTGCCTGGGGAAGTGATAGAATGGTTTTTAGGAACTTGTCCTCTACCACCTGAAGTTCCTTCACATTTTTAAATCCCCACAGGTCCGCACCATACATAGCTATAGAGATACATTTAGCTGCATAAATGTTCAATATAGCTTGCATGGGTTTCACCCCCAGTTTACGAGCAAAGTCCAACACACCTATGGTTGATCTGGCAAAGGCATTTCGTTTTGCGGCTAATTGAGGGACCCAGGATGACTTATCATCAAAAATAACCCCCAAATATGGGAAACTGGTAATTCTAGATAAGACATGGCCCTCACAAAGCATAGTCTTGGTTTTCTTGGGTTTACAACCTACAGTCATAACATGAGATTTAGCAAAATTCACGCTTAAATCAAGTCTTTTCATAAAGTCAGCAAAAGTGTCTAAAAGACTTTGAAGCCCTACTGCTGTACGGGCTAACAGTGCAGCATCGTCTGCATACAATAATGCTGGAATTTGGTACTTCCCTGCCCTAGGAATGTCCTTACAAGACTCAGTTAAGGCAGTGGCTAGGTCGTTGATATAAAGTGTAAAAAGCAGGGGGGCTAAAATACAACCCTGCCTAACACCATTAGAGATTCCGATCTTGCCAGTGCAGTTGCCCAATCGGTCGAATCTAACAGTAGCAGAGAGATCTCTATGGAGATCTGCTAAAAAATAGACGAGGTTTTCATCTACTCCCTGCTTGAGAAGAAGTTCCCACAGTTTCGACCGGTTCACTCGGTCAAAGGCCGAGGATAAGTCCATAAAGGCCAGGTATAGCGTCCCTTTCTTAGCTATAGTGTATTTACCTATTAAAAGGTAAAGATTCAAGCTTTGGTCAATAGTGCCACGGCCCTTATGAAACCCATATTGTAGGCATGAAAGGGTGTTGGTATCCTCCAACCATTCTGTTAATTTACCCAAAACTACTCGCCCCAGGACTTTTACTGCGGAATCAATGAGTGAGATAGGGCGGTAACAACTAGGGTCCCCTCTATTACCCTTTTTAAAAATAGGAATGATCACGGACTCGGACCATGTGTCCGGGATGCCTGCGACACAGACCCTATTAAAAATATTCGTTAAAACTGTGGACCAAGTCTCAATGTCTGATTTAAAAAGGTCCGATGGGACGCCATCGGGTCCTGGAGCCTTATTGCTCGTCATCTTGCCGATGGCCTCAACCACCTCGCCCTTGGTTACGAATAAAGTATATTGTTTCACAGTGGGAAGAGGAGGGTTTGATCCACCATTCATACCCACTTCATAGACTGACTTGAAGTGAGAAAACCACTGGTGTACCCCGATACCGCAATCTAATTGATTGTTACAGGGATCACGAAAGAAGGGTTTATTGACGACAGACCAGAACTTTGCACTATTGCGAAGGACGTCAACCGAAGAGAGTTCTTCCCACGCGTCCTCCCGGATCTCCTTTTTCCTGATTGCCAAGGTTTTAGTATATTCTTTCCTGAGTTGGGCTATGTTAGACCGATTCAAAGGGTTACTGCTCAAGGCCGCCCTCAACTTTCTGTTGGCCAATGAACAGTTTTTGTCAAACCAACCTAACTCTGCCTTGTCCATTGTTTTGACTGGACACCGAAGATCTGCTGAGATCTGGGAGCAGATTACGGAATACGCCCCTAGTACTTCCACGTTCCCTGCTTCTGAGTCAAGGCACATGGTCAACTCAGGGCCAACCTTCTTTTTCAAATTGGCAAAAAAATCATCAGGAATAACTTTGTTCCATCTGATCCTGCGATCCTGGTCTGTGGGGCGAATGTGAGATTTGTCCGTTCTATCAGGGGCCATAACAGGTTGTAAAAAGAGATCAGACAAAATGAGGACCACAGGATTATGGTCGCTGAAATATGTCCAGGCTGCTGAATATTCCATAGTCCTGTGCCTCAATACTGAACTGATGAAAATATAATCAATCACAGAGTATTTCCCGTTCCCTTTGAATGTTGGTGTATCTTCATCCACCATGGCGGGGAGTAGCAAGCCATAATCAGCAAGGATTATTTCCAAAAGAGCACCCTGAGGTGAGTGCTCAAAATGGACCTCCCGTAATTCTATTGGGCCTAAGGGATCCATCAAAGGACATTTCTCTGGACATCTATGGATATTAAAATCGCCCATGATAATAATGGGACAAATAATCTCAGTTTCCTCCTTAAATTTAACCAAAAAGCAATTTAATGCGGTGAGATGATCAACCGTGGTATCTCTGTGATAAGAGTTATAAAAATTTACAATTAAAAAATTACTGCCCCCGTTGAGGGAAATTTGGACTGCCAAACAATTACATGAGCCAGTGTCAAGTTGGGTCAGCGAGCCAGAGATGCTAGCTGAAATCAAGGTAACCAACCCCCCCTTAGCCCTCCCCATGTTAGACGGTACAGCAGACGCAAAGAAGCTTTTATATCCATCTATACACAGGGTGTTATCCGTATCCCAAGTCTCTTGGAGACAGATTACTTCGCCTGAGCAGATAAGGTCTCTCCAGGCTGGGTCATCTGTCTTATTTCTCAGCCCTGCTATGTTCCAGGTAACCAATTTAGTTAAAGGGCCCTTGGGTCCGTGGCTAGGGCCGTTGACTATCAATGGCTCTATATCTGGGACTGCAGGCTGAGTTCCAGGCGCTATAGTTAATTCTTGCCGCCCTAGTCACTCATTGTCATCCAAGGTGGATAGGGCAGAGTATCTATTAGAGATAGGGACAGCATAATCAAGGGGGGCACAACTCTTTGGGAAGTTATTGGTCGTCCTTATGTCAAAAGCTGGGGGATAGAAAAAACCCAAAGGGAGGACATTAACATAATCATGATGAATTCTAGCAGAACCTGCCTGCCTCAAAATGTCCTCAACCAACCTGGGGGATCTAAAACTTATGACAATGCAGTCACCATCTAAACATTTGTTAATCTTACCCACCCAAGGAACTCGTCTTATCATCAAGAAATTACTATGTAAATGTTGGCCCAAAACAGTTTTATTCGATAAGTAGTGGAGGGCTTTATTTTTTAATGAAGACCAGTGTTCCCTATTCCCATCCACAAGCTTTGGGACATTGGCTAAAACAATAGAGTAGGGGCAGGCCTCTGGTGGTAAGTGCTGTGTCGAGTCCCTCCCTAGGGGCCGATCCGGAGAAGAGATCCTCCCTCTTGGGTTCTGCTTGTGTGTTTCCCTACCCTGAGCAATTTCTACAGCAATTGGAGGTCGGGATAAGGTGGTGGAACCTATAGCCGGGGTAGTGCAGGGAAGTGTTGGTTGTTGATGTATAGTAATCATAGAATCCAACATATTATCAACTGTAGCTGTACACGTAATTAGAGAATCAACTGCCGCGGAGCTTGGCTCAACGTTTAAAACCTTGGTTTGAAGGTGTAACTCGATTTTAGTAATGCGATCCTCTATTCGTTTCAATGTAGCCATTAGCGGTACAGTTAGTAACTTAAGACGGGCGTCGATAATTGTCGCTATTTCTAGCCCTATGCTTTTATTACCAATATCGGGGCCCTGAGTTATACAGTTATTAATTTCCCCACACGTTGACTCACCAGCAAATTGGGGAACATTAAGATTAACCTGAGCCAACCCCTGAGCGAAATTGCTCTTTCTAGGGATTTTTGCCTGTTTCCGTGCTCCCATGGAGTTATTTGCCTTTCTTTTACCTGCCATGATTTTGCCCCCGTTTGATGGCTGATTGGAAATGCCTCTTGATTGTCTTGTTCTAACAGCCACAGGAGAGGGGGCAGGACTCAAATTGGGTAACAAGGGAGGTGTAACTATAGAAGTCTCCACAGTTCCTGACCCATTTTGGGGCATACAAGGGTTGGCAACAACGGGGGGTGCATCAGCAGCAATGGTCGTGGGAGTAGTACGGGACGCAGCTAACCTAGGTGGTTCAAGCGATAATCTACGTTCCACTGACGCAATTTCTTTAACAATTGCAGATTCAGCATGTTTCAGGTAGCTATCAAGGGTCCCCAAACCCACGGTCCTTTTGCATGTTTTAGAGTTCATTTTCTACTATGGTAGTGTACAATAACGAGCCGTGAGAAACACAACCAGCCCCCTGAAATCACCACTTCAATAATAACAGAAATACTGACACAGCGTTACCCACTTCTTGCAGTCCGTTCTCGAATAACAGCTGGTGTCCCAAAGTCACACGCCAAAGAGAAGGGTCCCAGCCCAGCCTCACTCGGCCTCTGAGGGCCTAAGAGGGCCCGCCCTTGTCCCGGGCTTCTCACGGCGCCCGCCCGCGCGCGTCCCGCGACGCGGGGGAAGCAGCGATCTTTTATGCGCCTCCGGGCGCTTCGATGTCGTCAGGGAGCGCCGGGGCACCTGGGAGTTGAAGTTTTTCCCCGCTCCGGTCCGGTCAGCGTGACAGCCCACAGCCAGCGAGGGAGCACCAACAGAGCACCAACAAAGCCAGCGGCGCAACAGGGAGAGCGAGGACAGCACCCCCGTCGAGGAGCAGGAGCAGGACAGACCGGTAGGATTTTTAATTTTGCGTTTTCCCGCCCCACCAAGGAAGCAGCGATCTTTTATGCGCCTCCGGGCGCTTCGATGTCGTCAGGGAGCGCCGGGGCACCTGGGAGTTGAAGTTTTTCCCCGCTCCGGTCCGGTCAGCGTGACAGCCCACAGCCAGCGAGGGAGCACCAACAGAGCGCCAACAAAGCCAGCGGCGCAACAGGGAGAGCGAGGACAGCACCCCCGTCGAGGAGCAGGAGCAGGACAGACCGGTAGGATTTTAAATTTCGCGTTTTCCCGCCCCACCAAGGAAGCAGCGATCTTTTATGCGCCTCCGGGCGCTTCGATGTCGTCAGGGAGCGCCGGGGCACCTGGGAGTTGAAGTTTTTCCCCGCTCCGGTCCGGTCAGCGTGACAGCCCACAGCCAGCGAGGGAGCACCAACAGAGCGCCAACAAAGCCAGCGGCGCAACAGGGAGAGCGAGGACAGCACCCCCGTCGAGGAGCAGGAGCAGGACAGACCGGTAGGATTTTAAATTTCGCGTTTTCCCGCCCCACCAAGGAAGCAGCGATCTTTTATGCGCCTCCGGGCGCTTCGATGTCGTCAGGGAGCGCCGGGGCACCTGGGAGTTGAAGTTTTTCCCCGCTCCGGTCCGGTCAGCGTGACAGCCCACAGCCAGCGAGGGAGCACCAACAGAGCGCCAACAAAGCCAGCGGCGCAACAGGGAGAGCGAGGACAGCACCCCCGTCGAGGAGCAGGAGCAGGACAGACCGGTAGGATTTTAAATTTCGCGTTTAGATCTCAGAGGGGCCTACCATTTGGTAAGGGTTAGGCAAGGGGACGAGTGGAAGACCGCTTTCAAGACCAGGTTTGGTTTGTACGAATATCTGGTTATGCCGTTTGGGCTGTGTAATGCCCCGGCGGCATTCCAGTATTTTTTAAACGAAGTACTGCGAGAGTACATGGACATCATAGTAGTGGTCTACATAGACGACATTTTGATATACTCTGCAGAAAAGCGGGACCACACCACGCATGTTAGACTAGTCTTGGATAAATTGAGGAACAATGGCTTGTACTGCAAACTCAGCAAATGTGAGTTCGGGGTCACCACGGTGGAGTTTCTGGGCGTCATCTTAACACCAGAAGGGTTGAGCATGTCGGAGAGGAAGGTACAAGCCATACGAGACTGGCCTATTTCCCCGTTCAGTGCGGGAAGTACAGTGTTTTCTAGGATTTGCGAACTATTACCGCAGATTTATACATGAATTTTCCCTAACAGCGGTACCCATAACTCGACTGTTAAGGAAAGGAGTACCTTTTCGGTGGACGACAGAGGCGACGGAGGCGTTTGAGGCGCTGAAGACCAGCTTCACGACAGCCCCCATCCTTCGACACCCGCAAGCGGATGGGCAGTTCATCGTTGAGGCAGATGCATCGGAAGAAGCACTGGGGGCGGTTCTGTCCCAAAGAGACAGGAAGACAGGTAGGCTACATCCGGTGGCGTACCTGTCAAAGAAACTGGACAAGGCAGAACGCAACTATACGATTGCCGAAAAGGAACTTTTGGCAATAAAACGGGCGTTTCAAGAGTGGCGTCATTACCTGTGGGGGGCGCAACATCAGGTAGTGGTATATTCCGATCATCGGAATCTGCTGTATTTAAAGACGGTACGCCACTTAACTCCAAGGCAGATGAGATGGACCCTCTTTTTTGCCGAGTATGATTTCATCATCACTTATCGCCCAGGCACCGAAAACCGGAAGGCAGACGCCTTATCCCGCCAGAACCTAACGGAGGGATGCATCACCCCAGCGCCTCTGCCAATCATCCACGCGGACAAGGTCATCTGTGTGGTGAGGGCGGAGGATTTCTTGACTAACATAAAGGCCAGCAGATCGGCGGAAAGGTGGGAAGCTTGGAGGCTAGGAGCTCCGAACCGTAGCCTCAAGGACGGGCTTCCTTTTCAAGGGCAACAGTTGTTCCTCCCAACGAAGATGCTAAGGCGCCAGGCCTTTCAATGGTGTCATGAATCACCACTGGCAGGTCATCCCGGGATGCAAAAGACAAGGGTGACAGTCGCCAGACATTTCTGGTGGAACAACATGCAAAAGGACATCCGGCTGTGGGTGGCGGCATGTGACGTATGCGCCAGGAATAAGAGCGAAAGAGGGAAGAGAAAAGGACTGTTACTCCCATTCCCCACTCCTCACCAACCATGGCGAACAATCAGCGTTGACTTCGTCACCGGACTACCGGAGGATGGCGGGCATTCAGCTATCTTAGTAGTAATAGATAGCTTGACAAAAATGGGGCATTTCATACCCTGCCACAACCTGCCCACGGCGGCTCAAACGGCGCAACTGTTATTGTCCCATGTGGTCCGCTTACATGGGTTACCAGGAGTGATTGTGTCAGACCGGGGCCCCCAATTCGTGGCCAGTTTTTGGAAGGCTTGGTGTAAGGCCCTGATGATCGAATCGGCTACGTCTACCAGTTTTCACCCCCAGTCGGACGGGCAGACCGAACGTCTGAACCAAACACTGAAGCAGTATTTATGATGCTACGTGGCTCACGCCCAGGACTCTTGGGTATCCAAGCTATGGATGGCCGAACTGGCTTATAATGGAGCATGGCATAGTTCAATCAAAAGGTCTCTGTTTAAGGCCAATTTCGGTTATGAGGCGAAAACCTTACCTGTGTCATGGCCAGAGAATCTGGGGGATCAACCGGCGGTTCATTCCAGGCTACAAGCATTGTGCAAGATTCACAAGCACACGCAGGGGGCGTTGACGAGGGCTAAACTGCAGTACGAAGACCGGAAGAGGAGAGCGAGTCCGGAGTATCAGGTGGGTGACCATGTGTGGCTATCCACCCGTTATATACGGTTTAAACTGCGGAGTGTGTTTCACCCGAGGTTCATAGGCCCTTACCAGGTGGTGAGAAGAATTAATCCTGTGGCCTACAGGCTTAAGTTGCCGGGATCTCTACGTATTTACCCGGTGTTCCATTGCAGTTTACTGAAACCGGCGTTGACGACCGCCAGAAGGCCACCCCCCCCGGTATGGGTGGATGGGGGTTTGGAGTATGAAGTGGCTTGCATCCGAGACGCCAAGTACAGGAGAGGTCGGTTGTGGTTCTTGGTTTCCTGGAAAGGGTACTCGGGGGAGGAGGATTCCTGGGAACCTGCTGACGCGGTACATGCCCCTGCAGCGGTTAGGAAGTTTTACGGCAAGCATCCGGAGAAACCTGGCTCTAGGAGGCGCTTGGGGAGAGGACTTACTGTGAGGTTTCAGGTTCCAAGGCGCCTACCTAGCGTCTCAGGACTACACGTCCCAACAACCCTAGAACCAGGAAGTGGGCGGCTACATAAGGCCGTCACGCACGTAAGGAGGCGTGCGTTATTTTGAATTCCAGGAAACACCCTGTTCGTTGGTTGGAGCTCGGCGTCCACGGCGAAGCAGGCACGGAACAGCGCATCCGAAGGAAAGACAGCGGAGTACTCTTCCCCGTCCCTCGGAGCTTGGCGACCAGGCGGGGAGAGTATTTACAGTCCTACAACTCATCGGAAGGGAGAGAAGGTGAGAGAATCGTATCTCGGCTGAGATACCGAGGGAGCGCCCTCCGGGCGAATCTCATTGACCCGTCTTTTCCGAGGACCGAAACCCATTAAAGAAGCACAGCCGCGCCTGTTAGTATCCCAGCATGGCGGTGTGTAGTCACGAGGGGGAGGCAAACCCATTTGGTTCGTACACACTATGGTGCGAGTGAATGCAGGACTTGAATTTCAAGCTCGAGACTTGGCTTAAACATTTGCAGGGAAAGAGGCAAATAGGAGCGTTTATAGCGCGTTGATATCCCAGGGGAAGGAGCGCTACAACGTAGGAACTCCAGGCGACGGTGTGTACACCGCGGAAGCCGAATCACCCCAGACCCAGGACATCACCCATCTCTGGAGGAAGGGAGAGACCTAGTGTAGGATTACTAGGGAACTGTGTTCAGGCAATTACTTTTTATTTCGATCCAATGAGACCCCAGAGAAGCCATCTGTAGATAACGGGTTGAGGGGTTCTTCGTATAGCGAGACTCACAGAGAGTAGACTGTATTATACATGTGTGGTGGTGCTTATTTCATGGCGGGGCTCACAGAGAGAAGACTGTGAAGTAAAGGTGTGGTAGCACTGGCGTTAGCGAGACAAACAGAGAGTAGACTGTTGGTATATATTGATTGGTTGTTATATTGTTTTCTCGTTTCAGGATCAATTCCCTGCTGACCCTTCCCCTTTCCCTGTCCCTCGCCTGATCCCCTCTGGGCTCTGTAACCTACAGGTTGGAGTCCGAGGCGATCTGGAGGTGGAACTCTATTCTTCGCCACCCGGATCCCGAGGAGCTCTGTAGACCATAACATGTCCAGTGGTTTCTGATCCCTGTCCAGTGTCTGCCGATCCCTGTCCAGTGTCTGCTGATCACTGTCCAGTATCTGCTGATTCCTGTCCAGTGTATTCTGATCCCTGTGCAGTGTCTGCTGATCCCTGTCCAATGTCTGCTGATTCTTGTCCAGTGTCTTGTGATCCCTGTCCAGTGTCTAGCTGATCCCTGTCCAGTGTCTGCTGATCCCTGTCCAGTGTCTGCTGATTCCTGTCCAGTGTCTACTGATTCCTGTCCAGTGTCTTCTAATCCCTGTCCAGTGTCTGCTGATTCCTGTCCAGTGTATTTTGATCCCTGTCCAGTGTCTGCTGATCCCTGTCCAGTGTCTTCTGATCCCTGTCCAGTGTCTTCTGATGCCTGCCTAGTGTCTTCTGATCTCTGTCCGGTGTCTGCGAATACCTGTCTGGTGTCTGCTGATCCCTGTCCGGTGTCTGCTGATCCCTGGCCACTGTTTGCTGATTCCTGTCCTGTGCCTGCTGATCCCTGTTCGGTGTCTGCAGATCCCTGTCCAGTGTCTGCTGATCCAAGTCCAGTGTCTTCTGATCCCTGTCCAGTGTCTTCTGATCCCTGTCCAGTGTCTTCTGATCTCTGTCCGGTGTCTGCTGATACCTGTCCGGTGTCTGCTGATTCCTGTCTGGTGCCTGCTGATCCCTGTTCGGTGTCTGCAGATCCCTGTCCGGTGTCTGCTGATCCCTGCCAAATATTATCCTCTGCTCTGAACACTACATTGTCTGCTTCCCCCTGCACTGTCTCTGCTGCTTCCTGGACAGTACCTCTGCGGCCCAATTCTGTTTAGAATTCACTGCCCTGCCCTATAGCACACCTTTAAATGGATGCACCATATTACAGATACTTTAATGCTCCCATGCTCCCAATTCAACTGCAGACTTGCATGTGTGTGTGGGGGGGGTGCTTTGGGTGGCATCAGTGAAGTACACTAGCTGTTTAAAGCAGTTGATCCACCTTTCAGTTTTGAGGCAGCAACCCAGCCTGCATTGCAAACGTGAGCAGAGAGCCTCCTGCAGGAAGGTGCAGTGAGTGCCTGCACCCACCTGCAGGTAGGGTATCTGGGGGGGGGGGGGGGGGCTCAAGAGACCGACTTTAACTGCTTTTAGGGGCCACCCTCAGAGGGTACACTGACTGCACCGCCTCCTAACGACGTTGTTTCCTCGACGTCTGTGTCTATAATACATCAAAGGGCGCAGAAGCAAAATATTCCCCCTCATTTGCATGCAGCCACCTCTAACTAGGAAATAGGGAGTTAGTCACACAAATAAGGAAACAATGTCGACCACAGATGTACAAGACTCCTCTGTGGCGTCACAGCCCACGCAAAATACCAATATGGTAACCAGAATGAGAGGTGACCGGAGGGGCGAGGCAGAAAGGGTATCTTCCCAAACTCCCCGAAACTTTTCTACAACTCTTCATGTTGAGAGATCTACCTGATATTTTGAGTAAAAGGCTGAAATGTATCAGCACAATCGTATATTACCTATTTGGATTTTATATCTACAGCTCCGTGTTTTCCGTTTTTACAGATAAATATAGACAGAAAACCATTTATTTTCTTGTCTGTATTTATTTGTAAATGTGGATAAAACAGAAATTGGGTTGTTTTTGTGTGATTCTGAATGCTGTCAATCATGAGCTGTGCGGATTGACAGGCAAAGGATTAAAAAACATAAAGGAACTTAGTAAAGAGCCTTAAACAGCAGTAGATTTGCACAACCTTGATACTAAAATGTGCAAGTTTTCTTATAAGTGCGTATTTTATCATCTGAATGTGCATATATCATTGAAACCTGTCACGCATTCAGGCACGAGTGTACATTAACTGGTTAAATAAAGGCAGAAATATACACATTTCAGCTTCATTTTTTCACCAAAACCTAAAGTAAATATGGATAAATACAGATAAAATTAGCAAAACATAAATATGGATAAATACAGACCGAAATGACAAAAATATAAATACCATAAAAGCAGCATTTATATCTAAGCACAGTGATCGCCCGCAAGCCTGTTTGAACCCCAGGAGTGCTCCACCTTACTTGGCTGGCCCGCCTGCGGCATCTATAAGTATTAATGATTCTCCGGCCACAGCTAAATGTGGGCCAAAGATCCACACATAATCACGATCACAGTGTCAAGCTGAGGCCCAGAACACAGGGGAATAGGGACACTTTATAGGTGAGTCCTTAAGCCTTAGGCAAGTAAAGAAAAAGCAAAGCCATCCCAGACGAAGGGGCATAGTTTCTCCTTAAGAAACATCTTGGAGGAGATCTCTGAAACATAAATGCCGATCGAGGTGAGTACTCAAAAATGGATTTCTCAACAAAAAAAGATTGTTGCCTACTTGAGCCACAACCATGCTCTACTTATGACCTCACAGATTGCATCACTCATGACATGTTCAGTGACATCATTGATGACGTCACTGATAACATCTTAAATGACATAATTGATGACAACATTGGGCATTGGGGCAGAAGTTTTATTCAACTCAGTAAAATATAAGTGGTGAATTTCAGTTTTTTAAAAATTTTATAACGTCATTTTTAACTCACATTTTTCACCTAACCCCTAACTACAACGTCACGTTAAACTCCATGGGGGGAAGTGGGAGGGGGTGTGGTGGGTGGAGGTGTGTGTGTGTGTGTGTGTGTGTGCGCGCGCACGCACAGACAAGATGGGACTCTAAAGCTAGAACTGACTGAGGAATGTGAAATGGAACAACATATATCTCCTCTTAATGGCTTTGACAATTTAATTTGTTTTTGTTTTGCTGCTTTCAAGAAGTCGCTACTTCTTTTCGGTCTCCCTCATTTAAACAAAAATGTTTTAAGAGCCATGATGCTGCCAGCTTAATTTCTTTTCTTTTGTTGCTTTCAAAGAATCACAGGCCACATGTACGAAGCATTTTTGCAGTTGGAAACGGTCAATCGGTCCGTTTCCCATCCCAAAAATGCTAACATATGTACAAAACACAAATTGCGAGTCGCTAACACGGTACTGAATTGCAATTTGTGTTTGCAATTCGAAATTTGGAGGGGGGTTGTTTAGGGAGTCCCTTCTAAATACTGAATCTGATTGGGATGTATGAATGTTTTGCAACCGAATTATGATCGCAAAACATTCATATATTACCATCTCCTTGAAGGAGGTGGTAACCCATTCGCAAATGGGAAGGGGTCCCCAGGGACACCTTCCCCTTTCTGGATGGAAAACAAAATATTTTTTAAGAGCAGGCACCACTAACTACTCTTAAAAAATGAAACTGCAAAGTTTCATTCTTTCTTTTTAAACATTTTTAAAAAAAAGATTGCTTTATTTAAAAGTAATCACTGACATGGTGGTCAGCCGACCTCAGAAGCCACCATCCCTGTGATGTCTTTTCCTCCTAATGGGTTGCAAATTGCGACCCATTAGGAGAATGCATGAGATTGGTCTATTTGTGACCCACTAGAAATCGCTAATGAAACTCAAAATCAAAAGTGCCTCGCAGGTGCTTCTCGGCATGATGCCCATCCCACTTCGAGGTTCCGCCCCCTCCTCACAGGGTGAGATTGTTCTTCAAGTTGGCAGGTATGGACTTGTTCTCGCTCAGCTAATCGCAAAACATGCAGGATTAGGCGTGCTGCATTTCAGCCTAGGTCAGGCCCGGCTCCAGGAATTTTTGTTTGGTTGGGCCAAGGGGGCATTTGGGTGGGCCACTATCGGCCCAATTTGTCGCTTCAGGAGGTAGTCTACAAGCCATAGATTACATCATATCTACTTGCAAACAGTCACTATGATACAAGGATTGCTTCTGTGTGTATACATGTGGAGAGTTATTTATTGGCGCCCCACCACTGACCACTTTCTCTGTAGATACCTTTACCACCACCCTCCAACAGTGCACTCCATCTCTCTGTAGCCCCTCCCCCTCACGACCTCCTCCTCAGACTCCCTCACTACCACCCTCCACCAGTGTGCCTCATCGCTCCATAGCCTCTCCCCCTATTAACCTCCTCCTCAGACTCCCTCACTACCACCCTCCAACAGTGCACTTCATCTTTCCATAGCCCCCATATGACCTCCTCCTTGGATTCCCTCATTGCCACCCTCCACCAGCACCCCTCATCGCTCCATAGCCTCTCCCCCCTATTGACCCCTCCTCAGATTCCCTCTTTGCCACCCTCCAACAGGTTCCTTCATCACTCTGTAGCCCCTCCCCAATGAGCTCCTTCTCAGATTCCCTCACTGCCACCCTCCAACAGTGCCCCTCATCTCTCCATAGCCTCTCCTCCTCAGACTCCCTTACTACCACCCTCCACCAGTGCCCCTCATCTCTCCGTATCTCCCACCCTGTCCCCATGACCTCCTCCTCGGATTCCCTCATTACCACTCTGCACCAGTGCCCCTCATAATCTCTCCATAGCCCCGCCCCCTCATGACCTCCTCCTCAGACTCCCTCACTACCACCCTCCACCAGTGCCCCTTATCTCTCCATAGCCTTTCTTCCTCATCACTTCCTCCTCAGACTCCCTCAATCCACCCTCCAACAGTGCACTTCATCTTTCCGTAGCCCCCCCATGCCCACCTCCTTGGATTCCCTCACTGCCATCCTCCAACAGTGTTCTTCATCGCTCTGTAGCTCCTCTCTCATATTCAAATTATTTTGTTGTATAGCACTACTCATAGTGTAGGGTGTCACAGTACTTACATCATGCACACATTATGCAGAGACAATGAATCCTACAAGTATGTAAATCAGCCTATAGGGATTGTCACATAAACCAATGAGGATTACAAGGTGTAGGAATCACATGTCATCCATACTAGTGGACAGTATGTTTTAAGAGGGTTTGGTCTGGAGACGCACAAACACAGGATTTAAAGCATACCTCAGTGGTTACGGGGTTGGCTTTACTGATTAAAATGTATATCTGACAAAACAAACTCTTTATAGCAACATTAGAGTAATGAAAGACTGGGAAAATTCTAACTATATTGCAGCACAAAAAAATATGTTCTAATTATACCATTCAGGTTTGTATGCAGCTCTTTGATGTCGGTTCATAGGTCACTGTCCTATTTTAGGATGGTAACTTCTGTACTGCAAGTAACCCACTGAGCTATCCACAAAAAATACAGTTTATCTGCATTTAAAAATAATGAACATACAAAATATTGCTCTCCAGCAGGATCATTAATCGCCAGAGTTATCTGGACATTTTAGTAGTTGTGTCTTGCATCCGTCATGATAACGATACAATGATATAAATTAAATATACACGGCATACACGAAGTATGTGTCTTGCTGGGCCCTCACAGATTTTAAAATATTAACTAATATACACACATTCTCGAAGTATAAACGAAGTATGTATCTACCTAGGCCTGTGCAAATTTAAAAAAACATAACAATAGCCACAGCTACGTTCAAACTCTGTCACAGCCGGATCTGATAAACAGCTGAAGGGGTCTGGAAAGGTGAATCAGGATCAACAAACTCCTTTTCTTCAGCTCTGAAAAGAAGGCTATATCCACGCAGCAGGACAGTACGCACAGATTACAGCCTACCAAAGAGGATTTCTCCTATTCGCCAAGTCCCTGTCCCTGTACCTGCACCAGTGGGCGGGACACAACCCACCTTTCTAAAAGGAGATGCGTGATTGGGGGTGCCTGTGAGAAAGAGCCCAGGCCCAATCACGCAACTCCTAGAAAAATAGCGTTCAGAGGAACATTTTAAATTGCAGTGGCCATTTTCTGTTGGCCTTCCTGACGTCACCGCTAGAACCGGGCCTGGTCTAGGTGTTATCTCTTTAAAGCTTTGGCATGAAGGAATGACTCAGAGCTAAAAAATATAGGGGCATATTAGCAAGGGCTAGCGATATAATTATCGCCGCTTTAGCGTCCGTTTTTGGGCGAAAAGCGGCGATAATTATATCGCAATATCATCAAGGACACGCTAGCGCGTGTTTCTTTGATGTAGAGCCCGTTTTTTCACAGCCTTGCCTCGCTAATGAGATGCAAAAGAGGCGTGGCTGTGAAAACAACACATGTTAATATCGTGAAGGCAGCTTCCCGATATTAACAAGGAGGTGCAGCGATAAAAAAAATCGCGCTACCTCAGCCTTAACTCAGGAATTTAACACCTGTTAAATTCCTGACTAAGGCATACTTTTAATGGGATATGGATTATGCTGATAGGACCACAGGGTCCTATCAGCAATATTATCTCTGTTTTCAATGGAACATCGCTGGTTTTCCAGCGATGTTCCATTGAAAACAACGCTATCGCTGAAATGTTATCGTCATAGCGCTATGCGTTGTAAATATAGCGTTATCATGGTGATACTATTCAGCGATAGCTGGCGATAAATTTTCTATCGCTATGAACGGCCAGCGATAATTATCGCTGGCCGTTGATAATATGCCCCATAGTTCATTAGGCTGTCGGAAAGTCTAGCACTAATTACAGAAAATAACTGGAAGGGTGTTTTAAAATCTTTTAGAAAACCAGTTATTTTTATCCCGGTGAATCTCTCAGTACCTCACACCATTATGCAAGAGCCCACTTTCCTTCGTAGACATGGCAATTTCCAGGCAGTGCATAGCTGGAGACAAAGCAACCAAGAAATGTAAAGAAAAGCAAGGGTAGCGAAGGTGAGACACTAAAATGTTCCTATTTTGTGCGGAAATTATTTTTATTTCTGATGCAGCGCTAAAATTTGCACTTTGCCAAGCTGGAGAAGCGTGCTAATTGCTATCCACCGTAAAGCGTTTCAATTCCACATGAGGGGTTGTAAGCGCTGTACTATATATAAGTGCAATAACAAAACGTTACAATACCATCAAGGCACAAGCCGGAGGTACACCTGGGTGGACGGCGTCCACCCACTGTTTTCACAGAGTGGACGCCGTTCCGGAGTAATTTTCAGACACCAGGACACGTTCAGCAGCGCCTGCACATTGCATGCTTTTCTTCCAAGCAGCAACGTGCAGGCGGCGATGGGGTTTAGTCATTTTAAATTGCAGGTGGGCAATAAACAGAGGCCGAATTTAAGGGGCCATTAGTCCTCCTTTTGTTTCAATATCCCGGCTGAGAGCTATCTGGAGCCTCACACTTAGATGCAAATGCAATGGAGGGGAAACAAAAGCTAACAGCTTGTTATCACTTCACAGGTATTTCAGAGAGGCATGGTTTTGACTTTGTTCAGTAACCGTATATAATAGATATGCATACACTGTAAAAATGGCAGATGTGTTGATCTGTCCTAGTATTTTCACAAACACCAATTTAAATACCACTATTTCTTTTTTATAGCGCTACTCATGTCAATGCAGGGTGTCAGAGCGCTTTACATACACATACACATTATACATTGACAATAAATCATGTGTGTGTAAATCAATGTACAGGATGTGGTATATAAAACCAGAGCCACTGGAATTATGCAGCAGTGAAGGATTAAATTATGTGGCAGGGTTTACTAAATTACGTGGCAACAAAATATAAATCATGTAGCATAATGTAGCACATTGTGTGATGGTACCAGTTCTTTATTTTGTCATACTTTTACACCTTATCATGGTCTGGATGAAGATTTCACCTTATTACTACTAGTTTAAGACCCAAATACAGCAATATGCAACTGAAAGGTGAACAGTCAACCTTTGCAAACTGTCTTCCAGTGCAAAGTAATACACTTTTTTAGTAACTTTTGATCCGTTTGAACTAGAAACACATTTTTTTTGTCAAAATTATGCAGCAGATGATGGATTATGTGTCAAATGTGGTAAATCCATAATTAATCAAAAAAAATGCAGTGGCAGCAGAATCGCATAACTCCAGTGGGCCTGCATGAGACAGTGAGGGTTACAAGGCCTTCATATCGCACTGCGCTATATTAGAAGTATTGCGATTTATGAACCGCTAGTAACAAAAGGAACTCTTTGTTAAAAACAGTAAACCACTTACCTACCTACATAAATTAAAAATGGATCATCTGCGTGTTACATGATGTACTTTTCAGGAAACACATCAACCCTCTATGCTACTTTGATTCCAAACTGGGACAAGAGAAAACACAGATCTCTCCAGCAAATGCCTTAACCTCCAGAGTTATTTTGCCATTATTATTCTTTCCTGAGATTTACTGGGCGCACAAAGATCTCTTCAGCCGGTGCATTAACAGCATAAGGTATTTTAAAAGGCAGACTTTTCAACCCATTAAGTAAAACACATTTCTCCTTGTTGACAATTTCATCGCGGCAGAGGTTAAAAAAACATAAATGTACAAGTTGAGGCCCAGATTTCAAGGTTGCGTCACTTATTTTGGCACAACCCCAAAGCAAAATCTCATTTCTTACGTCTCATGATACGCTCACATGTACTCCAGAGAGACCTGCTAAATATATGTGAGATCTTAAGACCCAATGTCACTTTTTCTGTTGTCACTTCCTGTGAGTTCATAGTTGTGGTGTTGCTTCCTGTGATATCACTTCCTGTGATTCCATGTGCAATGTCACGCGCTGTGATGTCACATGCCATGATGTCACTTGAATACTGCCTAACTTGGTCAGTCCCTCCACTTCTTTTTTAGGACTTGTGCCTGGGCCCCCGGTATACGTCTGCTCCCCTCTACTCAATGTGTCACTTACCCTCTTCAAGTGCTTTCCTTGTGATACGCCCTTTCAGCCCAGGGTTGGAGGTCTCAGCGCCCAGCACGGTGCACAGCAGGGCGGCGACCCACAGTATCTTTTGAGGCATCTCTAAGCCAGACTCTGTTGGAAAAATACAGTTTTTGTCAGCACCAAAAACCAAGACAGGCACCTGCAAGATCACACAAAGAGAGACAATAACACTCATAGCTGCAACTTCAATTAGAGGCCACTGTACGAGGACAGAGGGAGCTGGCCAATCAGAGGAGACCGGGGGATCCACAAAAGGAAGGTGGGAGGAAGATGGGTCTCTTTTCCCTGGTCTAGTCTGCACATGCAGGGCGCCTTGCACCTACTACAAAATCTCCTTATGGAATTAAAACAAGCAGGCCTGCTCTCTTCTTTCATGATGACAGAACACAGAGGGTGCACCAAATGCTGGAGAGGCTAGGTAAAGTTTTACCAGAAAACACATTTTCCACATAGAATGAAAACGGCCCTACATAATGTTATTGACAAGCTTGGAGAGGAGTCCCCAACCATCTTCCACCCAAATCTCCCCAAAAAGTAGGTAGCAATGAACAGGACTAACTCTCGGGGTGCGAATTGGTTTACCTGAGAAACTTACCTGCAAAGTAATATAATTATTGCAAGCTTAATTTTCAAAACTGTGCTTTTATTTTCCTACATAGTTGAGTCAATAGCAATATCCCCAAACATGGCCGACTAACAAAAGCAATCTTCTCGCTTTTATTGTGCTTCTGTTTTATGTGTCTCACTCTAATATCTTTTACAATTAACTTTGTACAATCAGAGTGCGTTTGGAAGATTTGAAATATATTCAGCTTTTGTCCCGCTTCGACGAGAATCCTGTTTGCCTGCTCTTCCTTCACTGTAGCGAGTGGTGCTACAGTTGTTGCTACTTTCAGCCTCCGTTGTGGGTTTAGCCGGCGCTTTGCGGGAAGAGGAAAGGGAGGAAAACTACCTCTCCCAGACGACCCCTGCATGTTCCACCTGTGCTGAGGACCGCCCACCTGATCTCCCGCCCACCGGACCTTCAAAAGAACTCGCGGAACCCGCTGGTGCGGGTCCCGCTTCGACGAGAATCCTGTTTGCCTGCTCTTCCTTCACTGTAGCGAGTGGTGCTACAGTTGTTGCTACTTTCAGCCTCCGTTGTGGGTTTAGCCGGCGCTTTGCGGGAAGAGGAAAGGGAGGAAAACTACCTCTCCCAGACGACCCCTGCATGTTCCACCTGTGCTGAGGACCGCCCACCTGATCTCCCGCCCACCGGACCTTCAAAAGAACTCACGGAACCCGCTGGTGTGGGTCCCGCTTCGACGAGAATCCTGTTTGCCTGCTCTTCCTTCACTGTAGCGAGTGGTGCTACAGTTGTTGCTACTTTCAGCCTCCGTTGTGGGTTTAGCCGGCGCTTTGCGGGAAGAGGAAAGGGAGGAAAACTACCTCTCCCAGACGACCCCTGCATGTTCCACCTGTGCTGAGGACTGCCCACCTGATCTCCCGCCCATTCCCATTGCTTCTATTTAGTTCAGTCTTCATTTCCGCAGCGCGGAACGCGCGCGGGAACGAGCCCGGGACAAGGGCGGGACCGTCTGCGGCCGTCAGAGGCCGGAGGAGGCCGGGCTGGGCCACCCCTCTAGGTCTCCTGCTCTATTGTACTGACAGTGTCAAAGCGGTGCGCTATCAAGTACTTTATGTGCCAGGTGTGGGTGTGTTGGTTGATGCCTTTGGCCTTACACCCGATTTACTAGGCTTATATTGCATTGTTTGTAGTGTGTTCATGGCCATACTTACACGTTCGGGAAAGGGAGGCGGGATTGGTGGGAGCTCAGTTAGTGGCACTTTAGATAATTTTATTATTCGTGCCTGTTCTGTCTTAGAAAAGGAAATTGCCATAACTGAGCGCCGTCTATCTCTTGATCCGTCTGTTAACAAACGCTCGTCATTGGGCTATATAGCTACGGTGCCTTCACCTGTTATCGAACCTACTCAGATCACCACGAACAGATCGGTGACTCTTCAGAGTCCGGCGCTCAGCGCCGGCACTAGCTCTGATATCTCCCCAGACCGTGGTCCTCCCTTACAATCAGATCCCTCCCGTTTCTCACTACAGGCCAACCAAACATCGCCTTTAGTACTGACTACAAACTTAGACTCTCCCCTTGCTACTGTTTTTCCCATTGAGGATACTAACAACCTCGGGTCTAAAACTGCTCCTAGTAAGAGGAAAAGAGCAGGAAGTGGCCGCAAAGGGGTCTGCCAAAAGGCTCTTAAGAAATGCAAAACTAAGTTACACAATAGTATCATTACCAAACCACGTCACACTGAATTATTGATTTCTCGCCACCAGCAATCACACTCATCCACTGCACATCCCTCTAACCTAACTTTTCAATCAGCACTTGTAGAGCAGTTACCTCCCATCCCAGGTCCCTCTGGTTCTCAGTCTCAATCATCTCTCATAGACCAAATTGAACACCTCATCAAATCTTTCACACTTCCCTTGATCGAAAGGGTGAGGACTTTGTCAGAGAGGCTTGAGAGATTTGAGCAGGCCTCTTTAGACAACTTCTTCTCTCTCAAATCATTGATCAAGCTTCAATCGAAGATTGGCCAGAACAACTCTGTGACCGTGGCTCCTATTTCCAATATTCAAAGCGAGTCCTCCTCACAATTTATCTCGCAAAATTCAAATACCAACCTAGGTACAAGGTCTAAGCATGGTGCACCTACACCTCGCCCCAAATCTGCATCCTCTACATGTACCCGGACTTCCAAATCCACGAACAACGAAACTTTAGTTCCAGGCTTAACTACTTGTCCTGATGTTATGGAAGTGCCGGCTCATGAAGCAGAATCTAACAAGAACCGGCCTAAATCTCCTGATGTGTGCCCCACTCCAGCCCGCTTGGTCGACAAATCTAGCGATATTCAGCAACCCCTACCTCACATAAACCTACCACCGGAATGTTCCCCTTATGTGGCTGTTTTAGTAGGTGTCCCTCGACTCAAAGCTGGTAAATTTGAATCTTTTACAGAGCTAAAAAACAAAACAACCCACTGGCTGAATACCAACAGGCCGCTCCCCAGGAATCTGGATGGCCACGTTCTCCATGTTAGGAGGGTTTCTTGGGTGGGCAATAGACGTAAAAATCTTCCTGGGGACTGTATTCTCGTAAATTTTAGGGATCCTCGGGTCCCACTGCTTATTTGTAAGCACTACTCTGGTCCCGTTACAAATGGTATAGAATGTTGTGACTTAAGCCAATTTTATTCAGATTTTACATATTCTCTTTATCCTCAACCTCCTCCACTTTTAGGTTATGATGGTTTCCAAAAGGGGGCACAGTGTATGGATGTTAACAACTTTCCCTCCTTTCCCCGCACTATGCATTGGGAACCGCATTTTCCGCATGATTCTTACTGAAATGATAACCTTGCCGTTATTGATTCTTGTACCCCTGATGGTAATGGTCATAGTGAAGCAGTGGGGGCTTTTTTAGCATTGGATGGGGATTCCTTATCCATCACTTCCCCACTCAATCTTCATCATCAGAGTCCACAGCCCGATACATATCCCCTGTATAGAGATTGCTTTCCATTGCTACCCATACGTAATCCATCCTATGGCGTTTCTAATTCTGTTACTTCCCCTACTATTTGCGATTCACCTTCAGATATCTCTTCCCTAAAGATTCTAAGCTGGAATGTTGCTGGCATTGCCAGCAAACTTGATCTCCCAACTTGGAATTCTCTGATAGAACCTTTTTGTATTTGTATTTTCCAAGAGACTTGGAGTACAGCACCATATCATATGGTTGGCTACACCACCTTCTTTGAGCCGGCCATTCTATCCCCGTCTGGGAGAGGTCGCCCTTCCGGCGGCCTCCTCATTTGGGTTAGTATTTCTCTTGGGTGCACTGTCAAACAGGCCTGTCATATCTCTCCTGATATCCTAAGGATTAACATCAAGAGAGCCCAGGGCAGAAAGTCCCTTGATCTACTAAATGTTTATGCTAGAGGCCTAAGCGGGGGAGCTTTGTCACCTACCCTCATACTCCTTGAACGGGAGTTGCGCAAGTGCCATCACGCATCACGTGTTTTGGTAGTAGGAGACTTTAATTGCTCTTTTGAGCCCCTTACATCGCTTGATCTTCCCGATCTCCTGGAGGATGACGCCAAGAGAGGCATTCCTTTATTATCATTGCCTCCTGTTAGGAGATGGTCTAAGTCAGTTATATTTATGAACACCATGGTCTTAGAGTTCGGTCTAAGGGCAGCTAACGGTAGAACTCCTTCAGTCCTACATGGTGCTCATACCTATAATAGGATAGATCACACCTCAAGGATAGATTATATCCTCTTAGACCTCCAATTGTGGCCATATGTGTTGGATATGGAAGTAATCTCTACTATTGATAGTGACCACAATCAGCTATCCCTAAGCCTTCAATCGCTTGGGGAGGGAAAGATTGGTCCTATGACCCCGGCAGATGGTCCTCTCATGACAACCCTTGAGGTACATCCTTCAAACTGTGAAAGACGCCTTAAATGGCGCAAAGTGGCTCTTGATGAGAAGAAAGTTCAGTCGATCATTACTATTCTGCTCTCAGTAGAAGCAGAGTTAGCCGTGTTCAATACTGATGAGATTGCCTATAGCAAGGTTCCAACTTGTTTTCAACGTACTATTGAAGATTTGGGGTCCTTATTTTTAGTAAGCGGGAAAAGAGGGCCTACGAGGGGGAGGGGAAGGGGTAATCAAAACCCCACGGGAGGTTGGTATACACAAAAATGTAGACGGATGAAATCCGCCTTAATTATGGCCCTCAAGAGTAGAGTTGCGTCTGAGATTCAGCTGGCCAGGAGAGCATATAGAATTACTATCTCAGATGCTAAAAAGGACTGGGAAGAATTGTTCTGGCTGACGTTAAAGGAGGCCTCACACAAGCGGGACTCTTCCCATTTTTGGAGTACAATCAGGTCTAAGAATAGACCTGACCATGCCCTTATGACCTGCAACATTCCTGGTGCAGTTTGGTTCGACCACTTCTTTAAGCTTTACTCTCTTCGACCAGAGAGTGAGGGGGAGCTTCCCTTTGTGGAGGTCTCCCCGTCACTGGCCTTTTTGAATACTAATCCCTTTACTGAAGGGGAAGTGGTCAATGCCATTAAGTCTATCGTCCCCCAGAAGGCAGCTGGTCCCGACGGCATTCCTGGGGATGTTCTTAAACTAGATCCAGTCAGATGGGGGAAGCTCCTCTCAACATTAATCAATGCCATTGTCAACGGCGCTCTGGTCCCCGAATCTTGGAAGGGGGCTGAGGTAGTCCCGATCTTTAAAAAGGGTGGTAGGGAAGATCCTGCTAACTACCGCCCTATTAGCCTGATCGATTCAACCCAAAAGGTTGTTGGGAAGGTGATTTTGGAGAGAATGCTGTCATGGATAAACGACAACAGTATCCTCTCTGATTACCAGGCAGGCTTTAGAACCGGGACAGGAACCATAGAGCAAGTATTTAGATTACTCCTCATCTACTGGAAGGTTGTTCTTATTGGCAAAGGTAGTCTCTACCTTGCCTTTATAGATCTAAAAACAGCCTTCGATCTGGTTCCCCGTTCTACCTTGTGGAATGTACTTGCCAGTATGAAGATTCCATCTTATCTACTGACCCTCTTAATAAAATTACATGAGGGTAATTATGCACAGGTGCGCTGGGGTCACCAGGGTCAAAAAACAGAGAGAATACCAGTGAACAGGGGTGTTCGCCAGGGATGCGTTCTTGCCCCTACTCTTTTTTCACTTTATGTGAATGGAGTAGTGGAGCATTTGTCGCAATCCCCTTTGGACGCACCATCCCTGGCGGGCGAACGTATACCAACTCTCCTGTTCGCTGACGATACTCTGTTACTTTCTAAAACCCCGAAGGGCCTTCAAACCCTTCTTGATAGCTTTCAAGCTTTCTGTAATGTTAGAGGGCTTATAATAAATACCACCAAAACCAAATACTTAATCCTGAACCCTCCTAAAAAGTTAGGTCGGCCCCCCGTCCTGAATGCAGTTAATTTGGATAGAGTAAATGAATTTGACTACTTGGGCATACGCCTTTCAGATTCAATGCACTGGTCAACCCACATACAAAAGATGCTTATAAATCATAAGCGGGTTACCGGTGCCCTCCTTAGAGAGCATCGCACTTCCTCGTCCAGACCAATAGCACCAGCCCTCAAGATATATAAAGCAAGAGGTGTAAGTTCAGCACTTTATGGTGCTGAATTATGGGGCTTAAATAATATTGATGAGCTTGCCAAATCCGACTCCAATTTCTATAAGGAACTGATGGCACTTCCTCAGAGCACACCCGCGGTTCCTCTGTTGTTGGATTTAGGGTGCCAATCATTGAAAGATATGGCAAGAGTTCGCCCCCTCCTCTTATGGACTCGGCTTTGGCGTACTCCAGAGTTAGCAAAGTATGCCGAGGGATTGTCTGAAATACTCTCTATGCCCTCTTGGTACAAAATCAAATGGCTGAAGGATGTCAAGACCTTATTCTATGAACTTGGCTTAAACGAAGCTTGGGAGAATAGAACCCCACCCCCGAAAGCTGAACTAAAGAAAATATACTGGAGGTGGGTCACAGCAAAGAGAATTTCTACTCCCCATGGCTCTAAATGCACTACTGAGTTTTTAAAACTTAAAGACGAAGTGCGTTTTGAGCCCTATCTTGACATCATTCAAAAACCTTTTGACCGAGCACTCTATTTTAAATTTAGGATTGGTACCCTTCCAGTCCGCGAATTAACAGCACGTTGGAAACCTCCACTGCAAACATCACCATTTTGTCCCTTTTGTGAGTCCAGGGTTGAATCAATTGCTCATGTATTATTTGCATGCCCTGAGTTCAAAATCCCTAGGTTACATTGGTTGAAACCCTTGTGCAGAGTTCTTGGGACAAGAGATTATATTACAGCTTTACGCATTTTTAAGTCTGACACTAGAACTGTGTATGTCTGTGCACTATCTAAGTTCTTAAAATGGGCCTGGCTGTTAAGATCCAAAGCCCTTGCAGTTTAATATAACACAGTTCTTTCCTTCTGCCATTCTGATGTTTTACTATTGTTTTTTAAGATTGTCCTATTTATATGTTTATATGTATTTTTAATTCACAATCGCTCTAGGATTATTGGTGATGCTTTCTTCTTTTTTGTATAATCCTGCGATTTTATAATGGTTTGTAATATTATATTTGTATTGCTCACAAGATATTTTATATCGAAATAAAGCTTATTTCATTCATTCATATATTCAGCTTTTGTTTACAAAATGTAAAGTTAAACGTTTAGTCTGTATGAAAGGTTTTCCCTGAAGCACTGCAGTTTGTGAAAGCAGTAAGCCTGTGCAGTTCTTATGAAACTGCAGTGACACTGCTTGTCGCTGGGCAGAGCAAGAATCTGTCATTGTTCCCTCTTGTACTTTTAAATGACAGACTCACCACAATGCAGCTGCTCAGAGCTGTACAGACTTGTATTTTGGTTCCACTCAAAGGGGCACTTGCCAGGGAACAAAAAATAACTTAATTGTATTTATGAACAGAGAAGGTGATTATTTAAAAGGAGGCCTGGTGGGCATGGGTCTTACTTAGAGTGCATAAGTGAGGGTCAGACCATGCATAGTCACAGCCATCAGCCTGCCCTAAATGGAAGGTTCTTTGTCTGAACATAAGGAGTTCATGGAACATGGAATGGATGATTGAGTGTCTGGCAGGTCTCTCAGACAAGCTTGCAACCCTGCAGCTATTTGTAGCACAGCAGACCCCCCAAGCTTGGCCTGGTGCAGTGCTTAATTTGTAAAAATAAAGAAGTGCCAGGGCCCTCGCCAGGAGGCCGCTGCAGCTTGCGTCGCACATTGCCCCTGCCAGCACTGCCAATGGCAGTACCGGCACAATTACTAATCATTACACTCTTAGAAGTGTAACAATTCAGTCTACAATAACCCCCAAAGCTATAAGAAAGGCTTGGGCAGAAATCAATAGCCATTTTTAACAGAGCCATCATGTGGCAGACTGGTGCAAGTCCTGGTGTTGACAATTAATTGCCGGCGCTGAGCACCAGAAACCACCGGCTCAAATTAAGCACTGGCCTGATATCTTATAGAGGGCAAGGGTAGGGCTAACATTTATAGAATCCTTTGCCCGGAGAACTATGCTAAATGGGACTTGTCTTGTGGCGGTCGGGCATCCACCATACCCATCTTGCTACCTTGACATGTTAGGGACGCTTGAATGGCTTCTCCCACCCCTGCCTGTAGATGCTTGCCAGGAATCCTACCATTATCCCAAAGAGTTGACTGTGCCAGTAAGGGGATCTGGGCAGTGCACAGGCGGTGGTTGGAAATGCTCGCCATAGGGCTAGGACTTACACGCACTTTGGAGCGAATTCAACTCCAGTTTCCTTCTTTGTCACCCTTGGCCACCAGAGTGCCTGCATTTACCAATTGCCAGATATTTTCTCCAATGTTTGCCCAAAACCCACTGGAGGGGCACTTCTCTTTGTAGTTGAGGCTTATCACTGGGATCTATATGTGCGTCATAAGGGCGTGCATATATGTCAACAAGTCAACCAAGGGATTAGTATTTTACAGGTAACCTAGTAACAATGTGAAACCATTGGCCTCCGCTGCCGGAGCCATGGGCATGGTACCACTGATGGATGAGTGCCAGAAATGTGGTCACACCAGGCAGATTCTTCTAGGACCACAGGAGACAAAGATATACCTTGTGTGATTCTTTGGTGGTGCTTAATTTCTTTTTTTTTTTGGGAGGTGCGAGAGAGGTGGAAAATCACAGTACCACACAACTAGAGCCTTCTATTGTGTGCTTATTCATTTTTGGGAGAAACTAGGGAATGTTCTCACACCCCCTGTCTATACTTCTATATCTTGATACTTCATCGCTGTCCCGCTTTAAGAAGAAGGGACTGGATTTCAGACCCATGAGCCCAATGTACAATATGATTTTGCGGCCGCAAAGCCTGTGATTTGCAACATTAACATCAGAAGCTGCAATGTACTAAAGTCTTTCTGACTTGTAAAGTCCATTTTCCAAACCATTTTGAATCAAATGGCAAAAGACATGTCCCTCTCTTCTTTAAAAATCATAGGCTTCCCTTGAAGTCATTGCCAGCATGATCATTTTATTTAAAGCAGCCTCTGATACTTAAAAAAAGAATTTTCACTTACAGGAACGGAGGTTTATTGTCCCTTGCAGTGCTTAATTTGAGCAGGTGGTTTCCGGTGCTCTGCACCAGCACTTAATTGTCAACACCAGCACTTCTAACAGCTGCCACATAGTGGCGCTGTTTGTATAATTTAGAGATGAGCAGCACAACAGTTGTTTAATAATTACAAATAACTAATACGTTTCGCCCACGACATTCTTATAGCTTTAGCGGCCTCAAACATGCTGAATTATCACACTTGTAGCAGTGTGATGGTTAGTAGTTGTGTAGGCAGGGTCGGCTCTAGGGTGGTGTGACCGGTGCCATCACACCAGGTGCTGGCTTCCTGGGTGCGCCATGTTTGCAACGTTATTAAGCTTTTAAAGCACCTGCTGCTGCGTTCCTTTCCTCCGGCAATTACCAGGCCTCACAAAAATGTCAAGATAACTCCTCTGATTAATGTTCTTCCTGGAGAGAGATCGGAATTTTATGTAGTTGAGGTTTTGACTTATGTGAAGGTAGCACAGAGGGTTAATATGCCTGCTGGAAAGAACGTGTACCAAGTAGATTACAGAGTGCATATAATGTAAATAGATCAGCAGGTTACTGCTTTTAAAAGAGCCATCCTTTTTATCATAGAACTGCATACACACTGCAAAGTATACATTCGAACAGTGATTAATGTTGCAAAAAAGGTAAATATGGGTAGAAATCGATTCTTAATATTAAAGAAAACTCCCAACTACGCTGCTTCTTTTCCGACTCTGAGTTTGGGCTTCTCCACATCAAGCACTCCTAAACTATACTGCCTACCAGTATGGATGGCATGTGACTCCTACACTTTTAGTCGTTTGGCTTATGTAGCATTTCCTATACACTGATTTACACATGTATGATTGATTGTCTCTGTGTAATGTGTGTGTGATGCAAAGTGCTCAGACATACTTTACTGGTATGAGTGGCGCAATATAACAAATTCAATGCATCTGAGAGAGAGTGGTTATGGAGACTTGGTCACTGTTAAAGGGTGCTAGTGAGAGAATCCGTGGTGAAGGTGGTCATTGGGGGGAGCGCCAGCTAACATTGTTGCACTGGGCGCCACCAGCGCTAAAGCCGGCCCTGTGTGTAGGTTCCGTCATTGGGTGTGTGGGCAGTGACAATGGGTGGTGCGAGCTTCCGTTGCCTCATGACGAGGGCCCTGGCACAAATTAAGCACTGCTTGCAGGCCTCCATCCGTGCATTCACAGGGAGCCCCACCACGCCTCATATAGTAATGGAATACGATACACCCCTGTGAGTAGTTTGTGGCATGAAGGTTGAGGCGGAATGATGATGAATATCAAAACACAAAAGATCTGAGACATACTTACAGACCCTGTAGGACTTGACGATGTGAGCTCTGTGCAGTTCGTACACCTCCTGCAGTATCTCCAGACAGCGCTTCATTCATGCATTCATCAGTGGAGGAGAATGATTACCATACGCAGAAGACTGACTGATAGCTCACCTGTGGGCCGCAAAGAACTTGGTTGGAACATTTATATGTCTTCCTCCAATGAACGTCACATTGACAAACACACAGAACCTGTTTTCAATGGCATGATGTCCCAGACCTAATTAAAACTGGCAACATTGTTCAATCGTCACCGCACACTTCAGTAAACACGGCTTCCGGATTATTCCAGGAAGCCATTGGGTGTGTGTGCATAACAGTTTAGCTGAGCGACCATAGTACAGAGTTAAAGACAAAGGGCCTTGTTTAGAGTTTGGCAGATGCACAAAATTGGCAGCTATCCAGTTAGCCGTATCTCAACTCCATTGTGGCCGATGGCACTTGTAATACGGTGGACAGAATGTCCTTCACATTTTGACAGAGTATCCTGTCCATCAAACTCTAAATAAGAGCCAGAGTTTCCAGAACCATAGCAGGCCCAATTCACAAAAAGTAGTTGGAAATTTACACCCGTAGGTTTCCTCTATGTTTTGGAGCCTATTTCCGACGACCATGAGATTCACACAACAATCCACAACTCCTTCTGGGAATCTGCTACAGACCCAGAATTCCAAGATTTGTTCTGGAATGTTTTCCCAAGTCCATGTTATACCACAGCATTATCATTTACACATGTGCACATGTTGGTGTTGTTGTACCATGCATGTGTAAATGTAACACAATAGTGCAATTGCACTATATACTTTATTTTTGTTTGACAAAGAACATTGTTTTACCTGTAGACAAAACAATTTCTTCTACAGCCCCTTGAAAGAGGTATATCTCTGAAGTGTGCGCGTGTTCGACTACATTCCAAAGTACTAATGTACTAACACACAAGAGTGCGCCTATGAGCTACGCTGGGAACCAAAATGCACAGAAACCAATGGTTCCTGGACCCATTGAAGCAGCCAGTGTCATCATGACATTGTCTCTCTCCACATCAGGGCCGGCTCTAGGGAGGTGTGACTGGTGCCACCGCACCGGGTGCTGGCTTCCTGGGGGTGCCGTATTTGCAAGTTTATTATGTTTTTAAAGCACCTGCTGCCATGTTCCTTTCCTCCGGAAGTTACCAGGCCTCACAAAAATGTCAAGTTAAATCCTGTGATTAATATTCTTCCTGGAGAGAGATTGGAGTTTTGTATAGTTGATCTTTTGACTTACGTGAAGGTAGTGCAGAGGATTAATATGCCTGCTGCAAAGAACATGTACCATGTAGATTACAGAGTGCATATAATGTAAATAGATCAGCAGGTTACTGCTTTTAAAAGAGACATCATTTTGTTACTTGCAATTTATAACTTAAATCCTAATATAGAATAGTGAGGCATTAACTTTCACCATGGAACTGCATACACACTGCAAAGTATACATTAGAGCATAGAATAATGTTGCAAAAAGGGTTAATTTGGGTAGAAATCGAATCTTGTTATTAAACTAAACTCCCAACTATGCTGTTTCTTTTTTTCTGACTCTGAGTTTGTGCTTCTCCACACCAAGTACTCCTAAACTATACGTCCTACCAGTATGGGTGACATGTGACTCCCACACTTTTAGTCCTTTGGCTAATGTAACATTTTCCTATAAGCTGATTTACACACTTATGATTGATTGTCTCTGTGTAATGTGTGTGTGATGCAAAGTGCTCGGACACCCTACACTGGTATGAGTGGCGCTATATAACTAATTCAATGCATCTGAGAGAGAGTGGTTATGGAGACTTGGTCATGGTTAAAGGGTGCTAGTGAGAGAATCCATGGCGGAGGTGATAATTGGGGGGGGCGCCAACTAACATTGTCGCACTGCACGCCACCAGCGCTAAAGCCGGCCCTGCTCCACAGAATAAGATTTAAGCAAGTCCAGGATCCAATTTTCTCGCAGCTACTTTCCAAGGGATCCCAGCTCTGTAATCCCAACTCCATACACCTGTCAGCAGATTGTGGTGTGTGTGGAAATTGACTTTTTCTGAATAAAAAACATAAATATTGTTAAAGAACAAGCTATTGGTGTGCCCTAAGTTCAATTATACAGTGAGGCGCGTCACTTGAATACAATGGGGCAGATTTATGTTTCCTGGCGCATCCCTGCAAATCAGCAGGGATGCGCCAGGAAAGATGCGTCACGAAAGTTTACCCTTGCGCCACAATAGATGCGCCGCATTTACAATGCAGCGCATCGTGGCGCAAGGATAAACAGATGCGTGACACATCTGATGGCGGAAGGTTGGCGCATTGCTGGAGTTGCGTCGCAAGCGCGACGCAGCTCCAGCAAGGCTCGGGGTGCCCTGTTGTTACAATGCTGCGTCAATCCTTACGCCTGCTTCAAGCAGGCGCAGGGTTTTGACGCAGCATGGCCGGAAAAGTGACTGAGTGAAATCTTGTAGATTTCACTCAGCAACTTTTCGGAGGCGTTCCTGCGCCGGAACGCCCCCCCCTGTGCAGGTACGCCCACATGTGGCGCAAGCTTTACAACGTGACGCATCTCCCTAGATGCGTCACGTTGTAAATGGGGTGCAACATGGCGCAGGGTTTACGCCGCCGCTGCGTCACAAAAGTGATGCAACGGCGGCGTTAAAGTGGTGCAAGTCCGTTATAAATCTGCCCCAATGTGTTGTCATATTAGGAACAGCACACTACAACGCATTATAAATGTATCGAAATAACCCAAGTTCACGGACAACATGCACTCATTTATGACATGTTTTATTGTGAAATCTTACTAAATGTATAATTTCTTGCATCCCCATGATGCTCTTCCTCTTGTTTAAAAGGATGCTGAACTATCAACCAGTTTTCATTCAACGAATTCTGTATTTAAATGACAACTTTGGAAAGGAAGCCATATAAAGTTGTACTCTGATCTCCTAAGTCCCCCCCTGCTCTTCTGACTCAAAACCAATGTGTAAAGAGTGCATTATTGGACCAGAACAGATGTTTTTTAGTGGGGCAATTGTCCTACTTTTAGAGCCTCTGTTCATTTGCCTAAGGTCTGCTTAGACTAACAGATAACACTCCAGTTTTTTTCCTGAAGTTTAAAAGTGTAGCAAGGGCCATGATGTCCAAAGGCAGAGAATTACTTAGTGTAGGGCCTTGTATTGAAAAAAAAAAACGGATCTGTCTGCGTTCTTTCATTATATTTAGAGACCACTCGGGTCAGATTATCAACTGTTCCCCTGGGTGCAGTGGGTGCGTGTGCATGCTTTTTGTGCCCCTGTGGTACTTTGGTATTATAGAAAGGGCCGCAGACAAATCGCGTCGGAATGATGTAAAGTGGACGAGCCCTCATTCACAACCCAATTCCAGTTCAGAATGCAAAGTGGGTATCGGGCGGCACACTGACGGTGCGCCACATAGAGGTAGCATGCAATAGCTCAGTAAGGTCGACATGTTGTAGCCTCTTACATGTACCACTCAAGGTCAGCAGGCTTTCTTCAGCACCAACTAAATCCGTAGATTTTCAACAGATTGTGTTAAATACCAACTCCTAATGTACAGTACTCTGAACATGAAGCATGAAGTCATAGAGACTATATAGGCCTTTTCCCTCTAATGGTCTATGACTCCTACAAATTCAGGCCCCATGAGGTAGTGGGGGTGGTGCCATCCCTACAGTCACATTTACACCAGGGGACATCGTCCTCCCTTGCACCTATTCAGCTCCCCGTACCCCTCCAACCAGAGTCCAACATTTTCCCCAAAGTTGCTGTGTTTTATGTTTGGAGTTGGAATATGGGTTTGGCCTGAACCTCCACCCCCAACCACAACTTCAGAGTACAATATTTTCCTCAAAGTGGCAAAGTTTGGGGCAGGAATATTATGTTTAGCATCACAATAGTCCAACAGTTTTCTGAAAGTGGTTAAGTTTGGAGTAGGAACAGGAACTCCGAACGGTTTGAATTGAGAGGGTACAGAAAATGAATTTTAAAAAAAATCTATGGAGAAAGTGTCCGACAAGAATAGAGAAGACCTTTTGAAAGAAGAACCCAAGGCCACGTCAAATAATGCAAAGAATACTTTTCGAATGATCACAGGTTTCTTGAGTGCAGACAAGCAAGTGAGAAAAATCATGAAAAAAACTGGGGTATTCTCAAGTCTGATTTAGTGATAGGACATGATTTACCATCCCATCCTTCATTAACTTTTAGAAGGGAAAGATCCATAAAAGATCAACCAGTGGAGAGCTACTTATCTCCAACTAGGTTACAGACGAGTTTACAGCAGCTACCGGGTTTTTAGCCATGTGGTAAGTGCAAGGCCTGTGCGCAGAGCAAGAAAGTCAGTTTCTAGGAAATTAGTGGCCTACGAGACCCTGTTCGTATAACGAGATTTATGAACTGCAACATGCCCTTCATAGTGTACTGTCTGATCTGCCCATGCAATCTGAGATACGTGGGGAGTACGATTCATTCTGTGAAGATATGTATCTTGGAGCATCAGAGCAATAAGCAAGAGAGACCCTAGTTACCCAGGAGTGAGAACTTTTGAGAGTCATCATCAAAGTAATAGGAACTTGCTGAGATACTTTTGTGCAGATCATGTGCCACGGAATATAAGAGGAGGTGACAGGGAGAAGAAGCTATGCAGACTAGAGTCAAGATATATTTTGAACATGCTAAATAAGTCACCTATGGGGCAGAACAGTGGGGAGGAGTTGGGAGTGCACCTGTAAGAATGTAAGAGGAAATGCAGCAAGCTAACAAAGGATTTAGAGTAGGAAAAAACCAAGTAGTGGGATGAAGAAATGAAAGTTAACTGCAATTAACGTGCGTGAGGGTAACCAGTAGCATAACTGAAGTAATTGGAACACTGTTGCCCATACAGGGCTTAATCACAGATATGTAAACGATGAAATAATTCTTAAATATAAATTAATGAATAGTGGTTGTTCCATGAGTTGAGGAACCTGATGAAGGACAATATGGTAGAAATGAATGAAATGTATAGCATTACGCCATGATGGTTAAAAGATATATATTGCTCTCGTCTGCTTTATGAATTGCTGAAATGAAGCAGAATTTGTTTTGATTAGCTCCATTACAAGATGGCTCTACATTAACACTGCACTAGTAATGTGTTTAACGGTTGATTTACCAGTGAATAAAAGAGGTATGCAACGCAGCGGTCACCGACACTGACAAAGGCGGCCCGCCGAAACAAGTTTGTTTTGAATATGAAGCACTATGAATAAAAATCAAGAAGAGGATTTAAACCACCCCATGAGTGCTGGTATGGTTTAATTAGTAGCTGAAACATTTACATGAGGCTGCCTTCATGTGACGGAGCACCCGCTAGAGAGTGTGCAAGCAACTGGCAGACTAAGCAGCAGGTAATAAATATATATATATTCACTGAAAAAACCATAGGTTTCAGGGGTGTTATAGTTAGCTAGACTTTTCACTTGTACAAAACCATTCAAATTCCCCCGTTATAGTTAGTTCAGCTAACTATAACTCGCGCGCCCGCAATGCACTGCTGATGACGTCACATATTACATCACTCATGACATGGTCAGTGACATCACTCATGACATCACTGATGACATCTCAAATGACATCACTGATGACATCATCCAGGGAATGTGTGTTTTTCTGAAAATTAAATATGTTTTATATATGTATATCTCAAGGTCGATGGAAGAATAAATGGGTATATCAGTGTCTAAATGGATGATTTGTTTTTGAAAAATTGATTGTGTAACTGACTGATTAAGTGTATCATGGTGAATACATGGCTTAGTGAGTAATGTTTAAATATGTAAATATCTTTATCAGTCTCTCACTTTGTGTATAAGTGGCTGCATGGGTTGGTGAGTAGCTACATGGGTGTCTATATAGGTTATTAGTTGGTTTTTTGAGTATCAGTCTGAGTGTCTGCATGGTTCGGTGGGGGGTATTACGTAGTGCATAGGTGCATGAATGAGTGACTCACACTTTGTATGTGTTGAAGACAGCATGTGTGCAGGACTCTATGGGTGGATGAGTGTGTGTATGGGTGTGTTAGTGAGTGAATGACTGTCTCAATAGTGTCTTTATGAGTAACTACATATGTTTTAAACTAGTATATGTGACTATTGGTGTATATAAGTGAGTATATGTGAGAGTGAGAGATTGAAAGAGTTCCTGTATGAATAAGTATGTGTTTCTATAAGTGATTGTTTAAAAGACTAAGTATTTGTAAGTTTCCGTAGAAGTAAGTGTGGCGGTGTGTGTATAACTGTATATGCAAATAAATGTATGTTTGATTCTTTATTAGCATGAGTGACTATGTGTGGGAGTAACTCTATGGATGAGTGGCATTGTGTAACAGGATGTATAGGTGTATGAGCACATATGATGAGTGAATACATGTATGAGTGACTGTATAGGACTGTTGGTGAATGAGTGGATGTGTATGTGGATCTTAGAATTACTGAAGAGGTTGTTGTAACTGGTATTGGTATGTCCATTGTTTTGAAAAGTTTAGTCTCTATTTTTGAATGTGTGTATCAAAGGTTATATTAGGGGAAGAGGAGGTCTGCCACTCTATCACAAGGATGATGTCATCAGTGATGTCATTTGAGATGTCATCAGTGATGTCATGAGTGATGTCACTGACCATGTCATGAGTGATGTAATATGTGACATCATCAGCAGTGCATTGCGGGCGCGCGAGTTATAGTTAGCTGAACTAACTATAACGGGGGAATTTGAATGGTTTTGTACAAGTGAAAAGTCCAGCTAACTATAACACCCCTGAAACCTATGGTTTTTTCAGTGAATTTCTGAGGTTTTTTAAATGCTCATTCCTAACTATAACGTGCCTGAAACCTATGGTTTTTTCTGTGAATTTCAAAGGTTTTTTAAATGCTAATTTCTAACTATGCCTACAGAGATAGGACATGTGAAGAAAGAAGAAAAAATGCACAGAAAGAAAAAAAAGAAGTGCAGAAAGAAGCAACAGAAGTCCTCAAAGACGAAGAAAAGTGCAGGAAGAAGGATAACGTGCAGAAAGAACAAAAAGAAGAGCAGAAAGAAGCCTTGTTGCAAAATCATCCTGTACCCTCAACTTTTTCAGACAGATACTGGTGGTAACTGAGTCTGACTAAACAGTCCTAGAGCCAGTGCTATGTTAAAAGACACTTAGAATACAGTGAAAACACCTACATACACTAGGGAACATTATGCGTTGGGGTCCCCCTGTGATTAGCATGACCTCCTCTGTAAGCCCCTAGTATATAATAGGGCAGGGGGATTAAAACTACCTCTTAAAACAGGCCACAGGGCGTTTTTGCACACGTTAACTCAGGCCCCGTCCCCTCACTTCACCACTGTGTAAACACGCCCTGTGTCCGTTTTTAGTTGGGAGATTAAGTTCATTTGAATCCTGAGGGTCCCTAGGGTCCAACTAGCCCACTAGGTACCTCCAGTAAGTGCCACAGATCTGCGTTGCTGAGAGGTGTAAAAAGTGGCACGGCCTGGACCACCTCTCTGCAATGCAGCTCAGTGGCGCTTACTGGAAGCACTTGGTGGGCTAGTTAGCCCCCAGGGGCCCTCAGTATTGAAGGAAAATTATATCCCCAATTTAAAACGTGCCATAGTGCGTGTTTGCACACGTCACCTCAGGCCCCGTCCCCTCCCTTCACCACTGTGTAAACGCGCCCTGTGGCTGTTCTAAGTTGAGAGATTAAGTCCCCTTGAATCCTAAGGGTCCCTAGGGTCAAACTAGACCACTAGGTACCTCCAGTAAGCGCCACAGAGCTGCGTTGCAGAGAGGTGTAAAAAGGAGCTTGGCCTCAGAACACCTGTCTGCAGCGCAGCTCCCTGGTGCATACTGGAGATGCCTGTTCGACTAGTTGGCCCTCAGGGACCCTCAGTATTGAAGAGGAATTAATTCCCCAACTTACAACTCGCTAGGGGGCGCGTTTGCAGAGTGCTGCAAGGAGGGGGCGTGGCCTCCGGCACGATGCCAGTCTTTTATTTATTTTAATTTTTTAAGAAGGGGGGCTGTGTGGTTCCCCTTCTTATTCATATTTATTGGCCCTGATGACCCCATCCCCCAGGGCCTGTCTCCTAATTATATTTTTTTGACCCCAATCCCCAGGGCCGGCCACTGTTTTTTATTATTTAAAAAAAATATATATTTATAGACACACCTAGGACATGCTGGACAAACCGTACGTACCTATCACCATGACGATTTGCGTGATATTCATTAAAAGGCGCCTATGCATACAATGAATCCACGTGGAATGTATTTACACCACTAGTGTAGCTCTGACATGTCTGATGCCCTACCGTGCCTAATCCCGGTAGACACCCTTGTCGTTTATTTATACAAACATGGGTACCTATTGACGGGCACATTTAATACACATGCACACCAAGCCATACAAAGGGGATTCGACAAAAATTCGACCAAAACTATGCAAGCAACCCCCCTCACGGTTAATAAAACACACATCCACTGCCGGATGTGTAATACTTTTTATTTTACTCTCTGGAAAGGGGACGAACATCACTTGAGAGTCACAGCGCGCTCCTGGCAGAGCCCAATGCTGTGTTACACTCACCATTGCCTGCTGAGTGCCACACACCTCTGTGTTGTATTCCACTAGCTAGTGCATATGCTATGACACTCTCTAGCCCATGTGCACTGTAACACCACCCCGTGAATATGTCATGCCACACTTGTCTTCGCACGGGTTATATTGCCCCATCTAACATGCCTTCCTCGATGCCTATGTTATAACGCACAGTGCTATGCCATACATATTACAATCTGGGATCCATATCTTTGTCACAGTGCATATGCAACGTTACACTCCCCAGCACATATTTTATATTACAACTTTAGAGACTAGTTAGGTTACACAACACTGCCCTGTGCATATTACACTCCAAGGCGCATATAGCATAGCACGCGCTAGTGCCTGTGCTATCTCGCGCTCTCCAATGAATCTGTCATTGCGCACAATGTATTGCATATTATATTTCACGCCCGGTTCATCTTATATCACACTTTTTGGTGCATAGTTTATACCATACACTATATCTAGTTTTCATTTTCAATCGTGCTCTCAGGACTATGTTCTATATAACACTGTGTTCACCTACCCTTTTCACGGGCATTACATTTTGCGATAGGGGGTGGAGGGTCAGGGGGTGTTTCTGCCAAGTGAGCCCGGAGTCACAGTAACAAACGTCCTCTTCTTCCTGAATAAAAGTGAGATTATGCTGCATACTTATTCATATTTTAAGTTGTTCGCACAGACACACGTTTTAAAAACAATAAAGTTCCTAATACCCGCCTTCTCTGAACAGTTAGCTTGCTGCCCCATCCCCCTCCTCCCTATCCTCTGTTGTGTGAATCCATGGACTAGCCTCCTCCCTCCTGCCATGCATGGTCTGATGTGCTGCCACTGCCCTCAATTTAGTATGATGTACCAGTCCACTCCTCCTGCCCTCCATTGACCAATTCTATGCCCCATCATTGACCTCCTGCGAAGAACTCTGTGCTTAGCTTGCTGCCCCTATTCTCCTTCCCCCTGCCCTCCGATGTCTTTTTGCATGCCCCTGCTCCATCCTTTTTGCCCACCATGTTCCATGGACCTGCCATTCCTATCTACTCTGAGTGTTCTGTTGAGCTACCACTCCCCTCCCACCTGCCTAGCATTGTCAGATGACTGTAACCTGTCCCTGCCACCTCCACCCTGCCTGTCCACATGCCATACCCCTATCCTCTTCCTCCTGTCCTACATGGTCAATTGTACTGCCACACCCTTCTGCCCTCCCTGGTCTGTTGTGCTGCAACTGCTCCTCCTGCCTGCCTCGTGCGGTCTGTTGTGAGGCCCCTTCCCCTGAACTTTCTTGTCTGTGCACAGGACCTGACCCTCCCTTCTATCCTCCATCGTCCTTTGTGCATGCCCCTGCACCCTCCTTCTTGCCCATCATAGCCATTGTGCTACCACTAACCCTCCCACTTGCCATGCATGGTCTTCTGTGCTGCCATTGCCCCTCCCACCTTCCCTGTGTGGTCAGTTAGCTGCCCCTGAACCCCTCCCACCTTCCCTCCATGGTCTGTGTGTATGCCATCACAGTCTCACTGTTGCTCTTCATGGTGTGTCTTGCTTCTAGTGCCCATCCTGCCTGACCTCCATGGCTATCTTGCTGCTCCTGCCCTGCCCCCTTGCCCCCAGCCCTCTGTTTACATGTGCAGACCCCTACTCCCTCCCTCCTGGCTTGTCTGTTCCATTGTAATGCCCCTGATCCATCCCTCCTTCCCTTTATGGTCTGTTATGCTGCAGCTTTCTCTCCTGTCTGTCCATTATGGTCCTGCCTCTTGCCCCTCTGTTCTCTGTTGTCCATGTGCATGGTCCTGTCCCCTCCCTCTTGCTTTCTATGGATTGTTGTGCTGCACTCCCGCCCCGCATGCCCTGTGTGGTGTATTGTGCTGCTGCAAACCCTGAAGCCTGCCCTGCAGAGTCAGTTTGGTGAACCTCTCCATGTCCCTCCTGTCCTCTGTTATCCAAGTCCATGTCCCTACCCCATTTCCTTCCATGATCCAATGTACCATGGGAAGCAAGACTGTGCACACGTTAAAATCACAGTGTTTAAGGCATATTACCATTTGTATCAAAAACAAGATTCATGCAATACAATAATTAAATAATGAGGGATCACAGGACGATCAGGTAGATTCAGTTTTCGGTTTTTATGGTGTAATTCAGAATAATCCAGCCAGCCAACACGTGTTTTGTCATGGGGTACACACACCCCCGACTTCTTCAGGGCTTATCGTAGTACGGCCATTGATTCAGACCTTCCACCTGGTGATAATTCCGACCCAGGAGGTCTTATATTTCAAAAAAACAACCGGTGTGATTCAGCGTTATCTGTAGTTGTTCACCAAAAGGTCCGACAAAGTCTGTGAGTTTGTCACACTGTTCTATTTCAACACTCAGGCTCAGATGACGAGTACATCCATCCGTAGGTGCTCGGTGTTCTCCGCGTGTGTCGTGACCCGCAAACACACGCGGAGAACACCGAGCACCTACGGATGGATGTACTCGTCATCTGAGCCTGAGTGTTGAAATAGAACAGTGTGACAAACTCACAGACTTTGTCGGACCTTTTGGTGAACAACTACAGATAACGCTGAATCACACCGGTTGTTTTTTTGAAATATAAGACCTCCTGGGTCGGAATTATCACCAGGTGGAAGGTCTGAATCAATGGCCGTACTACGATAAGCCCTGAAGAAGTCGGGGGTGTGTGTACCCCATGACGAAACACGTGTTGGCTGGCTGGATTATTCTGAATTACACCATAAAAACCGAAAACTGAATCTACCTGATCGTCCTGTGATCCCTCATTATTTAATTATTGTATTGCATGAATCTTGTTTTTGATACAAATGGTAATATGCCTTAAACACTGTGATTTTAACGTGTGCACAGTCTTGCTTTCTGTTCGTATAGCGGGCTTTGGCCCACTTATAGAGGGTTTAGGGGTTGTTTTTCCCTCTTCTGTTGCACCGTGACTGATATATTCAACTTGTGACAAGAACGTATAAAAGAGAGCGCTCGTAAATAACCTGACAGTTTGAAATAATACCCCCATTTTTTGCTAATCATCCAATGTACCATACTTGCGAACATTTTGAACTTGGTAAGAGGGAGATTTTGAAAAAAAACTGGAGTATTGATTTTCCCCTTTGAGTTACATTGAAAAAGAGGAGATTGTAGACAGGAGACAGATCAAATAAAGCCCATTTGAGCTTAAAAACATTGGACGTTTCCTGGCTGAATCGGGTCTGTTGGCATGTATGGTTGTACTACCATTGCCTCTTCCTTCTGCCCACAATGGTCTATTACATTGCCACAGCCTCTCTTGCAAGTCCTGTATTGTTGGTTTGTTGCCCCTGCCCCCCTTTCCACTGCCCTCCATAGTCTATTGTGCTGCCACGGCCCTTCCTGCCTGCTCAGTGTGGTTAAATTGTTGCCTTTGCACCCTCCTACCTGCCTTCAATTTTCAGAGTCCGTGCCCCTGGCCTCTGCCTCTCAACAGTATCCTAATGAACAACTAGATTGCTAACATTCTATATTTATTACAAAAGTGTGGAACGCCTGACGTCATCTTGATGTAATCAAAACTGTAATACCTAGAGCATTTCCTTTAGAAATTACATATATGAGAGGGTCTTATTGGCATCAAAATGATGGTTAGTGCTCTAAAAGACTAAAATAAGGACATATTTTCTGAGTTTTCAAATAGCGAGAAAGCACTTTTAAATTATTTGTTACCTTTATGTTTTTTTATCCAGTTGACCACTTGATTAAATGTTGCACTTAGGGGAGAGGATGTGGTGTTACTTCCAGAACTGCAGACTTTGCAACTGGGGAACCAGGTTGGAGTTTCTGCTTCAGCTCGACATTCTGTGATTCTGGTCAAATCACTTAGTCTCCCCATGTCTACAACCAAAATGAATTTGTTCTTGTGTGATGTAACCAATGCTCATGTAAAGCACTCCAATACCTGACAAGTCTGCACTAGATAACACTGCAAAAACACAAAATAATAAGTGTTTTGCACACTTCTGTCATTTTGCTATATTTGGGCTACATCTGGGTGATTTTGGGATACATTTGGGCTCTTTTGTCTCCGGTGGCCATCTTGGGAGATTTATTTGTTATGAAGTTTCCTAATTTCCTCATGTACTGCAGTCTCCTCAGTAGGAAATGCTTTCAGTTTTTTACTTTGATTCCATCATGAAGGTATTCAGATATGTCACACATTTGCCATAAATTCTGAATGTTAGCACTCTAGTTGCTCATTAGATCACTGTAGTAAAACTACTGTTCACCATGGAAGTCTGCTCCTGGTATTAAAAGTGCATGTTTCAGTCAGCATGTCAGAATTTTTTAATGAAATAGAAGAGGATTTGAGAAGTCACTCAAAATCTGCCCTCATTTTCTTTCTTCAGCATTAATCATAATTTCTATGGCAAAATGAAACCCCTCATTGTGTTCCTTTTTAAATTAAATGTTTTAAGTGTTACCAGTTTATTCCAATCAAGATGGCTTCAGGGGTGCCATACTTTTGTCATAATGAAGACAGTAAGCGCTCTAGTTGTTTTTAAGAACACTCTGGGACATTCTGTCATTGGGCTATACTTGGGCTACATCTGGGTGATATTTGGGCTACATTTGGGCTCTTTTGTCTCTGGTGGCCATCTTGGCAGACTTATTTGTTATGAAGTTTCCTAATTTCCTCATTTACTGCAGTCTCCTCAGTAGGAAATACTTTCAGTTTTTTACTTTGGTTCCATCAAGAAGGCATTCAGATGTGTCATACATTTGCCATAAATTCTGAATGTTAGCACTCTAGTTGCTCATTAGATCACTGTAGTGAAGCTAATGCTCACCATGGAAGTCTGCTGCTGGTATTGAAAGTGCATGTTTCAGTCTGCATGTCAGAATTTTTTAATGAAATAGAAGAGGATTTGAGAAGTCACTCAAAATGTGCCCTAATTTTTCTTTCTGCAGCACTAATCATACTTTTTATGGAAAAATGAACCCCCTCATTTTGTTCCTTTTTAAATTAAATGTTTTAAGAGTTACCACTTTAATCCAAGCAAGATGGCTTCAGGTGTGCCATACGTTTATCATAAGCAGGACTGTTAGCGCTCTAGTTGTTCTTTGGAACACTCTGGGAAGCTGCAGTAGAACACAAAGGAATCAACTGATAGTCTCTGCCCTTGTTGGATGTACATGTTTTACTGAGAATGTCAGACTTCATTCTCACATGACTGAGAAAGATAATGTGAATTTACAGAAAATAAGCTCTCAGTTTAGCTTATAGATCACCTTCCAAACCTCTGTGGGAAAAGCATGAGAAAATATTTTTCTCTCAATCATGATATCCCAGCAGAAGGCTTTTTCACATGGTGAAATCACCTTAGAACATTCCACAATTCCTAAAATTTTTTTTGACCGTACGCGTACGGTAAGCGCATTCGGCGTTTTTCAAAAAAAAAAAATTGTATTTTTGTCCTTGGGGGTTCATTTGGGACACCCTAACCAAGGCTAGGTGGTTAGGAGCTGTCTAGCCTGCCCCTTTTCATGTTATCCAACTTTGTTTTTCCTCCCCCCCTCAGAGTGCGAGAGAGAAAATGGCGGCCGACACTTCCTGGTTTCGACCAATTCGAATGTTTACTAAGATCTAACAGCCAATCAGAATCGCGCTCGCGCACGGCACCGTACGCGTACGGTAAGCTTACCGTAAGCGCACGGTAAGCGCACGGAGCGCTGCCACAGATATATATATTGATTTAAATGCTATTTTCTCAGGAACTACTGAACAGATTTACACCAGACCTACAAAAGGCACTTCCTTGACCTGTAGACTACCTCTCTGCCAAATTTCAAGTAACTCTGTTCAGCCGTTCGGGCTGTAGCTGTGTCTAAAGGTCCTATGGAAAAATGCATGGGGAAAACACGTTTTGGGACTCCCCTTTTTTCTCAGCCCCCGCTTGACGAATCCCCCCGAGACTTTCAGGGTAGGAGCGGAGCGTAGCGCCCCATTAGTTTTGAAAATTTCGCGAGGATTCGTCGACCGGCGCCAAAGTTATTCCAAATAGAATGTTGTGGATTTCCTATGGAAACATGGTCCTAACTATAACTATCTACTGGCGACCGCCAGTAGATAATATATATATATATATACATATACATATATGAACTAGCAACTGCCCAATGTTAAGGTTGCCACATACCACGACCGTCTCCTCTTGATTCCATCTCGTGCCCTCTTTTTTTTTTTGTAAATCTTTTTATTAAAACCAATTCGACAACATGGCCTAGTATCACTGAATCATACAATAGGCGGCAGCAAGACAGAAGTTCATAAGCATACAGGAATTTTGCTCGTGCCCTCTTTTGACTTCCGCTTCCTTTCCTTCTTTTTCACCCATTTTCCTCTTTGTCACTGTTTTCCCATCTTTCTGTTCTTTCATCTTTCATCTTTCTCCCTCTTCTACCTTTCTCTCTCTTGCTCAGGGTCAAAACATGACAGTGAAGATAAGCCCAATGACATGAGTGCTAGTCACCACCACATGCACCCACTGGCATTAATTGTATTGCTTTATATAGGATGCATGGTTTTAGGCTTACAATCCTGTGTGAGGGGGACATCACCTGCCAACCAAATACAGCACAGATTATTTATTATATTTATTTACGTTACATGAGGAGAATTTTACATATTTACACGTTACAGAAACAAACAAGAAACAAGAAAAGGTAAAATAAAACAATAGATGACAGTCACAGAAAAAAATACAAAAAATACAATATGATGAAGATTGTACAGGCATAGATTACAAATTTACAATAATGAAAGAACTTCCTTGAGGGACATGAAAAGGGGTGTATGAGTTCTGGAAGAGTCTTTGGAAGAGAAGAGATTTGAGGTCTGTTTTGAAGGTCCGGGTAGAGGTGGTGGTACGGAGTAGTGGAGGAAGCGAGTTCCAGATTCTCACCACTTTGCCTGAGAAGGATTAAGCCATCAATCTTTCCCTTTTGAAGGTGGGGGCTCAAGCAGTACCTTTTCTGCATTACGAGACGGTCTAGAGCCTCCAGAAATGTTCAGTTTATTCGCCATGTATCAAGGGGAGGAAGTGTGCAAGGCTTTGTGGGTGGTACAGACAGCCTTGTAGATTGATCTTGCCTTGATGGGAAGCCATCGAAGAAAAGACAAAATGGGTGTGATGTGGTCACTTCTTTTGGCCCCAAATATAAAACGAGCCACTGAATGGAGAACGGATTTATGAGGGAAAAGGTGGGATTTGGGGAGGCCAGCAAGAAGAGAATTGCAATACTCCAATCTAGAGAGAACTAGAGATTGGACCAAGGCTTTTAGGTCCTGCTCCGGAAAGAAACGTCAAAGCCCCCAGAGAAGGCACAGTTGGTATCATGCATTCTTTGCAGTGGAATTGATGTGGGAGAGTAAATTGGGGCTTTTGTCAAGTATGACACCAAGGCATTTTGCGCTTTCGACAACGATATGTTATTATTGAGTAAATTTAGCTGATCCATCCAAGATTGAACAGGAGGAGGAGAGAGCGAGGTAGAGAGGAGGAGGAATTCAGTTTTGGAAGGATTCAGAATGAGTTCATGAGCTAATATTTAGTTTTTAATAGAGTTGAGAGTAAAGTTGAGGATTGAGATATTGTGTGAGGAAGACACCTTAAGGTAGATTTGAGTATCATCCGCATAGAGATGGTAAAGGATCCCAGATTTACTTAGGAGATTTTCCAATGATTCCAAATAGAGATTGAACAAAGTGGGTGCAAGGATAGAACCTTGAGGGACGTCTTGACCTACCGCCAATGAAGACAAAAGGCTGTTCGCTAGTTTGATCATTTGGGATCTGTCCGAGAGGAATGAGGCAAACCATTTAAGCACTGTGCCTTCCAAACCCATTCTCTGTTGAAGAGTGTTAAGGAGAGTGTTGTGATTAGCAGTGTCAAAGGCTGCAGAGAGATCTAAAAGAATCAGAAGACAAGAATCCCCTGAATCGAGTATACGCAGCGCATCGTCGATCACTTGCAGCAGGGCTGTTTCAGTGCTGCAGTTTTGAATTAAACCAGACTGGAAATTGTCAAGAAGATTATTATCCTTAATATGTAGGGAAAGTTGTTTTGCTACACATCTTTCTGTGATTTTCACAAGAAAAGGGAGTTTAGTGATGGGGCGGAAGTTGTTGAGGTAGTTCGCATCAGTGGAGGGTTTTTTAAGAAGTGGGGTAACCTGTCCTGTTTTAAGGGCAACAGGAAGAGAGCCTTGGCTGAGGAAGAGGTTAACCAGACAGGTCCAGTAGGTATGGGTGTAGAAATCAATGGCAATGTCGCTAGGAATGGGGTCAAAAGAATGCTAAGAGGGTTTTGTTTCGAGGATGCATTTGAGGAGGGCATCTTCAGAGATGACGTCAAAGTTCTGCCAAATGACAGAGGATTTGCGCTCCTCTAGGGGGGGTAGGATGAATGACCTGATCCACCAGTGATTTCACTTTTTCATCAAAGAATATAGTGAATTCTGCTGCTTTCTTTGGAGAATCGTCAGGCTTGGTGGTTGGGGGAGAGCAGTTTGGGTTTTTGATGAGGTCAAATAGTTTTTTGGGTCTGTTTTTGGCTGAGTCGAGGAGGGTTCTGAAGTGTGATTCTTTTTTGTGGAAGATGTGTTTGTGGTATTTTGATCTTGCTGAACGTAGAATAGAAAGATTAGAGGTGGATGGAGATTGTCTCCATTGTTTCTCAAGGATTCTCAGGTTCTTCCTTTCTTCATAAAGGGATTTGTGGAACCATGGTGCTGAAGGAATAGGCCTTTTCCTTTTGCTTTGAATTGGAGCGAGATTATCAATTTCGACTGCAAGGACTGAGAGGCATTGGGAGGTAAGATCGTTGACATCCAAGTTAGGGTCTAGCCTTGGAAGTAAAAGCATAGCAGAATCACAAAGAGTGTTACGGTCAATGTTTTTAGTGTTACGGAACCAGGTAGTAGACCTTTTAGGCTGGCCAAGAGTTATAGAGTGTGATAGGTGAAGAGAGAAGGGGATGAGGAAGTGGTCAGACCAGTCTACATGAATAGGGATAGCAACAGTGAGCGTGTCTGCTTTAGATATAACAAGGTACAGAATTACCAAGTGTGCCAACCCTAAAGGCAGTGCAGCGCCCAAATAGTCACAATTAAACGGTGCAACATGTACTACGTCGATGCCAATTGTTGCAGCCCTTGGCAAAACAAGTAGTTTTGAAGAACGGGCATTTAAAAATAAAAACTCGACTTACACGTCTCATAAACTGACCACTAATGTCACTCTATTGTACATCAAAACCATTTTTTGTTTGTCCTTTGATATTTTCGTGAAGTTTAAAGTAGAAACAGTTTCAGGCGTCGCTTCCAATTCTCTGCACCATTAAACCACCCACATAATTAGCCTGCCTTGATAAATAGAGCCACTGAGGCATGTAAACAAAGCTATTTGTTTGATAAACATGACACAATCAAATTGAAGGTTCTGTCTTGAATCTTGCCAGGAGATGTTTCTCAATTGTGTGCCTTTCTTTTCTCTTGGCCGCAAAAGAAGACGCACTTCTTCTGTGAAGCTGCCAGATTGCACTGCTGGACAATACATGGATCCCTCTGTTACTGCTCCACAAAGGAAAACGTTAGCAACAGTGTTGTGATTCCGTGTTGTCAAACCTGCAGCAGGTTGCACGTATTACTAGTGTGGTGATGTGTCCTGTGTGGCTTGGCTGTGTCACCCTTTGCTCTTCAGTGGTGACGCAGCAAGAGAAAGCGCACTTGTGGATTGGGTATTCAGTCATCTCCATGGTAACCTATGGGTGTGCTGCCTCAAAGCTTTTAAGACAACAAAACCATGCTGTCATTCTGCAGTATGCGTATACGCTGCTATTTACAAACGAGCGCTGATTCCAGGTTTTTTTTTTTTGCAGACTTATATGGCACGAACTCGACCCGAAGGTATTGGAGCGCTTTACATGAACACCAGTTACGTTACACAAGGACACATTCATTTTTTTTTTTTGGTAGGCACGGGCAGATTAAGTGATTTGCCCAGAATCACGGGATGTGGAGTCGACCCCAAGGCTCGAACCTTGGTTTCCCAGCTCCAAGGTCGGCAGTCTAGCCGTGAGACTACCTACTCTCCAGTTGTGATATTTTTCGATGTGTGTGTACACCGCTATTTACAAACGAGTACTGGTTTTAATTGCGCAAACATTTTAAAAAAACACCCACACATTTGACGTTTTCTGCATCTGTTCCTGGTATAGACTAAATCGTGATTTCAGAACATTAGTTGGAAAATATTGCTTATTACCAAAAATATTTTTTACCAGAAACTTCAGTAAGAAAAATGCTTTTTGGGCAGTCAGCTCCTGCACTTTGTGTTGGAAAGGGTAATATAAGTGGACTTTTTAATTTTTGCTGAAATTAGTGGATCCTCCACGATTGTTGTGGCAAAAATAAACTTTTTTGTCCAGGCGGGGCCCAATAGGCCTAGGGGGTCAGAGTATTCCTAATCTGACCCTTCTCTTTTTTTAAAAACTTTTTTTTGGGACTCGGCCAAGTCCCTCGATGGCTGCCTACACTTCGTGGTTGAAGCATGAGATCTGTCGGATTCACGGAGGATCCGCGCCAGTAGATATACACATTTGTTTTTCCTTTAATATGTCAAAAACTACTAAACTGATTTACAAATAACACTCTTTCAGGACCAAGATCTAGCTTTCTGCCAAATGTGGTGTAATTTCGTTCAGCGGTTCAACTCGTACTCATTTCTAAAATCCCTATTGGAAATTCCATGGGGGAAACGTGTTTAAAACGTGTTTTTGGACCCCTCGTTTATTCTTGGCCACTGCTTGACGAACCACCCCAAATCTTTCAAGACAGCAGCTGAAGTGAGTGACAAACTAGTTTTGAAATTCTTTTGAAGATTCGACCAACGGCGCCAAAGTTATTGCCAAAAGAAACTGCTTTGATATATATTAGTGTTCGCTTTAGTCTTATGGGATTTTATTAAGTCCCTGACTCCAAATGCATTCTGCAGCACATATAAAAAGAGGAAAACACCTCTTGTGATTGTTTTTGTGCAGAAATGTGTCCCTTCCTGCACAAAAAAACAATCACCCCTACAATGCAGACAACTTTGCACCATGGTGCAAGGGTGCCTGCGTTGGCTCATGGCAGCCCATTGTGTGCCAGCACAGGGGAAATGGACTGGAATGAATCATATCTTGTAGACACGGTGCATTTCTGCCCTTTCCTTGTGATTTAGGGCAGCGCAGCAGGAAGGCTGTCTGCGCTGCTGTGTGTCAGAATATTGTAAATGAGGCCCGGAGACTCTTGTGCACCTTTTAGTTCTTCTGCCACTTGTAGAAGCTGGAGAGCCACTCTGCTAAGTCAGGGAACACCTGGTTGGACTAAGCCAACGACAAAAATCCATCATCCTGAAATTGATTTCAATCGAGAGGGTCATGTTATACAACTACCTTGGAGTGAGTGTTGTTAGCTCCCCCTCGAGGTTTTCTCTGTCAAAGATGTTCCAGATGTGGAGATTTGTTGGACAGACCTGTCCAGGTCATTGAGACAACTGAGTGACTAAAATGGTCCCAGGTTTGTATGGTAAGCATTTGCTTGGGAGACAAGCCATGGAGTTTTCCTTTGGAGAAGGAGCTTCAGTGCAGATAAGTTTAAATTAGTTAAGATATTGTGGCCAAGACTGTGCTCAAGCCCCCATGAAGGCCTTTACTAGGAAGTGATACTTCATGCACTCCAGCAGACTGTAGTGACTATCAGCAGCTTCCCTGGGTATATATTAAATACCAGCACTTAAATGTGTGTTTGTAACACTTCCTAGAGTTTATATTGAAGGGTGTATAACTTGTCTTCAGAAATCCTTTTGTGGTAATATTATTGACCATTATGGCTGAGAATGTGGCTACGGGGTTTGATAATGGCCTCCTTTCAGCTACAAAGCTAACGTAGGGCATATTTACAATGCCCCTTCATCATTTTTACGCCACCGGAACGTCACATTTGTGACCCTCCGGAGGCGCGTGGCTTTTCATGGCCTTGTAAATATGGAGTAAGACAATGCCTTACTCTGCGTGGAAGGGGCGTTCCATGGATGATTCTGTGGGTGTTCCCATGCAGCACACCATGGTTTTTTACACTGCCTCAGATTTACATCATAGAGTAAATCTCCTGGCAGTGCCAAAACTAACACCTTCCCAAAGCAGGTGTAAGGAGCAGAAATGTTTACATTTCTCCTAGTTTTTTCCTCAGCACACATAGTACGAGGAAAACGCCTCCTTTGATTATTTTTGTGCAGGAAGGTGTCCTTTCCTGCACAAAAACAATCATGCCAACAACACAGATACCCTTGCACCCTGCGTCAGTGCGTGTCTTCAGTTTGTGCACGGGCATTGGCAGAAAGGACAAGAATGTGCCATATCTTGTAGATGCAGTGCATTTCTGCCCTTTTCTTTAAAAAAAATAAAATCTTTTTGTTAATTTTTGCTCAAATGACCATACATTCCAACAGTTACAGTAATTTGTACACGGTTGACATCGTAACGTCTCAAAAATTAGCCCCAGGGAGGTATGAGGACCCGGATCCTACCAAGTTCGAAAGACCCAAACGTGTAGTAGGCCATACATACAATTGGTAAATAAGACATTTCAGTAAATCAGATCTCTGCTCTCTCCTGATCATGCATTTCTAATGTTTATCCCTCCACCCCCAGCTCTGCTCTATGCTTACGCCTTGGTGACCATATTTTCTCCCACTTTTTGACACCCACCTGCTTTTATATACTGTTTCTTCGGCCCGTTGGCACCAATCAAGTTCACGTATCCACTCTTTCAAGGATGGCGGCGAAGGTGCTCCCCACCTCCTTGCAATGTTCCTTTTGGCAATCACCGGTGCAAGAGCGAACCATATTCTTGTATGCCTGAGCCAGTCAGAGTTCTGCCCTTTTCTTTTGATGTAGGGCAGTGCAGCTAGACGCCCAAAATATTGTAAGTATGCCCCTTAGTTTGAGAGCTACCATCAAAAGAGTTTTAATAGAGTTTTGTTATAGTCCAGAGAATATGCCCCCTCTTAGACTGAATTGTGCATTTTTAGGTAAAAGCATGAAACTTGCCAGAGGTATTGGCCATTCTGAAACTGAAACTTTAAGCATTGGAGGCAGTGGTACCAAGCACCATGAGGTGCATATTTGAAAATGGCCACCAAAATATGTTTTCACTCATAATTGCTGAACGGATCAAATATTTTAATGTCTGTTTTTAATTTTGTTCCGCAGTCAATTATTTATAAACAACATTCAATATTTTTCATGCAAGCCCGCAATCTAAAAAATAATGCTAAATTACAGATATAAGGAAACACCTGCTGTGATAGGTTCTAATTTTTGAAATGAAGAAAAATATAGATTTTAGGTGAAATTGTAGGGGAAGAGGTTGTTTAGAAAACTTTGTGCAAATGGGCTCCAAGTGTGAAAAACTCTCTTGTTAACTTCCAATTATTGTGCACACTCTACACGAAGCTGGAAACACTCTTGCTCTGACCAGCCCTCCAAGTCAGCGTATTCCAAACGTAACTTAAGAAAGGTTGCAATTGATAAGGCAGGGTAGGAAACAGAGGGCATGCTGCCACTGTATATGTTCTAGGTAAATAGAAGTGAGCAAGTAGGGACTAGCTAGCCAGCACATCTTGAAAAAAACTGATATTATAAAGAGATTTTATAGAGGCACTAAGAATACTTCTATAGTGTAGTAATGCATTATATTATAATGGTCTTTCATTCATTATGAACTTTTCTTTTTGTGTTGCTTTGTTTTATAGTTCTTTTATGATGCATACTCTGTTCTGAACAATTTGCAGTAAACTTGATTGTGTGTTACAGGGTGAATTTGAAACAAAGTCGAGTGTAAACAGAGACAGATGGGCGATGGGATCAGTTCCAAGAAAAAGTAACCGACGTATGGCACGTGTGCAAAGAAGGAACCAGGTGGTGCAGATAACAGGGCATGGTTTATGAGGCTTCTAGGATCTCTTGATCTCATTGTAAAATACCACTATAGTAATTGTACTGGCTCCTGTCCTTTTGCATCCTTAGCCATGCTTAGGTTTTAAGGTAAATTCTGAGCTATCCTTAAGATTTAAAGGGTTTCCTTGATTCACAAAGGCTTCTGCTCATCAAATCTACAAATCTGGGACAGGAAAACTTCAACTCGCCCCCGGAGGCTGTCCCATCAATAAGTCCCTGTCCTTTTTGACATTGCTAAGATAAGCGATCTATTTCCAGATGGACATATTTTTGATCCCGATGATGAGTCCTTATTCCCTGGCGCCACATTTATGGACAGATTTGTCCTTCTACGAATCCGTTCTGCCCTTCGTGCTACTTTCCCGGACTACCCTCTGGAACCTCCTGTCTTCACCCCACTCACGACAGTGATAGGCAGCAACAGAGGGGTACATCTAGTTTCCCAGCTCTATAAGGCATGTGCTGCCATCGTAACGATTAACGATGACAGAATACGCACTGCCTGGGAGACGGACTTGGGTAATCCGATCACAGACAAACAGTGGGCTGCCTGCTGTGCAGTTACGAAAAACGTTTCCCTTAATAGACGACACAAAGTAATTCACTTTAAGTTTCTCCGTAGGATATACATTACCCCCTCCAGACTCCACAGGATAGACCTTGCCAGACCACACCATTGTGCAAGATGCAACGCTCCAAATGCAGACTTCGCCCACCTCGCCTGGACCTGTCCGCGCATACACTCATACTGGGTAGGGATACATAAGATAGTGAGTGTCATGATTAAGGTGCCAATGACCCCCTTGCCTGAGATTGCACTGTTGGGATATGTAAAGCAGTTCCCACCGGCAACTCGCAGGTTTGTTGTCAATTGCTTGCTACTGGCCAAAAGGGTGGTATCCATTCATTGGGGTGGCAGAACAGCACCCTCGGTGAAGCGGTGGCTAAAGCGCATGGCGTCCTGTTCTACAAACAGTGACCTATACGCAACAACAGCTCCCCCCCACCTCCAGGCCCAAAGATATCTGGGACCCTTTCAGAGCATACCTAGAGGCACAGCGACAAGACCCCCCTACACAGAAAGAATAGGGCATAGTCCCAACCGGGGTGGGTTAGGTGGTCCCGAGATACATGTGAATAATCAACGGATGCTAAGCTCTTTTTTTTTTTTTGATGCTAATGCAGTTGATGTATTTTCATGCCATGATTGTAAACACCGTTTAAGTGAGTCGGAGTCAAGAACGATTGTACCAGAACTTTGTTGGGTGCTGAGGTACTTGCTTTCTGTAACATGAGAACACTCTGCGGCATTGATTGAGCCTTTGACAGTGTGTAATTTGTCTACCTGTACTTGCCCAAGGATTTTACCTGTCCTAGTGTACCGCTTTACTTATACCTAAATGCAAAAACAAGTTAAAAAAATAAATAAGTCCCTGTCCTTTCGAAGACGAAGATTGGTCTGGGCCAGTGGTTAATTTGTAAAAAAAAATACGTGCCAGGGCTCCCGTCAGGAGGCAGCTTGCACCAGCCCATTTCTCCTGTTAGTGCCGCCTAAATCACAATCAACTACTAACCATGAAAGTGGGGAGAGGATGTGGCATATTTGCCAGAGCTGCTGACTTCTTAGCTGGGGAACCAGGTTCGAGTCCCAGCGTTGGCTCAACATCCTGTGTTTCTGGGAAAATCACTTAATCTCCCTGTGCTAAAATGGATACATTAATGTGTCCTTAACTGGTGCTCATGAAAAGCACTGGTGTTGATGATTAAGTGCCAGTGCTGAGCATCAAAAACCACAGGCTCAAATTAAGCACTGGTCTTGGCGTCTACTTATTAAAGGGCCATGAACAGAAAACTGACGGCAAGGCCCAGTCCCCACTAGCCACACTAAGCACCAAAGAATAGAGAGAACCGTGGAAGCTCTTGCAGTGTCCTCTTCCGCATAAGAGGAGAGAGTCTGCACTCTGTATGGAGTGTGCAAGTTGACTAATTGTCATGCCTGGGTGTCATTGCAGGAGAATATAGTGCACGCACACTATTGTTCTCAGGGCTGCAACGGCTAGTGCACCCTCAACGCGGAGAGGTGCACTATATCCTGTGTGCCTGGTAGGAGAGATGACTTAACATAATATAACGTGTATTTGTAAAGCACATGTTCACCCAAGGGTATCTTGGCGCTGAATAAAAGTTTGTCTATTGTTACCCAGCTCAATGGTACTAATTTTTTCAACCTCAGAAGGATGAAAGGCTGAGTGGAACCGCCAGGATTTGAACCTGTGACCATGATGATAAACACAGGTCCCTACAGTGGATGCCTTAGTCCACTAAGCCACCGGTCCCAGGGTACACTTGTTCTGAGTCCAGATGACTGACACTTTCAAGGGCTAGTGATTGGATGTCTACCTGCACATGAGAATGTTTAAGAAGATTCACCTGCGCAAGACACATTTTGTCCTCTCAGAAGGTGATTCTACATGGACACCGACACCAGGGCAGCCATGTCAGGCTCAAGAAGACCAGCCGCATCCCATCTTCCGGGCTGAGCCAGGTGGATTTGCTATACTGTTTAATGCACAGGGCCCTGTGGGCGACCTAAAAAAAGGATAGTGTGCCACCAGGGAGCGGAGACCTAGAGACTATCCGCATTCCTAGGCAGACTTCATTAGGGACTGAAGTGCTGAAGATATAGGGGAGTTTTGGTGGTCCGAGAAAGAATGACTTCTAGCTTCAGAGTGGGGAACACCGCACTGCAGGTCAACACCTGTTAGGGTCCGCATGCCCAAGGGATCAGATAGTAGATGGTGGGACCCCGCTCCTTTTATTCAGGGGGTGAGGCCTGCCATGACTTATCCCACATCTTAGTAACAGGTACATGTTTACATTATTTCTGGGGTCTCCAGGCAAACTCGATTCTCAGTGAACACTGAGGAAACACAGGAGGAAAGATCCCCACACCAGCTCACATGTTCTCATTTTACTTCATGCCAGCCAACTTACACTGTGCGCAACCGTGTTACACAATATCAGCTCCCTTCACAGGGTCCTCTGGTGAGCAGCCAAAATCATACGTTGGATGGGAAAACGAGCTGGAAACCACTAAAAAGAGTGGTTTTCCAGCTCATCTTTCGAGACTTAGAACAAATTATGTCCATGAAGAGGCTTCGAAAACACCCCAGGACATCAGCACCAGGCTTAGTAAGCTTTTTGTTTTATTTGTAGGAAGGTGTTTGCCTTTTAGGTTCTTCTCAGCCTGAGACCCCGATCCCTCTAAGGCCCATCCCCTTCCTCTTACAGTCATTTTTTTAATTTAGTGGGCAGGTTTGTGCTCATTACCCCCAAGGAAGGGGGTAGTTATTCATGAGCTTCCATTAGGGGTGCTGAGGATACTGGAGAAAAAAAGTGAAGAACAGAGACATTGGGAGGATAGCTCAGTGTGTGATAGAATTATTAGAATCCTCCAATCACAACAACTCTTTGTTTCGAGGTCATCGCAAAAACACAAAAACGAAGCAAAAAGTGACTTATAATAAAAGTACTTACAGAAATACAAATTTCTATAGTATACTATTAAAGTACTGACCACAAACACTAATTAAAATACCTTTATATATGTCTATTAGACTGTAAAAAACACATAATATTTGTGCTTAATCGTATCACTGGAAGCTACGTATCGCAGCATTCCGAGTCATCGCAAACACCGGCGTCATCGCGAAGGGCATCGTCTTTCCGAACAATAAATAAATGTAAGAAAAGAATATATATGAGGAAGCAAAAAAATCACACTACATTAAAAATCACACCCCTATTTTCAAGCATTACAGTTAGGAAATAAAAAAAAAATTGAAATTCACAGAAAAATCAAAGGTTAGACGGACGTTATAGTTAGAAAATACCATTAAAAAAACATTAGAAAGTCACTGAAAAAAACCAAAAGTTATAGGTACATATAGTTAGCTGATAGAATTACAAAAAAACTAAGAGATTCACAGAAAGAACCAAAGATTACAGGGACGTTATAGTTAGGCTCAGATTTCACTTGTACAAAACTATTCAAATTCAGCAGTTATGGTTACCTTAGCTAACTATAACTTGTGCCAGCACAATGCACTGCTTGTGACCTCATATATTACTTCACTCATGACATGTTCAATGAAATCCCTGATGACATCTCAAATGACACCTCATATCAGCAACAAAGAAAGGCACTGAAACACCAGATCCAGAAAGGGTGCTTTGTATGATATTCTTACTGGCAGCCTGCTCTCTTACTCGTTTTGGCTGCTTGTTCACAAGTGAGCAGTTCCATCATCAAGGGTGACCACATATTTTTAAAGTGATATCACCTATGTGGCTCAGTAGTCTCTTTGGTCATAAATGTCCCACAATGCACTTAAAGTGATTCAGAAAATAAGTCAGGACTGTAGTGCAGGTAGAAAGAAATTTAATTTGTAATCAATGGTATCCAGTGCCACAGTTCCCAATTAATATCATGATACTTTAAAAGCGCTACTCAGGATTGACATGAATGGAATGTCTCTGTACACACTTCCTGGATATTGAAAATGGCAGCGTATACTCCTCCTTCATCCCTTGCTTGCCGCGTTTCCCAAGTGGTTCGAGTAAATCCCTTTGCAGCAGGTGGTTCATGCTCCTAAATTCAAACAGCACACACACTCTCCGTTGAAGGGAGCCTCCGACCCTGGCAGAGCAGCTTCAGTGAAATGCGGGAACGGAGCGTCCCATAAAAGCATCAGCAACAAAGAAAGGCACTGAAGCACCAGATCCAGAAAGGGTGCTTTTTTTGATATTCTTACTGGCAGCCTGTTTTCTTACTCTGACGCGTTTCAGCTGCTACAATCACCCTTTTTCACAGGTGAGCAGTTCCATCATCAAGGGTGACCGTGTATTTATAAAGTGGTATCGCCTAAGTGGCTCAGTTGTCTCTTTGGTCATAAATGTCACACAATGCACTTAAAGAGACTCAAAAAGAGTGTGTCTGCTATTTGAATTTGGGAGCATGACCCGCCTGCCTCATTCATGGCAATACTGAGTAGCGCTTTTAAAGTATCATGATATTAATTGGGAACTGTGGCGCTGTATATAATTGATTACAAATGTATTTTCTACCTGCACTACAGCCCTGAATTATTTTCTGAATCACTTTAAGTGCATTGTGGGACATTTATGACCAAAGAGACTACTGAGCCACTTAGGCCATATCACTTTAAAAATTATATATATATATATGTCGCTCCAAGTACACCAAAATACGAGTCACTCGTTACGGGCGGGTGCCGAGTGCGGTGGTGTACCGCACACAATATAAGCTCCACAGATTCCTCCGTTTTCTAGAAGGAAAAAACGGCACTCACGGGGCTTTGTTTCAGCAGGGTTTAATGGTTTAAACCGAATACAAACAGACGCGTTTCAGAATAGATCCTTCTTCAGTGTTTGCCTAACGCGCTGTGAGGCGCCATTAAAAAGGGTTACATCGATTAGCCTAGACATAAACAGGGGACTAGCGCATTTCCATCATGTGCGCCATCTTAGAGTGGTCAATTATGCATGGTTCTTAAAATACAGTTGATTAAATACAACATATTAAGCATTTCACAAGAAAATTCATCAGCATGTTTGATTCTATAATCATAACCTTGCTATGACCCATCAATTCATTACGATTTTACCGTGTATCGGTCAATTGTACCAAATGAATTGTGCTACATGCGTCCCTCGTTTATCATTATTTAGCCGTGTATCGGCAAATGCTTTCGATGCCCCAGGTTCTTCACCAGTCAACATATCAACGATCAATGATCACATTAAATTACATAACAATTAGTTACCCAGATGAACTGTCAATTCTTCCCCACCATTTAACCCATTCGGGGACTTGGATTGGAGATCTATAATATATCGTGATTCAAGTCTTCGCAACTTCAGAACTCTGTCTCCTCCCCTTACATCAAATGGAATACAGTCTATGCTGAAGTACTGTAACAGGTCCCTGTTACTATTGTGCTTAAGGGCAAAATGACGTGCCACGGGGTAGATAAAATCTTTTTTTGCAATTGCACGCATGTGCTCCAATATTCTAAGTTTAACACAATGTATCGTGCTCCCTATGTATCTCAAACCACAGGGGCATTTCAGACAATAGACCGCATGGGTGGTATTACAGGTCATGAATTTCTTGATTTTTTTAGGTGCTTTCAGGCCTTTGATCTCATACGTCAACACCCTTCTGCTGTGCGCACAGGCCTTACATCTTCCGCAGGGGAAAAAACCCTTCATTTCATTTATGGTTCCCTGTTTAGATGGTATAACATCTAGATGGCTATGCACCAAGCTGTCTTTGAGGGATCGAGCCTTTTTGAAAGTGATTAATGGTCCTGCTGGAATATCTGTGCCAATAATGGCATCAGTTTTTAAAATGTGCCAGTTTTTCTTCATTATTCGTCTTAGACTGTCGGCATCTTCCGAGAAGGTAGTTATCATACGGAATTTGCCAATTTGATCATCGCGGACCTTTTGCTGAAATAAGTCCTTTCTAGGTATTCTTTCTACCTTTTTAAGTGTGTTTTCAAGGAGGCCTGAAGTATAGCCTCTTTCTATAAATCTATTTATACTTGCTCTAGCTGCCAGTTTAAAATCCCTTTCTCAGAGCAGTTCCTTTTCAGTCTAAGAAATTCCCCATACGGAATGCTGTTTTTCAATTTTTGAGGATGACTACTGGCAGCATGTAGCGTGCTATTTCCAGCAGTCGGCTTTCTATATAAGGCTGTTGTGATCTTCCCCTCCTGTATCTCGACTCTCAGGTCAAGATAGTTTACTGCCACCAAACTTATCTCGCCTGAGAATCGTAGATTGATCTCATTCTTATTTAGATGTTCAATATATCTTTCTGCCTGATTTACCGTGCCATTCCATACCAGGAAAAGGTCGTCTATGTACCTGTACCACGATATGACTTTATTGGTCCAATCTGTATTTGCTTCAGACCATGCCACCTGCTCCTCCCACCAGCCCACGAACAAGTTCGCGTAGCTGGGGGCGAAGCAGGTGCCCATCGCGGTACCCGAGATTTGTCTAAAGAGGTCCCCCTGGAAGATAAAGATGTTATTATACAGACAGAATCCGATAAATTCCAACAACATCTCGTTGTGAGTACTGAATTTCAAGGATCGTTTCTGGAGAAAATATCTCACTGCGTTTATACCTTGTGTATGGTTAATACAAGTGTATAAACTCGTGATGTCTAGAACAATTAGGCAATAAGATGGTTGCCAAGTGAGTTTCTCAATCTGTTTTATGAAGTCGGTAGAGTCTTTAATGTAGGATTTTAGTCCCAATACGGCTTCAAAAAGGAAATGATCCAAGAATCTGGAGAGATTCTCTGTCAAGCTTCCTATGGAGGAAACTATCGGTCTACCCGGTGGTTGATTTCTATTTTTATGCACCTTGGGTAGGTGATAAAACGTGGGTAAGACGGGGTTGTTAGTTCTTAAAAATAAGTATTCATCAAAGTCCAACATTGAATGCTCATACCACCTTTTTATTAAAGTGTGTAGTTGTTCTATGCTTGTCTGGTATTTCGCCATTGTGGTTGTCTCATAACAACTTTTATCTCCTAGCTGTCGTGTGGCTTCTGCTACATACAATTCTCTTGGAATCAGCACGATGTTTCCTCCTTTGTCAGAAGGTTTGTAAATAGTTGTATTGTCCTGTTCCAGATCTTTAATGGCAGTTTTCTGTGCTTCAGTTAGGTTGTCTTTTTTTCGGGTCTTTCCATTGTTGTTTCCTCTGAATTTGATTAGCTCCTTGACGACAGCTTCGGAGAAGGTATCTATGGCGTCGAAAGGCATTTGTGGTAGAAACTTTGAGGGTAATTTCATGCCACTTTTAGGTGTTTCTTGCTCTATGCCCACCCGTGTTAGTCTCTGACTCATAGTAGTTGTAGACTCTGGATCTTCCAATATCCCTTCTTGTCGTAGGTCTTCTAGGATTTCCAGGGCAATTAGATCGTCGCCAACCAGGAGATCGGTGGTGTTATACACTTTAAGCATTTTCGTTTCTTTTGCTGTGGGTTTCAGTTTGAAATGTTTGTGTAACTTTAATTTCCGAACAAATTTAAATAAGTCAATCCTTGTTTGGGTAAACTCCATTCGATTTTGTGGACAGAACGTTAGACCCAATTTAAGTACTGATTCTTCTGCTGGTGTCAGTACCTTAGATGTCAGGTTGACTATAGTCAAATGGTCACTTTCTACCATCTGCCTCCTCTTTTGTTCCTGGAACCTCTGGTCGACTGATTCGCTCTTGTTCTTCCTCTTCCGGCCCCCCCTTCTGGTTTTTCGTTTTCCGGAGGTTTGCTCTTGCCTCCCCGCAGCCATGACTGTCTGATGACATTGAACTCCTGTTGAAAAGGGGTTTTTATTAGATCTTCCGCCATGCCAGCTGTATCGTCTTCCGACTGTTCATTCTCTGTTACATCGGATTCTGAGGTGTCCACCCTGGGAGGTTTCTCAGTGGTTCTTGATTTGTTACTGTTTCTCACTTCTCTTCTGGGTTGCTCAAATTTCTTAGCAAAGGTGAGAACTCTCCCCATTGTGTAATCCCTTTCATCCCGATCGAATTTCTCCTGTTTGCGTGTTTTGATCTTCATTTCGTATTTTACGAGTCGTTGTTTCATGGCATCTCTTAGTTTCTCTTGTTGGTCTTTGTTTGAATCCTTAGTCAGCTCTTCTTCCAGCGTTTCTATTTCTTTTAAAGTTTTGTCTCTGTCACTCCAAGCGAAGCGTACGAGAATCTCCAACATCCCTTTACATGAGAGGGCTGTGTGGGTTGCCCAGGCTTCCAGGAGCATTGGGTCAGGATTTTCATACGCTGGAACCGTGTATATCCGCAAGCCTCTGGGGACCCTCTCTACCTCGATGTAGTTTTGAAGTGAGGTAGCCTCCCACCACTTGCGGATCTCCCGCTCGTATAATCTCTCCAGCTTGGTGTAGGAAGTTGCCAGTGTATCCGGGGCATTACTTGTCGTGGTCGTCGAGGTGTCTCTTGGATCTGACCTGGTCTTTTTAAAAATGTCTTTTGCTGCCTCTTTGCGCTCTGTAACGTTGAACATGCTTGTTCAAACGTTAATTGCGGTGCTCCGGTCCCGGGCTCCGTTTCGGTTTGTCCGCACTACTGTTTTAAAGCCCCTCGCCCAATCCTGCATACATTGAGTTTAACGAGCGCGTTAAAATAACGTAAAGCTGGCTTACCAATGTCTGCCAGACGTGCTTCTGATTATGACCGCAATCCTCTTTCTCGGTCTTCTCCTGGTTCATAAATGTTTCGGGATGGTGCTCTCGTTGTCAATCTGTCGCTCCAAGTACACCAAAATACGAGTCACTCGTTACGGGCGGGTGCCGAGTGCGGTGGTGTACCGCACACAATATAAGCTCCACAGATTCCTCCGTTTTCTAGAAGGAAAAAACGGCACTCACGGGGCTTTGTTTCAGCAGGGTTTAATGGTTTAAACCGAATACAAACAGACGCGTTTCAGAATAGATCCTTCTTCAGTGTTTGCCTAACGCGCTGTGAGGCGCCATTAAAAAGGGTTACATCGATTAGCCTAGACATAAACAGGGGACTAGCGCATTTCCATCATGTGCGCCATCTTAGAGTGGTCAAGAAAATTCCTCAGCATGTTTGATTCTATAATCATAACCTTGCTATGACCCATCAATTCATTACGATTTTACCGTGTATCGGTCAATTGTACCAAATGAATTGTGCTACATGCGTCCCATCGTTTGACAGTTCATCTGGGTAACTAATTGTTATGTAATTTAATGTGATCATTGATCGTTGATATGTTGACTGGTGAAGAACCTGGGGCATCGAAAGCATTTGCCGATACACGGCTAAATAATGATAAACGAGGGACGCATGTAGCACAATACATTTGGTACAATTGACCGATACACAGTAAAATCGTAATGAATTGATGGGTCATAGCAAGGTTATGATTATAGAATCAAACATGCTGATGAATTTTCTTGTGAAATGCTTAATATGTTGTATTTAATCAACTGTATTTTAAGAACCATGCATAATTGACCACTCTAAGATGGCGCACATGATGGAAATGCGCTAGTCCCCTGTTTATGTCTAGGCTAATCGATGTAACCCTTTTTAATGGCGCCTCACAGCGCGTTAGGCAAACACTGAAGAAGGATCTATTCTGAAACGCGTCTGTTTGTATTCGGTTTAAACCATTAAACCCTGCTGAAACTAAGCCCCGTGAGTGCCGTTTTTTCCTTCTAGAAAACGGAGGAATCTGTGGAGCTTATATATATATATATATATATATATATATATATTTATTTTTTTTACAAGAAAAAGCAGGTTCCTCCTGAGACTGAGCCTGTTGCCAGGTGGTGCACGGGGCCGGCGGAATCACGGCCGGACGTTAATTGCCAACAAAAGTCCAATAAAAGCGCACACTTAAACAGTCCACTACGAGTGCAACATGAGTTTTATTACTCAGACGCTACGCATTTCGGCAGTAAGACTGCCTTGATCACACGTTAGGACAGGGACATTACCGTGCATACATAGACAAAAACATAGAAAACTGAATGATATTGACAGTAAGTCAAGGATTCAAGGTACTATGGCGGCTATTTTGAAGTGTATGTTATTAAACGCGATTCGTGCTCTAAATAGATTACCATCATGATTAGCAATGACCTGGAAGGATCTCTTGCAATCTAAATTAACATACTAAATAGTACATAGAAAAATAGGTGCAATATGACCTCAAGGATGTATCTCTGTCATATATTATTGGTGCTATAACCAAACATACGTTATGTTGCTAGTGCACAATAAATTAAGATGAACACAGTGTAACTAAGGTAGATTAACTACGATGCAGTGAGTATGAACATAAGTAATCTCACTGACCAGATACTTCAAATATCATGTGTACATCATTGCATTCGCCAAGTGGCAGGTGCATGTGGAGTTGATGCGATAATGATAAAACGTCTTAAATTAGCATTGTGCTGACATTAACATAACATGATAAACAAGCACCGGTAGAAGGTATGTTATAAATGACATTAACGTAGCGCTTTGTGTATGACATTGCCGATTGCAAAGCGCTGGTATCCCATAGACATTATTTAATTTGCCAAGTGACAATATAAAATCAGTCCATACCAGAACAAAAACAAAAACATAAACTTCCTTTCATAGTGATAGATCAACACCAGACTCTAGACAAAAGATGAAAAGTGAACTGGAAAAATTGATTAAATGTTTCTTATCTTGTCCAGTGTGCAAAGACCAGGGACGGGGAAGAAAAGGGTAGGGAACCCGTGAAGTGTCCGTCCAATACGGTGGGTCCCTTCCTTTCCTCCTGTGAAAATGATACAAAAAAAGAAACAATGAACACATGTTCGTGCGAAACCCTATTGTGAGTGGATAAAATAGTTAATACAAACATTTAAAACATGTGGTCATGCAGACATCAAATTAAATTAACAATGGAGAGACCAAGCACTTGGGTGAACTGAACGAATCTCTTAGATATGGACTGCATCAGTCTTCATGTAGATGAGTTGCTAGTTCCTCGTCTAACTTGTGACCTCCCGGGAATCTGGTTTCGAGCTCAAGTAGCCACTTGGATTCCTGCTTAAGTAACTTAAGTTCTCTATTACCGCCTCTGAGTAAAACTCATGTTGCACTCGTAGTGGACTGTTTAAGTGTGCACTTTTATTGGACTTTTGTTGGTATATATATTGCACTAGCACTTTAAAAGTTCAGGCTTCTAACTATGGCGCCATGTGATCAAGGCCTCTGGTAGGCCGAAACGCGTCATGGCGGTGGTGCAGTTTTGGACTGAATAAAGAAACCAGCACTTACTATTGGGTCCGTGTTCGTCTCTTGTACGTCTATGGTGTGCAAATTGTGAGGCGATTCCTTGTGGCATATATATATATATATATATATACTTTTTAAGCCTTGGCCACTTCCGGGTTACCCGATGACTCTTTGACAAAGACGGTTGTTGTTGAAACGCGTCAGAGTCAATAAAATTGTTTTTTCGCCAATTCTGAATCCTGAGTGCGACTCTTTTCTTATGCTGGAGCAGCGTAAGGCTTTATCTAAATTATAGCGGGTCCAACGCCCGCCTGTTCGCACCGTCCCCGCATGGTGGAAGTGATCGGATGTAAGGCTGGACACGGCTTGGAACCCTTCTCTTTCCCGATTCCCGCCGCCTTTTGTGGATTACGGGGAACTCTTCCCTGATAAGGAACAGGCTTGCATTTTCACACCATACGAGTCCTGATTAGCCGCCGCCACGGCACGCCGACTCCGGGTGCGGAGCCGAACTGTTTGAGGCGGACGTCTATTCGTGGAACCCGGTGAGACAGTGGTCTTTCCTTTGTACTTGAACGAAACGGCAGGGGCCCTTCCGTTCCTGACGCCACACTTCCGTGTCCGTCGGTTGAACTGGAGAGGATTCTTGGATGGCGATTGAGGTGAATATAAACCAGCAAGTGTATTGAACATCCCGTAGTTGCAGGACTATGTGTGAGTCTATTCGGAGTAGACTTGATGGAGCGAAAACCTTGTTTTCAGAAACAGATGGGAACCTTCAAGGAGCACGACATCAGAAACAAGGAGAGAATTATCCACTCCAATCCGGTGCACAGCCAATTTTGTCATTCACCATATTCGTCGACCAAAATTTCCAAATTTCTCAAAATAATATTCCAAAGTATTCCAAATGAATTTCATAAATATATTTTATTTCTTGTAGACATCATGCGTAGGATGCAGTGGCATTTGAACAGCTTCTTATACTGCAGATATGCCCATCCGGGCCTTTTTCTGAGTACGTGTCACGTACACAATACATCCTTAGTCACAGAACTTCATATACCCAATGCATTTCTGGCCAATTTATGGCCCTTCTTCAGGGGTTGACTCTAAGTAAAAAAGAACAATGTTATAAAATACCCTCTTGTGAAACGCTGTATGTGCATATACCTCATTATGTTTAGTTAACCCAGTTCAGCGCTCTCCCTCTTACAAAATCATTTACCACAACAAACCTGTCTGTACCAACACTCATGCTAAATTGTAAACCTAACCTTATTAAACTTTCTTGTCCGTAGGTACCCACCCTGACATGTAAACCTTCGATAACCCTCCTGACCACACCCTCATAATGCACAGCACATGCCTAAGACTCCTTCTTGTACCTTAATGATTTCGAACGATGTGCTTCGTTTCCTCGCTAGATCTCCTTTGATGAGAATGGCGTTCCGAAAACGTTACTCACGCTTCACCATCATTCAATTCAATTGAAACATCGTGGCTCCGCCCATCTATATCAACCAATAGTATTAAGCGGAATAGTTCTCCATAATTCCTCACACACTTCAAAACCCACAATGCACAGCCCTGACCTTCCTTGAGAGTAAACCCAACTCCTTCACGGTGTGCACTGTTACTCAGTTTTCGCTTAAAACCTTCAAGGAGCACCCACGCGCGACCAGGGCACTGAGTCCAGTGGGGAAAGAACCTTGCGTCAGGACCTTAACAGACTTGAGAAGCTTTGTAAGAAGCAAATTAATAGGAGTTGGGAAGTAATATCACTCGACAACTATATAGAAGTGGGTCGCGTACCAAGGGGGCTGCGTATCCTGGTGACCCCCACCTATCAGAATCCAAATCCGAAACTATTGGAGGAATGGTCGGGTTTGATGGCGACCACTTGCAAACAAATGTTGGGGCTCCTCTCCAAATATGCCGCTATCGAACTTCAGCAGATTGAGGAGGAGCTAAAACAGCTTCGTGAAGAGTTAGACAAATCAACATCACAGGAAGAAATTGCCAACTTCATTAAGGAAATGTCGACAAGGCTGACAAAGTATGAAGATGGGATTAAAGCTAGGAAAAGATGGAAATTCATCCGGGATCGTAACGATTATGCACAAGGGCGCATCCTGACCTTCAGCCGTAAGTACGATTCCATCAGACGGGATTATAAGAATGTTGAAGCACTTCATATCCAGGAATCAGAGGCCTCCGGGTCCAGTTCAATTGCCTCGTCGGAGGATGAAAGTCGAGGGGGCTCGGAAAGAGGTCCCTTCACGGCACTTGAGGAATACCGTTTTGTCCAACTGAGCCTCAATTCAACAAAAAAATCGGCTCGGGGAAGAGGCAAAGGAGGAGGCAGAGGTCAAGGAAAAGAAAGTGCAGGAGAGGTGGGGAAGGGGAGCGAAAACAAAACGCCACGTGGGAGAGGCTCCAGGCGATCAAAACGGAACAAATGAAATGTGAGCGAACTAATAATAATAATTTTTCTATCATTAACCTTTCTTCCCACGAAATCACCCCAGAGGAGAGATCAGTATTGGAGTTGGGTCTCTCCTTCTGCCCCACTGCGAATTTTGATTATGCGAAAACACGAATAGACCTGTTTCTTTTCATGCGTAAATTGAAACTACTCAAAATTCACACTGCACGCAACATCGATATTGGTAATCCCAAACATGATGGCACTATTACTTCGGAGTCGGCTGAGGGAACATTATCTATTAGTGATATCGAGACCTTGTCTATCCGTAGGGAATTTCAGACAGGCACAAAGGATTGGTCTACGGACCGAGAACTTTTGATTAATATGGATATGGAGATCAGCAGGAAGTCCAGGAACGACTTTAAACCGAAATCAAGATTTAATCCTGTTACCTTGCATGACGGAATCGATACTTTCCATGAGGTCATAGTTAAGGATATGCTTGACTTGTGGAAGAGACAACAGAATACTTTTGCTCAGAATTTGACACCCACACAGAGAAGTGGACTGTTGTCCCTAGAGAAAGCGACAAACTTTGTCATAAAACCTTCTGACAAAGGAGGGAATGTGGTCCTATGGGACATTGACAAATATCGTATGGAGGCCAAGCGCCAATTGGAGTTTTCTGGAAGCTATTTACGTTCCAGTATGGGCAGATACAACAAAACCATATGTGAATACCATAGCATGCTTAATGATTGGCAACAAAACGACTTATTGAGTAAAAATGAATATCTTTTCTTACTTGTACATAAGCCCATGGTTCCAGTCTTTTACCTTTTACCCAAAGTGCATAAGCATCCAACAGATCCTCCAGGAAGACCCATAATTGCAGCGAACCAGAGCCTTCTAGAAAATACCTCCATCTATTTGGATTATTTTCTTAGTCCATATGTATGCAATCTTCCCTCGTATTGTAGGGACACTATGGACTTTCTCTCTAAAATACAGGAGATCCCCTGGCAGGATACATACATTCTGGCAACAATAGATGTTGTCGCTCTATATACCTGCATTGAGCATGACGTCGGTATTACAGCATGTAAATATTTCCTAAGGGACAGACCGCTTGCACTGTTTGAACATACCACTATTTTATTACAAATGCTACACTTTTGTCTGCATAATAACTGCTTTTTATTTGAAGACCAGTAGTACGAACAATACACAGGGACTGCTATGAGCAGTTGTTTTGCACCGAGTTACGCCTGCCTCATGATGGGGTGGTGGGAGGCGGAACATCTGTGGCATGATGGTAATGCAAAATATCAGGACAATGTTATCCTGTGGACTCGATACATAGATGATATTTTCATGATATGGGACGGTCCACAGGTTGACCTTGATTGTTTTATCCAGGGCTTGTCCATCAATGAAGTGAATTTGCAATTCACGAGCAAAACTGATCCTCGGACTATTGAATTTCTAGATGTCCAGGTTGAGGTAGGAGGGGGTACCTTGCAAACGAAATTGTATAGAAAACCCACTTCAGGCAACAGTATTTTGCATTTTGGAAGTCACCATCCAGTGGGTTTAAAACGAAGCATTCCCTATGGTGAGCTTTTAAGAGCTAAGAGGAACTGCAGTACTCATGAGCTTTTTGAGAAAGAGGTGACTAACATGCAGTCAAGATTTAGGAGTAGAGGTTATACTGCCAAAAATCTAAAAACAGCCATTCGGAAAGTGGACACTAGAGAAAGAAGCAGTTTACTAACTCCTAAACCTCAGGATAGTGACAAACAGGAAGTAATACTTATCACTACGTATAACTCTGCATCACGAGATTTACATCAGATAATACGTAAACACTGGCATATTATTAAAAGTGATGCCATTATTGGTAAATTGGTCAGTCCAACTCCGCACATCACTTATCGGAAGTGTCAATCTCTAAGAGACCTCCTAGTTCACAGTCACTTGACTATACCTAGCTCTACATCTAAATCCTGGTTGAGGGAACTCCCAGGGTTTTATAAATGTGGTAGATGTAAGGCCTGTAGCTGCAGTTCCAATGTCAAAACTTTTTCTCTCCCCAATGGTAAGCATGGAAAAATACGGAATTTCATCAACTGTAACACCGAGTATGTTGTATATGTCATCAGCTGTATTTGTGGCCTACGCTATGTGGGGAGCACAATCTTCCCTGTAAAAAACCGCATTTTGGAACATCTGCGCGCAGTGAAAAATGGTGACATGTCGTATGCAATTGCGAAACATTGTCATTTAATGCATGGAAACATCAAAGATATCAATACTAAGATTGCATTTTTTGGTATTGACAGGGTTCCTGCAAATGCTAGAGGTGGTGACCGGCAACGGCGACTGAGACGCCTAGAATCAGAATATATTATTAAATTATGCAGCAAGTTCCCTGGTGGGCTTAATCAGGAGGAGGATCTCCACATTCATCTTGGATAGCTGGACTACATTTTCTGTTGTTCATGATCAGCATGATATTACCTTCTGTGGCTGCAACGGAATTGTAGACTTTCTTGCCAATTTTTTGGTCCAGCATTATCACTCCTGGTTTTTCCCTATCCCACTTTGGTGTCTTCCCATATAACGCACCTATCACAGTTTCCGTATGCCCTTTAGAAAGCTTTTTCTCTCCCTTCTTCTTTTCTTTCTGTCTCAGTTCCTTGTCCTCCTATCCCCTCCATATTTTCTTTCTCACACTTCTGCCCTGGCTACTATGGGTTATGATTTGCCTGTATCCATTACGGATATTTGCACAAATGGCTGGGCCCTCTTATAGTCCTCTAGAGCGGCTGCTCGAGGTGTGTCTGGGTTGGCCTAGGCTGTTTGTGACTTTAGTTTCCGTTATATGATGTTGCTAACTTGCTGGAACTTTTCGCCCCTGTATATATTTTTGTGTCTAATTAGTAACCCCCAGGTGGCCGGATTGAGTGGCTTATTTTCTTTTCCCCCGTAGTAGATGAATATGATTGAGATTATATATTCTCTTCTATGTCTGGAGTGGCACATGCCTCAACTGGTGTGAACCTTGGGTGAGACATTAGTTTTTTATGCACTAGCATAATACTATTTCATTAGAAATAAGATAAAAATGGACCTTACGATGAAGGCCTTCTCTGCCACTTGGCATTTATTTCCAATTTATTAATTTATTTGTGTTTCACATATGCGTTGATTCATTGTATTTTACGTTTCAGAATTATGTATATGTGTACTGCAGTAATATGATTCTATGTATGGATTTCACGTTTATCCACTGTGATGGTCTGTCTTTCATTGGATTTACACTGCAGTTTTATTTTGTAACTCACCCTGTTTTCTATGTCAACTAAACCGTGAAGAAGGACTTTTTAAGCCTTGGCCACTTCCGGGTTACCCGATGACTCTTTGACAAAGACGGTTGTTGTTGAAACGCGTCAGAGTCAATAAAATTGTTTTTTCGCCAATTCTGAATCCTGAGTGCGACTCTTTTCTTATGCTGGAGCAGCGTAAGGCTTTATATATATATATATATATATATATATATATATATATATATATATCACACCAACCTCTTCACCCCAAATGAAAGAGTGTGACCAACTCCGGAGGTACAAAAAGAAGCTTTATTTTCGTAGGTGAGCAGAAGGTCCCTGAAACGCTAGGCAGACGCGTTTCAGACATAGATTGTCTTTCTTCAGTGCCCGTCTCAGATGTGTCCTTCTTGTTAACGGGGGTCCGTTACTCGATGTTTAAAAGCATTGGCCACTCCTTATCATGTGACCACTCGCCCCTCCTTCGCCTCACAGGTGTAAGGCACCTTGCACTACTCCTGCTGCACAGCTGCATGCTGGGCGCTGTAGTTCACTGATTGTGCTCCTCCAGTGTACAGCCCTCAAAAACAGCCAGTGCTGTCAACAGTGATTTCAGGTCGTCCCCGCAGTCACGCAGCAGGTAAGAGCAGCCCTTTGTCCTCCTTATCAGGCAGATCGATTCTGCCTCCTCTCTCCCCATGCGCCTGTCATCACCATATGGGAATCCAGCACCGGGGGGGCGACGCAATTGCAGTTCATGCAAACACCAAAAGATGCAGGTTTAATGCGTAGCTCCTGAACGAGAGGGCGGTCACAATGCCAGTGCCTGCTTTACTGGCGATACAACACACCAACCTCTTCACCCCAAATGAAAGAGTGTGACCAACTCCGGAGGTACAAAAAGCAGCTTTATTTTCGTAGGTGAGCAGAAGGTCCCTGAAACGCTAAGCAGACGCGTTTCAGACATAGATTGTCTTTCTTCAGTGCCCGTCTCAGATGTGTCCTTCTTGTTAACGGGGGTCCGTTACTCGATGTTTAAAAGCATTGGCCACTCCTTATCATGTGACCACTCGCCCCTCCTTCACCTCACAGGTGTAAGGCACCTCGCACTACTCCTGCTGCACAGTTGCATGCTGGGCGCAGTAGTTCACTGATTGTGCTCCTCCAGTGTAGAGCCATCAAAAACAGCCAGTGCTGCCAACAGTGATTTCAGGTCGTCCCCGCAGTCACGCAGCAGGTAAGAGCAGCCCTTTGTCCTCCTTATCAGGCAGATCGATTCTGCCTCCTCTCTCCCCATGCGCCTGCCATCACCATATGGGAATCCAGCACCGGGGGGGCGACGCAATTGCAGTTCATGCAAACACCAAAAGATGCAGGTTTAATGCGTAGCTCCTGAACGAGAGGGCAGTCACAATGCTAGTGCCTGCTTTACTGGTGATACAACACACCAACCTCCTCACCCCAAATGAAAGAGTGTGACCAACTCGGAGGTACAAAAAGCAGCTTTATTTTCGTAGGTGAGCAGAAGGTCCCTGAAACGCTAGGCAGACGCGTTTCAGGCATAGATTGACTTTCTTCAGTGCCCGTCTCAGATGTGTCCTTCTTGTTAATGGGGGTCTGTTACTCGATGTTTAAAAGCATTGGCCACTCCTTATCACGTGACCACTCGCCCCTCCTTCGCCTCACAGGTGTAAGGCACCTCGCACTACTCCTGCTGCACAGCTGCATGCTGGGCGCTGTAGTTCACTGATTGTGCTCCTCCAGTGTAGAGCCCTCAAAAACAGCCAGTGCTGCCAACAGTGATTTCAGGTCGTCCCCGCAATCACGCAGCAGGTAAGAGAAGCCCTTTGTCCTCCTTATCAGGCAGATCGATTCTGCCTCCTCTCTCCCCATGCGCCTGTCATCACCATATGGGAATCCAGCACCGGGGGGCGACGCAATTGCAGTTCATGCAAACACCAAAAGATGCAGGTTTAATGCGTAGCTCCTGAACGAGAGGGCGGTCACAATGCCAGTGCCTGCTTTACTGGCGATACAACACACCAACCTCTTCACCCCAAATGAAAGAGTGTGACCAACTCCGGAGGTACAAAAAGCAGCTTTATTTTCGTAGGTGAGCAGAAGGTCCCTGAAACGCTAAGCAGACGCGTTTCAGACATAGATTGTCTTTCTTCAGTGCACGTCTCAGATGTGTCCTTCTTGTTAACGGGGGTCCGTTACTCGATGTTTAAAAGCATTGGCCACTCCTTATCATGTGACCACTCGCCCCTCCTTCACCTCACAGGTGTAAGGCACCTCGCACTACTCCTGCTGCACAGCTGCATGCTGGGCGCTGTAGTTCACTGATTGTGCTCCTCCAGTGTAGAGCCATCAAAAACAGCCAGTGCTGCCAACAGTGATTTCAGGTCGTCCCCGCAGTCACGCAGCAGGTAAGAGCAGCCCTTTGTCCTCCTTATCAGGCAGATCGATTCTGCCTCCTCTCTCCCCATGCGCCTGTCATCACCATATGGGAATCCAGCACCGGGGGGGCGACGCAATTGCAGTTCATGCAAACACCAAAAGATGCAGGTTTAATGCGTAGCTCCTGAACGAGAGGGCGGTCACAATGCCAGTGCCTGCTTTACTGGCGATACAACACACCAACCTCTTCACCCCAAATGAAAGAGTGTGACCAACTCCGGAGGTACAAAAAGCAGCTTTATTTTCGTAGGTGAGCAGAAGGTCCCTGAAACGCTAAGCAGACGCGTTTCAGACATAGATTGTCTTTCTTCAGTGCCCGTCTCAGATGTGTCCTTCTTGTTAACGGGGGTCCGTTACTCGATGTTTAAAAGCATTGACCACTCCTTATCACGTGACCACTCGCCCCTCCTTCGCCTCACAGGTGTAAGGCACCTCGCACTACTCTTGCTGCACAGCTGCATGCTGGGCGCTGTAGTTCACTGATTGTGCTCCTCCAGTGTAGAGCCCTCAAAAATAGCCAGTGCTGCCAACAGTGATTTCAGGTCGTCCCCGCAGTCACACAGCAGGTAAGAGTAGCCCTTTGTCCTCCTTATCAGGCAGATCGATTCTGCCTCCTCTCTCCCCATGCGCCTGTCATCGCCATATGGGAATCTATATGCGTATATATATTACCTACTGGCAGTCGCCAGTAGGTAGTTATAGTTAGGTCCTATTTTCCATAGGAAATCCGCAACATTTTATTTGGAATAACGTTGGCGCCAATTGACGAATCTTCGCAAATTTTCCAAACTTTTGGCCAGCTCCAGTCCGCTCCTATCCTGAAAATTTCACGGTGATTCGTCAAGCGGGGGCCGAGAAAAAAGGAGGGTCCCAAAATGCGTTTTTCCCATGCATTTTTCCATAGGACCTGTTGATGCAGCTACAGCCCGAACTGCTGAACGGAATTACACCAACTTTGACAAAGAGGTAGTCCTCAGTTCAGACTCGTACCTTTTGCTTAAATGGTGTAAATCCGTCCAGTAGTTCCTGAGAAAATTATAGTTAAAAAGATAGCTATATCTGGGCGGAGCCTAACCACACATCTCATCGTGAGATCTGATTGGCTGTCAGTACTTCATCCAAGAAGTGTTGGCAGCCATCTTGGGACCAATATACATGATAGCACCTCATTAAAAAGCATTGCAGTTAATAGAAGGTTTTAAGACTTTAGGTACATTATAAATCATTTGTTGATGGTCCCATACTCATTTTAGGAATTGTGGTGTGTTCTAAGGTGAATTTACCATGTGAAAAAGCCTTCTGCTGTGATATCATGAATCATGTTTGAGAGAAAACTATTTTCTCATGCTTTTCCCACAGAGGTTTGGAAGGTGATCTATAAGCTAAACTGAGAGCATATTTTCTGTAAATTCACATTATCTTTCTCAGTCATGTGAGAATGAAGTCTGACATTCTTAGTAAAACATGTACATCCAACAAGGGCAGAAACTGTCAGTTGATTCCTTTGTGTTCTACTGCAGCTTTCCAGAGTGTTCTAAAGAACAACTAGAGCGCTAACAGTCCTACTCATGACAAACGTATGGCACACCTGAAGCTATCTTGATTGGAATAAAGTGGTAAGTCTTAAAACATTTAATTTAAAAAGCAACAAAATAAGGGGGTTCATTTTGCCATAGAAAGTATGATTAGTGCTGCAGAAAGAAAAATTAGGGCACATTTTGAGTGACTTCTCAAATCCTCTTCTATTTCATTAAAAGATTCTGACATGCAGACTGAAACATGCACTTTCAATACCAGCAGCAAACTTCCCTGGTGAGCAGTAGCTTTACTACAGTGATCTAATAAGCAACTAGGGTGCTAACATTCTGAATTTATGGCAAATGTGTGACAGATCCGAATGCCTTCTTGATGGAACCAAAGTAAAAAACTGAAAGTATTTCCTACTGAGGAGACTGCAGTAAATGAGGAAATTAGGAAACTTCATAACAAATAAATCTCCCAAGATGGCCACCAGAGACAAAAGAGCCCAAATGTAGCCCAAATATCACCCAGATGTAGCCCAAGTATAGCCCTATGACAGAATGTCCCAGAGTGTTCTTAAGAACAACTAGAGCGCTTACTGTCTTACTTATGACAAAAGTATGGCTCACCTGAAGCCATCTTGATTGGAATAAACTGGTAACACTTAAAACATTTAATTTAAAAAGGAACACAATGAGGGGGTTCATTTTGCCATAGAAATTATGATTAGTGCTGAAGAAAGAAAAATTAGGGCACATTTTGAGTGACTTCTCAAATCCTCTTCTATTTCATTAAAAAATTCTGATATGCAGACTGAAACATGCACTTTTAATACCAGCAGCAGACTTCCGTGGTGAGCAGTAGCTTTACTACAGTGGTCTAATGAGCAACTAGAGTGCTAACATTCAGAATTTATGGCAAATGTGTGACATATCTGAATACCTTCTTGATGGAATCAAAGTAAAAAAACTGAAAGCATTTCCTACTGAGGAGACTGCAGTAAATGAGGAAATTAGGAAACTTCATAACAAATAAATCTCCCAAGATGGCCACCAGAGACAAAAGAGCCCAAATGCAGCACAAATATCACCCAGATGTAGCCCACATGTAGCCCAATGACAGAAGTGTGCAAAACACTTATTGTTTGTGTATTTGCAGTTTTATATAGTGCAGACTTGTCAGGTATTGGAGTGCTTTACACGAGCATTGGTTACATCACACAAGATCAAATTCATTTTGGTTGTAGACATGGGGAGATTATGTGATTTGACCAGAATCACAGAATGTTGAGCTGAAGCAGAAACTCCAACCTGGTTCCCCAGTTGCAAAGTCTGCAGCTCTGGAAGTAACACCACATCCTCTCCCCAGGTGCAACATTTAATCAAGTGGTCAACTGGATAAAAAAACATAAAGATTACAAATAATTTAAAAGCTCTTTGTCGCTATTTGAAAACTCAGAAAATATGTCCTCATTTTAGTTTTTTAGAGCACTAACCATATTTTGATGCAAATAAGACCCTCTCATATATGTAATTTCTAAAGGAAATGCTCTAGGTATTACAGTTTTGATTACATCAAGATGACGTCAGGCGTTCCACACTTCTGTAATAAATATAGCATGTTAGCAATCTAGTTGTTCATTGGGATACTGTTGAGAGGCAGAGGCCAGGGGCACAGACTCTGAAAATTGAAGGCAGATAGGAGAGTGCAGAGGCAACAATTTGACCACACAGGGCAGGCAGGAAGGGCAGTGGCAGCACAACAGACTATGGAGGGCAGTGGAAAGGGGGGCAGGGGCGACAAACCAACAATACAGGACTGGCAAGAGAGGCTGTGGCAATATAATAGACCATTGTGGGCAGAAGGAAGAGGCAGTGGTAGTACAACCATACATTTCTGCCAGGAAACTTCCAATGCTTTTAAGCTCAAATGGGCTTTATTTGATCTGTCTCCTGTCTACAATCTCCTCTTTTTCAATGTAACTCAAAGGGGAAAATCAATACCCCAGTTTTTTTTCAAAATCTCCCTCTTACCAAGTTCAAAATGTTCGCAAGTATGGTACATTGGATCGTGGTAGGCAAGAGGAATTGGGGTAGGGACATGGACTTGGATAACAGAGGACAGGAGGGACATGGAGAGGTGCACCAAACTGACCCTACAGGGCAGGCATCAGGGTTTGCAGCAGCACAATACACTACACAGGGCATGCGGGATGGGAGTGCAGCACAACAATCCATAGAAAGCAATAGGGAGGGGACAGGATCATGGACAACAGAGAACAGAGGGGAAGAGGCAATGGTAGCTAGCTGACCATAATGGACAGACAGGAGAGAAAGCTGCAGCATAACAGACCATAAAGGGCAGGAGGGACGGATCATGGGCATTACAATGGAACAGACAAGCCAGGAGGGAGGAAATAGGGGTCTGCACATGGAAACAGAGGGCTGGAGGCAAGGGTGCAGGACATGAGCAGCAAGATGACCATGGAGGTCAGGCAGGACGGGCACTAGAAACAAGACACACCATGGAGAGCAACGATGAAACTATGATGACATACACGCAGACCATGGAGTGGAAGGTGGGAGGGGGTCAGGGGCAGCTAGCTGACCACACAGGGAAAACCATGCATGGCAAGCTGGAGGGTTAGTGGCAGCACAATGGCTATGATGGGCAAGAAGGAGGGTGCAGGGGCATGCACAAAGGAACATGGAGGATAGAAGGGAGGGTCAGGACTTGGACACAGACAAGAGAGTTCAGGGGAAGGGGCCTCACAACAGACCGCGCGGGGCAGGCAGGAGGAGCAGTTGCAGCACAACAGACCAGGGAGGGCAGAAGGGTGTGGCAGTAAAATGGACCATGGAGGACAGGAGGAAGGGGATAGGGGCATGACATGTGGACAGGCAGGGTGGAGGTGGCAGGGACAGGTTACAGTCATCTGACAATGCTAGGCAGTTGGGAGGGGAGTGACAGCTCAACAGAACACTCAGAGTAGATAGGAGTGGCAGGTCCATGGAACATGGTGGTCAAAAAGGATGGAGCAGGGGCATGCACAAAGACATCGAAGGGCAGGGGAAGGAGAATACGGGCAGCAAGCACAGAGGCTAAGCAGGAGATCAATGAAGGGCCATAGAATTGGGCAATGGAGGGCAGGAGGAGTGGACTGGTACATCATGCTAAATGGAGGGCAGTGGAAGCACATCAGACCATAAATGGCAGGAGGGAGGAGGCTAGTCCATGGATTCAGACAACAGAGGATAGGGAGGAGGTGGATGGGGCAGCAAGCTAACTGTTCAGACATGGTGGGTATTAGGAACTTTATTGTTTTTAAAATGTGTGTCTGTGCGAACTACTTAAAATATGAACAAGTATGCAGCATAATCTCACTTTTATTCAGGAAGAAGAGGACGTTTGGGACTGTGACTCCAGGCTCACTTGGCAGAAACACCCCCTGACCCTCCACTCCCCATCGCAAAATGTAATGCCCGTGAAAAGGGCAGGTGGACGCAGTGTTATATAGAACATAGTCCTGAGAGCACGATTGAAAATGAAAACTAGATATAGTATATGGTATAAACTATGCACCAAAAAGTGTGATATAAGATGAACCGGGCGTGAAATATATTATGTAATACATTGTGCACAATGACAGATTCATTGGAGAGCGCGAGATAGCACAGGCACTAGCACGTGCAATGCGATATGCGCCTTGGAGTGTAATATGCACAGGGCAGTGTTGTGTAACCTAGCTAGTCTCTAAAGTTGTAATATAAAATATGTGCTGGGGAGTGTAACGTTGCATATGCACTGTGACAAAGATATGGATCCCAGATTGTAATATGTATGGCATAGCGCTGTGCGTTATAACATAGGCATCGAGGAAGGCACGTTAGATGGGGCAATATAACCCGTGCGAAGGCAAGTGTGGCATGACATTTTCACGGGGTGGTGTTACAGTGCACATGGGCTAGAGTGTGTCATCACATACGCACTAGCTGGTGGAATACAACACAGAGGTGTGTGGCACTCGGCGGGCACTGGTGGGTGTAACACAGCATTGGGCTCAGCCAGGAGCACGCTGTGACTCTTAAGTGAGGTTCGTCTCCTTTCCAGAGAGTAAAATAAAAAGTATTACACATCCGGCGGTGGATGTGTGTTTTTTTAACCGTGAGGGGGGTTTCTTGCATAGTTTGGTCGAATTTTTGTCGAATCCCCTTTGAATGGCTTGGTGTGCGTGTGTATTAAATGTGCCCGTCAATAGGTACCCATGTTTGTATAAATAAACGACAAGGGTGTCTACTTGGAGAGTACCCACCGGCGGGGGCGCCGGGATTAGGCACGGTAGGGCGTCAGACACGTCAGAGCTTCACTAGCGGTGTAAATACATTCCACGTTGATTCATCGTATGCATAGTCGCCTTTTAATGAATATCACGCAAATCGTCATGGTGATAGGTACATACGGTTTGTCCAGCATGTCCTAGGTGTTTCTATAAATATTTATATAATTTTTTAAAAATAATAAAAAACAAAGGCCGGCCCCGGGGGATGGGGTCCCCGAGGCCATGAGTGGCTTTACTTACTCTCAGCTTCTAAGCCCAGAAAGCCTGCCGTGAGGGAAACGGCCCTCTGGGGAGTATCGCCCTGCCAGCTGACCACCGGGACTCCTCCCGCACCGCCGTGAGGTGAACGGCCCAAAGACTACAAGACCCAGCAGTCTATGCTCCGGGCGCCTGCCGCTGACGGCATCAGGCAGCGCCCGGGCTCCTCTTAAGTCCCGCAGGCTCCACGCAGCGCGGGACGCGCTTTACTTACTCTCAGCTTCTAAGCCCAGAAAGCCTGCCGTGAGGGAAACGGCCCTGTGGAGAGTATCGCCCTGCCAGCTGACCACCGGGACTCCTCCCGCACCGCCGTGAGGTGAACGGCCCAAAGACCACAAGACCCAGCAGTCTATGCTCCGGGCGCCTGCCGCTGACGGCATCAGGCAGCGCCCGGGCTCCTCTTAAGTCCCGCAGGCTCCACGCAGCGCGGGACGCGCTTCACTTACTCTCAGCTTCTAAGCCCAGAAAGCCTGCCGTGAGGGAAACGGCCCTGTGGGGAGTATCGGCCTGCCAGCTGACCACCGGGACTCCTCCCGCACCGCCCGTCCTTGCCCGCCAGGGACCGTTAGAGGCCGGGCAGGGCCACCCCACTGACGTCCCCGCAGTCGGATATAGCAACAAGCAAGGTACTGTGTTACAAGCCTGATACGCATTTCAAATCCTTGGCTCACCATATGTGTTTGAGCCCATTGACATTTTGAACTATAAGATTAATAGCATCCCCCCTCATAGCCCTGTGTTATTTAACATCCAAGGGAAGTATTGTAATTATTTGCGCGATTGTGTGCTTCTTACACTCCGTCTGTAACCATGAAACGAAATGGTAAAAACCCTAGTCTATCTACCTCCCGGCCAACAACTAGACAACAGACTACAACAACGCAACCCCTTCCAAGTCTGACAGCTATTGACAAAATGCTGCAGCAAACAATTGGAGCTGTGGCTTCAGCCATAGAAAATACAGAGCAGCGTTTATCAATTACTCCTGTAATTCCCCCCTTTTCCCAAGTAGTGGAGGATGTATCAATTGCTACAACCAACGCCCCTGATTTTAATTCTTCTTTTATCTGTTCCTTCGCTGACCTCCCTTGTGCACAGCCCACTACCAGTGATACGCACGTCTTCCAGGTTCCTAACTCCCCACCCCATCTTTTACCTAACAAGGCTTCTGTGACTCGTACTGTAGTCAAGAAACCTAGGGCCGGGAAGAGTAAAACACTAAGGAAAAACAAGCCTCTAACCAATTCTTCCATACCGATTGATACTCCCTCTACCTTGTCCCCTACGCAGGCTCCTCTCTGGGCCACCCATATGATATTAGATCTCCAGGTCCATATTGAACAACTACTTGGCTCTCATTTTAAATCCCTGCTGTCTAGACTGGATAGACTGGTTTCCACTATTAACAATGCAGGCTTTGGTAAAACCAAGCCGACCACTGTTTCCACAAATCCTCCCTCTTGTTCTGCTCCTACCCATGATAATGCCCCCGCCGCCTCTGAGACCTTGCCTGTTCCCTCCCAATTGGCTGGCATGATTGCCCCCGTTACAACTATTCCTTTGACTAGGGACACAGACTCAGAAAGTTCCAGAGAAGAGAGGGAGGTTACCAATGTGGGGGAAAAATGTTTAGATAACCAAGCAAAAGAGAACAGAAACACTTCTATTGAGGGCCTTAACCTTAACCTTAACACCGCATTACCTTGCATAGATTTGCCGCCTGAGTCTCTTCCATATGTCGTTGTGCTTGCTGGTGTTCCTCCCCTACTTCAAGGGAAGAACGAGGATTTTCTGGAATTGAAAAACAAATGTATGCACTGGTTCAATTCAAACAGCCCCCTCCCTTATAACATCTCTGGAGAAATTTTGGGTGTTCGGAGATTAGATTGGATTGGGCCTACTCCTAAATCCATCATAGGAAACTGTGTCATTGTCAACTTTAGGCACCCGCTTGCTGTAGACTATATCTGCAGTAGGACACCCCTTAGGCCTAATACCCAAATCATCCCATTGCATTTGTCATATTTTTATCCAGCACCCCAGCACAGAGTAGGGCAGAATAGAGGTGCTAGTTGGGTGGGGGGGCAAAACAAATTGTATGCTAGACCAGCAGAAGAAACCCAGAATATGCCCCTACTGTCACTCTTCGCTCAAAAAAATAGATTCAGTATGTTGGAGGAGGTGGATTGACCAGTCGTGATCCAGAGTCCTGTACTCCAACCTGACAAAACTATGGGCACCCAAATAGCTGTGGATAAGGGTAGATGTGAGAGTGGTACCCTAGAATTTGCTTTAGCATCCCCTTCCTTGAGCATAGGACCGGAAACAAGACAAACTATGCACAATGATTTGGCTGTTCCCCCCGATGATTTTTTGTTCGGTGTTAACCTTGCGGACACCACATTAGCAATCATCCCTCAAATACCAGAAGTCTGCCCAAATCCTACGGCTGGCGACCTATTAGATAGGAACAGAGCACCAGACGGGGGAATAAAAATATTGTCATGGAACGTGGCAGGGATAAAAAACAAGTTATCTAACTTGGAGTGGAGTAATTTTATAGGTACTCATGACATCTGCTTCATGCAAGAAACCTGGGCCATGGAGGAAAATCCTAGGATCGGCTACACCACTTTTGACATTTTGGCAACCTCAAGTGGTAGAGGGAGACCTTCGGGTGGTCTTTCAATATGGGTGGGGACACATTTGGGCGCTCAGGCAACCGAGATCCCAACTAATTCCCTGGACATTCAATGTGTTCTCTTAACCCTAAAAGACAATCCATCGGTTGCTTTAATAAACGTCTACTCTAGACCAGTTAAGAATGGCCAAGAATCTGGTGCCATTGACGCATTAAAGCATTTTATACTGTCCCTAGACCCCCCACCACAATTAATAGTAGGAGGTGACTTCAACTGCCAATTTGAACCCCCCGAGTCTCCTGATACGGGCGAACCGGACGAAGAAGACCAGTTCTGGCACGTTTGTGAACCACAAATCTCTCCTGTCAGAGCTTGGACTCCTCTCGTCCTTCAAATTAAATCCTTATCCCTTGCACTGTCCTTAAGGGCCTGTAATGGGAGACTGAAACCCGATCGCCCAGGCCTTCCAACGTTCAACAGACCAGGCCAAAACTCTAATATTGATTATATATTAATGGAAATAAGACATTGGGACAACCTATTAGAGTTTGAAATTCACCCTAGGAAAGACAGTGACCATAATGCCCTTGTTTTAACCCTGAAACCGGGCAGTTTTGGTCTAACAAACCCTCCTCCCAACTCAAATAGCCCAACGCCCCCAGTACTCCTTTCTAACAATAGGAGGAGGATAAAATGGCCCTATTTTCTGAAATCCCCTGCTAAACTTGCGGAAATATATCAGATAGCCTTGCCATCTCTTTCCGCAATGGGGGACGTAAGTGTAGATAACTTGAGTGATCCCATCAAGATTCATATTCACCTAGTTGACAACTTGAGGGGCCTATTTAATCCTGTGGGAAACAAACAACAACAGCCCAGGACTCACCCCTGGTATAAGGAACCCTGCAGAAAAGCAAAAAAGGACTTGCTTTTGGCAATAAAAGGCAATGACAGGGCTAACATAAAGAAACTTCACCTAGACTATAAGAAGGCTATCACCAGGGGGAAGAGGGATTGGGAGGAGCAAAGATGGGAGGAGCTAAGACTAACCCTCTCATGTAGAGACCCTAAGGCGTTCTGGGCCATTGTGAACTTGGACGAGACTAGGGCAGCTTTGCCCCCCACTGCAAACATAGCTCCACAAGTGTGGGAAACCCATTTTGGGGAACTGTACGGGGACTCGGACAACCTCCTTCCTACTGACACATCTCTCGAGTGTAGCCCGATGAGAGGAAGTGACCCTACTACACGTGATATTGAGACTCGTCCCCCCCTCCCTATTCCAGCGCCCCTACATGTGCGCCAGTTGTGTCCTTCTTTGGTGGGTGCGGCCACTCCTATGCCAGAACTCCCTGTGGCTATCACTCTCAAAGAAGTAGAGACCGCAATATTAAGGCTCCTGTCTAACAAAGCCCCTGGTCTAGATAAAATGCCACCGGACTTATTCCGCTCCCAACCAAAAATGTGGGCCCCGTACTTGGTGGTATTATTTTTTTTTTTTTTTGAAAACCTTTATTGACAGTTCAATAGAGAACAAGTATGGGCCTACAACCCCCCGGGGCCGGCCGCTAAGCAATCAGAGCAAAAACAGGCAAGTGTGAGCACAGGCAGCACATCGGGGAGCAGAATCGTGATGCTAATACTGTGAACAGCGTAGGTAGGGCACCAGGAGAAAAAGGTTTTCGTTTTATAATGAAACGAGGCAGAAGGATCAGGTGCCAGACAATTTTCAAACAGCAATTACAGGTATGCAGAGTAATAGACGTAAACGATTTACAGCAATCTATTAGGTCAATGGCGCAAACACAAGAACATCAGGATGAGGAAGAATATCATAAGCAGTTGCGCCTGTAGTCCCCCGCCAGAACTCCCGGAGAGCACCCCGGAAATTGTGGTACACATGGAGCGGCAACGAGTCATAGCAAAGGAGGTGTATCACGCTAATCCCAGAAAAAGAAAAACAAGAAGAATCAGAGAAGAAAAAGGAGGCCATGGAAAAAGAGATAAAAGACGAAAGAATCCCCTCCCCCAACCCCCCCCCCTGCACCTCTGCAGATGAGTACGGCCCCCCCCCCAGCAGTGTGCCTGTCGCCCTGGAACCAGACCCGAAATATAGGAGAATAGGGAAAAAGAAGTAGGAAAAGAACCCCACCAGACGGGGGGGTAGAGAAAGTATTAATAAACTGGAGGAGGGCCTTCAAAACATACCCCCGGCTTCTCCCTCCCGCACGGTAAGTTTCCCCCAAAGTGAACAATAAACAGCACAAAAGCGATCTTCTCAAAGAAAGATGGGGAGCATTATGCACCTATTATGCTGTTAGCTATGCCAGGAGAGCACGCAACCCCTGAGCCCGCCCGTCCACTAGATGACCACCCCTGAAGGATCAGCCCTATCCCTGACCACTCTTTGGAATTCTGCCCATGCCTACCCCTCGACCCAGCACCATATCCGACGTTCCAAGGTAGAGGATTGTCCAAAAACGTCCGAGAAGCGACGCACACAGGTGGGGTGGAAGTCTCTGAGCATCAACACAGTCCGCAGCGTGGAGAAACAGGCTTCCCAGTGCTGCCCCAGGATATGCACTGCACTCAAGGTCCAGGAAGGCAGAAGCAGCCAAAGCAGACAATAGTTGCTGGAGTTGTCCCTGGGTCGCAGGAGGGCACGTACGGGACGAGGCTACCACATCCCACTCAGGTCCAATGCCTCCGGGACAGATCAGGCCCTCAGCTGGACGTACACACTGTAGCATACTGGCCTGAGTGTCCAGCCGTGCACCAACCTCAGGGGTGGCCGCCAAAGTGTCCTCCTGTGCGCAGTGTGGGTAGTCCCTGTGTACGTGCAGACAGGCGGGCCGCCATTGCCCCAACGCCGACGCCACACCGTCGAGCTTACTCCCCAAGACCCCGACACCATGAATCAAGGAGGAGTGAAGAGCACCAAGGGCCTCGAGGAGGTCGCCGTACCCCAGCACAGCTCTCTGCGATCGCGCCGCCACACTCCCAAAAGTAGCACTCTCACAAGCCCGCTGCGACCCAGCGGACAGGATGGTAGGCTTCATCGCAACAAGATGGCCGCCAAGTATGCCCGACCCTCACCGGGGCCGGGACCCTGGGACAAGCGTCTCGATGGCCACGTCGCTGGTGACCGGGTTCCGGGGGCAGGCGAAAAATTATCCGTTGCGTGGTCACGGGCAACAGTCGTCCCCACTACGGACCCGCTCCCGTAGAAATCCGGGGGCGGCCCGCAATGATCAGGGCAGGATACGGGCGGCGGCCGGGCAGCTCACCATCAAAGGCAGGGGCAGCCACCGGAGGATCTGAGAATTGCACCCACGGGCATGCACTCGGTCCGCTACACTTGACAGTAGAAACGACCACGACGAAATGTAGGCCGAGTTTGGCACCGCTCCGGTGGACCGCCTCCGCCCAATCACAACAGGCCGCTGTTGTTGAACTGCCACCCGGCCACGGCGTCCACCTGAGGTCCCGGCTCCAGGGCCGCACAGGCCGCAAAGTTCAAATGCACGTTTCTCCGGCGATACCGCAGCCAGAAACCTCAGAGTCACACAGTCGGGTGCCACTCTCCTTCAGAAACACGACCGCGCAGCACAGGTTGAGGATCTCGTGCAGGATATCCGTGCGGGATGCGGAGGTTCACGGAGCCGGGAGTCTACGCTGCCGTCCCGGTCGCCATCTTGGCTCCTCCCCCTTGGTGGTATTATTCAACTCTATTCTCAAGGGGGCTGTCTTGCCAGACACTTGGTTGGGCGCGGAGATAGTCCCCATGGATGTATGACGTTACAACGCACACTTTTACAACGCATGCACTTACAACGCATTTTTTACAACGCATAATCCATTACAACGCATGACATTACAACGCATGACACTACAACGCATTTTTAAAAAATACCTTTACAACGCACTACCATTACAACGCATACTACCTTTACAACGCATACCATTACAACGCATAATATTAAATTACATTTAAGGTAAGTATTAGATAGTATAGGGGTAAAAATTACTATTCTAACTCCAGGGGGTGCAACAGTAGGGTAAGTGTTGGATAGTATAGGGGTAAAAATTACTATTCTAACTCCAGGGGGTGCAACAGTAGGGTAAGTGTTGGATAGTATAGGGGTAAAAATTACTATTCTAACTCCAGGGGGTGCAACAGTAGGGTAAGTGTTGGATAGTATAGGGGTAAAAATTACTATTCTAACTCCAGGGGGTGCAACAGTAGGGTAAGTGTTGGATAGTATAGGGGTAAAAATTACTATTCTAACTCCAGGGGGTGCATCAGTAGGGTAAGTGTTGGATAGTATAGGGGTAAAAATTACTATTCTAACTCCAGGGGGTGCATCAGTAGGGTAAGTGTTGGATAGTATAGGGGTAAAAATTACTATTCTAACTCCAGGGGGTGCATCAGTAGGGTAAGTGTTGGATAGTATAGGGGTAAAAATTACTATTCTAACTCCAGGGGGTGCATCAGTAGGGTAAGTGTTGGATAGTATAGGGGTAAAAATTACTATTCTAACTCCAGGGGGTGCATCAGTAGGGTAAGTGTTGGATAGTATAGGGGTAAAAATTACTATTCTAACTCCAGGGGGTGCATCAGTAGGGTAAGTGTTGGATAGTATAGTGTAATATTATGCGTTGTAATGGTATGCGTTGTAATGGTAGTATGCGTTGTAATGGAATGCGTTGTAAAGGTAGTTTTTAAAAATGCGTTGTAGTGTCATGCGTTGTAATGTCATGCGTTGTAATGGATTATGCGTTGTAAAAAATGCGTTGTAATGGTAGTGCGTTGTAACAGTTGCGTTGTAAAGGTTGTTCCCCAGTCCCCATATTTAAGAAAGGCTGTCCGTTAAAGCCGGCTAATTACAGACCAATCAGCCTTATTGACACCACCCAGAAATTAATGGGCAGAATTATCTTAGACAGAATCCAGGGATGGATGGATGAAAACAAAATTCTGACTACATTACAGGCAGGGTTTAGATCTGGGATCTCAACCATAGACCAGATCTTCCGGTTACAGGCCCTATACTGGAAAACGGTGAGAGTAGAGGGTGGCAGCCTCTACCTCATCTTCGTTGACCTGCGCGCTGCCTTCGATCTTGTCCCAAGAGGAAAATTATGGAAAGTTCTGGCAGATATGGGCCTCCCCCCCTACCTGCTGAATATTCTAATCAGATTTCATAACGGCAATTATGCCCAGGTTAGGTGTGGGAGACATGGTGACCTCTCTTCACGCTTTCCCGTTAGGAAGGGCGTGCGCCAAGGGTGTGTCTTGGCTCCAACGTTGTTCAGTCTCTACATCAATGGCCTTGTCACCCATTTGGCTGACGTAGCTAACAATGATGCCCCTAGGTTGGCTACTGGTAGAGTGCCCGCTCTGATGTTTGCTGATGACACTCTGCTGATATCTAAAACATCATCGGGCATCCAGCGCATTTTGGATGGTTTCCTGGCATTTTGTATTGCCAGAGGCTTGGAGATTAACTTAGAGAAGACTAAGTTCATGATCTTCAATCCTCCCAAACAGACCCGCCCAAATCCTACCCTAAATGGCTCCCCCCTTGAGAGAGTCAGGACTTTTGTTTATCTTGGAATCACATTGACCGAGAACTTTGATTGGGGATCACAAATCGCAAAATCATGGCTGAGGCTGTCTCAAATAGTAGGGGGCCTCTGTAAGGTCCAGCGAGCCTCGGTCTACAAACCAGCAGCCCCGGCAGTTGAAATATACCGGCTGCAAGCCAGAACAGCTTCATTGTATGGGGTCGAATTATGGGGTCATAAAAACATCGCCAAATTAACCCTGGTTGAGCAGGGCTTCATGAGAAGTCTTGTGAGCTTGCCTGTAAGTACACCGCTCATCCCCCTACGTCTCGACCTGGGGATAGAACCTATCGAAGACTTGGCAATCCTTCAGCCCTTACTTTATTGGAAAAGGCTCTGGACGGTGCATGAACTGGCACCTTATAGAGAGGAATTCATGGAGGTTTGGACACTAATTAAAAGCAAGAACATCCCATGGTTATCCCATATTAAGGATCTTAGCACAAAGATCGGTAGGACCGATCTCTGGGAATTTCCGGAGGTAGCCTGTAAAAGGACTTCCAAATCTGATTTAAGAGGCCATATAAGGCAGCTGAGATTAGTTACTCTACATGGTTCAAGCTCCTTGGGGAAACTCACTAAAGAGTTTCTCCTAATAAAATCAGAAACAAGAGCAGAGGTCTTCCTCGATGTAATTTATCCATCTCTTGCTAGGAAGCTTTATCTGCAGTTAAGGCATGGTACTCTACCGCTCAGAGCATTCACTCACAAATGGGCAAGATCAGAAAATGCAGCCTGTCCGGCTTGCAATTATAACCTTGAAGATATATGCCATGTTCTGTTTTTCTGCCCCGCATACCACTCAATAAGGAAAAAGTGGCTCATTCCCTTATGCCAGAACCTAGGGTTTAGACACTGCATGCACGCATGCAGGGTCTTAATATATGACACTCACCCCCCAATTGTCTTTGCTATGTCCCGCTTTTTACATGGTTTTTGGCGTAGAAGGAAAAGCTTTCTTTAAAATGTTTTGTCCTTTTATCAAATTAGTCTTCTTGATAACACCAGTTTAATTCATTTTTAATCATTGTATTAACTTGACTCTATTTATTGTTTTAATGAAATGTGCAACTTTTCTTGTAATTTATTCTGTGCTTTTATGGTCTCCGACCGAAATAAAGTTATCAAAAAAAAAAAGGCCATGACCCAGGGGTTGGGGTCCCCGGGGCTAATTAAGGCCTTAGGAGGGCCAAATTTATTTTTTTCAACAAAGCAAATTAGGGTGCAGGCCCTGGGGGATGGGGTCGCCAGAGCCAATAAATTAGAAAAATAAGGGGGGCCACACAGCCCTCCTTCTTAAAAAAATAAAATAAAATAAAAGACCGGCATCACGCCGGAGGCCATGCCCCCTCCTTGCAGCACTCCGCAAACACGCCCCCTGGCCAGTTGTAAGTTGGGGAATTAATTCCCCTTCCATACTGAGGGTCCCTGAGGGCCAACTAGCCCAACAGGTATCTCCAGTGTGCGCCAGGGAGCTGCGTTGCAGACAGGTGTTCTGAGGCCACACCCCTTTTTACACCTCTATGCAACACAGCTCTGTGGCGCTTACTGGAGGTACCTAGTGGGCTAGTTTGACCCTAGAGACCCTTAGGATTCAAGGGGACTTAATCTCTCAACTTACAGCGGCCACAGGGCGCATTTACACAGTGGTGAAGGGAGGGGATGGGGCCTGAGGTGACGTGTGCAAACACGCCCTGTGGCGCGTTTTAAGTTGGGGAAATAATTCCCTTTCAACCCTGAGGGACCCTGGGGGCCAACTAGCCCACCAGGTGCTTCCAGTAAGCGCCACTGCTCTGCGTTGCAGAGAGGTGGTGCAGGCCGTGCCTCTTTTTACACCTCTCTGCAATGGCGCTTACTGGACGTACCTAGTGGGCTATTTTGCCCCTAGGGACCCTTAGGATTCAAGGGGACTTAATCTCCCAACTTAAAAAACGGCCACAGGGTTTGTTTACACAGTGGGGAAGGGAGGGGACGGGGCCTGAGGTGACGTGTGCAAACACGCCCTATGGCGCGTTTTAAGTTTGGGAAATAATTCCCCTTCAATCCTGAGGGCCCCTGGGGGCTAACTAGCCCACCAGGTGCTTCCAGTAAGCGCCACTGAGCTGCGTTGCAGAGAGGTGGTCCAGGCCGTGCCACTTTTTACACCTCTCTGCAACGCAGCTCTGTGGCGCTTACTGGAGGTACCTAGTGGGCTAGTTGGACCCTAGGGACCCTCAGGATTCAAATTAACTTAATCTCCCAACTAAAAACGGCCACAGGGCGTGTTTACACAATTGTGAAGGGAGGGGACGGGGCCTGAGTTAACGTGTGCAAACAAGCCCTGTGGCGCGTTTTAAGTTGGGGAAATAATTCCCCTTCAATCCTGAGGGACCCTGGGGGCCAACTAGCCCACTAGGTGCTTCCAGTAAAGCGCCACTGCGCTGCGCTGCAGAGAGGTGGTCTAGGCCATGGCCCTTTTTACATCTCTCTGCAACGCAGCTCTGTGGCGCTTACTGGAGGTACCTAGTGGTCTAGTTGGACCCTAGGGACCCTCAGGATTCAAGGGGACTTAATCTCCCAACTTAAAACGGCCACAGGGCGTGTTTACACAGTGGGTAAGGGAGGGGACGGGGCCTGAGGTGGCGCGTTTTAAGAGGTAGTTTTAATCCTCTTCCCTATTATATACTAGGGGCTTACAGAGGAGGTCATGCTAATCACAGGGGGACCCCAACGCATAGTGTTCCCTAGTGTATGTAGGTGTTTTCACTGTATTCTGAGTGTCTTTTAACATAGCACTGGCTCTAGGACTGGTTAGTCAGACTCAGTTACCACCAGTATCCGTCTGAAAAAGTTGAGGGTACAGGATGATTTTTCAACAAGGCTTCTTTCTGCTCTTCTGTTTGTTCTTTCTGCACGTTATCCTTCTTCCTGCACTTTTCTTCGTCTTTGAGGACTTCTGTTGCTTCTTTCTGCATTTCTTTTTTTTCTTTCTGTCGTTTTTTCTTCTTTCTTCACATGTCCTATCTCTGTAGGCATAGTTAGAAATGAGAATTTAAAAAACCTTTGAAATTCACTGAAAAAACCATAGGTTTCAGGCACGTTATAGTTAGGAATTAGCAGTTAAAAAACCTTTGAAATTCACTGAAAAAACCATAGGTTTCAGGGGCGTTATAGTTAGCTGGACTTTTCACTCGTACAAAACCATTGAAATTCCCCCGTTATAGGTAGCTCAGCTAACTATTACTCACGCGCCCGCAATGCACTGCTGATGACAACACATATTACATCACACATGACATGGTCAGTGACATCACTGATGACATCACGGATGACATCTCAAATTACATCACTGATGACATCATCCTTGTGATAGAGTGGCAGACCTCCTCTCCCCCTAATATAACCTTTGATACACACATTCAAAAATAGAAACTAAAATTTTCAAAACAATGGACATACCAATACCAGTTACAACAACCTATTCAGTAGTTCTAAGATCCACATACACATCCACTCATTCACCAACAGTCCTGTACAGTCACTCATACATGTACTCACTCATCATATGTACTCATACACCTATACATCCTGTTACACAACGCCACTCATCCATAGAGTTACTCACACACATAGTCACTCATGCTAATAAAGAATCAAACATCCATTTACTTGCATATACAGTTATACACACACCACCACACTTACTTCTACAGAAACTTACCCATACTTAGTCTTTAAAACAATCACTTATAGAAACACATACTTATTCATACAGGAACTCTTTCAATCTCTCACTCTCACATATACTCACTTATATACATCAATAGTCACATATACTAGTTTAAAACAGATGTAGTTACTCATAAAGACACTATTGAGAAAGTCATTCACTCACTAACACACCCATGCACACACTCATCCACCCATACAGTCCTGCACACATGCTGTCTTCAACACATACAAATAGTGATACACTCATTCATGCACCTATGCACTACGTAATACCACCCACCGAACCATACAGACACTCAGACAATCACACTGATACTCAAAAAACCAACTAATAACCTATATAGACACTCATGTAGCTACTCACATACAATCAATTTTTCAAAAACAAATCATCCATTTAGACACTTATATACCCATTTATTCTTCCATCGACCTTGAGATATACATATATAAAACATATGTAATTTTCAGAAAAACACACATTCACTGGATGATGTCATCAGTGATGTCATGAGTGATGTCACTGACCATGTCATGACTGATGTAATATGTGACGTCATCAGCAGTGCATGGCAGGCGCGCGAGTTATAGTTAGCTGAACTAACTATAACAGGGGAATTCCAATGGTTTTGTACGAGTGAAAAGTCCAGCAAACTATAACGCCCCTGAAACCTATGGTTTTTTCAGTGAATATATATATATATATATATATATATATATATATATATATATATATATATATTACCTACTGGCGGTCGCCAGTAGGTAGTTATAGTTAGGACCACGTTTCCATAGGAAATCCGCAACATTCTATTTTGAATAACTTTGGCGCCGGTCGACGAATCCTCGTGAATTTTTCAAAATAGGTGGGGCGCTACGCTCCGCTCCTACCCTGAAAGTCTCGGGGGGATTCGTCAAGCGGGGGCTGAGATAAAAGGGGGGTCCCAAAACGCGTTTTTCCCATGCATTTTTCCATAGGACCTTTAGACAGGGCTACAGCCCGAACGGCTGAACAGAATTACTTGAAATTTGGCAGAGAGGTAGTCCTCAGGTCAAGGAAGTGCCTTTTGTAGGTTTGGTGTAAATCTGTTCAGTAGATTCTGAGAAAATAGCCTTTAAATCAATATATATATCTGAGCCAGCTTACGGTGCGCTTACGGTACGCTTACCGTACGCGTACGGTGGCGTGCGCGAGCGCGATTCTGATTGGCTCTTAGATCTTAGTAAACATTCGAATCGGCCGAAACCAGGAAGCTGCGGCCGCCATTTTCTCTCTCGCACTGAGAGTGATGATGAAAATACAAAGCACAAAACATGTAAAGGGGCTGTTTAGACAGCTTCCACACACATAGCCAAGGTGGGGGGGTCCCCAAAGATCCCCCAAGGCCCAAAAAGTTGTTTTTTTTTTTTCGCTATTTTCGCCGATTACGCTTACCGTACGCGTACGGTAAAAAATTTTATAAAAAAAAAAATTATCCACACTCTCCCCACCTCGTGTGCAATTGGTGGCCGAAGGCCACCAATTGTGCATTGCTTATAAGATAAGAGAAAAACTATAATATTTAAAAGAAATAAAATAAAAAAAAAAATTATCCACACTCTGTCCACCCCGTGTGCAAATGGTGCCCGAAGGGCACCATTTGTGCATGGCTTATAAAAATTGTACGAAAAATTAAAATATTACCTTTCAAAACGAAGTGCATCATATGTCCTCCATGTGCGCACGGTGCGCGAAGCGCATCGTGCGTACATGGCCCATCTAGCGTAACGGGGGCACGCGGTGCGCGTAGCGCACCGCGTGCCCACCGTGCGTGCACGGCACTAACTGCGTAAAGTGGGCGCGCGGTGCGCGAAGCGCACCGCGTGCTTACTGTGCGCGCACGGTGCGCGAAGCGCACCATGCGTGCACGGAACGAACTGCGTTAAGTGGGCACGCACGCCACGAATGGCGTAAAGTAACTTAGCATTTAAAAAACCGTACAAATTCACTGAAAAAACCATAGGTTTCACACACGTTATAGTTAGGAATTAGCATTTAAAAAACCTTGCAAATTCACTGAAAAAACCATAGGTTTCACACATGTTATAGTTAGCGGAAATTTTACTGATAAAAAACCAATGAAATTCCCCCGTTATAGTTAGTGCAGGCAACTATAACTCACGCGACCGCAATCTTCTGCTGATGACATATGTGTCTTTATGAAAAAAAAATATTTGTAATATATGTATAGCTAAAAATGTATGGAAGAAGACATGGGCAAATAAGTGTCTAAATACAGTATTAGCATCAGCAGAGGATTGCGGTCGCGTGAGTTATAGTTGCCTGCACTAACTATAACGGGGGAATTTCATTGGTTTTTTATCAGTAAAATTTCCGCTAACTATAACGTGTGAAACCTATGGTTTTTTCAGTGAATATATATATATGTGTGTATATATATGATACGAACTCCAAAGAAATGGAATGTCGACGCCGTGTCGTTTGGAAAAATAATTTTATGTCAGCTGTTAAGAGTCGGACGCGTTTCGCCTGCCCAGCAGGCTTGCTCACCAACAACTCCAATAAAGTTTTTTGCCACCATTTAAACTCGTGAATCAGTTCCGTGTCACATGGTAAAACCATAAACAGTGAAGACATACTCGCACATATTAAACTCTTGTGCGTTATTCTCTAATGTGTTTGAAATTTAACATATCATGATATCATAGCGGATAACACATATCATTTTTACAACGCTGCTCAATATTGCAATAGCACATTTCTCCAGTGAGAATAATTATTTTAAAATAACATTTCTCAATCATACGCACTACCAAAATAATAGGTTCAGTGACACAAATTACTCTCAGTAATATTCAAAAGCTCATTTGATAGCATATAAACATTATTAAAAAGTCAACATCTCTAGTGAGAATAATCACTACGCTAGTGCCGCGAAATTAAAACGGTCTTTCTGAGATCCAATGCGTCACAATTCATCAAGCATTTTTCACAGCAATACTACCCCAGTGGGTTATCATGTGAATTATCCCATCTTTGCTTTGTATTAGGTTAATGTATTCACGCGCCAGTGCGCAATCATTGCCTTGTTTTTTCTTTGGAGTATACCATTATGCATTAAATTTCCTTACTGGATTGTCTCCACATTATTCAATATGCGTGAAAAGTGAGAACCAAAACCAAATTAAAACATTATTCCATTTTTACATAGCAAGAGAAAATAGGATCATGAGGAGAATTCATAAATACGTATACAAATCTTCTTCCACATTCAACCCCATAGGGGTTTTTGTGTTACGCTTAATAATGTAACTAGATTCTAATCTGCGTAGGGTTTTCTGCCGATCACCCCCTCTAATGTTGATAGGTACAGCATCTATGACAAAATACGTCAAACCGCTCACATCTTTGTTATGTTTTTGACTGAAATGGCGGGCAACCGAATACGATTGGTCCGCATTCTTTATAGCCCGCAGATGTTGTAACACCCGCTTGTGTGCTTGGAGAATAGTGCTGCCTACGTACCTCAGGCCACAAGGGCACTGAAGCACGTAGACAGCAAACTCCGTTTTACAAGAGAATTGTCCCTTGATTTTCTGCTCCCTCTCCGTGAAGCCAGAAACATAACTGGTAGTATTCTTCCCAAAAGTACAGGCTTTGCACTTTGTGCATTTAATAAACCCATCTTTTCTGGTTAACCATGTACTTTTGGTCTTCGATATTCTGTCAGGTGGTAGCATGTTGCTCACTAGTGCCTGCTTCAACGAACGTGCCCTCCTAAAAGTGATGAGAGGTTTCCTCTGAACACACTTTTTTAAAATTGGATCGTTCCAAATAATATGCCAATGTTTTTGTAAAATGTGGCGCAGATCCTTGTGTTGATTATTGAACGTGGTGATCATCCTACATTGGGAATACCCTGTCTTCTTACTCTCTCTTATACTGGGTTTAAAGAGTAGTTCTTCTCTTGATTGTTTACCATGTGACACGGAACTGATTCACGAGTTTAAATGGTGGCAAAAAACGTTATTGGAGTTGTTGGTGAGCAAGCCTGCTGGGCAGGCGAAACGCGTCCGACTCTTAACAGCTGACATAAAATTATTTTTCCAAACGACACGGCGTCGACATTCCATTTCTTTGGAGTTCGTATCATATTACTGGACCGGGCTTCGGAGGTCCATTAACGCCGACGCGCCTTGCGTTCAGGAGGTGGTGGGTTGCAGAAGCAAGTTTGAAACCCAGTTTGGATACCATCGCCCCCCCCACCGCGGATACAGGAAAGCGGCATTCGTGACTTGGGATCGCACATGAGGAAGCTGCCGGAATCTCGGAGTGTGTGCGTCGGCGAGTCGGAGGACTCGAAGAGGCAACGCATGGGATGAAGGTAAGCGCTCACTGAACACGGTGTCGGGGAGCAAGGAAAGCCAGTGCTATCGTTGTGTCTGGGCACTATCATAGAGGTCAGATACCTGGCGGTTCGTTTGAACTGCTAAAACTTTGTAGCAGTAGGATTGCATGCGAACATGTCAGCTGCTGAATTGAAGGATCGAGAGGAGGCAGCACTTGCTGTGTTTAATGACGATGTTGCGAGTGGCAGCAAAAGAACTGTGACAGAGAATTCAGGCATGAAAACTACCGATGTGCAGGCTCGTCTAAAAAGACTGGAGAAATTAAAACAAACAGAACTCTCTAAATGGTGGGAGGCAAAATCACTGAACAGATACTTGGAAGTTAAAAGAATCCCACGTGGCCTCAGAATATTAGTCGCCCCTACATATGAGGATCCCAATCCTAACATGCTCAGGGAATGGGCGGACAATAATCAGGAGTCATCAAGTCGAATGCTAACAATCCTGATTAAATACGCAGAAATAGATCGGACTAAAATTATGGAAGAAATAGAACAAATTATGGATATGCTCAGCAAAGAAGCGGACCAAGGACCAATTGCGCAATTCATGAAAGAAAGGAAGGAGCGTTTAAACAAGTTGGAAGTAACTATCAAAGAAAGGAAAGCTCAGAAGTTTCTTCGAGACAAAATCGACTATGACAAAGGTCAAATCTACACTTTTGCCAGGAAATTTGATAATTTGAGACGGCAAAGAATGAATGCGAGTGGCCCACGACAGCAAGTACAGCAATCGGATGTGAGCAGTATACCAAGCTCAGAGCTGGATACAGATCTGGAAGAGACAACACCCAATGACGGAATAACATCAGTCCCCTCAGTAATTGACGAGTTTGATTTTTTAAGGGAGGAGAGACGTTTCAATCTGAGACCAAGACCTCAAACAGACCTCAGACCACCAAGGGGAAGAGGCAGAGGAGGAAGAGGCGCAAAGGCGCAAAACTATGTGCCAAGAAACGAGAAATCAAGGATGACCAACAACAAATGAATGCTGAGAGCAATACAACGATTATCAATCTCACTTCTATTGAACTAACAGAAGAGGAAAGTAAAATCTTGAAGTTAGGCCTTTCGTTTTGTCCAAAAATGAATATGGACTATACAGCCACCAGAGTGGATCTATTCAAGTTTGCTAGATCGTTAAAATTGAAAAATTTCTTTGCGTTGGCCCCTAACAAATCGGCCAAATTAGCCGACACTCAGAATCCCTGCAATGAAGGGGGCTTGGCAGTGAGCGACATCAACCTCATGGTTGAAATGCGCGAATTACAAACCCAGAATACTGCATTGAATAATGAAATGACCGTGAATGAGCCACCCAATACATCGAACAAAGCTACTGAGTTGGCCAGGGAAGAACAATTGGAAATTGGAAAAAGTGAAACAACTGACTTTAAATTGCCATCAAAGTTTATGCCCATGACAGCAAGGGACTCGGTAGACATTTTCAATGAGCTAGTGGTGAATGAAGTGAAGGAATTGTATACTCGGATCAACTCCAAGAGACAACCTTCCACTAAGCAAATGAGAGAATACCATGCATTAGTAACAAAACTTTCCAATGATAAGGAATGTATTGTCCGCAATGCGGACAAAGGCGGGAATGTGGTTCTATGGGGAAGAGACAAATATCTGATGGAGGCTAATAAACAATTGAGTAATAAAAGCAATTATGTTAAAACTCAGAACACTGTAATGCAGGACAGTTTTGATATTTACAATACTCAATTACTCGAATGGCACAAACAGGGTCTAATCAATAAGGATGAACATGTTTATCTAAAAATATCTAATCCCACTACACCAGTATTTTATTTAATACCTAAAGCACACAAGGATTTGATAAACCCTCCAGGTCGACCCATTATTTCAGCTATTAACAGCGCTTTTGAGCACACATCTAAATTTGTCGATTCCTTCCTAAATCCATTAGTCACTAGGCTCCCTTCCTACATCCAAGACACGGGATATTTCTTGCGCAAAATATATGATGTACCGTGGGAACCTGATTTTTTACTAATGACAATAGATGTGACGACTTTATATACTAGCATACGTCACATAGATGGGTTAAACGCAGTCAGATATTTCCTAGGCGAGAGATCTGCACAATTTTGGCATCACACAGAAATGCTACTATCTATGACCACCACATGTTTGCAAAACAATTTTTGTCTTTTTGGTGAAGATCTTTATCATCAAAAGTGCGGTACAGCGATGGGCACCTGCTTCGCCCCCAGCTATGCTAATTTGCATATGGGCTGGTGGGAGGAGCAGGTGATCCAATCGCAGTTTGCCCAAGAATGGCAAAACAACGTCATACAGTGGAGTCGTTACATCGACGACTTATTTGTCATATGGAAGGGGGATATTACCAGTGCCCAGAATTTTGTAAAGAGTTTACAATCTAACCAATTAAATCTAAAATTCACTAGTGTTATAAGCAGTGTAGAGGTGAATTTTTTAGATTTGACTGTCTATATACATCAAGGCAAACTACACACAAAAGTATTTCGTAAACCCACTGATGGCAATACGTTATTGCATGCTACAAGTTTTCACCCAGTGAATTTGGTAAGAAGCATTCCCTATGGAGAGTGTTTTCGAGCCATGAGAAATTGCAGCATTAAAGAGGATCTGGAGGCGGAAATTGAATGTCTTAAAAACAGATTTTCTGCTAGAGGATACTCAGAAGAATGCATTGCATCATCTGTGTATAGAGCCACAAAACAATCAAGAGAAGAACTACTCTTTAAACCCAGTATAAGAGAGAGTAAGAAGACAGGGTATTCCCAATGTAGGATGATCACCACGTTCAATAATCAACACAAGGATCTGCGCCACATTTTACAAAAACATTGGCATATTATTTGGAACGATCCAATTTTAAAAAAGTGTGTTCAGAGGAAACCTCTCATCACTTTTAGGAGGGCACGTTCGTTGAAGCAGGCACTAGTGAGCAACATGCTACCACCTGACAGAATATCGAAGACCAAAAGTACATGGTTAACCAGAAAAGATGGGTTTATTAAATGCACAAAGTGCAAAGCCTGTACTTTTGGGAAGAATACTACCAGTTATGTTTCTGGCTTCACGGAGAGGGAGCAGAAAATCAAGGGACAATTCTCTTGTAAAACGGAGTTTGCTGTCTACGTGCTTCAGTGCCCTTGTGGCCTGAGGTACGTAGGCAGCACTATTCTCCAAGCACACAAGCGGGTGTTACAACATCTGCGGGCTATAAAGAATGCGGACCAATCGTATTCGGTTGCCCGCCATTTCAGTCAAAAACATAACAAAGATGTGAGCGGTTTGACGTATTTTGTCATAGATGCTGTACCTATCAACATTAGAGGGGGTGATCGGCAGAAAACCCTACGCAGATTAGAATCTAGTTACATTATTAAGCGCAACACAAAAACCCCTATGGGGTTGAATGTGGAAGAAGATTTGTATACGTATTTATGAATTCTACTCATGATCCTATTTTCTCTTGCTATGTAAAAATGGAATAATGTTTTAATTTGGTTTTGGTTCTCACTTTTCACGCATATTGAATAATGTGGAGACAATCCAGTAAGGAAATTTAATGCATAATGGTATACTCCAAAGAAAAAACAAGGCAATGATTGCGCACTGGCGCGTGAATACATTAACCTAATACAAAGCAAAGATGGGATAATTCACATGATAACCCACTGGGGTAGTATTGCTGTGAAAAATGCTTGATAAATTGTGACGCATTGGATCTCAGAAAGACCGTTTTAATTTCGCGGCACTAGCGTAGTGATTATTCTCACTAGAGATGTCGACTTTTTAATAATGTTTATATGCTATCAAATGAGCTTTTGAATATTATTGAGAGTAATTTGTGTCACTGAACCTATTATTTTGGTAGTGCGTATGATTGAGAAATGTTATTTTAAAATAATTATTCTCACTGGAGAAATGTGCTATTGCAATATTGAGCAGCGTTGTAAAAATGATATGTGTTATCCACTATGATATCATGATATGTTAAATTTCAAACACATTAGAGAATAACGCACAAGAGTTTAATATGTGTGGTAATCAAAAACTACGAGTATGTCTTCACTGTTTATGGTTGTAGTTTACCATGTGACACGGAACTGATTCACGAGTTTAAATGGTGGCAAAAAACTTTATTGGAGTTGTTGGTGAGCAAGCCTGCTGGGCAGGCGAAACGCGTCCGACTCTTAACAGCTGACATAAAATTATATTTCCAAACGACACGGCGTCGACATTCCATTTATTTGGAGTTCGTATCATATTACTGGACCGGGCTTCGGAGGTCCATTAACGCCGACGCGCCTTGCGTTCAGGAGGTGGTGGGTTGCAGAAGCAAGTTTGAAACCCAATGTGTATATATATATATGTATATGTATGTATATATATATCTTTATATTATCTACTGGCGGTCGCCAGTAGATAGTTATAGTTAGGACCGAGTTCCCATAGGAAATCTGAAAATTCTATTTTGAATAACTTTGGCGCCGGTTGACTTATCTTCGTGAAATTTTCAAAACTAATGGGGCGCTCAGCTCAGCTCCTACCCTGAAAGTCTCGGGGTGATTCGTCAAGCGGGGGCTGAGAAAAAAGGGGGGTCCTAAAACACGTTTTCCCCATGCATTTTCCCATAGGACCTTTAGTCGAAGGTACAGCCCGAACGGCTGAACAGAATTACTTGAAATTTGGCAAAGAGGTTGTCCACAGGTCTGGCATGTGCCTTTTGCATATATGGTGTCAATCTGTTCAGTAGTTCCTGAGAAAAGTGCAGTTAAAAGTACATAAATATCTATATGCGCACACAGTGCGCGCACCGTGCACGCACCAAATGTCAGCGAGCGTACTTCTGATTGGTGGTTAGATGTCAGTCAACATTCCAATCGGTCGAAATCAGGAAGTGTCGGACGCCATTTTGTGTGTGAGAAAGAAAGGTGGAGAACGTGAAAACGGGGCAGGATAGAGAGTTCCTGACCCCCTAGCCTTTGTCAGGGGGTCCCTGAAGCACCCCAAAGGGTGAAAAAAACATTATTTTTTTTCAAAAAACTCGCGGGGTGCGCGCTCGGTGCGCACACGGTGCGCGCACTGTGAAAAACCCTTAAAAAAAAAAAATTTAAACTGTTCATAAGTTTATAGAAGATATTAACTATGCTGTTCAACTTTATCCAAATTAAAAAAAAAGGAGCTGAGCCATTCCATATTACAGGATACAGTCAGTCTATAACTATATACATAGGTAGTTTATTATAAAATAAATATATAAAAAATATAATAATACATACATAAATTAGCATTTAACAAACCTTACAAATTCACTAAAAGAACCATAGGTTTCACACACGTTATAGTTAGAAATTAGCATTTAAAAAACCTTGCAAATTAACTTAAAAAACCATAGGTTTCACACACGTTATAGTTAGGAATTAGCATTTAAAAAACCTTGCAAATTCACTGAAAAAACCATAGGTTTCACACACGTTATAGTTAGGAATTAGCATTTCAAAAACCTTGCAAATTCACTGAAAAAACCATAGGTTTCACACACGTTATAGTTAGGAATTAGCATTTCAAAAACCTTGCAAATTCACTGAAAAAACCATAGGTTTCACACATGTTATAGTTAGCTGGACATTTCACTCGCGCGACCGCAATCCACTGCTGATGAAGTCACATATTACATCACTGTATTCACTAATATACTGTTAATAAGTCAGTTATACAATTAATTTTACAAAAAAAACCATCATTTAGACACTTATTTACCCATTTATTCTTCCATTAACGTTTAGATATACATATATAAAAAAAATTATTTTTCAGAAAGACACATATTCACTGGATGATGTCATCAGTGATGTCATCAGTGATGTCATTTGAGATGTCATCAGTGATGTCATGAGTGATGTCACTGACCATGTCATGAGTGATGTAATATATGACGTCATCAGCAGTGGATTGCGGTCGCGCAAGTTATAGTTAGCTGAACTAACTATAACGGGGGAATTTCAATGGTTTTGTACGAGTGAAATGTCCAGCTAACTATAACATGTGTGAAACCTATGGTTTTTTCAGTGAATTTGCAAGGTTTTTGTTAGTTCAGCTAACTATAACTCGCGCGCCCGCAATGCACTGCTGATGACGTCACATATTACATCACTCATGACATGGTCAGTGACATCACTCATGACATCACTGATGACATCTCAAATGACATCACTGTGAGTAACTTTATGGATGAGTGGCGTTGTGTAACAGGATGTATAGGTGTATGAGTACATATGATGAGTGAGTACATGTATGAGTGACTGTATAGGACTGTTGGTGAATGCGTGGATGTGGATCTTACAATTACTGAATAGGTAACTGGTATTGGTATGTCCATTGTTTTGAAAATTTTAATTTCTATTTTTGAATGTGTGTATCAAAGGTTATATTAGGGGGAGAGGAAGTCTGCCACTCTATCACAAGGATGATGTCATCAGTGATGTCATCAGTGATGTCATCAGTGATGTCACTGACCATGTCATGAGTGATGTAATATGTGACGTCATCAGCAGTGCATTGCGGGCGCGCGAGTTATAGTTAGCTGAACTACCTATAACGGGGAATTTCTATGGTTTTGTACGAGTGAAAAGTCCAGCTAACTATAACGCCCCTGAAACCTATGGTTTTTTCAGTGAATTTCTAAGGTTTTTCAAATGCTAATTCCTAGCTATAACGTGCCTGAAACCTATGTTTTTTTCAGTGAATTTCAAACGTTTTTTAAATGCTAATTTCTAGCTATGCCTACAGAGATAGGACATGTGAAGAAAGAAGGAAAAACGCACAGAAAGAAAAAAAAGAAATGCAGAAAGAAGCAACAGAAGTCCTCAAAGACGAAGAAAAGTGCAGGAAGAAATATAACGTGCAGAAAGAACAAACAGAAGAGCAGAAACAAGCCTTGTTGCAAAATCATCCTGTACCCTCAATTTTTTCAGACGGATTCTGGTGGTAACTGAGTCTGACTAACCAGTCCTAGAGCCAGTGCTATGTTAAAAGACACTCAGAATACAGTGAAAACACCTACATACACTAGGGCACACTATGTGTTGGGGTCCCCCTGTGATTAGCATGACCTCCTCTGTAAGCCCCTAGTATATAATAGGGCAGGGGATTAAAACTATCTCTTAAAACGCACCACAGGGCGTGTTTGAACACGTCACCTCATGCCCCGTCCCCTCCCTTCCCCACTGTGTAAACACGCCCTGTAGCCGTTTTAAGTTGGGAGATTAAGTCCCCTTAAATCCTGAGGGTCCCTAGGGTCCAACTAGACCACTAGGTACCTCCAGTAAGCGCCACAGAGCTGCGTTGCAGAGAGGTGTAAAAAGTGGCACGGCCTGCACCACCTCTCTGCAACACAGAGCAGTGGTGCTTACTGGAAGCACCTGGTGGGCTAGTTGGACCCCAGGGTCCCTCAGGAATGAAAGGGAATTATTTCCCCAACTTAAAAACGCGCCACAGGGCCTGTGGGCGTTCTGAGTTGAGAGATTAAGTCCCCTTGAATCCTAAGGGTCCCTAGGGTCAAACTAGCCCACTAGGTACCTCCAGTAAGCGCCACAGAGCTGCGTTGCATGGAGGTGTAAAAAGGGGCGTGGCCTCAGAACACCTGTCTGCAACGCAGCTCCCTGGCGCATACTGGAGATACCTGTTGGGCTAGTTGGCCCTCAGGGACCCTCAGTATTGAAGGGGAATTAATTCCTCAACTTACAACTGGCCAGGAGGCGCGTTTGCAGAGTGCTGCAAGGAGGGGGCGTGGCCTCCGGCGCGATGCCGGTCTTTTATTTATTTATTTTTAAGAAGGAGGGCTGTGTGGCCCTCCCAAGGCCTTAATCGGCCCCGGGGACCCCATCCCCCAGGTCATGGCCTTTTTTAAATTTTTTTATTCTTTAGGAGGGGGGCTGTGTTGCCCCCCTCCTCAGGCCACTTATGGCCCCGGGGACCCCATCCCCCGGGGCCGGCCTTTGTTTTTGTTTTTTTTTTTAAATATATATTTATAGAAACACCTAGGACATGCTGGACAAACCGTATGTACCTATCACCATGACGATTTGCGTGATATTTATTAAAAGGCGACTATGCATACAATGAATCCACGTAGAATGTATTCACACTGCTAGTGAAGCTCTGACATGTCTGACACCCTACCGTGCCTAATCCCGGCGCCCCCGCTGGTGGGTACTCTCCAAGTAGACACCCTTGTCGTTTATTTATACAAACATGGGTAGCTATTGACGGGCACATTTAATACACATGCACACCAAGCCATTCAAAGGGGATTCGACAAAAATTCGACCAAACTATGCAAGAAACCACCTCACGGTTAATAAAACACACATCCACCGCCGGATGTGTAACACTTTTTATTTTACTCTCTGGAAAGGAGACAAACCTCACTTGACACAGAGTGCTCCTGGCTGAGCCCAATGCTGTGTTACACCAACCAGTGCCCGCCGAGTGCCACACACCTCTGTGTTGTATTCCACCAGCTAGTGCGTATGCTATGACACTCTCTAGCCCATGTGCACTGTAACACCACCCCTTGAATATGTCATGCCACACTTGCCTTCGCACGGGTTATATTGCCCCATCTAACGTGCCTTCCTCGATGCCTATGTTATAAAGCACAGCGCTATGCCATACATATTACAATCTGGGATCCATATCTTTGTCACAGTGCATATGCAATGTTACACTACCCAGCACATATTTTATATTACAACTTTAGAGACTACTTAGGTTACACAACACTGCCCTGTGCATATTACACTCCAAGGCGCATATCACATAGCAAGCGCTAGTGCCTGTGCTATCTCGCGCTCTCCAATGAATCTGTCATTGCGCACAATGTATTGCATATTATATTTCACGCCCCGGTTCATCTTATATCACACTTTTTGGTGCATAGTTTATACCATATACTATATCTAGTTTTCATTTTCAGCCGTGCTCTCAGGACTATGTTCTATATAACACTGCGTCCACCTACCCTTTTCACGGGCATTACATTTTGCGATGGGGGGTGGAGGGTCAGGGGATGTTTTCTGCCAAGTGAGCCCGGAGTCACAGTCCCAAACGTCCTCTTCTTCCTGAATAAAAGTGAGATTATGCTGCATACTTGTTCATATTTTACGTAGTTCGCACAGACACACATTTTAAAAACAATAAAGTTCCTAATACCCACCTTCTATGAACAGTTAGCTTGCTGCCCCATCCACCTCCTCCCTATCCTCTGTTGTCTGAATCCATGGACTAGCCTCCTCCCACCTGCCATGCATGGTCTGATGTGCTGCCACTGCCCTGCATTTAGCATGATGTACCAGTCCACTCATCCTGCCCTCCATTGCCCAATTTTATGGCCCATCATTGACGTCCTGCTTAGCCTCTGTGCTTTGCTTGCTGCCCCTATTCTCCTTCCCCCTGCCCTCCGATGTCTTTGTGCATGCCCCTGCTCCATCCTTTTTGACCACCATGTTCCATGGACCTGCCACTCCTATCTACTCTGATTGTTCTGTTGAGCTGCCACTCCCCTACCACCTGCCTAGCATTGTCAGATGACTGTAACCTGTCCCTGCCACCTCCACCCTGCCTGTCCACATGCCATGCCCCTATCCCCTTCTTCCTGTCCTCCATGGTTCATTTTACTGCCACACCCTTCTGCCCTCCCTGGTCTGTTGTGCTGCAACTGCTCCTCCTGCCTGCCCCACGCGGTCTGTTGTGAGGCCCGTTCCCCTGAACTCTCTTGTCTGTGCCCAGGTCCTGACCCTCCCTTCTATCCTCCATGGTCCTTTGTGCATGCCCCTGCACCCTCCTTCCCGCTTGCCATGCATGGTCTTCTGTGCTGCCATGGCCCCTCCCACCTTCCCTGTGTGGTCAGCTAGCTGCTCCTGACCCCCTCCCACCTTCCCTCCATGGTCTGTGTGTATGCCATCATAGTCTCACTGTTGCTCTCTATGGTGTGTCTTGTTTCTAGTGCCCATCCTGCCTGACCTCCATGGTCATCTTGCTGCTCCTGCCCCCTTGCCCCCAGCCCTCTGTTTCCATGTGCAGACCCCTATTCCCTCCCTCCTGGTTTGTCGGTTCCATTGTAATGCCCCTGATCCGTCCCTCCTGCCCTTTATGGTCTGTTATGCTGCAGCTTTTTCTCCTGTCTGTCCATTATGGTCAGCTAGCTACCATTGCCTCTCTCCCCTCTGTTGTCTGTTGTCCATGTGCATGGTCCTGTCCCCTCCCTATTGCTTGCTATGGATTGTTGTGCTGCACTCCCGTCCCGCATGCCCTGTGTGGTGTATTGTGCTGCTGCAAACCCTGATGCCTGCCCTGTAGGGTCAGTTTGGTGCACCTCTCAATGTCCCTCCTGTCCTCTGTTATCCGAGTCCATGTCCCTACCCCAATTCCTCCTGCCTACCATGATCCAATGTACCATACTTGCGAACATTTTGAACTTGGTAAGAGGGAGATTTCGAAATAAAACTGGGGTATTGATTTTCCCCTTTGAGTTACATTGAAAAAGAGGAGATTGTAGACAGGAAACAGATCAAGTAAAGCCCATTTGAGCTTAAAAACATTGGACGTTTCCTGGCTGAAACGGGTCTGTTGGCATGTATGGTTGTATGACCACTGCCTCTTCCTTCTGCCCACAATGGTCTATTATATTGCCACAGCCTCTCTTGCCAGTCCTGTATTGTTGGTTTGTTGCCCCTGCCCCCCTTTCCACTGCCCTCCATCGTCTGTGGTGCTGCCACTGCCCTTCCTGCCTGCCTAGTGTGGTCAAACTGTTGCCTCTGCACTCTCCTACCTGCCTTCAATTTTCAGAGTCCGTGCCACTGGCCTCTGCCTCTCAACAGTATCCCAATGAACAACTAGATTGCTAACATTCTATATTTATTACAAAAGTGTGGAATGCCTGAGTTCATCTTGATGTAATCAAAACTGTAATGCCTAGAGCATTTCCTTTAGAAATTACATATATGAGAGGGTCTTATTTGCATCAAAATTATGGTTAGTGCTCTAAAAAACTAAAATGAGGACATATTTTCTGAGTTTTCAAATAGCGACAAAGAACTTTTAAATTATTTGTAATCTTAGTTTTTTTTATCCAGTTGACCACTTGATTAAATGTTGCATCCAAGGGGAGAGGGTGTGGTGTTACTTCCAGAGCTGCAGACTTTGCAACTGGGGAACCAGGTTGGAGTTTCTGCTTCAGCTCAACATTCTGTGATTCTGGTCAAATCACTTAATCTCCCCGTGTCTACAACCAAAATGAATTTGATCTTGTGTGATGTAACCAATGTTCATGTAAAGCACTCCAATACCTGACAAGTCTGCACTATATAAAACTGCGAATACACAAAAAATAAGTGTTTTGCACACTTCTGTCATTGGGCTACATTTGGGCTACATCTGGGTGATATTTGGGCTACATTTGGGCTCTTTTGTCTCTGGTGGCCATTTTAGGAGATTTATTTGTTATGAAGTTTCCTAATTTCCTCATTTACTGCAGACTCCTCAGTAGGAAATGCTTTCAGTTTTTTACTTTGATTCCATCGAGAAGGTATTCAGATATGTCACACATTTGCCATAAATTCTGAATGTTAGCACTCTAGTTGCTCATTAGATCACTGTAGTAAAGCTACTGCTCACCACGGAAGTCTGCTGCTAGTATTAGAAGTGCATGTTTCAGTCTGCATATCAGAATTTTTTAATGAAATAGAAGAGGATTTGAGAAGTCACTCAAAATGTGCCCTAATTTTTCTTTCTTCAGCACTAATCATAATTTCTATGGCAAAATGAAACCCTTCATTGTGTTCCTTTTTAAATTAAATGTTTTAAGTGTTACCAGTTTATTCCAATCAAGATGGCTTGAGGTGTGCCATACTTTTGTCATAAGTAAGACAGTAAGCACTCTAGTTGTTCTTAAGAACACTCTGGGACATTCTGTCATAGGGCTATACTTGGGCTACATCTGGGTGATATTTGGGCTACATTTGGGCTCTTTTGTCTCTGGTGGTCATCTTGGGAGATTATTTTTGTTATGAAGTTTCCTAATTTCCTCATTTACTGCAGTCTCCTCAGTAGGAAATACTTTCAGTTTTTTACTTTGATTCCATCAAGAAGGCATTCAGATGTGTCACACATTTTCCCTAAATTCTGAATGTTAGCACTCTAGTTGCTCATTAGATCACTGTAGTAAAGCTACTGCTCACCAGGCAAGTCTGCTGCTAGTATTCAAAGTGCATGTTTCAGTCTGCATGTCAGAATGTTTTTATGAAATAAAAGAGGATTTCAGAAGTCAAAATGTGCCCTAGTTTTTCTTTCGGTGTGGACATGGTATGTCAATAGATATGGGTTAGTTCAGTATCTGGTGATGGACATAAGTAGTTTACTTAATAAGATGATATTTAATATATCCACTATATTAGTGGAACCCTTGCAGTGTAGCCACTGCGCTTGATGAGGTTTTAGGAGACAAGGGTACCCCGATATGTGAACCTGGGGTGATAATGAAGAGTTAAGAACAATGGTTCAAGGATGGCCCAAAAGGGTCCAATAGAAAAGGTGACCCAGGCAGGGTCACTTGTTTTTTAAGATAAGTGAAATCAATTCCGTAGGGAGCAGGAGACAAAGTACGTAAAGGGTCATGTAGGTCAAAAGATAGCAGGTATTTATTTAAACAAAGTCAATTTTAGAATGCTCACAAAATAAGAAAAGCGTGGTGTGAAATAGTGATAGTAGTTTTTAAAAAGACATCGCATTGACAACAATATAGTAGTTGAATTCCATAATTGATCTTTACAAGTTATAAAGAATTCATGTTGTGGGGTGGTCGACGGCGTTTCGAACCCAATTATTGGGGTTCATCTTCAGGACAGTGGTGAGCATGTATTTTGAAGTTAAACTGCCCGTAAAGTTCCTAGAGTCTCCAAAGTGGGAGGCAGGGGCTTCAAAGGTTAATTATTTGAAAACAAGCAGCTTGGCAGTACATAGATCCGCCTGGAGAATGTAATTTTCTTTAGAGGGGCGACAGGGCAGTGAATGGGAGCCTGAGGCCGAGCAGTCAGAGACGTCCTGCAGCTGTTGGGGCTGGCTGATGAATGCGTTTTTCTTTCTGCAGCACTAATCATAATTTATTTGGCAAAATGAACCCCCTCATTTTGTTCCTTTGTAAATTAAATGTTTTAAGTGTTACCACTTTATTCCAATCAAGATGGCTTCAGGTGTGCCATACTTTTGTCATAAGTAAGACTGTTAGCGCTCTAGTTGTTCTTTAGAGCACTCTGGGAAGCTGCAGTAGAACACAAAGGAATCAACTGACAGTCTCTGCCCTTGTTGGATGTACATGTTTTACTGAGAATGTCAGACTTCATTCTTACATGACTGAGAAAATAATGTGAATTTACAGAAAATATGCTCTCAGTTTAGCTTATAGATCACCTTCCAAACCTCATATCACAGCAGAAGGCTTTTTCACATGGTAAAATCACCTTAGAACACACCACAAATCCTAAAATGAGTATGGTACCATCAACAAATGATTTATAATGTAACTAAAGTCTTAAAACCTTCTATTAACTGCAATGCTTTTTAATGAGGTGCTATCATGTATATTGGTCCCAAGATGGCTGCCAACACTTCTTGGATGAAGTACTGACAGCCAATCAGATCTCACGATGAGATGTGTGGTTAGGCTCCGCCCAGATATGTATGTGATTTTACTTTTGATTTTCTCTGGAACTACTGAACAGATTGACACCATATATGCAAAAGGCACATGCCTGACCTGAGGACTACCTCTTTGCCAAATTTCAAGTAATTCTGTTCAGCCGTTCGGGCTGTACCTTGGACTAAAGGTCCCTATGGAAAATTGCATGGGGAAAACGCGTTTTGGGACCCCCCTTTTTTCTCAGCCCCCGCTTGACGAATCACCCCGAGACTTTCAGGGTAGGAGCAGAGCGCCCCACCTATTTTGAAAATTTCGCGAGGATTCGTCAACCGGCGCCAAAGTTATTCCAAATAGAATGTTGCGGATTTCCTATGGAAACACGGTCCTAACTATAACTATCTACTGGCGACCGCCAGTAGATTATATATATATATATATATATATATATATATATATATATATATATATGTCCTAACTATATCTACCTACTGGCAACCGCCAGTAGGTAATATATATATATATATATATATATACACACATACATACATACATAGAGCTCAGAGACTGTTTTTTTCCCAGCACAGTGTTACGGTTTCAACCTAACCATGTTCAAAATCAGCCTCTTACTTTGCCAGAAGTCCCGCTTTGTCCCCTTGTCTACTTCTAAAGAAGGAGATGGTGTTTTTGATATATATATACATATCTATATATCATATATATATATATATATATCATCCAATGAATCCTCCTATGATACACTTAATCAGTCAGTTATACAATCAATTTTTCAAAAACAAATCATCCATTTAGACACTTATATACCCATTTATTCTTCCATCGACCTTGAGATATACATATATCCCTTATAACTTCTGCCTTCAGATAATGCTGAGTATTAATGGCAAGTTTCACTGGGGTTATAACATGCAGCGAAAATCAAGCCTTTTTGTAAAGACATAACAATGCTGCAGCGGTGATCGCCGGCCTCAAACGAACTGCTATTCTTACAGACGGGAAACTTTGTTGTTAGCCGGATGGCTACAACACTGAACAACAGAACGTCGGACGTAAGAAGCATTTATATTCACAACTTTGTACGCCAGTTTTGCCTGTGTGCTAGCCTGTTATAACCCCAGTGAAACTTGCCATTAATACTCAGCATTATCTGAAGGCGGAATTTATAAGGGACTTTTATCATTAAGGCTACAAAGCAGACGAAAGGTCAATGAATAATCATATCTGTTGATACATCACGGAGAAAATGATGGCCACAGCCATGGGGAAATGGAAAGTGAAATGCACGGAGTTGATGGACTCCTCGTTTTTTGAACAAATAAATGAAAGCAATGTAGAATCTGGAAATAAGACCTACCGCCATAAATCGGACGCTAAAAGTAAAATAAGAGCATGGGAAAAACTTTCAAAAAAAGAAATAAATAAATGGTGGGAAGTGGTATCATTGAAAAAATATCTGGAGGTGCAACGAGTGCCCAGAGGCTTGCGAATACATCTAATGCCAAGCCATCAAGACACCAGTAATAATTTGCTCCAAGAATAGGGCGATTATATTTTAAATTCACCCCTAGGACTAATGGCAATTTTAGTAAAGCATCTAGAAATTGCACTTGAGAAAATTAAAGTACAAGTGAAAACATTGGAAATTGAAATTTCCAAATTTGATCTGAACTCTGATATGATCAAATTCAAGGAAAATTTGGAACAACAAATCGATAAACATGAGGAAAGAGTACAACGACGCAAACATTCAAAATTCCAAAGAGATAAAGATGACTATACAACTGGAAGAATCTTTAACTATGCAAAGAAATCTTTAACATCAACTGATGCAAGTGAGGGGGAACCAGATTTCAGTGGTAAAGAAAAAACAAAAATATCTTTTTGGGGGGATATGCGGTTAGTGCTGCAGCAAAAGCAATGGGAGCAACACATGAGCAACCAACCGCCAAACTACAGCGGAAAAGGAAAAGGCCCGACACGAGGCCAACGCAGACAAAAAGGAAACAAACCAGGAGAGGAAAAAAGAGCAGACAAACAAGAACAGTTGGGAACCTTGACGCGCAGTATGAGGCAGAGGAGATTGTAATGGATGAACTGCAAATAGTTAACTTATCCAATCCAACCATGACACCAACTGAAATCAAAGTAAGAAAGCATGGCTTAAACTGTTGTCCCCTCAAACGGATGGATTTAGCTCAGAATAGTATTGACATATATCAATATGTAAGAAAAATAAAGTTTGCAAAAATCTTTGCTGAGAATAAGAAAATGCGTGAATATAAAAAACCAGTACAAACAACCACTGAAATACTTACAGCAAAAGATGCCAAACCTCTACTAACTTTAATTATTTTGGATAACACCAATCGAGATGACGATATTGAACTGGCCACAGTATGCGAACAAATTGGCTCAAGTTTAAGTGGCATGAAACCGAAATCAAAATTTTAACCCCAATTGCCTCCAGGAAATAAAATCGACATCTTCCAGGAAGCAGTAACACAAGATATTTACAAAATTAAACCATCCAAGTACAAAATAATTTAACGAAAGAAGAGAGAACTGCAATATGGAACTTGACACAAGATGACCAATTAGTAATAAAGATCGCGGACAAGATCGGAAATATTATTATTTGGGATAAAAAAGATTATATCAAAGAAGCACATTCTCAATTGAACAACCTTGAGTATTATGCCAAATTGAAATCAAAACCAATACTTGAATTTAATAAAACCTGGGATACACAACTTGATAAACGGCACAACATGAATCTCCTTGATGAAGATGAAGTCAAGTATTTAAGAACAGAATCTCCAATCACTGCAACAATTTATTTCCTACCCAAAATACATAAACATGCCACAAAACCCCCAGGGCGACCGATAATTGCAGCCAATGGAGCCTTATTGGAAGCAGCTGCAAATTATGTAGATTTTTTCTGTTGCCTTTTGTTCAGAATTTAACATCTTATATTAAAGATACAAGTGACTTTTTAAGGCACATACAAGACATCCCATGGCAGAACTCCTACAAATTGATAAGAATGGATGTAGTTTCACTCTACTCTAACATTGAAAACCACATAGGATTGACAGCTTGTAAATACTTTCTGGGCAAACACAATATTCAATATGAAAAACATAATGAAATGTTGTTACAGATGATTGAAAACTGCCTGACCAAAAATGTTTTCCTATTTGGAGATGAACTATACATTCAATCAAAAGGGACGGCCATGGGATTTTCTTTTAGTCCCAGTTATGCCAGCCTGGCAATGGGCTGGTGGGAGCAGCACCTTGCCTGGCACCCGAATCATGATGAGCATGTCAACAAGACAGTGAGCTGGCTTAGATTCATAGACGATCTTTACATAATTTGGGACGGCACAGAACTAGACTTCAAACAATATTATGAGATACTTAACAATACAGAGGCAAATCTACGATTCACCTATGAGATCAACCAGGAAAGAGTAACCTTTCTGGATACTGAAATTTATGTTAAAGAAGCAAGAATACATACGCCCTTGCACAGCAAAAAAACAGATACTAATGCAGTTTTGCATGCACAGAGCTTCCACCAAAACTCATTGATTCAGAACATTCCATATGGGGATTTCTGACGCATAAAAAGAATATGCTCAGAGGAAGAAGAGTGGCAAAAACACAGAGATCAACCAGCACAAAGATTCAGATGCAGGGGATACAAAGAGAAAATAATAACGAGATGCAGAAGGAGAGCAGAATCGGAAACAAGAGATGAAATAATCAAGGAAAAATTGCCAACGAAGGAAACAAATAAAATTTGTTTGATTACCACACTGTCTCAAGAAGCTCAAGAGATAAAAGATATTCTGAAAAAGAACTGGAGAATTCTACAATGGGATCCTACATTAACAACCATCATAGGTGATCATCCAAACGTTCCATTTAGGAGGGCACCAAATTTGAAAGACACTCTTGTTCAAAGTCACTTTTGGAAGAAGAAAAACAAATCATCCCAATGGCTACAGACAACTGGCTTTAATAAATTCCATAATTGCAAAGTTTGTCAGATTGCAAGCAACACCAAAGAGATAGTTTGGGCAAACAAAAAGGTATGGAAAATTCAGAAACTAATAACTTGCAAAACACAGTTTGTAGTTTATGTGATAGAGTGTCTATGCCACCTGAAGTACGTTGGAAGTACAATTTACGAACTCAAGAAACAAATTCTCGAACATGTGAGAGCCACCATAGCCAAAGACCGAAGCAATGCGGTGGCTAAATATATGGACCAAGCACATAACAGTGACTGGAAACAATTGAGATTCTATGGCATTGAGTTAGTTGAACAACATGTCAGAGGGGGAAACTGAGAGAGAAAATTGCAACAAAAAGAATCGCGACAAATACTTGCACTCCGTATATACATGCCGCAAGGTCTTAACCAGGATGAAGAAGTTTACGTACATTTATAATGAACAACTAATACGTTTCGCTTACCATGTAAAGGGGCTCTTGCCCTAATTTTAAAGTCACTAAATTTTGTTTTATTTTTTGTATAAATTCTTTCACGTTTTGGCACAATTGGCAAATTGGCATAAATGATGCAAATCAGTTACTCGGGTCCACCAGAGCACATAGCACTGTAATAATTCCCACTAGAGGGTACTACAAACACACAGCCATACATAAAAAAAAAACTGTATAGCTTGAGAGATCTCATTGTATTAATTATTGTGTTTAAAATTACCGGACATGGTAAAACCCCACTAGAGGGGAGAAACACAAAGATAGGTACATACATATACATATAAATGTTTGGTTTAAGAGATCACAGTAACTTTATTTGAAAATTCTAAGTTGCCACTTACAGATTACCAAGTTTTAAACTACTGGGATGAGAATGCAAAGTGCCCTGTTTATTTTGTTTATTTTATAAAAAATGGTTTGGCAGGAAGTCATGTGACTTTTTCAAAAAAATAAGTATGCCTGGTAACTATCGAAATCTAACCGTGACCAAGGTCTCATGGAGACCGAAACGCGTTGGTGTGGGACTGTGGATTAACCTGTGTTTTGTGATTTTGGAGGATTAATAAACGCTTTGAAAACCTTTCGAGAGTGCGCTCTGTGTGTCCTTTGTACAAGGGAGGATTCATTGGATGATATATATATATATGATATATACAATACATATGTATATATATATCAAAAACACCCTCTCCTTCTTTAGAAGTAGACAAGGGGACAAAGCGGGGCTTCATGAAGCCGTTTATTCAGACTTCTGGCATGACGGGTTTTGGCGATAGCCTTTCTCAAATGCCTCGGGTGCTTGGGGTTTCTTTTTTTCAGTCTTTTATATTCTGCCCCTCCTTCTAAAGTAGCGTGGTGCACACCTGAGCCACATTTCATCAGAGAACACTCAAGCAGTTCAGTGTTTAAAGACTGCAAACCCCATCATGCAGTTTGTTTGTGGCACGGATCAATGTCTCTGTCAGACGGATTTTTAAATTACTCAAAGTAAGAGGCTGATTTAGAAGGTGGTTAGGTTGAAACCGTAACACTGTGCTGGGAAAAAAACAGTCTCTGAGCCCTATGTATGTATGTATGTATGTGTATATATATATATTCACTGAAAAAACCATAGGTTTCACACAAGTTATAGTTAGCTGTACATTTCACTCGTAAAAAACCAATGAAATTCCACGTTATAGTTAGTGCAGGCAACTATAACTCACGCGACCGCAATCCTCTGCTGATGCTAATACTGTATTTAGACACTTATTTGCCCATGTCTTCTTCCATTAAATTTTAGCTATACATATATTACAAATATTTTTTTTTCATAAAGACACATATGTCATTAGCAGAGGATTGCGGTCGCGTGAGTTATAGTTGCCTGCACTAACTATAACGTGGAATTTCATTGGTTTTTTACGAGTGAAATGTACAGCTAACTATAACTTGTGTGAAACCTATGGTTTTTTCAGTGAATTTGCAAGGTTTTTTAAATGCTAATTCCTAACTATAACGTGTGTGAAACCTATGGTTTTTTCAGTGAATTTGTACGTTTTTTTAAATGCTAAGTTACTTTACGCCGTTCGTGCCGTGCGCGCCCACTTCACGCAGTTCGATCCGTGCGCGCCCGGTGCGCTTCGCGCACCGTGCATGCACAGTGAGCACGCGGTGCGCTTCGCGCACCGCGCGCCCACTTAATGCAGTTAGTGCCTTGCACGCACGGTGGGCACGCGGTGCGCTACGCGCACCGCGTGCCCACGTTAGGCTGGATGGGCCATGTACGCACGATGCCCTTCGCGCACCGTCCGCACACGGATGACATATTATGCGCTTCGTTCAGAAAGGTTTTCTATTAAATGTTCAATGAATGTCAGATGTGCCATGCACAAAAGGTGGCCTGCGGGCACCTTTTGCACACGGGGGGAGGGAAAATTTGGATTTCGTTTTTTTTTATTTAATTTTTTACCGTACGCGTACGGTAAGCATAATCGGCGTTTTTTCAAAAAAAAATTTTTATTTTTTGGCCTTGGAGGGATTTCTGGCAAACCATAACCAGGGCAGGGTGGTTAGGAGCTGTCTAGCCTGCCCCCTTTTTATGATATCCAACTTTGTTTTTCCTCCACCCCTCCGAGTGCAAGAGAGAAAATGGCGGCCGACACTTCCTTGTTTCGACCGATTCGAATGTTTACTAAGATCTAACAGCCAATCAGAATCGCGCTCGCGCACGGCACCATACGCGTACGGTAAGCTTACGGTGCGCGCTCGGAGCGCGCTTACAGATATATATATTGATTTAAACGCTATTTTCTCAGGAACTACTGAACAGATTTACACCAGACCTACAAAAGGCACTTCCTTGACCTGAGGACTACCTCTCTGCCAAATTACAAGTAATTCTGTTCAGCCGTTCGGGCTGTAGCTGTGTCTAAAGGTCCTATGGAAAAATGCATGGGGAAAACGCGTTTTGGGACCCCCCTTTTTTCTCAGCCCCCGCTTGATGAATCCCCCCGAGACTTTCAGGGTAGGAGCGGAGCGTAGCGCCCCATTAGTTTTGAAAATTTCGCGAGGATTCGTCGACCGGCGCCAAAGTTATTCCAAATAGAATGTTGCGGATTTCCTATGGAAACAGGGTCCTAACTATAACTACCTACTGGCGACCGCCAGTAGGTAATTACCCACTGGCGGTTGCCAGTAGGTAGATATAGTTAGGACATATATATATATATATATATATATATATATATATATATATATATATACATACATATATTCAGGGGCGTTATAGTTAGCTGGACTTTTCACTCAAAACCATTGAAATTCCCCCATTATAGTTAGTTCAGCTAACTATAACTCACACGCCCGCAATGCACTGCTGATGACGTCACATATTACTTCACTCATGACATGGTCAGTGACATCACTCATGACATCACTGATGACGTCTCAAATGACATCACTGATGACATCACTGATGATATCATCCAGTGAATGTATGTTTTTCTGAAAGTTACATATGTTTTATATATGTATATCTCAAGGTCGATGGAAGAATAAATGGGTATATAAGTGTCTAAATGGATGATTTGTTTTTGAAAAATTGATTGTATAACTGACTGATTAAGTGTATCATAGTAAATACATGGCTTAGTGAGTAATGTTTAAATATGTAAATATCTATTTCAGTCTCTCACTTTGTGTATAAGTGGCTGCATGGGTTGGTGAGTAGCTACATGGGTGTCTATATAGGTTATTAGTTGTTTTTTTGAGTATCAGTATGAGTGTCTGAGTGTTTGTTTGGTTCGGTGGGGGGTATTACGTAGTGCATAGGTGCATGAATGAGTGACTCACTGTTTGTATGTGTTGAAGACAGCATGTGTGCAGGACTGTATGGGTGGATGAGTTTGTGCATGGGTGTGTTAGTGAGTGAATGACTGTCTCAATAGTGTCTTTAGAGTAACTACATATGTTTTAAATTAGTATATGTGACTATTGGTGTATATAAGTGAGTATATGTGAGAGTGAGAGATTGAAAGAGTTCCTGTATGAATAGGTATGTGCTTCTATAAGTGATTGTTTAAAAGACTAAGTATGTGTAAGTTTCTGTAGAAGTAAGTAAAATACCGGGAATGTTCAGTAAGAAAAAGAATCAAAACAGCGATAAGACAACAGCTAATCAAGTTAATTGGACAGATGGTGTTGATCGTATAGTCAAGGTTATCGCCAATGAGAATGTGTCTACCCCAGATTGATACTTTTGCCTCTTCCTGTGCTAGAGTGGTTGTGAATGAGGGGACCGGGGGTATTACAGACGGGAATTTGAATGCGGTATTGGCGGACCATATTTTATATCACCCCCCGGCACCAACCACCTCTGTCAGTGCTCTTCAAATGCAAGTGAACTCAGCTGTGCCTGCTGGAATCAATACACAGGAGGTCCCAGTATTTGTGGGGGAAACAGATTCAGATACAGTTGACTCCGCAGGGAACTTCTAATCTATGTCGGATTTATCCAACGCTCTGGAATCCGAGAGTCTTGAAGGGGACACAGATCGCTACGGGGAGACGGGCGATGCTGCGAGTGCTAACAGTTTGAGCAGCTCAGTTCAGGATCTCAGGAGTTCTCCAGATGAAGACGACGAGGAAGCAGAGGGCCCATTGGTCATCCCAGAATGGGAGACAGAGGAAAATACCGTGTTGACGGTACAAGGAACTAGTGGTGGCTCTCCTACTATTAGGTCTTCAATGAATACAGTCGACTCCCAGACCCCTGTGATCACGCTGGGTACATTATATCAGGTTATGCTCCAGCATCGAGAAGAAACTAGAACCGAGAATTTACGAACACAAGGGGCTGTACGTAAGTTGCAAAACAACCTAAGGCGTGTGGCTAGATCGTGTAATGAAATGATTGCCAGTGTGGTTGAAGTTGAAGGTAGGATTTCTGAAATTGAAGACACGATGAACACCCAAAAACTACAGCTATCTTCCTTGGAAGACTTAAAGGAAGAAATTAACTGGAAGTTGATTGACCTAGAAAACAGATCACGCCGTAATGATTTACGTATTTTGGGTATTCCTGAGGGGAGTGAGGGGGGGAACGTTAGGCAATTTGTTACGGAGCTCTTTGTGGAAGCCTTTCCAGAATTATTGCATTGGAAGTGGGACTCCAAAGGGCTCACAGATTTCCGTTTCAAAGGAACACTAGATCCGGCAGTAATGTGAAACCAAGAGCTATACTGATATGTCTGAATAATATTTTGGCTAGAGAGGCCCTGTATGATTTGACTAGACCGGATCGAAAGCGTAGGGGGAAGGGCTTGGAATTCTTTGTTCGGCCTGATTACTGTCATGCCACTGTACAACAACGCTGGCAGTTTCGTCAGCTAATACCATCTTTTCAGGCTAACGGTGCCCAAGCCTTCCTCCTTAATCCCTCCAAATTGAAGGTAATTTATAAAGAGAGAACGCATTATCTAACATCTGAGGGAGCAGCTAAGGAGCTATTAGCCTCATTTTGAGCACGTCTGCTGTCTATTGTTGGTGGGGTACCAGTTTTAATTTTTCTGTGGTCTATGTGCTTTTATCTTAGTTAACTTGCATTAATTCTACATGCTCGCTTTTCTTTTCACTATGTACGGTATAATATACGGTGGAGAGAGAGCCACGAGGCACAGGATGCTTCTCACTACATCACATGTTAGGGACTGTCCAGTCCCTTGGCCCTCTTTGGGTAGGGAAAGGGGAGGGGGGGTGGAGTGGGGTGGTGGGTGAGGGGCGAGGCGGGGACAAGCATGGTTAGAAAAGCTGGCTCGGAGAATGACTTGTGTTACAAGATGACTATGAATCTGAATAGGAATACTTTCTTGGAGATATACATTAAGCTTAATGTTAAACCAACTGGAGCTATAAAAAAAAGAGGGTATTTTCTTTGTTCTTTTTTTTAAAGGGGAGATATGTGTTAACTTAGAGTTATATAGGGGCTGTATGCTGTTTGGTTTAATATCAACAAGATGGGTAAATTGATAATCTGTTCCTGGAATATCTGTGGTCTAAACAATAGGGAAAAAAGGGGGGTTTGTGCCCAACTAATACACAATATGAGGCTGGATTTATTGTGCCTCCAGGAAACGCATCTGGTTTGGAATGATAGACATCTATTTAATGATTTGGGTATGCAGTTATTGCAATGCACCCGTCAAGGAACTACTACCAAAGGTGTGGCCATCCTCATGAGGAAAGGATTGGGTAGTCTGAAACGCTCTAAAGTAGACCAGTATGGCAGATGGATGATCATTGAGATCTGCATCAATAGTAAAGTTTGGACCATTTGCTCAATATATGCTCCAAATACTGATGATCCTGATATACTGAACTTTTTAAGCTTAGAAATAGCTGATTGGCCGTCTCCTCTAATTCTCTGTGGAGATCTAAATATTCATATGGAAGAGGGCCTGGATATACGGGGCACCTCAACATATTTAGGTTTAAAAAAAAAAGACATTCAAGGCATTAAGAGCTCTAATTTTGGATTTTGGTTTGTGTGATGTGGGGTTTGATAAAAATCCTTTGTCACCGGGGTATACTTTCTTCTCTGCCCCACACCAGAAGCTCCGCCGATTGGACTATTTTTTTGTTACTTTAGGGCTTAATAACAATATCAAGTTTCAAATTTTCCCACAAATAATTTCCGATCATAACCCTGTGTTGATAGAGGTTAAAATAGCTGCGCCAGGCTCACCCTTGGCGAGAAGCTGGTCTTTTGAGCGGAAGCTACTTGCAGATCCATTATATATAGAACATATGGGGAAGTGGATTAGGGAGTTTTTTGAGCTAAAAGAGGGAGTGCTTCGATCCAAAATGTTTGGGACGCTTTCAAAGCAGGAGTACGTGGGGAGACATTGTCTTATTCGATCAGTAAACAAAAAAATATTCGGAATAAGATGGATATTTATTATAAAGCGATACAGGAATGGGAGGAAAAATTAACTACCACTATTAGCTTATCACAAGACAAAGAGCATATTAAAACTATCCTAGACATACACAAAGCCTGACTTTATGAGGTACTAGCAACTAAAGTGGCTGAGCAGGCGGCAATATTTAGATCACAGATTTATGAGATGGGGGAAAATTCTGGTAGGATTCTGGCAAAAACAATAAGACAAAAAGAGGCGATTAATGCCGTCACTGCCATAAAGGATGATACTGGACAGATCCATAATAAGCCTGAGGAAATTCTTGAGGTATTTCGGCAGTTTTATTCACAGCTGTATGTGCAAGATGCTCTACCTTATTCTAACGAGCTTTTCTTGAATTTCTCCTCTCTGGATAATGTTGCAAAATTAACCATCGCCCAAGGTCAGGCATTGGATACTGACATTACATGGGATGAAATTGAGCAGGCCCTACTTTCTCTCGCTGTGGGTAAAGCGATGGGACCTGATGGCATCCCTCTGGAGTTCTTTAGGCTGCTTAGGCATTTATTGAAACAAGATATGTTGGCCACTTTTTTAGAAGCACAGAAAGGGATAGCTCCAGCCTCCTGGAGACAATCGACAATAATGGTCTTTCTGAAAAAAGATAAACCTGCAACCAACCCGGCCTCGTATATGCCAATATCGTTAATTAACGCAGATAGCAAAGTTTTTTCAAAAATGTTAGCTTCAAGAATATCAGGGATAATTTCTACCATGGTCTCTAGGTGGCAACATGGCTTTATACCTGAGCGGGTTACCACGGATCATGTCCGCAGGGTTATTGCTCTCATGGACTGGGCTCAGGGCACTAATACACCTATAGCAATCACCCTGTTGGATGCTGAAAAGGCATTCGACAGGGTGGCCTGGCCCTATCTTTGGGATATGCTTTCTTTGAAGGGGTTCGGACCTATTATGATCTTGGCCTTGAAAGCTTTGTATAAATCCCCCATGTCTTGTATTAAAATTGGGACAAACTCATCTGCCTTATTTCCTATCTACCGGGGAACTAGACAGGGCTGCCCAGCCTCACCGTTACTTTTTGCTATTTACATTGATTTTTTTTTTTAAAGAGCTGAATCAAATTGAGGATATATCCCCAGTTCTGGTTGCGGGAGTAAACTATAGAGCTCTCGCCTATGCTGATGATGTGGTGGTGATCACTACAGATATTGTAAGAGCTATCCCAAAGGTGGAAGAGCTGGCAACTAAGTTCGGTGTATTTTCTGGGTACAAACTCAATATGTCTAAAACGCAAATTCTTTTTGTGGGCCAGAATCCTCTGGCTCATCTTAATATCGTTCCTGTAGCGACATATCTGGGTATTAAGATTACTACTCCAGTCTCCGCTATCCCGGAACTCAATTATAAACCAGTTCTTAAAAAGGCTAATTCTACGTTGGAACATATTAACCATTTGTATTTGTCTTTATATGGGAGGAATAATGTGTTGAAAATGCTAATTCTCCCTAAATTTTTATACTTATTTCGATCTGTGCCTCTAGAATTTCCTCTCTCTATTTTTAAACAACTTGAGAGAATGGCGGCTAGATTCCTGTGGGGTTACAAACGTCAACGTAGAGCATACAAGAAGATGATTCTTCCTAAGGATAGGGGTGGGTGGAGCACACCACATTTCCTGTTTTATTATCTGGCGTCTGTATTACAGTTTATTTCTCCCTTGATAATTGGTGCCAAGACGCAAATACTAGAATCCCATGCTCCGTCAATCTATGAGTTTGCCTTGGGAGTTGAGGCGCGTGGATGTTTGTTAAAAAATATAGAACCTTGGCGCACATATCGGGTGTGGCTGCCGGGGTTGAGCGGATGCGTGGGGGTGTTGTTGGGAGGTGGGGGGCTGAGCCACTTGAGATCTTTTTATATGCTGGAAAACGAATAAGTGATCAACAGTTGATGTATTGTACTGTGTTGAAAGAAAACAATAAAAATTGTTTAAAAAAAAAAATATAGAACCTAGCTATTATAAAAAAACAAAATTTAAGACCTTGAAAGCAGCGTTTTTTGTTTGGAATCTAATCCGGCGCCATGTAGGGATTCCAAAAATTGTGAAATATACCCCCTTGATGTCTCCACATATTTTTCCCCCCATTTTCAGAGACTATACAATGACGAGATGGCGGAATAGTGGCATTAACTCTCTAGGTGATTTATGGCACAATAATCACATTATAACATTTTCAGAACTTCAATCTAAGTTTAATCTTGCTTTGATTATTTTACACATTATTATTATTATTATTTTAAACATTGATTATTTTAAGTACCTCCAGTTGCATAGTTTTCTAAAGAATATGACCTCTCTGGTTCGTTCGGGACTTTTGGAGATCCCTCTTATTGACTCCTTATATACCAAAAAAAGGATTGGTATATATTACAATTTATTATTATCATTTTGCCCTGATGATATGCTGGATGTCCAGATTAAGATTAAGATTTCTATTTCGCTTGCTAATTCTGTTTTGTTGACGGGCAGACTGCGTACACAGCACTATATGGCTATTTTTGATCTATATTATACCCCTGCAAAAATTTCGAAATGGGGGTCAACAGCTGGAACTGCATGTAGTAGATGTGGGTTGTTTGCTGCTGACGCAGTTCATATGTTTTGTCGTTGCCCATTATTAACATCTCTGTTACATGAAATTCAATCCTTTCTTACTGTAGTACTTGGATCTGCAATAACAATAACAGCAGAATTAGTATTGACAGGAGTGTCTTCTGAGATACCGAATGAGTATATTAGAAACTTGGTATTCATTTCTATGGCAATTTTTCGGGGTTGTATTACTTAAGGATGGATTAGTCCTGAACCACCATCTTTTTGTACCTGGAGGGCACGTTTATTAGCAATGTATAATCTGGAATATGCTATCTATAGAACAAAAGGGAGTAAAAAAAAAGTTATAGGAATGAAAATCTGGGCGCCAGTCCTGCAATGGATTCAGCGGGAAGTAGGTTAACTCTTAGTCCTCTTCCTGCCCCCTATCCATTTAAGCATATCTGTTGTTTTTTTTTTCTCTTAGATTTCTTCTTGCTCCTGTATGTTTTCATAATGTTTTTTTTTGTTTGTTTTGTTTAAATCAGCGGTTTGAGATTGATTGGTGAATACAATTTGTATGTTTATTCAGATCGATCTTTTTATAGTTTGTTTGTATCTGTTTTCCGACCCGCTAGCATACTGATTGTATTGTAACTGCCTTGCATTAAATCAATAAAATTAAAAAAATTAAAATAAAAAAAAAGAAGTAAGTGTGGTGGTGTATGTATAACTGTATATGCAAGTAAATGGATGTTTGATTCATTATTAGCATGAGTGACTATGTGTGTGAGTAACTCTATGGATGAGTGGCGTTGTGTAACAGGATGTACAGGTGTATGAGTACATATGATGAGTGAGTACATGTATAAGTGACTGTATAGGACTGTGGTGAATGAGTGTATGTGTATGTGGATCTTAGAATTACTGATTAGGTTGTTGTTACTGGTATTGGTATGTCCATTGTTTTGAAAATTTTAGTTTCTAATTTTGAATGTGTGTATCAAAGGTTATATTAAGGGGAGAGGAGGTCTGCCACTCTATCGCAAGGATGATGTCATCAGTGATGTCATCAGTGATGTCATTTGAGATGTCATCAGTGATGTCATGAGTGATGTCACTGACCATGTCATGAGTGATGTAATATGTGACGTCATCAGCAGTGCATTGCGGGCGTGCGAGTTATAGTTAGCTGAACTAACTATAACGGGGGAATTTCAATGGTTTTCTATGAGTGAAAAGTCCAGCTAACTATAACGCCCCTGAAACCTATGGTTTTTTCAGTGAATTTCTAAGGTTTTTTAAATGCTAATTCCTAACTATAACGTGCCTGAAACCTATGGTTTTTTCAGTGAATTTCAAAGGTTTTTTAAATGCTAATTTCTAACTATGCCTACAGAGATAGGACATGTGAAGAAAGAAGAAAAAACGACAGAAAGAAAAAAAAGAAATGCAGAAAGAAGCAACAGAAGTCCTCAAAGACGAAGAAAAGTGCAGGAAGAAGGATAACGTGCAGAAAGAACAAACAGAAGAGCAGAAAGAAGCCTTGTTGCAAAATCATTCTGTACCCTCAACTTTTTCAGATGGATACTGGTGGTAACTGAGTCTGACTAACCAGTCCTAGAGCCAGTGCTATGTTAAAAGACACTCAGAATACAGTGAAATCACCTACATACACTAGGGAACACTATGCGTTGGGGTCCCCTGTGATTAGCATGAACTCCTCTGTAAGCCCCTAGTATATAATATGGCAGGGGATTAAAACTACCTCTTAAAACGCGCCACCTCAGGCCCCGTCCCCTCCCTTCCCCACTGTGTGCCATTTTAAGTTGGGAGATTAAGTCCCCTTGAATCCTGAGGGTCCCTAGGGTCCAACTAGACCACTAGGTACATCCAGCAAGCGCCACAGAGCTGCCTTGCAGAGAGATGTAAAAAGGGGCACGGCCTAGACCACCTCTCTGCAACGCAGCGCAGTGACGCTTACTGGAAGCACCTGGTGGGCTAGTTGGCCCCCAGGGTCCCTCAGGATTGAAGGGGAATTATTTCCCCAACTTAAAACACGCCACAGGGCTTGTTTGCACACGTTAACTCAGGCCCCGTCCCCTCCCGTCACCACAGTGTAAACACGCCCTGTGGCCGTTTTTAGTTGGGAGATTAAGTTCATTTGAATCCTGAGGGTCCCTCGGGTCCAACTAGCCCACTAGGTACCTCCAGTAAGCGCCACAGAGCTGCGTTGCAGAGAGGTGTAAAAAGGGGCACGGCCTGCACCACCTCTCTGCAACGCAGAGCAGTGGCGCTTACTGGAAGCACCTGGTGGGCTAGTTCGCCCCCAGGGGCCCTCAGGATTGAAGGGGAATTATTTCCCCAACTTAAAACGCACTACAGGGCGTGTTTGCACACGTCACCTCAGGCCCCGTCCCCTCCCTTCACCACTGTGTAAACACGCCCTGTGGCCGTTCTAAGTTGCTAGATTAAGTCCCCTTGAATCCTAAGGGTCCCTAGGGTCAAACTAGCCCACTAGGTACCTCCGGTAAGCGCCACAGAGCTGCGTTGCATAGAAGTGTAAAAAGGGGCGTGGCCTCAGAACACCTGTCTGCAACGCAGCTCCCTGGCGCATACTGGAGATACCTGTTGGGCTAGTTGGCCCTCAGGGACCCTCAATATTGAAGGGGAATAAATTCCCCAACTTACAACTGGCCAGGGGGCGCGTTTGCAGAGGGCTGCAAGGAGGGGGCGTGGCCTCCGGCGCGATGCCGGTCTTTTATTTATTTTGTTTCTTTAAGAAGGAGGGCTGTATGGCCCCCCTTCTTTTTCTAATTTATTGGCCCTGGGGACCCCATCCTCCAGGGCCTGCACCCTAATTTCTTTTGTTGGAAAAAATAAATTTGGCCCTCCCAAGGCCTTAATTGACCCCGGGCACCCCAACCCCTGGGTCATGGCCTTTTTTTTTTTTATTCTTTAGAAGGGGGGCTGCGTTGCCCCCCTCCTCAGGCCACTTATCGCCCCGGGGACCCCATCCCCCGGGGCCAGCCTTTGTTTTTTATTATTTAAAAAAAATATATATTTATAGAAACACCTAGGACATGCTGGACAAACCGTATGTACCTATCACCATGACGATTTGCGTGATATTCATTAAAAGGCGACTATGCATACAATGAATCCACGTGGAATGTATTTACACCACTAGTGAAGCTCTGACGTGTCTGATGCCCTACCGTGCCTAATCCCGGCGCCCCCGCCGGTGGGTACTCTCCAAGTAGACACCCTTGTCGTTTATTTATACCAACATGCGTAGCTATTGACGGGCACATTTAATACACACGCACACCAAGCCATTCAAAGGGGATTCGACAAAAATTCGACCAAACTATGCAAGAAACCCCACTCATGGTTAATAAAACACACATCCACCGCCGGATGTGTAATACTTTTTATTTTACTCTCTGGAAAGGAGACGAACCTCACTTGAGAGTCACAGCGTGCTCCTGGCTGAGCCCAATGCTGTGTTACACCCACCAGGCCCGCCGAGTGCCACACACCTCTATGTTGTATTCCACCAGCTAGTGCGTATGCTATGACACTCTCTAGCCCATGTGCACTGTAACACCACCCCGTGAATATGTTATGCCACACTTGCCTTCGCACGGGTTATATTGCCCCATCTAACGTGCCTTCCTCGATGCCTATGTTATAACGCACAGCGCTATGCCATACATATTACAATCTGGGATCCAAATCTTTGTCACAGTGCATATGCAACGTTACACTCCCCAGCACATATTTTATATTACAACTTTAGAGACTAGTTAGGTTACACAACACTGCCCTATGCGTATTACACTCCAAGGCGCATATCGCATAGCACGTGCTAGTGCCTGTGCTATCTCGGGCTCTCCAATGAATCTGTCATTGCGCACAATGTATTGAATATTATATTTCACGCCCCGGTTCATCTTATATCACACTTTTTGGTGGATAGTTTATACCATATACTATATATATCTAGTTTTCATTTTCAATCGTGCTCTCAGGACTATGTTCTATATAACACTGCGTCCACCTACTCTTTTCATGGGCATTACATTTTGCGATGGGGGTGGAGGGTCAGGGGGTGTTTCTGCCAAGTGAGCCCGGAGTCACAGTCACAAACATCCTCTTCTTCCTGAATAAAAGTGAGATTATGCTGCATACTTGTTCATATTTTAAGTAGTTCGCACAGACACACATTTTAAAAACAATAAAGTTCCTAATACCCACCTTCTCTGAACAGTTAGCTTGCTGCCCCATCCACCTCCTGGTTAGTGCTCTAAAAAACTAAAATGAGGACATATTTTCTGAGTTTTCAAATAGCGACGAAGAACTTATAAATTATTTGTAATCTTTATGTTTTTTTATCCAGTTGACCACTTGATTAAATGTTGCACCTAGGGAAGAGGATGTGGTGTTACTTCCAGAGCTGCAGACTTTGCAACTGGGGAACCAGGCTGGAGTTTCTGCTTCAGCTCAACATTCTGTGATTCTGGTCAAATCACTTAATCTCCCCATGTCTACAACCAAAATGAATTTGATCTTGTGTGATGTAACCAATGCTCATGTAAAGCACTCCAATACCTGACAAGTCTGCACTATATAAAACTGCAAATACTCAAAAAATAAGTGTTTTGCACACTTCAGTCATTGGGCTACATGTGGGCTACATGTGGGTGATATTTGTGCTGCATTTGGGCTCTTTTGTCTCTGGTGGCCATCTTGGGAGATTTATTTGTTATGAAGTTTCCTAATTTCCTCATTTACTGCAGTCTCCTCACTAGGAAATACTTTCAGTTTTTTACTTTGGTTCCATCAAGAAGGCATTCAGATGTGTCACACATTTGCCATAAATTCAGAATATTAGCACTCTAGTTGTTCATTAGATCACTGTAGTAAAGCTACTGCTCACCAGGGAAGTCTGCTGCTGGTATTCAAAGTGCATGTTTCAGTCTGCATGTCAGAATTCTTTTATGAAATAGAAGAGGATTTGAGAAGTCAAAATGTGCCCTAATTTTTCTTTCTGCAGTACTAATCATAATTTCTATGGCAAAATGAACCCCCTCATTGTGTTCCTTTGTAAACTAAATGTTTTAAGTGTTACCACTTTATTCCAATCAAAATGGCTTCAGGTGTGCCATACTTTTGTCATAAGTAAGACTGTTAGTGCTCTAGTTGTTCGTTAGAACACTCTGGGACATTCTGTCATTGGGCTATACTTGGGCTACATCTGGGTGATATTTGGGCTACATTTGGGGTCTTTTGTCTCTGGTGGCCATTTTGGGAGACTAATTTGTTATGAAGTTTCCTAATTTCCTCATTTACTACAGTCTCCTCAGTAGGAAATACTTTCAGTTTTTTACTTTGATTCCATCGAGAAGGCATTCAGATGTGTCACACATTTGCCATAAATTCAGAATGTTAGCACTCTAGTTGCTTATTAGATCACCGTAGTAAAGCTACTGCTCACCAGGGAAGTCTGCTGCTGGTATTGAAAGTGCATGTTTCAGTCTGCATGTCAGAATTTTTTTATGAAATAGAAGAGGATTTGAGAAGTCACTCAAAATGTGCCCTAATTTTTCTTTCTGCACCACTAATCATACTTTCTATGGCAAAATGAACCCCCTCATTTTGTTCCTTTTTAAATTAAATGTTTTAAGAGTTACCACTTTATTCCAATCAAGATGGCTTCAGGTGTGCAATACGTTTGTCATAAGTAGGACTGTTAGCGCTCTAGTTGTTCCTTAGAACACTCTGGGAAGTTGCAGTAGAACACAAAGGAATCAACTGACAGTCTCTGCCCTTGTTGGATGTACATGTTTTACTGAGAATGTCAGACTTCATTCTCACATGACTGAGAAAGATAATGTGAATTTACAGAAAATATGCTCTCAGTTTAGCTTATAGATCACCTTCCAAACCTCTGTGGGAAAAGCATGAGAAAATAGTTTTCTCTCAAACATGATTCATGATATCACAGCAGAAGGCTTTTTCACAAGGTAAAATCACCTTAGAACACACCACAATTCCTAAAATGAGTATGGGACCATCAACAAATGATTTATAATGTAACTAAAGTCTTAAAACCTTCTATTAACTGCAATGCTTTTTAATGAGGTGCTATCATGTATATTGGTCCCATGATGGCTGCCAACACTTCTTGGATGAAGTACTGACAGCCAATCAGATCTCACAATGAGATGTGTGGTTAGGCTCCACCCAGATATATCTATCTTTTTAACTCTAATTTTCTCAGGAACTACTGAACGGATTTACACCATTTAAGCAAAAGGCATGAGTCTGAACTGATGACTACCTCTTTGCCAAATTTGGTGCAATTCCGTTCAGCAGTTCGGGCTGTAGCTGCGTCAACAGGTCCTATGGGGAAAATGCATGGGGAAAACGCGTTTTGGGACCCCCCTTTTTTCTCGGCCTCCACTTGACGAATCACCGTGAAATTTTCGGGATAGGAGCGGACCGGAGCTGGCCAAAAGTTTGGAAAATTTCGCGAAGATTCGTCAATCGACACCAACGTTATTCCAAATAGGATGTTGCGGATTTCCTATGGAAAATAGGTCCTAACTATAACTACCTACTGGCGACTGCCAGTAGGTAATATACATATACATTTATATATATATATATATATATATATATATATATATATACAAATACACGACCGGCGGTCACCAGTAGTTAGTTATAGTTAGGACCCAGTTTCCACAGGAAAAGCATTTTTTGTTTTGCTAATCATTTTGGCTCCATTTGACAAATCGGCATGAAATTTTCAAAACTAGTGATCCACTCACTTTAGCTCCTGTCTGGAAAGATTTGGAGTGATTCGCCAAGCTGTGGCTGAGAAAAAGGGGGGTGCCAAAAGACTTTTCCCTGTGCAATTTCCCAGAGAGATTCTAGACACGACTACAGCCTGATTTGGCAGAAAACTAGATTGTGGTCCAGAAAGATCTCTTTTTGTAATTTGGTGTAAATCTGTTCAGTAGTTTTGGAGTTATTAAAGAAAAAAGATTTATGTATATCTAGAGACATGGATTCGCCACGGATCCACCGTGGATCCAATCACCACCAGCAATGCCATGATGGCTCACAGAACTTGAGAAGAAAGTTGCAGCCTCCATTTTGTATATCGGTAGTCAGTCCCAAGGGGCGGTATTAAAGATGAAATAGGAAGTAAGGGGTCAGGATAGAGGTATCCTGACCCCATAGGACTGATGCAGGGGTCTGGGAGGGACCCCTCATGGATAAGAAATTGCCCCAAAAAAAATTTCAGGGTGTGTGAGGGTCCGTGGATCTACTGTGGCACGCATCACAGCCCCTGTGTAAATCCATGATAGATGTGCAGATCCAGACCCCAATTAGAAAACAATACACTCACAGACCCACTTCTATACTCTCTCACACAATCACTGACACACCTACTCATACATTCATACACCCACTCACACAACCACTCACAGACCCACACAGCCACTCACAGAGCCACTCACAGACCCAGACAGCTACTCACAGACCCACACAACCCCTCACACATCCACTCACACACCCACTCACAGACACAAAATCACTCACACGCCTACTCACAGACCTACAAAATCACTCACATACCCACTCACAGATCCCACAGCCCCTCACACACCCATTCATCTATCACAAGCCCACTCAGACACTCATACACCCACTCACATGCCCACTCGCACAGTCATATACCCAGTCACAGACCTACAAAACCACTCACACACTCACTCACAAACCCACAGAGCCAGTGATACACCCATTCACAAACTCACTTACACACCCATATACAAACTCACATACCCATTAACACACCCATTTACATACTCACACACCCAGCCATAGGCCCACAAAACCACTCATATACGCACTCACAGAACCACACAATCACTTACACACCGTTACAGCCACTCAGACATTCACTCACAGACCCACACACTCTCTCACACACCAATACAGTCACTCACACACATATTGCATTAAATCTGTTGTTGTTTTGAAGAAGTGCCTTTGGTTGGGAACAGATTTGGTGATCCACCGCAGAATCAAAATGTGTTGCTATTCTGTATTGAATGTGTGTTTATGGTTGAGGATCCATGATGGATCCACAGATCCGAATAAGAAATTAAAAATAAAAGGATTTGAAAACAAAACAATCCAGAGTTTGGAAAAAGGGTTGGCTCTGTAAGGAGACTTTGTGTTTATGATGTGTAGACAATAATTTCACATAGACCAGGATATAGCCTTTCAAGTTGTTGAGGAACACCCTGTTTTCTCTGTCTGTCACAATCGACTTTGTCTTTTTGATATATTCCGCCCAGATCAAAGCGTAAGTTGTTGCAGTATATAGAGCCCATGTTGTGGTCTCGGGGGAGTGCAGAAACAGTTTATTGACATGTTTCCATGATTTGTTTATCTGTGGGTAAAATTTAGTTGACCGCTGCCACTTCTATCTTTGGCAAATGTTGGAGAACACCAAAGGCAGTATGTAGGAAAAGTGTTATTAATGTACCAAAGTTATCCTTAATTAGGATTTCCAGTCTTACCCCAGTAATTGTGCCGAGCTCATTTTCACCAGAGTGCACAATCACGAGGTCTGGATGTTGGCAATCCCCAATGCTTTCAACCAAAGGCAGCAATTGATGCCACTTTAACTCTCTCTGGCCAACCCAAGTAATGTCTATGTTGGGTAAACCTAGGGTCCTGTCAATGCCACTCTTTCTAGCACTCTCTCTGGCCCAAAACACAAAACTATGTCCTACAATCCACACTCTAACGATTTTTCAGCCAAGCAGGAGTAGCACACTGGAAATGGCTACAGAAGAATGAGGCAGTTATGAAGAGAAAAGGCAGTTAAAATGGAGGACTGCCCCTAAAATATAAAATAACATATTTGATTGGATGGTGGAGATGTGTAGGAAACTAACATTAGGTAGTGATTTTAAGGAAAAGTATTTAACTCTGTGATTGGCTTTGAAAAAATAAAAAAAAGTTATGTTGTTTGGGTTATACTTGAAAATGCGAATAGTCAACCACACCTGCTACAGTTTAATTTGAAGTTAGTATGCAGCTCAGAGAAAGTCTTGTGAACATTTGACTTACTGATAGCCAGAGAGTGTTGCAAACAGGGTTACTATGGAAATGGAGCTAACACAGTGTGGGGGAGAAGGGAACAAAATAGACTGCCGTGTGAACTCAAAAGCAGAGTGGTGTGCAAAAATTGAGTGTATGCCTTGTAATTGAGTATTTTTTACAATATAAAATATAGATGAAAAGCATTAACAGCAAAATGTTGAATGCTTTTAAGGTCTTCCGTGGGGATTTTAGGATCCGCCATGAAGTTACACAGGGGGTGCTCTGATCGCCACCGTGGATTAGCGGATCCGCACAAAAACTACCAAATTAGGCTTCTTCACAGAAAACATGGAAACGGTTACAACTAAGTGACCATTTACAAGTGTTACAACATGAACCAAAGATGAAAGGAAGTCTGTGATTTGCTAAGCATAGGAGTATGAGTAAGAGCACACCGGGAAGGCTAGCTATTGTAGGCACTTTTCTACTGAAAGTGGAGGAGAATTGCCATAGTTCTGACATGAGATTTGCAGTGGAAAACAGATGTTAACATAACTTACTTTAAAAGTTTGAGAACAGCAAAGAGATTTTACAGGTATGTTAATTAGGTTGCACTATAAACAACTATATTTAAAATCAAGCATTGGCTTACCCAATAGGTCTTTGGGACCTTGAAAGCGTTTAGCCATGCAGCACATTATCCTGGCTGCTGTGCCACCAGGGATTGAAGAGCTATACAATTACAACACACTGGGTTATGCAGTCTGATTCAGGAATACATGCTTGCCTCAGGAAACATTTATGGACACAGTCCAAGGCTTTTTAATGCACAGTCAGACAAGTGTGTTGATGCAATTCAAGAGCACTTTAACACTCTGGGTCTGATTACAAGTTTGGGGGTGCGGCGCTGGTCTGCCCTATCGCCGTACCACCAAACCCATGATCGGGCCGCCCGCCAGATTTACGAGGATTTCTCATGTCTGATGGACTGTGTTTTTTGACGTTTCCAAGGCGGACTATAAAGTCCATGCCGTGCAGGAACTGAGGTGCATGCAATCAGGGGGGCACATGTTGTGCCTTCCTGCATGCATCCACATGGCATAAGGCACAAGGGGGCCCTTTAGAGACCCCTTGTTTCCTCTCCACCACGGCTTTCATGGCAGAGATGAAACTCGTAATATGCTTGGCGGGTCCGCTGTGGTCTCACCAAGCATATTGCGGCTTGCTGACTGCTGCAACACTTCCAGGGAACGGTGGCTGTGGCGGGAAAATGGTGGTCTGACCGCCCTAATTGTAATAGGGCAGTCAGAAGACCTGCCACCGCCATGCCCCCGCGAGTCCGTGTACTGCCAGACTCGTAATAGAGCTCTCTGTGTGAAACTGCACCTAGAGTATTGAACAGCCTATGAAAAAAAGCAGTGAAGTACTTTCCAATGGTGGAGACGTTACATCCATCTTCCCCAGGTGCCCTTCTCCAAAGTTTTCCATTGAAAACACTGCTTGCACAATCCATTTACCAGCAAGCTTCCGGCCCAACCCTCTGTCCCAGCGCTCTGGGTATAGGAGCACAGGACATAGCAACAACATCAAAATGCTCCCATTTGTCAGGTAGCGGGAAACAATGAATAAACAGGTACGGCGTCAGCATCACTTAATCTCTGCACACCTAAAAACAAAAAAATTAACTTGATCTTGTGTATTGTAACTTGCACTTTTGTAAAGCACTTCAGTACCTTTGGGTCAGCCGAGTTGGTGCTCCATAAAAATGCCCCCACAAATTAATCTGACATTGTGCAATGTAACTAGCACTCATGTAAAGCGCTCCAACACCTTCGAATCACTCGAGTTCACATTATATGAACAAGCAAGCATCAGAGAAAATGAGATTGGAGTTACCCAAGCCTTGATCTTAACAGTGCTGAAAGGTTGGGCTTCTGATGGTCAGGTGACTGAGACTCGCTAAAGCAACTAGCAGCAAAGTAGGAGGGTTTTGGAGGAAATCCTCACATGTTGAAGTCATAGAAAATTAAAGAGACACCCTCAAAAACAGTGTCTAAAGCTTCTGACATTTCATCTCGGGATTTGAACACATCGGGGAGATTAAGTGATGGGAGCCGAAGCTGAACCACCAAAGACAGTCAAACAATAACATGAGCAGAAATTAAAGAAAAAATCAGTCCCCCAAATGAACACATAAACACAGAAGCGTAATGTTAACAGTAATTGGGCGGTGCTCTGTGAGAGGAAACCAAACGCAAAGAGGAGGGACAAAGAGGAAGGATTAACCACTAGCAAGCAAGCATTTTTTGAACGACAATCGAAGGGATGAATAAAAAGGCAATGGTGGGGACTGTAAGCCCACTGAGTGAATGCAGCATGTCTCGAAGAGACAGCGCATGATCTGCCTAGGCTCGACCTAAAAACGTAGTATGTTGGCATTCATTGTCACCCCGTTCAAGGCCAGAGTGGCAGTACCAGGTATTGAGCGTTCCCCCGGGAGGCTGGAAGGGTGGGGGGCTGGTTTGTTAGTGCGGGCCGGTGTTTGTAGCAGTGGAGCAGTTTTAAAAGCACTGCAAAGTTCCTTGTATATCCAGGAGTTTTTGGGCAACAATTTAAGTGTCAAGATAACTCTGGTGATTAATGAACCTGCTGGAGAGAGATGGGAGTTTTGTCTAGTGGCAGTTTTGACTCGTCCAAGGTAGCGCAGAGGGTTAATATGCCTGCTGCAAAGAACATGTACCATGCATATCAAACAACAGTATTTTATGTGTATAGCTCAGTGGGTTACTGCTTTTGTCATCGAGATTCTTTTGTTAATGTGCAGTTTATGAATTACAATCATAATCAAGCACAGTGAGCTATGAACTGCCATCAAAGAGCTGCATGCAAACTGCAAGTTACAGCTTAGAAAGTTATGTTTTTTCCCATTATCTTGATGTTGCTATAAAAGTTTCTTTGGGTAGAAATAAATTCTTAGTATTAAAGTAAACTCTAACTACTGTGTTATGTTCTGAGTCCTGAGTGTGTGCTTCTCCAGACCAAGCACTCTTACAAAATGCCTACCAGTATGGATGACCTGTGAATCCTAGACCTTACAGTCCCCTTTGCCTTATGTTCCATTTTCTATACACTGATTTACACACATATGATTCATGGTCTCTGAATGGGTGTGTGATGCAAAGTGTTCCGAAACCCTACACTGGTATGAGAGGTGCTATAAAACAAATGAAATAAATGTGAGAGAGCGGCTATGGAGAGATGAGAGGCACTGTTGAGGAAGTGATAGTGAGGGAATCAGTGAAGAACCCCAACAGAAATTGTCGTATCCTGGTGCACGGCAACGTCATCATTCACTATGCTTTAAAAGCTAATACAATTTAATATGTAATGACAAATATGTTATAGAATGCACCATTACCCCCAAATTTTCTTTGGGGGAAAGCCCCCAAACCCTTCTTTGTAGTGGTCAGGCTCTCTGGGCTGACAAAATTTGCCAGGACTGCTTTGCGGTCCCAGTCCGGCCCTGACCCGGTCCTTCAAAGGAACAAAGGTCAGAATGCCATACGTGGCACTCTGTGATTTTGCCCTCTGGAGGGTATGCAAGGATCCGTTGGACCATTGTCAGTACCTCTCAATTTTCCAATGTTTCCATCTTGCGAAAGCTGTCCAATGTGGAGATCTGGTACAAGTGCACTGTCATCTCCTGCTGTCTGAAGGCATTGACTAATCTTTGCTTTGTGACTGTGAAATGTTCACAATGCTTTGTGCACTCCGTTGCAGATCACCAAGGACGGGTACTCCTTTTCCCACGTGAAAAGAGTCCCTTCGCATAATCCAAACCTGATCGGTGTGGTCTCCAGGAACGTCTCCGGGAACCATAAGGTGGAAAATCCGTCTTAGGGTACATGTGTGCAGGCCGGGGTAAATGACGTCATGACGCGAGCACAACCTTGGGGAGAGGATGTGGTCCGTCTGCTACGCTGCTGACTTTGGTGCTGGAAACCAAAGTTCGAGCCTCGGGGTCGCGTCAACATCTTGTGATTCTGGGCAAATCACGTAATCTCCCCGTGCCTGAATGTAAGGCTGCCCGGGGGGGGGGTTGCGCAGCGGCCCGCCCCTTTGAGGGCGGCCGCCTTAGTGCCACAGGAAGGCACAGGGGTGGGAGGTCGTGTCCCTGGGCTTGACCTAGGGAGACCCCAGACAGGTAGCTGCTTCCGGCGGGGAGGAGCTAAGGGGGGGGTACATATTCGGTCCCCGCCCCCTCCTCGCCCTCTACATCCACTCGTACGAAACCTGGTAATGAGCCAATCTGTGAACATATTATCGTGTGCATGGTACCCCGCGCACAGCCCAGTCCATCTCCTCATAGTGCCGTCCTCTTGTACATTCATTGGGCGCGCGGCAACGCGCCCGTTCCACCCGGGCGGCTCTGCACGAGTGCCACAAACCGCCCTAGTTACCTTCCGGCGTACCATTGAGCTGGGGAGACTGGCTTTCAGTATCGCACGCTACCAACATACGTGAAGGCTGTGCTTCGTCGCGTGCCATTGTAAGACAGGAAAATACCAACATATTAATGATACGTCATCTAAAGGTAGCATCTCACACATGGTTCTGCACGATCACCTCACCTCCATGCATGTTGGTCAGAGCAGCAGGGAAGTGATATTGTCGTTTCATCCTCTCTTCTCTTCCTTCTAGATCGTGCGAAGGTTCGTGCGAAGGTTTTAGGTGTATCAGACGATCACGCTTGCTGCCGGAAAAGGGGTGTAAGTGTGCCAAATGGTGGGGAAGGAAGGGGAGAGTAGGCTCCTGGCTGGCTCGGCCAAGGACAATATCGCCCTGGGGCGCGTTTTAACAGCTTTGTTCTTTGTATGCAGGAAATCTGGGACAGCAATACGCTCCGAGCTGAAGGAGGTGCGTTCGCTTCCGCGAGAGTAAGTAAGAGCGGTGTGACGGCGCGGATTGGTTAAGGGTGGGTAGGGGGCGGTCTCAAGTGGTATTGGCCGATGCTTACGTTCATTTCTCTTTCAGGTTAGGACCCAGTCCGAGATGGATAGTGAGGGCACCCCAGCGCTCTTCTCGACGCCGTCCCAGGTCGATGAGACCCAGCCGGGCAATTCGCAAGACGCACAGTTAGCAGCAATTATTGAGATGGCCAAATCCAAAGGACTGGCCTGGGCTGCAGACCTCCTCAAGGCCAGCTGCCCTGATGACTCTGGGGTCATCTCTGGGGGTCATACGACGGGACAAGAGTCGAACGCGGAGGCGGGACCCCCCCGCCCCAAACGAATCCGCAGGGCCACAGTTAGAGACTTCCCGGCTGAAGGTACTGCACACAGGGTCCGCTCGGTGCCCGCCGTCAAGGGCTCTTCCGGGCTTCCGCCCCCGCCGTCCCCGGCTGGCCCGACACCACCGAGCAGTTCAAGCTCTCATGCCACTAACTTTGCATCCAGGGAGGATCTCGCCAACCTCAATGAGACCCTTAAAAATTTCATGGAAGAGGTCAGGGCGGGTTTCTCGCGGGCAGCCTCAGCTGTGGGGCGGCCGACTGTTGACAGTGCGGGAGGGAACCCTTCCGCTGCAGCCTCTGTTTGGGCACCACAAGGGACATGTCGTCAGGCCCCCGAGCTGTCCACGGTGCCGTGCACACCGCCTATTTCCTTGCCCAGAAGTGCAGAACCGGCGGCGGTGGAAGGGCCTGTCATGTCCGCCAGGCAGGAGAAGGCGGCTCCCGCTGGCCCCCCGGCTTCGGGGCCCATCCCGGCAGGGGTTGAGCAGCGTCAACCAGCAGGAGGTGAGCCGCTAACCGGGCAGTCTGCTGCCGCCATTGATATCGCCGCCCCCCCCCCCGCCCCGGGGGGCAGCGCGTCCACACAACTAGTTAGCGCTACAGTACCACGCTCACCTCAGCAGGTCCCAGCTAAGAAGGAGTTTACTCATGCCCCGCTCCTGTCTGGCCATAGCTCGCTGATCTGGGAGGTCCCCTTAGCAGTAAAAGAATTCATCTGGAGGCGTGAGTTTTTAGACATCTTTTCACTACTTCTGCTGGGCCAGCATGGGCAAGACGCGCGTAGGCTTGGGGGGAAGGAGGACGACAAGAAGGTCAGGTTCCAGCAGTGGCCGGATAAAACAATAGATAACTGGCTAGCCGCCTTTTCCATTCTTCAATCGGTTATACTTGAAAAATTTCCTGAACAGGGCCAGGCCTTGGTACTGTACCAGAGGCTAATTCACACAGAGGCGCAGAAGTGGGGCGGGGAAGGGTGGCTCAATTATGACATGGAGTTCAGAAAGAAGATGGCCATTTGCCCAGAGATGGAATGGGACCAGAAAGAGGTACAGCTGTGGATGGACCACATGGGGTCTCGGGGATCCAAGAGTCCTGCCTCGCTTCCCAAAGGGTCTGGAGGAGGGGGCGGACAGACAGGGAGCCCCCAGTTCAATGCTAAGCAAGCGAGGCAGTCCTTTCGGGGGGGGCGTAGAGGAGGTGGCAGGGGAGGAGGGGCCAAGCGGGTCTCTCCTGGGACTTGCAACCTTTTCAATGCCGGCGCTTGCTCTTGGGGGGTCAAGTGCCGGTTCCAGCACTCATGCAGCAAGTGCGGGGGGCGTCACCCCGCTGCCTCGTGCCAAACCAAACAGGACAAGAAGCCTGCTGACTCCGCCAAACCATCTGCTTGAGTCGCCCCCACTCCTTTCCCCAGCTGCGGCCCCACCCCTCCACCACTCTCCCACCGACCTAGTCGCCTGCACTCCTGCGCCCCTGGCCAGCAAGGGTCCTTCCCCGGTCCTTCTGGACCGCATGCTAGAGTTACTCAGACTGTACCCCCTCTCCGCTGACAGTGCGCTCCTGCTTGAAGGCTTCTCGCTGGGCTTCACCATCCCTTATGTAGGTCCCCTGTCCGGCCGCGATGCGGAGAACCTCAGATCTGCCAGGGTCCTCCCACAGGTCTTAAAGGAAAAAGTTCAGAAGGAACTGAGGCTGGGGCGGGTGGCGGGTCCTTTCAGGGAGCCCCCGTTAGACAACTTTGTAGTCTCCCCCCTTGGCTTGGTCCCCAAAAAAGAACCAGGGTCTTTCAGACTGATTCACCACTTGTCTTACCCAGAGGGGAGCTCAGTAAACCACGGCCTTCAGGAGGGGTCATGCTCGGTGTCTTATTGTACATTGGATGTCGCACTTGACCTGGTAAGGAGGGCTGGCAAAGGAGCTTGGTTGGCGAAGGCCGACATTGAGTCGGCCTTTCGGTTACTACCAGTGCACCCCAGCAGCCAACACCTGCTGGGTTTCAAGGTGGACGGCATGTACTACTTTGACAAGTGCATGCCCATGGGGTGCGCGGTTTCCTGTGCCTTCTTCGAGGCCTTCAGCTCTTTCCTTCAATGTGCCTTCCAGCACACTTACAGCGTTTCTGGGGTTTCCCATTACTTAGATGACTTCCTATTCATCGGGAGGGATGGCACTCAGGAATGTAGGGCAGCCCTGGTTGAATTTCAGGTCCTGATGCATCATTTTGGCGTTCCCTTAGCCCCTAGGAAAACGGAGGGCCCGGCTCAGGTTCTCTCTTTCTTAGGGATCGAGCTGGACACAGTGGCGGGGGAGGCCAGGCTGCCAGCTGACAAGGTGCGGGACCTGAGAGATCAGATTAGCCGAGTGGTAGGGAGGGAGAAGGTTTCCTTGGCTGCCATTCAGAGCCTTCTGGGGAAGCTAAACTTTGCTGCCAGAGTCATCCCCGCGGGCAGGGCATTTGCGCGAAGGTTGGCTAGAGCTACGGCCTCGGTGAGCAGGAAGCACCACATGGTTAAACTGAACAAGGGGATGCGTGAAGACCTAGTCATGTGGGCAGACTTCCTAGTCAACTTTAATGGGGCTGTCATCTGGCGCGATCCCTGGGCCAACAGCCGGGAGCTGGCCCTCTTTTCTGATGCGTCTGGCCGGGAAGGGTTCGGAGTGATTTTGGACAAGGAGTGGTGCGCAGAGAGGTGGCCTAACGCCTGGCACAAGAAAAAGGTCACGTCCAAGATCACTGTCCTGGAACTCTTCCCAATTGTGGTTGCTTTTCATCTCTGGCCTAGGGCTCTGGCCGCCAAACGGGTGCTTTTCTGGTCTGACAACCTGGCGGTGGTGCAGGCCATCAACTCCCAGTCTGCTAGCTGCCCCCTAGTCCTGTGTCTACTGCGAGAGCTTGCCAGGGCCTGCCTATTTAACAACGTAGAGTGCAGGGCCAGGCACATTCCAGGGATTTCTAATGTTGCCGCTGACTCTTTGTCTCATTTCCAGTGGCACCGCTTCCGGGAGGCCTGGCCGAGCGCACGTCAAGAGGGGACCCCTTTCCCGCCGCACTTGTGGCGGCTGCTGAAGTGGGACCACGGATGAGGGAGCTGGGAGAACGGTCCTTAGCCCCCAGAACTGCGAAGCGCTACGGGAGCTGTGTCACCCTCTTTTGTGCAATTACAGGGGGCTGGGAGGAGGATCAGGTGGCCCTGGAACTTAGAGTCCAACAATTCTTGCTGTGGGCCAGAGGGGAGGGGAAAACTCATTCCTGGATATCGGGCCACCTCGCTGCCATCAGCCACCACGCCAGACGGAGGGGTCAGGCTGATCCCACCAAGGCTTTTGTGATCAAGGCAGCCTTGCGAGGATGGGCAAAACTGGACCCGCGATCCCCGGATCCCAGGTCCCCTATTACTTTCTCACTGCTACAAGGAATGTTGGACTGTATGGATAGGGCCACTCACTCAGGGTACGAAGCTACACTGTTCTCGGCCTGTTTTTCCCTAGCCTTCTTTGGTGCCTTCAGGATAGGGGAACTAGTGGCCCGCTCAAAATCTGACCCCTCGGGGGTGGCTCTGAACGTAAAGGACGTAGAACTTGAACCGGGGTGCTTGAAAATAGTCATTAGACAGTCCAAAACTGACCAGCTAGGGCGAGGGAGGGTAGTGGTGCTACATGGCTTGGGGGATGAGAGATATTGCCCGGTAGCTTGTGTCAGAACCTACCTGCTGCTTCGCCCGCGTGGGGCGGGTTACCTGCTAGTGCATCAGGATGGCCTCCCGGTCACTAGATTTCAAGTGGACCACATCCTCAAGGCCTGCCTTAGGCTGTCCGGCCATGAGGTTAGGGGCAAAATATTCAGCAGCCACTCTTTCCGCATAGGTGCGGCCACCACAGCGTTCCTGGCAGGAATGCCTGCAGAAGGTATTATGATGGTGGGGCGCTGGCAATCGCATTGCTTCAAGCGGTACATCCGGCCCTAGGGGTGGCCGGGGGGGGCTGTGGGTCACATTGGTTGGGCTGTCTAGTCGTGACCACAATCTTATTAGGCCTCCCCTCCTTCGCTGGTTTCCTGATTGACGTATACCTTGCCTGCAGATGTGCTGATTTTGCTTATGTTGTTTTTAATTTTTTTTTTTTCCACTTAATAAACATATACTCAAAACCAATTTTCTCTTTATTAGGTATGAAGGTGTGGGTAATTGGTCACTCAATTATTGCAAGACTGGCACATTGGGCGGCGGCAAGAGAGTGGCAGAATGGCTTTGCCAACACGGACATCACGTGGTTGGGTTTCCCAGGCTTGCGCTGGTGCGACTTGTTACGGAAAGTGAAGCAGAGACTCCGGGGAGGGTGGCTCCCGCCCAACCTCTTGGTGGTTCACCTGGGGGGGAATGACCTCACATCACTAGGAAGGAGAGCTCTACTACAAGACATGAGGGATACTTTCTGCACGTTGAGCGTGTTGTTGGGGCCGTGTGAACTGTGGTGGTCTGAGATGACACCACGCACGATTTGGCATGGTGCTCGCTCAGGCGACGCCATCGAGGTATCTAGAAGAAAGGTTAATAGCGCTATGCGCAGGTTCACTGAGCAAAGAGGCTTTGGTTTCATCAGGCATGGCCTTCTGCATGCCAAAGCAACGGGATGTCTCAAAGGCGATGGGGTTCACCTCTCGGATTTAGGCATGGAGTTGTTTTTACTGGATCTAGGGGAAGCACTGACAGCTGCGGGTTGCTAATAATAGGGGTCCTGGTGGGGGGGCCCTGGTAGTGACGGTGGCCACTCCCAAGGCTGTGGAGGAGTTACAGGGCGATCCAGGGTCTGCACATACCAAGGGGTATAGCATGCAGCAGCACCGTGTGGTGCTAAGCCAGGATACCCAGGGATCTTTTAGCGTGTCCACTGGAAGACCTACGGCGCCCCGCTAACCGACAGGCGGTTGTGGGTCTGAGCAACCGGGGGCTGCCATGTATGCTCCGCCCACCCATCACGGGGGGGCGTGTGTAGCATGTGGACTGGAGGTCCACGGATGGGAGGGGGGGACCCTCCCAACATTTGGTAGACACCAATTGGCGTTGCCATGGTGACTCTAGGCTTATCAGACGGGCAGGCGGCATGGGGCTGGCCTGCCCTGGGATCGCCCGTAAGATAACCCACCGTGTTTGCATATTTATTATGCTAATAAACCTGCAGCAATATTTCTCCACTTCATTCAGTGTCATGTGTTTTATTATGATTATGTACTGATGTGTGCTATGATAACGGTTGCCGATATTGGCACTATGTAAGGCTGCCCGGGGGGGGGGTTGCGCAGCGGCCCGCCCCTTTGAGGGCGGCCGCCTTAGTGCCACAGGAAGGCACAGGGGTGGGAGGTCGTGTCCCTGGGCTTGACCTAGGGAGACCCCAGACAGGTAGCTGCTTCCGGCGGGGAGGAGCTAAGGGGGGGGGTACATATTCGGTCCCCGCCCCCTCCTCGCCCTCTTGTCCGCTCGTTTGCCTTGCCCGCCCATCCGCTTACCCGGCATCCGGAGGGACAAAAAGGGGGGGAAGGTTTTTTCTAACAATTTTCACTTTGTGTTGCAGGAGGAGTTACAGGGCGATCCAGGGTCTGCACATACCAAGGGGTATAGCATGCAGCAGCACCGTGTGGTGCTAAGCCAGGATACCCAGGGATCTTTTAGCGTGTCCACTGGAAGACCTACGGCGCCCCGCTAACCGACAGGCGGTTGTGGGTCTGAGCAACCGGGGGCTGCCATGTATGCTCCGCCCACCCATCACGGGGGGGCGTGTGTAGCATGTGGACTGGAGGTCCACGGATGGGAGGGGGGGACCCTCCCAACATTTGGTAGACACCAATTGGCGTTGCCATGGTGACTCTAGGCTTATCAGACGGGCAGGCGGCATGGGGCTGGCCTGCCCTGGGATCGCCCGTAAGATAACCCACCGTGTTTGCATATTTATTATGCTAATAAACCTGCAGCAATATTTCTCCACTTCATTCAGTGTCATGTGTTTTATTATGATTATGTACTGATGTGTGCTATGATAACGGTTGCCGATATTGGCACTATGTGTAATGTAAATACGGTGCTCGTGTACAGCGCTACAATGCCTTCGGGTCGAGTTCGCGCTATATAAATAAATATGCAAAAAAAACTTACATTATATTTAGACTATTTTCCCAGGGCAGCATATGTACATGTTTAGCTGGGCGGTAGTAACAGCCAGATATTAAACAATGCTGGCAGTGGCTGAATATACATACAAGGGCACTGCGGACCAGTTCCTGAGCTAAGTACACAAACAAACACACGCTGCACTAATTCCGAAGGTGAGCACACACGAGGTGAGTGCTACTCACAAGTACAGTTTGGTAACTAAGTCAGCAAAAGACTCAGCGTGCAGGTCTTGTTGCTTCCTGGTCTAAGATATTAGTCACAAAAAGACTTCCTTGACTACCAGCTCTTCTTACGATTTCGACTATTACTGAGATTTTATTGTGGAATGTCGATTTGTATAGGAAGAGGAAGTTCCAGGGGTTTTCAAAATACTAGATTTCATTTTTTTTCGGGTAAAATCGTCTCCGCAAGACTCGATGTGACAAAATGAATGTACAGTTGATAATCCTAAATAAAATCTTTTTGTAGCTAAAATGTGAGGGATACGGTCACAAGGATCAGCGCCAGGATACCCTTTGGGTGACAGCTGCGCTCAATAAGCAATAAATACATACATACAGGACAGAGCATGTTACTTGCAGATTATGTAGCCAGCCTCTTGCACTGAGGACACTCTCTGGTGTGTGCATGGGCAGCAGGGACATTTTAAGGATTTCAGGGGCCCTGGGCCAAACATATTTTGGGGGCCCCTGTTCGGAACAGTTTTGAATTTATGATCCAATTTCAGCTCTTTCAAGCCCTCAGTGGCCAGGTCACTGAGACTGCACAGGCACCCTCGTCCAAATTGTAAATGTGTTTACATCTAATATTCGAGGATAGTATGTTTTCAATGTTGGAATACAGCAGCAGCTCACTAACGCTCCTACAAATAATCTCTGTGACCCCCTCCCATTTCTCATATCTGAGGTCCCGTTTTGATCTAAAATAAACTTTTTTTTGATGATGTTGCATGATACATAAACACAATATTCCTCTGCAAAATGTCTGTAATAGACTTTCAGACATCACCCACATTAAAAATAAATGAAAGAAAAGCAGTATTTAAAATAATCTGTTTAAGAAGTATTCAAGGCCATCAGGGAAATATTCTCTTCAGAACAGAGCTGGTTCTATCAGGGGCCCCTTGAAAGTTTGGGGCCCTGGGCCAGAGCCCACTTTGCCCTTGCCTTAAAACGTCTCTGATGGGCAGCTGTCTTGGGGCGGACCGTATTGTATTGTATTCCACTGTGTTCAGGGCCACTGGAATTATTAACGTGGCAAGAAAGCACATTGTCTGATTTGTATAACTTCGTAACTTTGTAATTTTTTCACATGTTAACACTGTCTGGGCCACCTTATTAGTAGTTTAGCATATAAATATAGTAATCGGGAGAAGATGTGGCCGTACGGCTAGAGCGGTCGACTTAAAGTGGGGGAACCAGGTTCGAGTCTGGCAGGGACGCTCAACATCCTGTGATTCTGGGCAAATCACTTTATCTCCCGTGCCTAAAAATGAATGTGTCCGTCTGAAACGCAACTGGTGCTCATGTAAAGCGCTCTGATATCTTCGGGTCAAGTTCGCCTATATAAAACACCGGGAGAAAAAGCAACTGAAAGGGACTTCTACTGCGAGGGAATACATGCTGCTGCGATTTTGGTAACATGGATGCGTTTGACCTGGAAACAAATTTCTTTTTGGTATAATCTGCAGTTTAAGCAACAGATGATGGATTATGTGACAAATGTAGCAAATCGATAATAATGCAGACACCGCCATAGTCCCAGAATCTCATAACTCCAGTTACCCTGATTATATTGTATGTAGCACGTGTTTAGAGTTTTATATCAGTGGTGTACTCCCTGCCAAGGTCAGTCGGGCAGCCGCGGTCTGTGCAGGTCACAGCGGTGAGTCCGGGTAAGGGGGAATTTCGAGGGACGATGCCGAGGGGAAATTAAATAAATAATTAATTTTCCCTTGGCATCGTCCCTCGAAATCCCCCCTTACACGGCCCCACCGCTGTTACTTGCACGGACCGCGGCTGCAGTTGGGGAAAAGGCTACCCAGTGAATGATTGAGACTATGCTATTGTGCGGCCTACTGGGAAGTTTTCGGTGTCATCCGTGAAGAGCGGACGAATGTCCCAGTCTTGTGGCTCCGTGGGGCAGATGGTTGTGAGGAGGCTAGAGCAATGCTTGGTGATACACATCATGTCTTGTTTACCCGAAGATACACGTTTGGAGTCAGCTTCGTGCATGAACCTGTGTTGATGAACTTGCATGGATGGCAGGGTCTGCTGCTTGGAAACAGACACCTTCTCAAAACTGTCTAGGACTCCAGATGTTGTGAAAGTGTCTTTAGAAACTAGGAGCGAGTTCTAGAGATCCTCTGTGTGTACCACACAGGATACACCCTTCAATATAGGAGTTACTAAAACCTAGCGATGATCAGAAGTGGACCAGTCTGGATCTGGGGGTCATTCATGGTGAGTTTGTGTTTTTTTTTTTTAGTCCTCATACGCCATTAGATCTGTCCAAAACTAGATTAATTTCCTCTGCTGTCCCCCATCTAGTAGGCATCAGCAAGAGAGATCTGATCTAAATGGTTTGCACTTTACACAGAACCTCTCGAAATTTGTCTGTTCCATTCTTGTATCTGTGAGACCCAGGAACTGACCCGAGTGGTAAAGTAATTCCATGTAGAGGCATAATCATCGGACATACATACCCCCATTTTAGTATAATTTAAAGGCTTTTCAACCAATTTATGCAAGGTCCCCAATAGGCCCTTTTCTTGCTATTATCTTTTCTTAAGGCTAAGTCAAATTTCATTACATATTTAATAGCATTAACCCAATCTAAAAAGGTCGGGGGGTACATTTAATCCAAGATTTACAGATTTCTCTACGAGCTAGTAATACAAGATAAAAACACAATTTATTAATATCCAAAGGGAGCAATTCATAATTCGGAAAAAGACCAAAAAAGAATAGCGAGATGCTCACCTGTATATCGAACCCAAAGATTCCTTCCATACCTTTTAGTACCAGTCCCCAGAATTGCTGTATTATAGAGCAAGTTACGAACATATGCTCATCGTTAGCTTTTTCTTTCCAGCACTTCGGGCAGCATGGAATAGTGCCCTTTGCAAATTTGGATAATTTTAATGGAGACCAATATACTCTATGAAGAGAGAAGAGATGATTCCTTCTTAAGTTGGCAGCTTGGACTGTGACATATTGTAAATCAAAAGATACTTGCCATAATGTTTCCGTGTTGACATCTGGCAAGTACTCGCCCCACAGTTGTGCTGGAAGTGTAAAGTCCTTGTCTGCCCGCTCTATCCGAAGCCAGTAAAGATTCGCCACTTCTTTCTTGTTCCGTCATCTGACTCTCAAGGCAGCCTCCAAATCATTTGTAAAACCAACTGGTATACCAACCCTCTGAGACCAGCTTTTTATTTGTAAGTACTTAAATTTAGATAACTGGTTATCCGTCATAAGCTTCAAATCTTCCCAAGCTATCAAACAACCCTCTGGCATGAGCTGGACCCAACAATTTATGCCAGCAGATTTCAAAGATGTTACTAGTATATCTTTGGTCCATTCAGGTGATCCCGGTGTGTCCCATATGGGCGCCATGGCGCTATAATAGCTGATTTTTGAAAACTTTCTAATTTTAGTCCAAGTGACTGCTAAATCTTTTAAAATTTTCAGTCAAACTTTTTTAAAGTAGCGTGGGTCTCCAAACTTGTATAGATAAGCATATTCAGCTCCTTTTAAGTCATGCAACATTTCCCTAAACATTTTTCCTATGTCTGAAAAATTGGGTTCATTCATGAGCATTTTTCCTGCCTTCATTAGAGAGACCCATGCATAAAAGATATCAGGCGCACATAGGCCTCCCTTGTTCTTTTTTCTCTGAAGTTTTTTTCCAAGAAATTCTAATGCCCTTGGAAGCACATATAAATGAATTCAATTTTGACTGGATTTTTCTCAAGGCTTCTTCTTTAAAAGCCAATGGTATATTTTGAAATATAAAAATTAATTTAGGTAAGAGCATCATTTTTACCAAATTAGTCCTTCCTATTAGTGTTAAGGGTAAATAGCCCAACTTTTTAGAGAATCGGATATGTCTTTATCAATTTTGCGCAAGTTCGAGTCAGGTATGTCATTAATAGCATGAGTAATTTTTGTTCCTAGGTATCTCATTTCTCTTTTCAATTGAGGGGGGCAAACTGTAGAGTTCCAAGCCATACATTCGGTTTTAGACTGGTTAATCTCGTATCCTGAGATATTACCGAATTGTTGGGCTAGACTGTATACAATAGGAATGTTTTTTTCGAGATCTGATGTATATACCATGATGTCATCGGCATATAATGAGACTTTTTTTTCCCCAGCTACCATATCTAAAGGGAAGTATGTCCTCATGTGTCTTAATACTATCTGCAAAAGACTCTATATATAAATTAAATAGCATTGGCGACAGGGGACATCCCTGCATTTTACCTATTTGCACTTGTATAGGAGAGAGTAGGGGTTTCCGTTTATTAATATTCTAACTGTTGGAGTTTTGTAAATAGCTGAAATGACTCTAGAGAATGTTTCCCCCAAGTTATATTTCTCTAATACCTTAATTAAGTACGCCCAATTTACCCGATCGAAGGCTTTCGTGGCGTCCAGCGTAATAATGGCTAAGGGTAGTTTGTGTATTGTTGCAATATCTATAGCGCCAATCAGATTGTACGTTAGATCTTGGATACCCCTCCCTCTAACAAAACCCTTTTGATCCTGGTGCAACCCACTCATAATACCATTCAACCTCTCTGCTAAAACGTTGACAAAGATTTTATAATCAAGGTTGAGCAGGGAGATTGGTCTGTATGAGTCGCACTGATTTGGAGGCTTGGCTGGTTTTAAAATCAGAGCAACCGTGGCCTACTCCAGGAGGGGAGCATAGGCCCACCTTCCTCAAAAATATAAGAGAACAATTGATACATTACTGAAATTAGAACTTCGACTAAGGATTTATATAGCTCGGTCGGAAGACCATCTGGTCCTGGTGCTTTCCCTTTCTTGCCAGATTCTATTGCCTTCCTAATTTCAGCTTGAGATATAGGTTTATTAAAGTTACTGGAGGCCTCATCACTGACTTTTTTTGGGGGATAGCGCTGAAGCCAGGATTCTATTATGCTTTCCTGTGGATTGAGATCTTCTCTATAGACTGCTTCAAAATGGTTTCGAAAAGCTTCCTCTATGCCTTCAGAAGTCAGGCACATTTTTCCGGTGAGGTTGCATAGTACTTCCTTTATATTACTCCTTACTAATTCTTGTTTGGTTTTCCAAGCAAGAAGTTTGCCCGAGCCTTCCCCATATTCAAAGTGCGCCATCTTACTCGTATCCCACCTCTTTTGCAGCCTTGCATCTAGTATCGCTGCCAGATCTATTCTAAGAGATAATAATCTATCGGTGATATTGTCTTCCAATTCCTCTTCTTGCATGATGAGATCATATTCTAATTCCTGAATTTTATCCTCTATTTCTTTTATCTCCATTTTGTATTTTTTCTGTCTGGCAATTTGAATCGAGGTTATCCAGCCTCTTAAAAAAGCTTTATAAGAGTCCCATACCATTTCCATGGGAGCACTGCCGGTATTTGTTAAGAAATAGGCCTCCGTTTCTTTGACCAGTCTTTCGATTATTTCTTTCTCTGTCAAGATGACTCGATCTAATGTCCATCTTGTATTTGTTGGACTATTGGGAAGCTTCAGCGTTAATGTTACAGCCGCATGATCTGATAAATGCCACCCAAGATTTTTCACTTCTGTTACCCAGGGCCTCAACATCGTACTGATTAAGAAGAAATCCATAGACCTATGACCATGCTTTTTATTGTGAAACGTATAGCCTCTCATTTCTCCCTCTCTTTCTCTCCATACATCCGTCCATCCTAAAAGCTTCATCATGTTTTTCAATAAGGATCACATTTTACAATTTTGTGGAGCTTTGTTTTTTAGGGATCTATCCAACACAGGATCTAGAACTAGGTTAAAGTCTCCTGCCAATATTAAGGGATCTCGAAAAGGTAATAATTCGGCACCCAAACTTTTTAATGGGGCTGTATCATCCTGATTTGGACCATAGTAACTTGCCACCGTAAATTTATGCGAATAAAACCTCAATTTTACTATGGCCCATCTCCCCATCTTATCCACTTTAGCCCCCTCCACTGATAGCGCAGGATGTTTTTTTACAATTATTGCTATGCCCTTTGTTGTTGTTTGCAGTGTGGTACAGATAGCCTCCTTGATCCAACTTTTGCTTTTACATAAACTCCTCATCTCTGTCTCTACTAGATGCGTTTCTTGAAGAATTAAGATTTGTTCTGGAGCCTCTTTTAAGTACTGGAATATCCTTTCCATCCTCCGCTTTACCCTTAACCCATTTAGGTTCCATGTCATCACCTTCAGATATTTAATATGCTCAGCTGATGTCTGTGTCATTCCTCACAGGAGTAAAAAGCGAAAAATTTCTTAAAGACCTTGTATGGCGAGTTGGACTGATTTTTTTATTTTTCCCAATGCTCCCCACCCGGTGAGCCACCCTACCCCACCCATCTGCCCCCCCTGTGTTCCCCTGGAGAACCCCTTCTACTTCGCTCATGGCCCTACCCTGGCCTTCGTGGCTACCCTCTCTTTGGTCAGTGCGGTTGCTACTATCTTGATTTTATCGAACAATTGCTTTAAGGTGAAGCTCTAATAAGATTCTTATAAAGAGAGACCTAGCTTTATCCATTCACTATACACTATTCATTGTTCCTCCTTGGATATGACGTAAGAAAGTTTCTGCCACCTCTACCCGTCTGAATGTATGCATTTCATTTTTATACATTATTTTTAGTGTGGCTGGGAATTTGAGTTGTGCCGTAGCACCCAGCTGTCTGAATGGTTCTAATAGTTTTCCCAGCTCCCACTGTTTGGATGCAGTAATGGAGGATATATCAGATCGAATTTGAAAAGTAAACCCTTCTGCACACAGTGTGTTCACTTTTAGGGCCTTGTTTAATATTTCGTCCTTTAGACTGTATGTCAAAAAATGAATCAAAAATTTTCTAGGTCTGGTCTTATTCGGGCTCAGTCTAAAAGGGTCTCTGTGCACCCTTTGAATATCGGCGGAGAGGGCTTGTTCTGAGCATTCAATATTGGTTGTTTGCTTAATTAATCTTACTACAAATTCTTTTATGTTAGCCATGGTGAGTTTGTGTTGTAAGAAGACTAATCTAGCGCAATGGATGGCCCAGCGTGCAAAACAGAGTGCCTTGAAGGAAAAATGCTGGACCACATGCAGCCAATGAAGATCTTGAAGATGGTGGTAATGTGACGTAAAGTGATCATCTGTGCGGAGGTGTGCATCTTAAGGCCTTGTACCCAACTCCAGGTTCATGTAGATGAAGGAGCATGGTATCATACATGATGGTATGAAAAGCAGCAGACCGGTCCAGGAATATTAGAGCGGGTCTGTCATCTTCATCAAGGGGCCAGCATCACTGGTCCACCTCAGCGACGAAGCAGATTCTGTTCTGTGCAAAGACCTGTGTCCCATTTGGGCAGGGTGAAGAATTGACTTGTGATCCAAAAAGATTTCAGCCACCTTGTTGTATACTTCTTCCCCAATCTCTTGAGAGGAAACTGAAGAAGTGAAATTGACCGGTAAACAGTGCTTTAAGTGGGCTGGTACTATCCGGCACCTGCACTTCTTTAATACTACCGGTACTGCTCCAGTGTGCCTTTAATGGGAGAGTGCTTGCACTTGTCAGCATCAAACACTACTCTGAGACAAGGAGTACCTGCACTTTTATATTTGCATTTCAAGCGCTGCATGTGATTACTGAAAGTGTGTGGGCTCTGTAGAAGCTTTTCTGGGTCGGGGGTAACCACTGTGTGCTTCATGTTGATGGAACACAAGTGTGGAAACTGCTGACCTGCTTAGAAAAGTCATTGGACTAGAGAGTACATAAATGAAACATAACACAGATCCCGTTAGAAATTCTATTTGGTGGGATATGGGTTTTTGGATTTTGACACCTGTCTGTTCAGCAGAAGAAAACGAGGAGGGATTCTACTGGTCGAATAAAAATACCAGACAAAACCAACAGACCCACCACCTGGAAACTACACAAACAACTTTTGACATTTAGGAACCAGTTCCTACCTGCCACTAGAGTTTTCCCCGTGGAACAATGGACCATATTATCAAGGAACGGCGATAACATTATCGCCACTTTAGCGTCAGAAACTGCAGCTAAAGCGGCGATAATGGGCTTGATAATATGCCCTTGTGAATTACCATAGAAGCCCAGGTTCTGGTGTGAACCTGGGCTTCAATGGGAATTCACAAGGGCATATTATCAAGTCCATTATTGCCGCTTTAGCGGCAGTTTCCTGGCTCTAAAGCGGTGATAATGTTATCACCGTTCCTTGATAATATGGCCCAGTGATTTCTAATGGTAACCTTGACTGCCTGGTAGCCCTCCAGTCTCGCAAGGACCCTGCAAGTCTCGCGAGGGTGGAACAATGCCATACTGTACTGAGCTCTCATATCACTCCAGTATCACACCAACACCCGCCATCAAGCAGACTTCAGTTTGGTGCTTGCACATGCAGTTATGTGAACCAAGGTACCTGCTTCAACGCCTCATCAGGGGTAGGAGGCGCTTTAAAATGTACTTACAATACAACACAATGCTATTGACTTCAATTAAGGGTTAATTTACTAATTGAACTCCAAGTGGAGGGGGTCATTAGAAAAGGTATTAGTCCCTATAGTGATGCTAACACATGTCACATACACTGACACACACACACACTTAGCCATGTGTACACAGCATGCTCATTCACACACTCACATGCATGAATCTACACACTCATGCTCGCAAGCTCACAAATGCTTACACATGCATGTGCGCACACAGCCATATGTACACAGCATAAACAATCCCATGCGCATTCACATAAATACACTCTACAGTCACACACACACGTACATACACATGCAAACAAATACACAGATGAACACATGTGCATGCATGCACACACAAGTGCATACACATATGTGCATGCATGCACACAAATACGTGTATGCACGCACACACGTACAAATACACATATGCATGCATGCACAAGTGCACCAATGCACCCACATGTACACACATAGATTCACACACACACAAGTACACACATACACGTACACACATGCATGCACACACACACACAGGTACTCATACATGTGTACACACATGCATTAACGCACACACAAGTGCACACACACACACACAGATGCAAGCACACAAAAGTACACACAGACATGTACATGCATGCACACACATACATGCACACTCTCAATCCCATGTGCACACAGGGCTGTGGGAGTTAATTTATAATTGGTACATCTGAAAGAGACCTGGCAGTGCACAGCAGCCATGTGTGATGTGGCTGCTGTAATAGGCCGGTGTTGCGTGCCTGCAGACACACAGTAATGAACACTCTGGAGGAGAACTCGGTCCCCTCCGAAGACTGGCAGCCGCTCTTACCACCAACCAGTTCCTCCAAGGCCTGCCCACACTTAGAGAAAAATCTCACACCTGTGGGGCACAGCGTGTACCACAAGTTGCACCGGCCTGTAGGACACCATGTTGCCAGTCTTTCCTTTAACAAATTATCAAGTGTGTTGATCGGTTGGGTCAAGTGACACAGCCATATTCTCCAGCTCCCAGAATACACTCTGCTGGAGAATGAAAGTCCAGAACTGGCAACTTGGCACACTCCTACCAATAGATAGATCGGCCTTCCCATAGCTGCGTGTCCCGGTTTTTTAGCATGACTAGTTTTTAGCTTTCAGCAGCACCCTCATGACAGCAGCCAATGGGATTGTGCTGAGACCCCGAATTACAAAATCAAAACTGTTTTATAATATTTGTGAAGATATAAATTATCTAAAAATATTCCAGGATGGGGTCCAGGGCGTAAATAGGCCACCTGGAAGATGCACTTTTGTAAATATTCTAACATGGATTTAGAATAGTGAATACACCTCCAAGCATCTGAGAAGCCTCTGCTGCCCTAAGACAGCAACTGAAAACAGCCCTATTTTTTTCAGTCAACAGCACTAAACCTGCTGGGACTTGTAGTTATAATGTTCAGCAAATTCAGGCTCCCTAGTACTCTTACCTGAAAAGCTAAGGATCACCTGAAAGGCGCCCTCAATGATGGGGGCAGGTGAGATCTGTGGCTAACCTATCAGCCTAGAAATTAAGCCTTTGCCCTTGCTTTGAGACATTTCACTATTGCACGCACAGTCGAGGAAGGCGGGGCCAGCATCGGCCCCGCCACCATTATGGTGTTCGGCCATGCCCCCCGTATCGTGCCCACTCATTGGCCCCGCCTTTGGCTAGGGGCCGTGCCCCGGAAGCGATCGAATCGCTTCCAGGTCATGGGAGGTTCCCCCGCGCCCCGGAAGTGATCCGATCGCTTCCGGGGCGTGGGAGACCCTCTGGCACCTTTAACCGCTTCAGTGCCCATGACGAGATGGTCTCGTCATGGAGCGCGGTTGCGCTGTGCCCATGACGAGACTATCTCGTCATGAACCCCGCCCGCTAATGTAACGCCCGGCACAGGGCGGGGAAAGGGCGTGGCACTGAAGGGGTTAAAGCCTGGGGGAGCGCGAAGGGCAATCTCTTGCTCCCCTCGGCAGCACACCCGTCACGTGTGCCCCCTCCCTCGGGAGGACATTTAATCCTTTTTTCTTTTCTTTGCAGTGTCGTCGCTCCAGTTCCCGAATTTTTGGATCTCCGTGGTGCGGGCGGGAGAGCACAGAACAGCGGGTCAGTCTCGCCAGCGTGTGCACCCTCCATCGGGAGGTTCTGTGATCTTTTTCTTTTGTTCAACGAGTGCCTTCCAAAGCGCACGCATTGCAAGGGGAGCTCGGAGCAGCACGACGGAGATCTCGGCAGCGTGTGCACCCTCCATCGGGAGGTTAACTGATCTTTTTCTTTTGTTTCCAACAGTGTGCGCCGGAATCGCGTGGAGCGCAGGGACTTAAACGAGTGCCTTCCATAGCGCACGCATCGCGAGGGGAGCTCGGAGCAGCACGTCGGAGATCTCGGCAGCGTGTGCACCCTCCATCGGGAGGTTAACTGATCTTTTGCTTTTGTTTCCAACAGTCTTGTGGAGAGCGCCGGGACCTAACCGAGTGCCTTCCAAGTCGCACGCATCGCGAGGGGAGCTCGGAGCAGCACGTTGGTGATCTCAGGACAAGGCTCTTTGATATTTCGCTTTGTTTTTGAACAGTGTGCCCCGGAATCTCGTGGAGAGCGCCGAGGCTTCAACGAGTGCCTTCCAAGGTGCACGCATCGTGCGGGGAGCTCAGAGGCACAGCGCCGATCGTGAGAGGGCAGAGCAGCGTTGCCAAGAGCCTAATCAGCTGGAGTGTCGGCCGTGGTGCACGCATCAAGAACAGCACACGGGGACATGGGGGCCATCGCGGAGGGTGCCTGAGGACACGTACAGGGGTCTGCATTGCGGCGCTGCTGGGAGCCAAGCGGGTTAGAGCCTGTTGCTCACCTGCCTTGCTGGGTTAGCCAGTATTGAGGCTCCGGTAGCGTGGGTGCTGTGGCCGGTCGTGTTTCCTCCAACAAAACAGTGGTAACAGGTTGTAGGGTAGTCATGCCTCCTAAGGTTAAGCGCGACGAACGGCGCCCTGGTATCGCGAGTGTTTTAGACGCCCTGATGAGGAAGATTGGGGAAATGGAGAACACCATGGCGCAGCTGGCAGACAGGCTGGATGCGCAGGAGGGGCCATCGGGGAGGTCACGCAGGGACGCTTTACCCCCAAGAGAAGCTTTCCCCCCCCCTGCCAAAAAAAGAGTACCGCAGGTTGTCCCTGGGAATGGTGGGGCCCCAATTTTGCCTGTAGTACCCGCGTCCCCCAGCACACCGGGGAGCGAGCCTTCACCTGTAGATCCGGTGGGTGGGCCTGTTCCCGTGGTCCCTGCGACGCCCGGTATTTCACCACCAGCACCAGGGAATCCTATCCCCACGCCGGGGGTACCAGTGCCAGGGGTGCCCAATGTTTCGTTACCTGTTCCCCCCGCCCCTGGGGGGGTACCAACACTTCCTACTGATTTTGTCTCCAGCCTAGCAGCCGTGCTTCACTGGCTTGGGGGCATGGGGTTGAATTTGAGTGCAGCGGGTGTGGTCGGGGCGGACGCATTGGAAAAAGCAAGACAGCTTTTCGACCAAACCAAGCTTAAGGAAGTGCCGGCGGTCGTGGCCCCCAAAGACACTGCGGGACCTTCGCATGATAAGCCACAGACGTTGCCATTGTTGGGCATGGGCGAAGCACGCACATCGTACGAATCTCTGTCACGCCATTTGTGGCAGGAGGTTAAGGAGAGAATTTGGAAGGGAACATATATTGACATTTTTTCACTCTTGATAGATGAGGTTGAGAGGGAGGAGATGAGGAGGAAGAAGGATTATATGCCCGCGCGTGAATGGGCGAATGAAATGTTGAAGTACAGGGTTGAAGAGAACATCAGGCATTGGATGCTGGCTTACAATATTTACATGGCTGTGATGACGGAGCGTTTCCCAGAGGAAGCGCCCGCAATGGCTTGTTATATGTCTAGGATCAGCACAGCGCAGGCGACAAAGGGGGGCACAGGGTGGTTGGATTATGACAAAAAATTCCGGCGCATCAGGGCATCTGATCCAGCACTAAAATGGAATCAGGTGGAGGGGATAGCCTGGTAGGATCATTTGGGCGGTCTGACAGCTGAGGCTGCAAAGGACCCGCCAAAACCACAGCCCTTTCGGTCGTTCCCCTCAGCTGCACCAGGTGGGGGGGCGGGGAGGAAGGGATGCTGTTGGGATTTCAATAGGCACACCTGCGGTAGGGCACCAGGGACATGCAGATTTAAGCATGCGTGCGGTTTCTGTGGCAACTCAGGGTATGGCGAGGCAAAATGTCTTAAGAAACAGAGGGATAGGGGGGCCAAAAAATTGGATTGAAGGTGTTTTCAGCAAAGCTAGGTCCCCGATTCTTCTACACGCAATGATACCCTGGTTAAACAGATACAAATGCACGACCACAGCAAGGACGCTATTGGAGGGTTTCAGGGAGGGGTTTAGAATCCCGGTGGCGGATTTTGTGGGTCCCTCCTTTTGCAGGAACCAATTGTCGGTCACTCAGAACGCTAGGGTGGCGGCGGCCAAAATTGAGAAAGAATGTAGATTGGGCAGAGTGGCGGGGCCGTTTGACAAGATTCCCGTGCATAACTTTGTGTGTTCCCCCCTGGGGGTGGTCCCTAAGAAAGAACCAGGAGAATTCAGGCTAATTCACAATTTATCAGCGCCCAAGGGGGCAGTGGGTGAATGACTCCATTGATGAAGATTTCTGCTCTGTGCGTTATGCATCTATTGATCAGGCAATTGAACTTTTGAGGGGATTGGGACCGGGGGCAATGATGGCTAAATCGGACATAGAATCTGCTTTCAGGCTGCTGCCCGTTCACCCGAGCGATTTTCACCTCCTGGGCTTCCAGTTTGAGGGCAAGTTCTTCATGGACATGTGCATGCCTATGGGGTGTTCGGTGTCGTGCGCATATTTTGAAATGTTTATTACGTTCCTAGAATGGTCGTTCAAACAAGTGACGAGGCATAGGCAAGTGCTGCATTACCTGGATGACTTCCTCTTTCTGGGGCCACCAGGGAGCGCGGGGTGTGGTCAGGCGCTGGAGCAATTCTGTGCGTTAATGAAGAGTTTTGGGGTGCCACTAGCACAGGGAAAAACCGTTGGACCATCCCCGGTCATAGAATTTTTAGGTATCGAACTGGACTCAGTCGCGGGGTGCTCACGGCTTCCCGCTGATAAAGTGACCAGGTTTGGAGATTCACTGAGGCAAAATCTGGAAACTAAAAGGGTAACGTTGCACCAGCTACAACAAATGGTAGGGCAGCTAAATTTTGCTTTACATATCATACCAATGGGCCGTCCTTTTTCGAGATCTATTGCACAAGCAATGTCAGGCCTTAAGCAGAAACACCACCACACCAGATTGAGCGAAGAGGTCAAGCAGGACATGCGAATTTGGCTGGCATTTCTGCGGGACTTCAATGGCTCTGTCCTGTGGCCCGGCCCTGTCACTTCTTGCGCGGAGTTGGGTTTAATCCAATCAGCCTAGAAATTAAGCCTTTGCCCTTGCTTTGAGACATTTCACTATTGCACGCACAGTCTTGATATCTTCCATGGCTCGAAGCCTGGTAAGATAAATCAGTGGGTTTATGAAAGGCGCAGAAATCTTCATGCATTCTGCAGGTCACGTGTCTGAATAACTGCACGAGTGACTCAGCTTTTCTTCTGCTCCAGATTGATGATAGGTGTACTATTGAATTTGTTAAAGATAGCACTTGTGTTTTTTCGGATGTAGGAAGTGAGATCAGTGGTGTGCCCTATAATAAAGGCCAACAAAATGATAATGATGCCTTTAAAGTGCACTTCAAGCACTGCTTTGCACCAGGAAAGTGCATATAAATTTAATTCCCTCCAATGAAAGCTTGTAGCACCCATATTGGCGGGCAGCTTGCCATTTTAAGAGTCGGGGAGGTGTGGGGCAGGAGGCAGAGGAGATTGGGGGAAGGGAAGTGATAAGGCTCTTCGAAGGCATCCCCTCCGCTTGAGACCAGTTCCTGCTGGATCCTGTTACAGACGTATGGAGTTTGAAACATCAACTTAAATTCTGGAAAGAACAAGCCAAGTTTGGGAGCTACCTTTTTTGGGGGTTCAATGGGGAAGCAGATGTTTGAGGAGCCGCAGGGAGACGAGGATAATGTTGGGATAAATGCAAAACCAACATGGGAGGAGGTGGGAGGGCCGAATGCTGCAATACAATTCAATCAGCTATGGGCGCTGAAGCCAAACATGCACCCTTCAAAACACGAGCAGGAAACAAAGGAAACAAATAGTCCCCCAAATGAACAGATAAACAACCAAAGCATAAAGATACAGTACCTGGTCGCTGCTCCATGTGGGGAAACAGTGCGGGAAAAAGAGGAACAACGAGAAAGGATTCACCACTAGCAAGCAAGCATTTTGAAAGGACAATACAAGTAGCAAATAAAAAAGCAATGAGCGGGATGTAAGCCCACACACTGTGTACAACATGTTTTGGAGGCTCGACCTAAAAAAAGGAGTGTGTGTATATAAGCTGAAACAAAATGTGTAACTTCTAGACACTACACTAAAAGGCAAAATAGAAGGGAGCTTAGATGACAACATTAACTGAAAATATAGTGAGCAGCAAAGGAGCAAGAGGAATTGCTATACTGAAAATATAGTTATATTACTATGCCAGTAGGAATGAATGTGTTAGAAATTAGATGTGGATGCTTCCTTATGGTATGTAATTTAATATTATGTAATTTGCACCAAATCACACAGTCAAGCAGGCATTATAGACCCAGTTACATTCCCACAAAAGCACTTATGTACCCACCACTGATATAGCCAAGAAGTGACTGACACATTCAGTCACACACCCATAAAACCATTCATATACCCATTTACTCTACTATACAACCACTTACATTATCATTCACACACCCATATAGGCACTGTGAACCCCACTCACATACCTATACAACCATTCATTCACTTAACACTCAGTCATTTACACACACACTTGCACACCCATACATCTAGCAATACAATCAGTCAGCTACCCAGTCAGTCACATACCTATTTACAAAACCATACAGCCACTAACACGCCCAGTCAGACAGCGACAGATACACTTACACGTACACTCAGACAGAACTTATGTATCCACCACTAATAGAGCCACTTGCACACAGTTACACAACCAAACTCACTAACACAGCCACTTACCTATCCATTTACACACCCATATTTAGACACTTACGCAGCCTGTTACACACTGATATAACCACTTATGTAGCTATTCACTTGCTTATAGTATTTAATCTAATAGTATGTAATATGAAGTTAAATGTATTCTATATTTGCTTTCAGATATTTACTTTTGTTTAAAGAGTAATGGAAGATGGAAGGATGAGGTGAAAAAAAGAATTAGGCTTATTTACAGCATCCATCAAGTGGCCCACAGAAGATATATTTAGTTCCACTGGCATAAGATGTTTTGCACAATGAGTCACCATGTCTTGCAGTTTTGGTGAAACAGGAAGAGTGGTAAGCACCTGATCAAGTGGTAAGGGTCCTACAGATGGTCCAACTGCTGATGATGATGAATCACATTACGCCTCTCTTATCATCCACTACGGCCAGTCCGGCCCTGCTCTGATACCTTTTTGTATGTACGGTTTTCAGGTATTTCGAAATGGATGATTTGCCATGTGTATGCTTCTTCAGAGTATTTCCTGACAGTTTATTGCTGCATATATTGAATTGGAAACTAAACACCAACAAGACAGAAGTACTCATCGTGGGCCCAAACCCCGAAGCCTGGAATGACACCTGGTGGCCCCTCGCCCTCGGAAACCCGCCCACACCCACGGACCGTGCACGCAACATAGGAATCATCCTGGAATAAGAGCTCAAAATGGCCCGCCAGATCAACTCCGTCTGGTCCTCGTGCTTCCACACCCTCCGCCTCCCACGCAAGACCTACAAATGGATCCCCATCGCACACTGAAAGACCATCACTTACGCCATGGTCACCAGCCGACTTGACTAAGGCAACGCACTGTACGCCCGAATAAACACAAACCTCACTGCAAGCTACAGAACATCAAGAATGCCGCCGCAAGACTGGTCCTCAACCTGCCAAGACACTGCCACATCTCCCAGCACCTGCACACACTCCACTGGCTCCCCATCGAGGCTAGAGTCACCTTCAAGATACTCACCCATGCACATAAGACCCTCCACGACACAGGACCAGCATACCCGAACAGCAGACTCAAATTCCATGAACCCCAAAGGATCCTACGATCAGACCAGCTCTCCTACACTGTGGTCCCCCTGCACCAGAAAATCCAGATTGGGAGGCCGCTCCTTCTCCTTCCTCGCGGCCAAAGCCTGGAACGACCTTCCGCTCCACCTCAGACAGACAACATCGCTTCCCATCTTCATAAGAAACCTCAAAACCTGGCTCTTCGACAGACCCCCTCCTTGATGGACTGGAACCTGCATCCCCCCACCCCTAGCGCCTTGAGACCCTCACGGGTGAGTAGTAGCGCTTAACAAACACCTGATTGATTGATTGATTTTGGAAGTGGTAAGTGTTCTTCTTCTTTGTCCTGCTCCTTACATTGTTTTCTATCTTCAGCAGAAGAGATTTTCACTTTAATACTCTCTTTTTTTTAAGGTAAGGGAATTATACAATGGGGCTGTGATGGAGAGTCTGTCTCCAGAGAGATGCGATACTAAAATAACTGGTATGGTTTACAATGTGGATGGGTAGCCAGATTTGCAGTAGCATCGTAGCAGATTTCCAGATCCATAAAATGAATGAAAATCAGAGAAAAACGTTATGGTTTGCATTTGTAAATAGTTTAAAAAGTTATGTTATGTTTATTTGTTAATTGCTTATTTTCAATTGAATAATAATAATTGTGTTAATAAAATGCATTTATAAACTTGTGAAAATGTATATTAGTCAATTGAAATATTGGATCAAATTGTGGTACAATTTATATTTACATAAATCTGTGAAATTCACTAAAAAAAAGAAAGATTACAGGAACGTAATAATTAGGAAATAGTATTAAAAAAACCCATAGGAATTCACCCAAAAAAAAAAGGTTACAGAGACGATATAGTTAGGAAATAGCATAAAAAACTGTAGAAATTCACTGAAAAAACCAAAGGTTACAGGGACGTTATAGATAGGAAACAGAATTTAAAAAACGTAGAAATTCAATAAAAAAAACAAAGATTACAGGGATGTTATAGTTAGACTCAGACTTTACACACACAAAATCATACATTTTCAGCAGTTATACTTACCTGAGCTAACTATAACTTACTCCCCCACAATGTACTGCTTATGACCTCACATATTACATCACTCATGAGATGGTCAGTGATATCACTCATGACATCTCAAATGACATTACTCATGACATCATCCAGCAAAGTAAACTTTAATATACTTAATAAAATACCATTTAAATTTTTTACAACTCAGAAGAAGACTCAGGTAAGAGACGTACAGAACAGAGCTCACCGCAACCTGATCAACTACCACACTCACTTATCACGTAAGAGACAGTTCTCAGCGGATAGTCCAGTCTCTTCTGAACCACTACTCTAAATTCTAATGACCAAAGAAAAACGTGTATCTATATATGCTATTGTATTACAAATCACAACAACACCATTCGTCAACCTGGAAAGAGGTTTTAGTGCAAATGTCAGATTTACAGAAACCACTACAACATACAATCAGTACGGAGATCTTATCGGACAGATGACTGTGTGACACACCACTAGTAAAATTATTCTTTATGCTGGAGAAAGGTGTGAACAGAGAGGTGAGTCTGTTGTAAATGTCTACTACATTGAGCAATCACCTTGTATAAAGGTCTTAATGGAAAGATGAATTGATTGCAATCTACTACTACAGTCCTACATCACAAAGGCCAGAGGTATAAGGAAACTGGTCAGTATGTCATAAAACAAAACTATCCTCAGACATCACTGTGGAGGGAAGTCTCAATCATCAGCTTAGACGGTCTCAAAGTGCTACTATACACATTGGCGGGGGACATGTGTTGGTGTAGAGACTAGTTCACACATAAATAGTACACCTGCTTTAAAAACGAGAGTAAAGATTAGATATCATATGCTACAAACAGTATCGCTCAGTAGTACAAAAAGAATAGTATTTTAACGTATGCAGTAGTTTAGTATACATCTTTAAGTCTCAGAAACTTCTAAGAAACAGTTACACTCATTGGATGATGTCATCAGTGATGCCATTTGAGATGTCAGCAGTGATGTCACTCACCATGTCATGAGTGATGTAATATGTGAGGTCATAAGCAGTGGATTGCGGGAGCGTAAGTTATAGTTAGCTCAGGTAACTATAAATGCTGAATTTCTATGGATTTGTGTGCATAAAATCTGAGCCTAACTATATCATCCCTATACATTTATTTTTTGCAGTGAATATATATAACTATCTATTTATATATACATATATATATATATATATATATATATATATATACACACACACACATATATATATTAATTATTTGTGCGAAATCCAGTCCAACGGACAAAGGAATGGGGCACACCAATCCAGTACACAATTGTGCAAAAAACACAACACATTTGGCTGGAATGGCCTTTCTCAAGTTAATGTATGATGCTTAATGCAACTTAGAAATATGTTTGAATATCAGAATTTTAGATGTTTTTATCTAAAACCCTTGTTTGTCACCCATAATATTATGTCACGCAAAGTAGCAATGACATCTTTGGTGACATTAGGTGACCCCCTGACACATTACAGTGTTGACCTGTTCATTTTTAAAGCAATTAACGTGAGAAAAATTATCAGAATATAGTAGAAAAGAACTGATTTGTTTTTATCAAACCTGTAGTTGATCTTTCCATATGCTGTAATAATGTTTAGCCTATTTTGATGCCATTAATGTGAGAATGTCTCTTGATATATTATAAGAAATGAAATGATTTTTAATAACTGTGATTGCATCTGCCTTTTTAACATGTTTCTTAATTTCATATGATTGTACTTTTATGGCTACCTTTTTTTGATATTTGAATAAAGATTTAAACCTGAAGCTGACAGCATAAGTCAATACAAAGTGTTCTGTAAAGGAAAATTGTCACTAAACTAGCTAAGAGCCTACTCTACCCTAATAGAACCCATGAAGAGTTCCTTTGTTGGAAAAGAGCAAATTGAACTTCCTGTAAACAGATGTCCTGGTAACTCAGACGAGTTTCCTACAGTCGCAGTAGCAACTATAAAAGTATCAGTAAAAAAGGAATGATTGTTGCAGTGGCATTGATGAGGAAAGGGTATGGGTAAGAAAGTGTATAAGTCACCTTTAGTAATAGCTGTCAGCAACAAGGTAAAGTCTCCTCCAAGCAATTCTTGAGTCTGAAAAAGGGAATGTCTGTGAGAATCTAGGTAAGTCTGTGTCTCTGACTAGCTAAGAACACTCATTAATATAAAGTCACACAATCATGTATCAAAGCTACAAGGTGTTGGAAGGGAAAAAAGTAGGTGGTAGGTTGATGAAAGGATGGAAGTGAGAGGATGGAGGAGCAGAGAGAAAAGAAAAGCCACCCCTAGCCACTGTAAAGCAAGAACCAATGTCAGCAGTGAATTTTTACATCATTCAATCAGAGCACTGTGAGACCAAAACACTCCTGAGTGGGATAAACATGAGAAAAGGGAGGAAAGCCATAAACCTGAAGAAGGGAAGTCAGACAGACAACAAAGCCATTCAATCATGAGCAAGGAGCTGGCCCAAAGCCCAATCTGAATAAATGTAAAGTATCAGAGAAAACAGATCTTGCCGACAGACAGATAAACTCTCTACAGCTGAGACCTACAAAGTAGCATGAATAACTTTGCAGGCCATTCACCAGGTCACCCCTTCACCCCAAGATTCCCTAATAAGCTGCAATGCTTTGATGATGTACTGCTTAATACAATTTGAGATAATTATACAATTTAATACATTTAAAAGAATGAATTAATTCATACTGAATTAGAGTTTGTTAAATGCAAAGTTGTTAAAGCTCAGTATGAATGCATGTTTAGAGACGGATTTCCTAATAGTGAAAGGATTTAAAGGGGTGGTTCTATATTGTGCTATTTATTCAGATTGCGGTTCATAATTATTTATTCATGAAGAGAAGATACACCACTGTGTCTGTACCTCTACAAGGCTGGCACGTTTGAAAAGAGCAACAGATGCCTCTCTGAATGAAAGCAAAATTCAATACCTTTTCTCACATCCTATAATCCCCAAAATTCACAGACATAGCACATGGTTGAGAAATGTCAGGGTATTCCTGAAACGGGATATGATGAGCTCATGTTATCATCAAGTCCTTTGTACTTCCTTTTAGGAGATGGGTATGAATCTGGACATCCATATACTCGATTGTTGAGGCAGCTTTCCCCTCCTCCCTTTCTGGTATTCCAACAAATTTAAGATTAAACTTTCTTGAATGATTTTCTCGATTCTCGAGCTGTTCATAGAAACAAATTCATTTTGTAAAGTAGAGTTTGTTTTAGCAGGCACATGCAAGGGGACAAGCTCGGGTGGGTTGGAGTGTTGCAAGGACCAATATCTGTAGAGTGTTGTATCACACAGCTTCTTTAATTCTGTATCACACTAACAGCGCAGTTCATCCTGTATTTTCATAAAGGCTCATTACTGCTATGTCTACACCTAGATGGATGCTGCTGCTGGCTGGTATAAGATAAGGACAAAGGAGAACTAAAAGTAGAACAGACTCTGGAAAATACAACTTTGATATTCCTTGTATCAAAACCAAGCAAACCACACATTTGCAAAGTCGATACACCTGACTTGCTCTGTACAAACTGTTCTGTGGAGAGATATCCAGGTAGAGCTGCCTCACCAAGTGCAGTTAGAATATTGAACCCAAAAATATTTCAGCCAAAATATCTACTATGACAATATATTGATGTCAACTTATTATAAGCATATTTAGATTTACTATTCTTAACTACACAACAATGTTTCTTGATATAAATACATTGAGCGATAGCCCGTGGAATCGAAGTTTGCCTATCTAGTACTGCACATTTTGCCTCCTTCCGACCTCTTTTTGCGATTGAAAGATTGCAGGTACTACCCGGTGAAATATGCACAGAGAGCAGTACAGGGGCAGCTGTACAACCAAAACCCTGAAATAACAGGATACTGTGCAAGCACTACTTCCATCCAATAGGACTTGCTGAGGATTGCGTCTGGCCTGCTACCAGAATGGGCAGAGCCCCGACCTAGGCTATGACACACCCATAGTGTTGGTGGCCCTAGTGGTGATGTGTTGGCCACCCCAGGTGATCAATGATCAGTGTCTCAGGAAAAGCACAGAACAAACCTGGCTTACTCTCTGAATCTTTATCAAGTCATGTCACACCCTCAAGGGGGCCTTCGCTAGGAAAGGCACACCCTAGCATTCACTGATGGAGGTGCAAAGCACATACAAAATGTACAGATCCATATTGACCGATGTCAAGTATCGCTAGTGATGTGTGCAAAACACAGCATGGAGAACAACAGTCAAACCCTGTTAAATCTTTGCAGTTGCATATATCAACATTATCTTAACAGGTGAACAGTAAACTGTACATTTTTTAGAGGGCATTATATAAAGCAGTGATATTTTTGGAACTCGAAGCATACTCAAATTGAACATTCTCTTTTTTTATTATCCGCTAAACAGCATTTTACTGTACAAAGTTAGTTCTCCTAAGCAATGCTTTTGAAATACCAATATTCCGGCTGTAAGATGGTTTGCGTCAGATGAGTATATTGTTTAAGCATCACATGTGCACTACAGCGGCTGCAGGTACACGAAAAGAACACATCCATTCGATTCCTTGATTTAATATTAGCTTTGTCCTGTGCCAGATCTCCCTACAAAGCTTCAATTGCAATTATGATTATTTCTATATTACAAAAATCTGAGAAAATGTCTTTATCCAGGAGCTTTCTAACAAATTCTTGAAATGGCCGACAGTCTGCAGCGAAGAAAAGGTAACGTGCACGTGCTGCTGTGGACACACTGAGAATAGGCAGGGTCTTCGCTGGAGGTAGGTCGTTGATACACATGCATCTTCACATTTTCTGAGTGTCCTGGTCCCACCTGTGCTCGATTACGTCCTGCGTACTGACGTCACTTAGGAACGCTCGATGCAGCTGTGCTTTGTTTTGTTGAGTACTGCACATCTGAAGCAACGAGCACGTGACCCTGTGGACAAAACACGAGCCAGTGTCAGAGTCCCGGATTCAGCCATCAGCACATGTGCCAACCTAAATATATGTTCATCCGATGAGTGATAGGGAGAAAGGGGCATGGTCTTGGGGAGGGTTAAGGCAAGTTGGGCCTTGGACCCGCTGCTCTGCCTAAATAGCCATAACTGCTCTCCCCCACAGCAACGTGGAACTCATATGGCAATAACTCACATCTCCTGGGAGTGTTTTTTTTTTTTAAATTGGAGCCCGGCTGAGTAGAACATTCACACCTGAGCTGGAAACACCTTCTGGTCAAGGGTTTATAGTTCACTGTGTACTTGCGGCTCTTCATCGTGTGACTGTGTGATAAGACCATGTGTCACTAGTGCTTAATTTGCAAAAGAATAAGCACCAGGGTGCAATGTTTTGCTCAGAGGCCAGCAACCAGCTCTATCAAATGTCGAGAATGATGAATACCAAGGCTGCATAGTTTTGATTCCACTTCTTGCCTCTTTTATCCTCCACCGGACACTCCCATATCATTTATCTCACACTTTCAAGTTCTTTTTCATCCCTGCTTTCTTTGTTTGTCGCAGTTTTTCTGTTTTTCCCTTTTTCCATTTTCTCCCCTTTTGTGTTTTTATCCCTCTTGCTGTGGGTGAAAGTCTGATGAGGAAAATACGTGCCAGAACCGCAAAAGATAGTGCCACTTGCTTATACCTGCTCAAATTAAGCACTGTGTGTCACACGGCAGGACTTTGGGAGCTGGAAGGCCTGCATCCGGACAGGGTAGTGCACAAGGAGGGGGGGGGGGGGTGTTAGAAGAGTGGCATTGAGAAAAGGTGGGCTGCAGAGCATGGGGATGTGGGGCAGAGCACCAGAATCAGGCGTCACGCCCAAGCACAATGCAGGGATCAAGGAAATGGGCAGGACATCAAGAAAGGAACAAGGTATACATCCAGGGACAGGTTTTGGGGGCGGGACAAGGCCTAGAAACATGAAAGGCATGGATGGGGGGGACAGGTCATTAGGACAGAGGCAGAATTCTTGAATGGGTCAGGGCAACAGAAAAAGGTTAGGACAGGGATTATATGTTAAAATCTATTAACATTGTTTCTAAAAAGAATTACAAATATATTATATTAAAAGGAACAATATTACAAGGCAATCATGGTAATGGTTTCTTGGTAATGGGGTCCAGGCATTGGGTTCACTGGTAATTGATTCACAAAAACCCCATGGCAGGGGCAGCACATTAACCAGTAGTAACTAGCAGGAGCGAGACTAGGGACCGAGATGGGTCATGGAAGGATAACTTGGAATAGTCCAGGGCAGTTGTGCATAGGAGCTTGCAAAGGAAGTCCAAAGTATACACGTACATCAGTGAGAGTGCATACGATAGGATTTAAAAGGGTAAAACCTACAGTATGATGTATGAATGGATGGTATAAGCCTGTGGTCTATACTCTATAGTACTCAGGGTGGATGCACTTCAAGGGCTGAGAAATCTTCCTATTCAGGAGGGATACAGACATAGTAAGGGTGAGGGGGGCATTAAGGGCCTCGTTTATCAAGGTTTCACGTAGTGCAGCAAGCCACCTTATTGCACTGCGTGAAAGGGAAGGAATGCTCTGTATTTAACATAAAACTGTGCACTCCTGTCCCTTCCTTGAGTTGGAGCTCTTTGGGCTGCCTAACGCCAACGCAGGCACCCTTGCACCATGGTGCAAGGTGTCCTACGTTGTGAACAGGATTGTTTTTGTGCAGGAAGGGGCACCTTCCTGCACAAAAACAATCCTCTGAAGCATGTTCCTCTTTCTATGTGTGCTGCAGACATAGAAAGAGGTCAAAATAAGCAGAAATGAAGGTATTTCTCCTCGTTGCGCCCCACCTGGGGAAGTGTAGCATTTTGACGCATTCAAAGGTGTGCCAGTAATGGTAAATTTGGAAATGCACTAAAATCCATGGGCGGGTGCATGGGAACACCCATGCTCCACCCTTGGAACGCCTGTGTTGCATTACTCTGGATTTATCAAGTCATGCAGTACCACACAAGGGGGACTTGCGTGGCTCGATGAATGTGACTTCGGTTTTGCGTCACCCTTGTGCTCCCTTACGTGACATAAGGGCGACACAAAACCTTCATAAATATGCCCCTCAATGAATACGCTTCGTGTGTGTCAGGAGTTATTAAAGCCTGCGGCGCAAGTATCAGGCCCAAGTCAGCTGGATTTGTGCATGATGGGAGAGCTGTCCCACAGTGATTACTTTTCTCAGGCTGTGAGGTGTCAACCGAGCGCTGGCATAAAAGGTAAAGAGGGAGGGCTCAAAGTGGAAGGTGGCAGCTCCTTGTGAGTGGACATGTGATGGGGGCTCACTACTGGGGTTGCAGGGGCGCTGAGGACCGGCGCCCTCTGTGTTGCATGGCCGTTCACACTCACCTGGTTCACTGTGACACTGGGGTTCACCAGTCTGAGGTTGGCGATAGTGGGCAGCGGAAACCCTTCACTCAGCTTTTCTGGAAGAGAAGCAAGGTGCAGGTGAAATACCAGTCCCTGCATGGAAGACAAGGGTAACTACAGCACTAGAGAGTTAAATTAGATTGAACCGGACCCTCACCGTTTACTTTGGGCAGCACGACCAGCCTCAGGGCCCATGACAGCAATGTCTGGAGCGTGTCAACCTGAACATGTCAACAAATGCATATATTATAGTAATTTGTAGGGCGAAAAACATTAGCAAACTGTGTCAAAGCCACAGACCCATGAGGGCTGTGACAGGGTATGACTACTATGCAAGTGATTTTGTCCAAACCTGATTGGCTGGCCTTGTCAGGTGGTCCATTGACCTAATGTCTACACTGCTTCTGGGAGAAGACACTATGTGAGGTAAGATTGCTCACATAAGGGTGAACTTCCCTTCTTTCTCAGCAGTTTGTCTGACAAAGCTGTTAATCACTCGGAGGCGTGGGGCCGAAGAGTCCTCCGACAGGGCCCAAAACACAACTGTCAACAGTCTTGGCTTCAGATCACTTGATGCACACTCACATCCAATCACAGATCAGGCAGAGAATCAAGTGCAAACCTTCTAGAGGCGTTCATCAAACACCTCCACACTAGCAGAACTTGGGTCTCCTCCACTTCCCTAGGCCAGTCACCCTCTGATAGGGCACGAGGGGGAGTCCCACCCATAGGCTGCCATGCACTTGCTACAATTCCTTACACCCCGTCTATTTCCCTACACTTAATCCCACGCCCCACAGACCAGCCTCCTTCATTTCATTTCCAGTGCGCACGAATATCTCTTCTTCCTGCTGAACCTGACATTCACACACATAAGAGACACTTTACCTTGAAAGGACCAACTTCAGAGTGAACCAAGGACAGGCTGAAGCTGCAGGAGAGAAGTAACAAGCATCAGTAAGGCTTTTCATCTACAAAGTGTGAATCGCAACAGAGCTGCAGCCCCAGACTAGCACAAGAATGGAGACTCACCCTCAGAACAAGCAGCCGGACAGAAAAACATAAAGTCAAGACAGAACATTCTTTGCAGAGCTAGTGTAGGGATGGAGTTACACCTCCAGCACCAGTATGAGGAGGGTTCTTCCTTACCTGCAAGATGCATTTCAGGACAACGTCCCCTCTACACTACAAGAGTTAGGTAGAGAACTCCCTCTAAAGAGCAAGCATCATTAATGACTCTCCGCCAACAGAAACATAGTCAGGAATGGAGCCCCACCAATTTATCAATGATCAGATTTCCATTTGCTGGCAGAAGGCTGGACTCTATGATGCTAGGCCATCTTTCCCATCCCTGACAGGTGGCTGGACTCTATGGTACTATCTTTCTAGTCACCTGCAGTAGGCAGGACTCTATGGGGCATATTTACAAGGCGGCGATAGAAAATCATCGCCGCTTTTGCCGCCGTTTTCGGCTCAAAAGCGGCGATAATTTTATCGCCTAATTAGCAAGGTCACACTAACACGTGAAACCTTGCATTAGCGCCCAAATTCTAAACGCTCAGCTTTGCATCTCTAATGAGATGCAAAGTGGGCGTTCCTGACCTGACATGACAGAAGACATGTCGATAAGCGATATTTCTCCTATCATCAAGCCCCACGCTATGAAGCATAGCGGCAGGAAAAGTAGCGATAACCCCGGTTATCGCTACTTTCCTTACGCCAGCTTCAGGACTGACTTAGCCATGATATCCTATGGAAGGTGGATATCATGGCTAAGTTTATGGGGCCCTATCAACAAGCGAACGCCACATTTCGTGAGATTATCGCTGGGTTTCCAGCGATAATCTCACGTTAGGCAGTTAGCGCTAGGATGTTTATCGCTTTTGAGATAAGCGTTGCTAATAGCACGCTATCTCAGCGATAAAAATCCACGCTAGCCGGCGATAATTATCCTAGTGCTAAGTGCGCTTAGCGATAATTATCGCCGGTTGTTGCTGATATGCCCCAAAGATACTAAATAATGTTTGCATTACCTCATGAAGGCTTGACTCCATGGTACTGGGTCGTGTTCTCATCTCCTGCGGACGGTTTAATTTTATGCGATTAGGCCATCTTTTCCTTCATTGGCATGAGGATGGTCTCTATGATACTGGACAACATGTCCTTCACTAACACAAGGGTGCAAGTTGTGGTACAAAACATTCCTTTCTCAACAGGAGGCTCGACTGTGGGGTCTCTGATACTACTCATCTCTTTTTTACTGACAAGAGACTGGATTCTACGGTAATAGCCACATGTAAGTTTGATGACAAAGGCCTGGACTGGGGTACTAGCAACACACAGACTATTTACCAATGACGTTAAGTATCCTGAAGCTTCCGAAATCCCGCCCATAGAATAATAATGACCATAGAGTGTTATGTATAAACAATCAGCTTCTGTGTGTTTAAGTGCTATAAAGCTGTTGGCTGTCATACCTTGGCCACAGAAGGTGCTAGAAATATTCAGGTTTTCTTAGGGATTTTTATATTTTAACGGTCATTCTTTTTTTACTTGTATAAATATAGATCTCTTATTTTCATAGGATATAGGCCATACTTTAATTGGGAGTATGATCGTGTCAAACTGTTTCTGAATGAGTAAACCCTGACTGTTCCACCTTGCTTCTCTTGGATAATTAAGTGTACTTAGGGATTGATTCCTGGAGGCTCACAGTCAGTTCAATAGATCTTAAGGCCTTCAGAAACCAGTAGAAAAGACCTCTCTACTAGCCCCACCCCCAGCCATTCCATGATCAAAAATGCTAGTTTTCCACAGGGTTGAGCAGGAAATTGTGTTTTTTCATGAAGACACAAATGCTAATGGTGTCCCTCAATACCAAAGGTCGCAGTCTTTCAAGGTTGATATTTTCCTGTATTGCAGTCAAATATGACGATAAAAAAGGCACAATGATAAGAGAAGCATACACGTTTAACAGAGGAGTTGGGCTAAGGGCTAGGGCGGTCGACCTCGGACCTGGGGAAGTGGGTTCGAGTCTCGGCAATGACGCTGAACATCCTGTGATTCTGGGCAAAGAACTTAATCTCCCTGTGCCTAACAAAGAATGAATGTGTGTCCTAATGTAATGTAACTGGTGCTATGTAAAGCGCTCCGATACCTGATTGGATTCGGGTCAAGTTCGTGCTATATAAAACTCTGCAAAACAAAAACAAAAAAATGTAGCCTCTGTATCTTTGATGAAAATCAGTGTTCTGTCCTGTGGCCTTATCTGTTTACTGTATGAGCAGTGTCTACCAGGTGCGGCCGGTGCAGGTAAAAGCAGTGGTGCAGGGCGGCGGAGGGGAGAGTTGACAGACAACGGAATATGGAAAATAAAATAAAAGAATCAATAAAACCACTTGCCGCATCGCCGACTCTGCAATGTAGCGAGCGCAAGGTAAGTGGTTTTATTTCTCTTTTTATTTTATTTACCCTATTCCGTCATCTGTTGACTCCCCAGCCACCCCCCCCCCCACGCCCCGCCACTCTTACTTGCACAGGTTGCGCTAGAGCGTTGCCTGAGAGGCGGTGGGGATGGGGGGAGACAGAGAAAGAAAGAAAGACAGACAGACAGACAGACAGAGAGAGAGAGAGAGAGAGAGAGCGAGAGAGAGAGAGAGAGTCTTTATTTGCCGAGAAGAGAAGGGGGCGGGGAGGATGGATTCAGAGCCGGCCTTTGCTAAGATAGCACCCTGGGGTGGGGGGCAGAATTTGGCACCCTTGTTGTTGGTAGTGAATTAAATGATGCAGCAGGGGGCCCCTTTTGTGTTCACTGGTCGGTACCTAGATGAGGAGGGAGTGGCCCCTGAACACAAACATCTCCGGACCTCCCCCAGCTCACCTAAATCCCCGGTAGCTTAGCTGCCTCACGCAGATGATGGTTTTGTTGATGCGTGTAAGAAGGGTCAGAGGCTGAAGGGAGGGCAAGGAAGGGGGTTAAAGGGGTGTTAAAAACATCAACGACGTATGATAATTAAGGACTAAAGCCATTTTTAACTGGCAAATCAGACAGAAAGGAACAGGCACGGAGAAGGAAAAGGCTGAAGCAAGATGAGAAGGGCGCTGCTGTTGGCATAACCTTATTGCCCACATATCCATGCGTCCCTCAGAAAATTGGCGCCCTGGGCCCAGCTCGCCCATGCTAAAGGCCTGCCCTGGGTGGATTGTTGCCATCGGTGTAAGCTAGTCCGTCAGATGGCTGAGCAGTGGAGGCCTAGGCTCCTCCGGAAGTTTGTTGTATTTAGTCACAGCTTATCATCAGAGAGTAACTGCAATACATTTTACTTCAAGATGACGGTCTCACTCCAGTCATCATTGCAAGCGGAAGGCTTTGATAGAACACCCTTTTCTTTTTAGTTAACGGGCAGCAATCTTTGAGTGCAAGGCCGGACTGTGAACGTAAACTGGCAATTAAGTCAGACCGGCCGCGGGGTTGGGGGGTGGATGCTGTTGGCAAAACAGCTACTGCTTTTGATACAGAGGATCGATATTGCAGCACTGCTGCAAAACCGGCCCCTGTACCACAAACGCCCCCCACTGGTTCAAAACCAGCCCCCACCCTTCCGGCCCACTGGGAAAACGCACGGTGCCCTCTATGGCCAGTCCGGCCCTGCTTGAGTGGCAAGAGTGCGAACTCAATGGCTTTAACTACATCTTCCCTTTGTTGCAGCAGACTCACCTCCAATGATCACGTCATCGTTTCATTCACCTGCAGAGGCGTTACTCTATCGCCCAAGGGTCATAGAGTTCTTCACTGGGCACTCTATAACATGATTCCTGTTAGAATGTTGACCTCTGTGGTATCCAGTCACCTTCCCCTTTATTATCAGAATACTAACCTCTATTGTACAGTACTACCTCAGGTCTCCATGGTACTTGATCAGTTAAGCTTTTTCCTAGTATTAGTTTATTACTCCCATACTTACTTCCCAAAGATTCGGCAAAAATACTCACTTGTTCAGCGCTACGGACCCGCCGATCTTCTGTTCAGAAACAACCACCTGTGCCTTCACACTTGCGTCCTATGAAGAGAGCAGACATAATGTTATCAGATTCCAGAGTCTCCCAGGCCCTGAGAGCACAGGATGGTGCTGGCCTTCAAAGAAGAGAGAGAGCCTTGTGTGGCCTGTTGTAGAATGCAGATCTCACCATACCGCTGCTCCCTGATCTGCACCCAGCCATGCTGTCAACTGATCCCGTCTGCCCATCCTTGCATGCTGTTATCTGCTGCCTTATCGGCACCCAAAAGTATACATAAAGTGATGGATGGAACACTTGCATTGATCTCAGCCACTGGTAATTACTCAGGCCACATCCCTATCCATCGTTATTTTGCACACCATGCCACCTCAGTTTGGACCCAGCTATATGCACATCAGTCTTGATCTTGCTCCAATGGGAACAGTGCAGCCTGAACTGCCAGGCCAGGTCCTCTCTGAACCAGAATCCCAGCAATCCAGGACCGGTTCTGCCCTTTTTATGGCTCAGCCAGGTATCGCTTGGTTCTAGTGACACAGTGTGGACGGGACCCACGTCTGGGCCTACCCGTCCCACTTAGGGCGACATAATACAAAATGGCTTAGTACATCAGGCTACCAGAGTGTTGTTTCCTGTTTTCTTTTGCTGCTGCTTTATTAATCGCTAAGAGGTGGATACCAAGGGCAATGGCAGAGGTACCAAAGGGCAAAGATGATGCTTAATTGAGGTCTATGCATTTATATTAGCCACTGGTTATCCTGAAAATCTAGCATGGATCCGACCATCTTGTACCTATGTTATATACCCCTGCTCTAAGTCACCACACTTCTTAGCTGCTTCCTATTACAACACCTGCTGCACCCTTTTCTCACCAGCTGCAGAAGGAAGACTGGTGCCAGGGTAGAGTTAGGGAGGACAACGAAGGCCAGGAGGGATCCATAGGCTGTCACTTCCAGAGATCCTGGGAGGCAGGTCAGCATGGGCTGCTTCAGAGCAGAGAGCTGCAGCATCATTGACATATTGGGGTACCGCTTGGGAAGCTGTGGAGAAACAGGGGAGAGAGTGATTGTTACAGAGAGCTTCATGCTTATGATTCTGCTGGTAGACAGACTTGGCAGGCAGTGCTATGTCATGAAGATGCATGAATGATGGACAGTGTAAGCAGTGACAGGGGAGGAGATACTGTGCATGGAAGTGATGGACTGTGGAATGAGTGACTGTACACCATCTACATGGAAGCCACAACATCGACTAACACTACAATTATCAGGTACATATGCACTGTTCTCCAGAATGATAACAACAAAACACACTCAAAAAGCCTACTATATTTGCAAGAAATATATTTATTTTGCCAACATACTCGTATTCCAGACAGTTTAAAAATATGCTTCACATGGTCAATTTATACATTCGAATGATCTAATTTTAGAGGGAAGGGATACGGGATCCTTTAAAACTGGGATTCGATTATCGTGTGCTCCATCACTGCGCAGAACCACAGCTGACACGTGTTCCGCAAATAAATTCCCACTTTATTAATGCTGTAAAAATATTTAGATACATGAAATTGAAAACAACAAGCTGGCATACATATTAGCTTGACTCAAGAAAAAATATCTAAAAATACAAAAAGAAAATGAACAGTTACACATAAAAACAAAATGACTGCTAAAACCTTGAAGATGAGAACATCTCAACTGGAGTATATATTTTGCCAATCGATTAATTATCTACAACCTGAGAAGGTGAAGAATGCACGGAGTGACTATAAGGTTATCGGGTATGAGGCACTGAGGATTGGGTAGGAGGATCAGGAAGAGACTGTCAGTGTGAAGAGTGACTACAATGGATCAGGATTAAATGGGCAGTGCCACAAGTGGCATTCAGTGATTAACTCTTTAGCATGGACACTGCAAGGGATGCCAGTCTGCCACTCATCAGAAGCAGAGAGTCCAAGCAGTGACTATCAGTCATCAGTGGGGATGAACAGAGCATGAAAGAGACGGACAGTGGAGGGAGTGATTATACGTGATCAAAAGATGGAGTGTAGCAGTACAAGGAGTGACTATAAGGCTCAGAAGGAGGGAGCGCAAGGAAGAGTGGTAGAGTGCAAACAGTGGTTGTATGTCATTTAAAGACGAAGGAGCATAGCAGTGCAAGGAGTGACCATTCGGCTTAGAAGGGGAATAGTGCACAGAGGAGTGGGGCAATGCACAGAGACTACAAGTGCTTGGATAAAAGCTAGTGCAAGGGGTGGCCAAAAGCAGAAGAATGTGTACACTTAAAAGAGTTACTGAAACGTGTGCCTCAACCATAGATAAACAGCATTAAGAGTGACCATCATGAGGGAAGGGGCAGTGAAAAAGAGTGGCCATGAGGGTTTAGCAGGAGGCGACAGTGAGTGAAATGAGGGCTCATATGTCAGCTGGAAGAGAGAGTTAGTGAAAGGAATAGGTGTAATCTGCAAGACCAAAGGGGGCAAGGAAAGACCTCGATAATCAGCCATGAGAAAGAGCCACATGATGGGGCTGCTGAGCGATTGGCAAGCAAGGACAGTCGAGGGGGTGATCAGAAGTGAGAGACACAAAAAAGGGACCAGTGGCAGGAATGGGTTCAGAGAATGGATGGGGGCAGTGCGAGATGAGCACAGTAGGAGAAATCAGTGTCATCATAAGAATTTTGGGGGCTCCGGAAGACATAAGCTGGGTGCCCCTGTTCATAGGAACACTGACATTTATTACACATTTCGTGGAGAAAGAGAAAGAGAGAGCGAGGAGATCAAATAGACAGAATGTTTACCTTCCCATGGGGGCCTTTGGAAGGTGGAGGCCCTGGGCAATTTCCCACTTTGCCCACATCTTAAAACGTCCCTGGGTGATGTGGGTGCAAACACAGAAAGGGGAACTGAGTGATGCATGTGGCAACACTGAAGGGTGCTTAGTGAGCGAGATGGTGCATAATGAGAAACAGGTTCAGTGCATAGGAGAAATAACTATCCTCTACAAGGAATCCATCAAATGCACAACATCGATAGAGAACACCACCCCTTTCATAAACACATGCACTTCAAGCTTTAAATCTCCGAAAAACTTCACCCTGAACGGAACTCTCGTTTACCGACCACCCGGATCATCATGAGCCACCTTTACCAACCTTATCACCAACTTCGTTGCTCCACTCATCATCGACCGCCAGAGTCTACATTTTCCACGATGACCTCAACTTTCACCTGGAAGACTGAAACAACCCCTGTGCCACAGCACTCCTGGAAAGCTTGAGCAACATTGAACTCACCCAACTCGTCTCAGAGCAAACACATATCGCAGGACACACACTGTAGCCTATTATCACCATGAACGACAGCATCAAATACAACTCCACAACACTGCTCACATGGACCGACCACTCCATCATCTACTTCCCAATCAACACTTCTTAAGTCAACACCCCTACCAGGTTCAGCGTTCTTTTCTGCAGCGGAGGCAAAAATCCCAGAAGCAGACTGGCCCTGCGCCCTCAGCACAGACCAACCTAGCCCCACAGACAACCTTGACAAGGACATCAACAACTGGATCAAGAACTGGGCAGACTCCCTTGCACCCATCAAACCCAACATGCATAGTAGATAAAACAAACAGGTCAGCTGGTACACAGAAGAACTCCGAGACACCAAACAACACTATAAACAGCTAGAAAGGAAATGGAGAACCAGCCCGACACCTGCGACAGAACTACTTAGAAGGCTGCACTCAGACGCTATCACCAGCAAATAAATGACACCAAGGAAAAAGCATGATAGTGGGCCGCATCAAAGCAAGCTCCAACAGCTGCAAAGAGATCAGCTCGATAAATAAGGTTTTTACCCAGTGGCCATCGACACTGTTTCACAGAACACCATCATCAGAAGACTCCACAAGATTGGTATACAAGAATCTGCTTTCAAATGGATCATAAGACATCACCATCATATCCTACACTGCTGACACCAAACTCATCATTTCCCTGATGGACAAGACAATCACCACCAGAAGCAACTTCATTAACTACAAGTCCATCATAGCAGACTGGATGTGAACCAAGTGTCTGAAGCTCAACTCCAACAAGAGGGAAGTACTGGTCTTCGGCAACATGTCCTCATCATTGGACTCCACCTGATGGCCGTCAGAGCTAGGACCAACACCCACACCCACAGACCATGCAAGAAATCTAGGGATTATCCTAGACGACAAACTCAACATGATGGCGCATTGTACACCTCATGCTTCCAGATCCTATGCATGCTCCGAAAGATATTCAGATGGACAGTCATGCAAGTGCTCATCACCAGCAGGCAACACACTATGCCGGAATCTACAAACAACTCCTACACAGACTTCAGATCATCCAAAACAATACCGCAAGACTCATATTTTAACTTCCCATGCTGCACCCACATCACACTGCACAGCACCTCAGGAAGCTTCATTGGCTTCCCATTCACAAGTGCAGCCAATTCAAACTTCTCACACACACATACAAACCCATACACAACACAGGGCAGGAATACCTGAACAGCCACATATATTTTCACCAACCCAACAGACACCTATGCTCTGCCTCACTCTTACTCGCACACACTCCTAGCATCCACAAAAGCTAAATGGAGGTCGCTCATTCTCCTATATCACATCCAAGACATGGTACGACCTCTCTCAACACATCAGAGTCTCCTCCTCTTTTCTTGAGTTCTGCAAGAAGCTGAAGACCTGGCTCTTTGTATAAGCACCTTGGGGACCACACACCTACACACCTGCCTAAGTGCCTGGATACTCTCTCGGTTGATTAGTGTGCTATATAAATCAACATATCATAACATACAGATGAGTGACAATTTTGTCTCCAGACTGGCTGAAGCTTTGCAAATCTGGAGATCCTCTCACATTGACTCTTAATACTTTTGAAAGTTAAAAGGGTCTCTTTTTTTAGTGGTTGCTTGTGTGATGTTTATGTGGCACTTTTGTCAGCGTACTAACAATTCGTACTCCCCAGTCTGTCTTTGCGCCCCAGGATTGCCGGTATTTCTATATATTCCTGGAAGTCGTAGGGAGCGCATTAGAATACCCCGAGCAGAGCACGAGTTACTATTCTCAGCCGGGTCCTCAAATATTTGGAGAAAGTGTTTTTGAGCACTGCCATACTTTCGGCAAACAGGGAGATTAAAGGTACATGCCAGTCGGAGCACCTGTGAAATTCCCTCCATGCACACCAAAGATTCAGTAGTGTAACAACAGCCCTGCAGCCCCAGGTGTGCGGATACGCCCCGAGCTCCAGGTAGCCTTCTCTGGCACTGTGCACGGGTGACAGGCCCCTGCACAGGGGGCTCCTGACTGGGTTGGAGCGTGGGCGGCTTCCTCCATGTACTTTGTAGGGGAGTCCCCTCAAGTTTCATTACACCACTGCAAAGACTGTGAGGCAATGACTGATGGGCAGCCTAACTAAATGGAACACCAGACACACAGATAGCAGACCAGCCTGTGACTTGTTATATGTGTTCTTCGATGGCTGTTTTCGGGAGAGTTTTCTACCAGTATACTCACCTCTGGAATAAAAGCGCCAAAGCTCTCTGTGTTCAGGTGAATCGGTGATTCCTTTGGGATCTAGAAGAAAAGACAGAGATCACGGTCATCCTTGGTAAGCATTAGGCTGAAGGTGGCCTGGTAGGCCAAGCAGAGGGAGCACAGATGTTTTTAGGCGACCCAAGCTCTGGCCAGACTTTGGCATGGTATTGTATACATCAAAGAGGATGCAACGCAACAGACACTCTGCGCCCTTTGGGATCAGGGCACTGACTTGGAAACAGCGCACTCCCTCACGTGAAATGTCTGGTTCTGCCCTTTCATTGGGTTGCGTCTGTGAAGTCAGTTTTCAGGCTCTCTTATGTTCCTTCACTGTTATGCTCAAAGCATGGCAGATGCACACGCAACATGACGCTGCATGCGGTTTCCTATGACCAGGGCTACTGGAATTATCCAGCATGGGAGAACCTATATGTGCGGCCAGGTTTATAAAATTATGGGGGAAAAAGCCAAATTATGAGGCATAACGTGACACATTTTGTGGTAGTGTTACATTAATTGATCATTTTTACACATGTTAACACTATCTGGGCAAAGGTTTCACCTCATTAGAACCGGTCTGACAGCAAAATACAGCAATAAGCAAAAGAAAGATGACCGGTCTAATGTTGCAAAGGGATTTTAAAGAGTTGCTGCATTTTTAGTGATTTTTGAGCCGTTTTAGCTAGAATTTTGTTTTTGTTGAAATCTGAAGATTATGCAGCGGATAACGGAGTATGTGGCAAATGCAGTAAATCCAAAATAATGAGAAAAAAACCCTGCAACCACAAAAATCACTTAATTCCAGTAGCCCTGCCTATGACAATGATGTATTTGAACTACTGTCTTGCTACACCCAGCCACAGCCATATCTGAGCCAGCGTGATGCACACTTTTAGGCAGTGTGAGCAGCTGAGCTGCCCCTGGTGAAAAGTGTGAGAAACTGGCACTGTTTGAGGTTGACAAAGGTGACAGTGTGACGAGCTGGCACTGGAGGGCAATGTGAAAAGGTGACAATGAAAGGCAGAAAGAGAAGCTGGCATTGTGTACAGTGTGTGGGGCTGAAACTGTTGGCCCACTTGAAAAGCTGGCACAGGTAGGCAGCACCGGAAGCAGGCAGTGGTAGGCATAGTGAGAAGCTAGCTCTGGAAAGCAATGTGCGAGCAGGTAAACGTGAGCAGTTTGGCAAGCTGGCACTGGTGGGCAATGTGAGAAACTGGTAAATACAGGCAGTGTAAAATAACTAGCTATGGTTGGCCGCAGGAGAAGCTGGTAAAATCAGGCATTATCAGAAGCGGTCCCTGGGGAATAGTTTTAGAAGTTGTGCAGGACATCAGTGACCAGTGCTACCAATCCAGCTTAAACTACCCGGTGATCAATTTGTAATGGATTAATTTCCAGGGCACTTATTAGGAGGCCACCCCAGGTTGCTCCACCTGACAGGGTTGTCAATGACAGAACCAACATAACTACTAACAGGGCTTTAAGTGGGCCGGGTCCTGCTGGTGCTCAGCTCCGGCAGTTCTAAAAAGCAGGTGCTGAGACGGGTCCCTATTGGGCCCTCTATTTCTGCCCTCACCCTCGGGATGGAAAAGAAAATCTTAACCCTGTAGCGGTGCCACCCTTCACTGCCTTTGATGAAACTTCAAAGAGACTCGTTATAGTTCTTTCACAGGCTCGTCATTTTCAGCATTTTCAATATTATATACAACTATGCCATAATTGCTGTTTTTTTAATTTATCCAACTAGCAACCATTGACAAAGCCAATAGCCCTGGCTTGTTGTAGGTGTAATGTTACTTGTTTTATTATATAGCTGGATGTAGTGACAGAAGCAGCAAAATACCAGTCGGGCGGCTCTCTACGCCAAGCAAAGATTTTTAGCACAAGTGTTTTAAGCCACACCCTTAATTACATAGGCCACGCCCCTTTGAGGGATTCCCCCCCCCCCCAGTTTTTTCATATCAGTTAAACCCCTGACTACTAATCATCGCACTGCTACAAGAGTAAAAATTCAGACTTTTCCAGGTCAACCAAAGCTACAGGAATGGCGTGGGCAGCAGGTGTTGTTCATTTGAATGTATGCTGAATTATTAAATACTATTTTTGGGCTCATCTCAACATTAAACAGACAGCGGCACCATGTGGTGGACTCTCATTAGTGCTGTGTTGGGAATTAAGCACCGGTGTCCAGCACAGGAAACCACTGGCTCAAATTAAGAATTGAATCTACCTGTACCGAATCCATACCTAAAATCCTTCCAGGCAGCTAGAGGTGATTTCATTTGCAGTGTAAAGTGAATATGATACCCCACTTACACATTGACACTCTCACTAAACACTGTTGAGTTAAGGAGCAGGAACACGAGGCACATGCCTTGGGCGCTGTGCAAAACTATTGTGTCTGTTCCTTTTAGCTCTTGCCCTCTCTAAACAGTGGCTTTTGACAATCAGGATTTTGTGTACTTTCGTAAATGTGACTTCGCCATGTGTCTGTCAGCCCCACCCCTGACTTTTTCTGCCTTTTCTCTGAAAAAGGTGACACCTTCAGAGCTCATGAACGGTTTTCGAGGATTCCATATTATACCACCCTTTTAAATCTGACTAGAGGAAACTTTAGCTGTGTTCCGGAGCTACAGTAAACACAACAAATGCACATAAAATAATGCACAAAACAAAATATATGTAGAAAGAGGCGTTGAGTCACGTTTTTTCGAATGTCAGTCATATTTAGACTAATCTCACAGGCGAGCCACTGGCCGCTAAAAAGTGTCAGTCGATGACATATGTAGAGTTGGCTGTTCATACCAGCTGCAATTGGCCATCAGCTTCATCAGTTTGCATGAAGAGTGTCTCCAGCCGAACCCCATTTTAAATTCTTTCTGTTGGGTACTAGCTTGAGTAGTTGACCCCTTCGGCAATCATTCCCACTTTTGATCAGCAAAAGGGGAAGCATGCACGGAAATAGTAGCGATGCAAAACTGGTCGAAAGCATAGAAGAGAATGAACACTTTTTCCCATATTAAAAGTGACACACTGACGGTGCAAGGGGCTTTTATTCTGACAGGAACAGTCTCTCAAATTGCTCACTCTGACCTCACTACTCTTCCCTGCCATCGTTTTTGATTGGATGACCTGCTGCTGGGTCATGGACTGCCTAGGAACACTAGAACGTGAGATCATGCTGACCACACAAGAGACTTGGGAATACATTAGACTATAAGGAGAATCCCTGCACCTAAGATGGGATCACATGAGTGTGATGGTGCTGGCACCATTGTAAACGAGAGGTTCGCCTCACAATCAAGTCTTGCCAGTGGGCCATTTCTAGGTCTGGCTGAGCCAAGACGTTGTGAAGAACGTACATAGGGGCCTTTAGTTCATCCCCCTTCAACCACCGTTTTTTATGGGTCAGCCCTCTTTAGACATTGGTTGTTTGAAGTGTCCGTCACATTTGGCGTCATCATCCAGCAGCATTTGCGCAGTTTTACGGTTTGTAGAAATGATTACAAAAGAAAATAACAGTTTTTGGAAATCTCCATAGCAATCCGAAACTCTACGGCCTCTGCCCAGGGTGTAGCTGGTGGCAGTGCCCACTGATGACAAACCACCTGTGTGCTGTTGCTGCCGTGAGCTTCTTGTATAGCGTAGAGTGGCTGGCAGGATCAGGCCACCAACCTCCACGCACCCATGTGGTGCCAGTATGTATAATCATAAGGGTGAATGGTGGCCATATTGGAATGGGGTTTTCTAGTGAAGGTAATGTAAAGCCTATTCTAAGATGGTTGACATTTATCCATATAACTGTAGAGAACACACAGGTCCTCAATAGAGGTTTGGCAGTCCTGTTGTCGGTCGGCCCGCCAAGCTAGTAGTGCGCCGGTCCGCCGGATCACGAGTGTAAACCATGGCGGGGGGGCGGTGCTGCGGCAGACACATGGCATTGGTATGTTAGGCTTATAGGAGAGTCTAACATGTAGATTGTCACACTGAGTGCACTCACTGCACGTTCCGGCATGCACCATGTAGTGCATGGCACACAGTGCAGGAACAGGGGTGCACTTCCAGGGGGGCACAGCATGTGCCCCCTGCATGCAACCCATACCCGAGAGTGGCAATGGGCCCTGTTAGGGCCACCTTAGTTCCCTCTCTGCCACCCTTTTCATGGTAGGCTCACAGCCATGAAATGGGCGGTGGACAGGCAACTCATAATATTCTCGGCAGTGCCGCACAGGCACCATCAGCATATTACTGCTCTGGACCGCTGCATCACTGCCGTAGGATCACGGCAAAAGTGGTGGTCATGTGGGGGTCCAATTGCCACACTCATAATACTGCAGGTGGATCCGCAGTGGTCGGGCCACCACCACAAGTACGGTGGTCCTGTGGACTGCCGTACTCGCAATAAGGCTCACAGTGTCAGAGTACTCAAAAAAAGGCGGCCTATCACCGCCAAAGAGAGAGAGGTGGAAAGTTTACTCTGGACGAATTGCCTGCGGACTAGTGTACCCCACCTGTGGAATTACGTCATCCCATTTACACTGCTCGCATAGCTAAACATACCACAATTTGGGAACAGATCAAATGTACCACCTTGCCTTGTTCCTATAGGTTGTAAAAATCTATAGAGGGGGAGGGTAGTTTTTAAAAGAAATATTGTTCATTGGCTGCCACATGACTTAATCCTGCACTAACACCACAAACCTCAATACCTAAAAAAAGAACATCACTCGTTCTGATCGCTGAGTTTCTTATTGTGGTTTTTGAACAGGGCTTGTCCTACTTCTATTTGAATCTGAAACACACACTTTCACCATCCAGTTGACTCTCCCTTTCTTCTGTGCATATCCTGTCTTTCAATTACACTTTTGTTTGAAGCGCTGACTCAAACTTTTTATAGTTACTTACTGCCTCCAGGTGAGCTGGAATATCTTCAGGCGGCCCTGGCTTTTTGGTCAACATCTCTTTGCATCATAGAGTGTGCAGTTTTGTGTTTTCCATTCAGTATCTGTACTATGTTATGTTATGTACATTTATTACGCGCACAGATACTCAAAGAGTGTACTAGAAGTTGGGAAGTATGGATATTGTTGATAAAAAGCACACTGATCTGCATAAAAAAAGGCTCTTGTGACTTGGAACTAGTGAAAAACCAAGGGCCTTATTTAGAGTTTGGTGGATGGGATACTCTATCAAATTCGACGGATGTCCCATCTGCCATATTATAAGGGACATAGGCTATAATCAGGCCAATGGAATCATAGGATTCCTCGGCTACAGCTTTTTTTTGTATAAATATGGATTTGCCGAATTTGCCACATAATCCATTATCTTCTCTATAATCTGCAGATTTTATGCTCCATCAGATCAAATGGTGCTAAAAAAGTGGCACACGGGAATGGGGATCAAAACATTAACACCTGCATCAGTCCTAACGTCCCTGATAATTATATCGAGCAAGATAAGGTGCAATGGGCTTGGGACACAATCCCCTAGGTCCCAAGTAGAGAAACAAGAAAAACAAGCATTTGCAATGCAATAGGTCTCACATTTATGAGAGTTCGATCTATTGAAACTGTAAATGACAATGCCTTTTATTTATGTTTTTTTTACACAGATAAATAAAGGGCATTGTCATTTACAATGCCAATAGCTTGAACTCTCGCAGAGACCTATTGCATTGGAAATGCGTTAGGAGAGAGCATGGCCTGTCTTTTCCTGTTGGCAACAGCAGGCAGGACAAAGCTCTTTGAGAAAATAGTGCTCAGAGGCTGTAATTAAAGCCTACTGTGCAACAACATTCATAACAGGCGATGTCCTCATGGGAGGTTACAAAATGGGAAAAGGTGGTACTAAGGAGGGAATACTAATCCTATTGACTAATGGAAAGTCAAACTTTACAATGGACAGTGACACAAGCCAATGAAATAAGAAATACCCCAACTGGGCAGTGATTGGCTGGCACATAGGCTATCGACTGTCTGTCAAACGTGTTAATTGGCCGATTGGATGATATGCTGATTGGCTAATTAGATGGCAGACTGACTAGCTGGCTGGTTGACAGACTGAATGGCCACCTGCCTGGTTGAATGACTACCTAGCTAATTGACTTGCTAACTGACAAACTGAATGCCTGGCAGGATACTGGGATGGCTGACTGACTGTCTTACTGGTAAACTGACTGGCAGGCTGACTAGCTGTCAATCTGGCTGGTTATCTGGGAAATTGGCGGACACCCAGAATTACTGCATCTCAATATATCAGACTGACAGGCTGACTGACAGATTGTCTAGATATCTCTCTAGCTGGAAATTCTGGTGTAAATGTGAGAAGCTCAGTCACGTCAGAGTTGCTCTCACCTTGTCCAAGAGCACACCAGTCTCTGCCAAAGCATAGCCAGGTAGAATAAACAGGGAGGAGGCGGTCTCAAAGTCGTAGACATCCACTTCCGGAACGAACCAGAGCTATCCTCGCGAGATCAGCTTAACCACCTGAAGTTCAGGAAAGACCTCTATTTAGATGAGAGGATGTAGCCTAACGGCTAGAGCGGGCAACCTCCAAGCTGAGAAACCGGGTTCCAGTCTCAGCAGGGACGCTCAACATCTTGTGATTTTGTACAAATCAGTTAATCACCCCGTGCCCAACAAAAATGAATGTGTCAGTTTGTAACGTAACTGGTGCTCATGTAAAGCGCCCTGATACCTTAAATAGAGTTCACGCTATATAAAACTCCCAAAAAAAACAATGCCTTTAGCCCACCGGTGACTGATCAAGAAGACGCTCCTTCCCGGTGCATAGGTCCCCCCTCTCACGAGGACATCTCCAAGTTTCCACAGGTCGGAAAAAATGTCAGCACGGCCCCTGTCACCAGAGCTTGGAATTAACCGAGTCGCACACGGAGTCCACCTCATAGCGCTCCAAATAAGCTGCAAAGCCCCAGATTTTAGCGCTATATGAAACTCCTTCTAAAAATAATAGTGACACCTAGAAATAGTGACTCTGGTGCAAAACACATCGTGAGGGTGACGCTGTTTAACTTAAATGTGTCTGAAACCTCTCAATTTCTCCACATAGAACAAGACAAAAAAACGTACGTGTTCCCTGAAAAGCACTTCCATATGAAGTATTTTGTTTACTTTTATGGGTGTTATTTCAAACGTTGCGCTTTGTTCCGCTCACCTGCTTGTAAACGGTGGGTCTCAGTCGCAGGAATACAACTCTGTGGTCAGTGTGCCAACTGCAGAGAGGTGTTTGTGCCCTACAGTCGCAGAAAGCCGGATCACAAGCACAGTTTGGCTTCAGAGAACGCACTGCACATCCAAAGCTGTTTAGCACCACATTTTGCACTCAGGACCTCGGGGTGCGTCTTGTGTGAATAGTTTTTGTGTTGTTTTTTTTTGTTGACAAACCCATGGGTCTCACTGTCGAGAAATCAGCGGGTGTGCGCGCTTTCCACTCCAGCGTCACAAGTCCCGATACAGTGTTCAATTCACAGCAGCGCCCACAGGGTTCCTTCGTATTTATCTATTTGAGTTTTGTGTAGCGCAAACTCGACCCGAAGGTATCGGAGCGCTTTACATGAGCACCAGTTGCATTACAGACGGACACATTCATTTCTAGACATGGGAAGAATAAGTGATTTGCCCAGAATCACAGGATGCGTGAGCCTCCCACCAGACTCAAACCTGGTTCCCTAGCTTCAAGGTCGGCGGCTCTGGTCGTTAAGCCACACCCCCCCTTTCAGCTCCTTGAATTATATAATATAAAATGTTATTATTGTTCGTTCTCTGCATAATGCGGTTTCATCGGTGTGTGCTTATCTCTGTGAACCTTACATGTTGTACGTGAAGCAGAGTAGTGAAGGATTTGAAGACTAACAACTGTCATTGACAACGCCTAGAAACGAAAAGGTGCCGCATGACGCTATATGCAAAGCTAGTGTGATGTGTCCCTGCGCATGTCGAGTCTCGGGAACCAATATAGTGTGCGGTAGTGCACCTAAGAACTGGAAGACACCCCTCACCCCAATCTCACCCAACCCGCAGTGTTTACTTGCCCGGGGCTGGGGGGGGGGGGCGGCGCCAGTGGCGTAACGAAACCTGAGGGGGCCCCCCTGCAAAGTACATGGAGGGGGCCCCCCCCACCGCCCACCACTTTGCCCCACCGCCCAAAACGGTGGTATATTTTTAATTGAAACCTCCAACATTTAATGAAATGCCTCTATATTCGAGACAGGAATCAGAGAAATGCCAAGGAGCGGTCCTATTGTTTGAGGACCTGCCTATCGCTGAAGACCAACTACATAGGGTCTGAATTTGAATTGACATTTATGGAAAATAACTTGAAACTCTGAAAGACAAACCCAAACCTGCAATTTAACAGACTAGACTGACAATATACATGAGCAGTACACAAGATATACATATCCCAGCATCCTGCCAGCTCCAAGAGAAATAAACTGGTGTGAATTATCTGCATGCCACACGCTTGCGTCTGTCAGGGATTTTGTATCATATTAACCACTCTATAGTAACTAAAATGAACTGAGGATGCAATTTCAATATCTACCATCAGGGCTTTATTTGTAAGCAGAGCATAAACAGGCAGGCACACAAGGTTGAAGATGAAAACTGCTTGGATGCTTCAGAACATTGATGCAGATGTGTGTCTGTATTTATCTTTTTTTTATTGTACACAAAGCTAATTACACAATTCCAGGTGCACATAATATAGACAGGTGCAAACAACACCATCAATAACGCATCATGGAGAATATAAATAAACCATATTAGCAAGTACCTAATGACAGAATCTATACTAACTGTAGCTGGTGAAACAAAGGAAAAACTCCAAATACTTTCAAAGTGCATAATAAAAGAATCAGCAATCCAGCAATATACAAAACTCAAGCGTGTTTTGTAAAGCAATCCCCCTTTCTTCTTGCATCAAGGTGAAAACAAATCCAGCAGTATGCAGAAATGAAGCCAGGTTGGTCAAACAATTCCCCCTTTGGTTTGTGTATGAAGGCGCAAACAATAACAAGCACAACAGAATGTATGACGTTACATCGCATACATTTACAACGTGGTATTTTACATCGCGTTCATTACAACACAAGTCGGTACAACGACTTGAGCTGGAGGGCGCTGGACTTAGGAATAGTATGATTTACTATTCCAACTCCAGTCTACGTACAGTAGGGAAGGTTTTGGAATAGTAAATCATACTATTCCTTAGGTTAGAGTGCCATCCAGCACAAGTCATAACGACTTGCATTGTAATGACTGCAATGCAGAGGCATTGCGATGCAATGCCGGCGTTGTAATGGATGTCTCCCAGCACAACAGCATACAAAAATCAAATCTAACCAGTTTAATCAGACTAAGGCCCTTTGGTTTGTGAATGGAGGTGCAAATATTTCACAATTACTTTTTAAACAATAAGAAGTACAGCAGGCAGCAGCATACAAAACTCAAACCAGTTTAGTCAACCAATTGCCCTTTGGCTTGTACATGCAGGTGCAGATCTTTCAAAGTTACTGTTAAAACAATAATAAGTACAGCAGGCAGCAGCATATAAAAATCCATGTACTGTACCCTTCCCAGGCACACACACATCTAGCGCAGAGTCACTGCTCCTGCGCAGCACTGCACATCTACCTGAAGTAGGCCAAGGGTGAGTCAAGCACACAGCAGCTAAACTTTAAAGTGAGCGAGCCTGTTAGCCTCACTCCAGTGACAGGGTAAAAAGGACCTGCTCACTTCAACTGATCACTACACAGTATACTGCCACCACTGCGCTTGTGCTGCTTCACACCTGGCGAAGGCTGTAGCCTTCCACCGCTATAAGGATAGCACTTTGGGTGCCCTCCTGGTCCAACAAGACCGCATACCGTGAGACAGACCTGTGTCATGGCGCACCCGCATGATCTGTGTTCACCTATGAGTCTAGACCATAGCAGAACGGAAAAGAGAGACCACGGAAAAATGAAAGCAAATGAAGCATACGGGAAAGGAAAGCAGAGAGCATGGGAGAAAGGAAAGTAGATACTAGCGGAAAACAAGTGACAAGTGCTAGATCCATGATTTTTCCACACCTGTCCTAATACTGATGGAGGTTGATTCCAAGCTGAGATTCTGGCTCAGAGAGCTCCACGGACCTCGATCCAGGCTCTGGGAGAGCTGCCTCCGTGCTTGCCCTGTTTTAAGACCAGTGTTGAAAATTAAGGGCAGCAAATGCATGTTTCTGTTGGTAACAGTAAAGGTGCGGTTTTTAAAAGTATAAACAGACTATACGTGTTTCGAAGGACGCCAACTGTTAGAAGATAAGGGAATATTTATAAAACGAAATTTGACCAAAGTCACACAATGTGATTAAATAGGAGAGGGGATGGATCCTGAAATTAGGATTACTTGGTTTTGTAGCATCAACGCTGAAGCACAATTCCTCTCCCTTTAGACTCAAAATCAGTAGGTGCATGCCTTCAGACACGGGCATATTGGCTTTAAAAAAGTGTGAAATCTCCTCTCCTGAAATCCGCGGAAAATCATTTAAACTGTGGGGGGTAGAGGCGGCTGGAAGTTGAGAAAAATCCAGGCCTGGCATCTTCGAAGTCACAATTGAGCCTCGGACAGCTTTCGGGTGTTTGTTTGGCCATAAAAGTGAATTCTAAAGCATCCGGACCCCAGTGCTTGGCGGCTGCTTGTTAAGCAGGGGTTTAACACTCACATAGCTGCCAAGGTTTCAGTTTGCTATGTGTGACATTTTCATAATTTCAGTGTAATTATGAGAGACATTCAATGACTATGAGTGACACTTTCTCGCGAGCAAAATTAAGCAATTTAGACCAGGGAAACATATAAATATCAGAAATTACACCCATTTGAGGAATGAAAAACTCTAAGAAGATCTTAAAACTACTGCAAAGCCCCAGAAATAGAAGAGCATTAACCTAGTAAAAAGCAGTAACTCATAGTTAATCCTCATAGAATACAATTTTGCGAATGCGCCTGGTTCATGTTGGAGGAGGTGTGTGCACAAAGACCTCTATAAACCTTCCAGCTGCCCTGCAGTGGGAGGATCAGTTACATGGTGTCCTGACACATTCCTGAGCAGGCTTAGGGCCTCCTGCAGTGACAGACACTCTGCGTGCCCCACCCATTCCATAGGACCCGGTTTCAAGCGCACTTCCAAGCAGGGTTGGATTGGGACCAAAAATGGGCCCGGACACCCGTAAAAAGGAGCCCATGTTTGTGGATCATGACCTATCATGAAACCTTGCTTGATATGTGTCAGTGGGCTAAGTTTTGAAAACATTTATGATAAATTTAGTGTTTTAAAACTTGTAGGGCCTGTCACTCTAGGTATGTTTTCCAGGACAACAATTAAAATGGGAAGCATTCAAGCAGAAAGTACTGCTTGTTTGTACCAATTCACACCTAGGAGTTCTCAGTAGAGCAGGTGTGTGCCTTCTCCACCATCATGCTCACTCTACTCCCACTGGAACCAAATAGACCTGTTTCTTTCTGCAGCCTTCACTCCGGACATGACTGCTTCTTGCATTGTCCTCAGTGACAAGAGTGTGCTTCCTGCATCCTCCAGACTGACAGAACCATTCTTCTGGGACATTCCCCAGACCTGATGTGTGTTTCCTGAACTCTCTGTATGGGCAGGTCTTGGCCTGATGCACTTTTCCGAAATGCAGGCCTTCGCTTACTGCATCCACTCCATAAATGGATGATGCACCTTGACCTCGATGGAACTGTATGTTGCACCCCAAGGCATAAGACATAACTCATGTCAAAGAGTATTTATGTGGTGCATATGTTGCCCCACGGAGTGTGAGCTGTTCACACGCTGCACTACACACAATATGTAAAACCAATGTATGCCAAGAGTGGTGCTTTTGAATCCGAGCTCTTTTTTTCAGTTTTGCATATTATTCTTTGCTCGGCTGTGTAACCTTCCCTTGAGAGAAAGTATGATTTGTTGTAAAGCACCTGAACATCAACTGGTGCATGTGTGCAACACACGACTCGTAAATAAGCAAAGCTTCTGTATTCTTTGTGATCTTTCTCTTCATACTCCAGGTGCTTTCATTGTTTGGTTCTGCTGACTCTTGTTCCAGTGGTGTAGCCTTCAAATAACTTTACCAGTGCATTTCCACTAAAGTTATGCCTGAAATACAGTACTGAACAAACTCCAGCAGCTCCTGCTTATTCCTGTGCAGGTAATCCCTCTCAACTGTGCCAAGGCACTCCACTAAAGTCTGGGGCACCTCCACTACTGAAATAATCAGAGTAACATACAGTTTAGACTAAGCATTTCAGTCACTTGCAACTATAATTGTAATTCCAGGTGGCACAAATGTGACCTTCGTTCTGTGCTCTGCAGAGAGGCCAAAGATTGGATGAGTGTGTAGTCAGAAAAACTTTATGACAAAGTGAAACTCGCATTGCTTTCACACTTAACTTTGGAGCCCTCAATGTTACCCCGTCAAGAACCCCTTCCACAATCTGACCAAGCCCTAACCCTTAGAAGCAACTCAGCTTGCGTGATGCGCTGCACAAGACTCAAACTGCATGACAAAATAAATTAATAAAAAACACATCTAGAAAAATTAAATACTCTTAGGAAACAGGCCTGCATATACTATACAACATGAGATCAAACTAGTAAAATGTAAATGGGACTGCATGGCGGACATATTTTTGGAGTTATTGTACATACTGTTGTGTTTTACTTCTATCGTTAAGGAGATGAATAAAGGAGTTATTAGGGACCGTTACTGTTTTTAACTGGACCCGTCCCACATCATCCTCTGGCCTCAGTCTCTACATGCCCGTGGGCTACTTGAAACCCGAGAGGCCAGTGTAATGCAAGAAGGCATTGATGCCCGCGGGGACTGCAATATGCCCAATTAACGTTAGCTGACCTGTCAGGGCACCGGAGTAACAAAACTGCTTTACTCCACCTCGTACCCTACTCCACACACCTCCTCATACATAGTGAGTGCCCTTCCTGGCATCTCTAGAGGATGCACAGGCCCAAGCACATGATCAGTTCGGAGGAGGCAAAGGCCTCACATTTGGTACTCAATCAGGACAGTCCATTGCTGTTCTGTGCGTGAGAGTAGGCCGAGCAGGCTGATAACTTTCCAAGGCTACAGCAGCTTTGGTTTGTATGAGGTGTTCCTGGCAGGTGGGTTTGCAAATGAGTCACTGAGGGTAAAAATACACCGGTTAATAGCTGGGCCTCATCTGCTGGCCCATCGCCCAATGCCTGAATTCCCAATCCCACCCTGCTTCCAAGACCCATAAATCCCCGATATGTGCTCCTGAACAATACATAATATTTTGCCCCACTCTGACAATCGTAGACATCCCATTGCACTACTTAAGTGCACTGTTGGCTCTCACCTGTGCCACCATGATGTGTCCTCCTGCAGTACCAGGGTGGTCCAGAGAGCATCTTTGACCAGGTTGTTGGAAAGAGGGTCACTCAAGCTGCACGCAGTAGTGCTGTAGACTGGCTGTAGGTGGCTGTTTGTACTGGTGAGAGAGTTGGCTTCTCTGGTTGATGCACTGACACTCACTGCCACTGCGCTAAGCTGCTCTCTATGATTGTCACTTTGATGGCCTTGGTCCGCTCGAGTCATCAGTCAGGAGCTATAGTGCACTGCTGTGGGCAGAAGCTTCCCTGTGTGCACGAGCCGATCTCTAGGGCCGCATTAGTAGAGGGGGCAGCTTTCCCAGGGCATGGCATAAATGGACTGGGATTGTTAAATACTTGCAGGATGATCCTGTGGGTTGAGTCAAGTGCTAGTATATTAAATTTAATTAACATTAATTAACATAACAGGGAGGGCAGGCCGAGCCCCGTTACCAATGTCTCGTGGCCATAGGCACCTGGGGCAGAGGGTGATGGGACATAGGTCTGTGGGGGGGAAAAACAGTCAGTCAGAAGATGATATTGTTTGGGTTACTTAGCTGCATAAGGATACACAACACTTCACACATAAGCACGCCTCATCAAATGGAGCATTAGAAAAAACACACAGCATTTAGGGACGGCCCTAGGGAGTTCCCTACAAGACAGAGGCAGCTTCAGCAACATTACAGGCTTTAATTCACAGCAAGAATCCAGACATATATAGGTTTATAAAATCGTGAGTCAGGAACAGCAAAACGAATGTGTCCTAGAGTGCACAGGACACCGCCATGTGTATAAAAAAAAGAAAAAAAACGATTGTTTCGTATTATTTTTGCTCTTTTTTTTATAAGCACCTCTGCAGTTTGAGATTGAAACATTCCTAGCGACAATACATCTATTCCTGGTGGTCACGTCACCTGCATGATCCCCGGCCCTAACAGGTTTTTTACGGTTACCCAAGAGGGCAGCCGAGGGGCAGATTTACTGCCAGGCTGGTCGCAAAAAGGGCCGAAATCTGCGCCAGAATCGGACTTTGCAACCCGCCCTATGTACTGGTGGGCTGGTTCTCAACCAATGTCCCCCTGACATCCTATGTCTATGTCTAGCGTCAAGGCGTGCCTTCGCGCCCTGCTGGGAGCTAGGCTCATAGCGGGGACTCCATCCCCTCTGCGGGGTGCAGTTAGGAGAGGGGTTTAGGCCAGGATTACTGCACCGTTTGTATGAGGGGTGGAGGAGTGTGTCCTCCCCAGAGTATGGCCGTAGAAGTGCTGTAGGAACTTTAACTATTCCATGTAGGGTCTGCTCATGAAATAAAGACAATGCCACCTGCACCTCGTGGAGCGCGTGCGCATCTGCAGAGATTTATTGAATGTTTTAGATATAACTTGGGCACTACTCATGGGCAGCGGCTTCAGATCACCTCAATCATTGGTAATGAAATCTGGAGTGCTCCGGGAGAAATCATCCCTAGGAGAGCACAAGTCTGATACACTTTTAACAGGAGTCACTGCAGGCAGAGTCTGACCTGGATAATGCCCTGAGAATAAGCATACGACCCGGGGGCCCTCCTTGCAGTGAGCATGGAATGTGGGGGCGGAGGAGGGGTCTGCGTAGGATGGAAAGACACGAGGCTGCAGTTCATTTGTGGTGGGCGTTCCTGGTGTTAGGAAAAGGGAGTTCGATGACCACCTGAGATTATTCAGTGATCACACGTCAAGCGCACACTGATTGACTTCCCATCCCAATCAGGCCGGATAATTACAGCTGTCAGTTCACCACACGCTGCCACCCGCACCCACAGTCTGCCTCCTGAAACTGTTATGAAATGAAGACCTGGGAACGGCGGGCAAGATGACGAAAGGCCTGCTTCGGTAGTGTCCACGGGAGCAGGCGCAGATGACTGCTGCTAAACTGACGTGCCCAGTTTACTCTGCGCACATTACCCACCCACCCTGCAGAGCAATGCGTGATGGCGCACAGACGGCGCACTAAATGTGAACGTGCGTGCGGCAATGTAAGCCCAGCCTCTGTCGCCGAAGGCTTGTTATAATAATGGCCTGCTGCCCGTGCACAGAGCCAGCCTTTGCGGTGCATGGGCCCGCAGGTCATTATCAATATTATAATGCTCCTCTGCCTCAAAGCGAGTTAATATTTATTTGGCCCCACAGTAAAAGCCAGTCTGCATTGTGCTGAGGGGGCCCCCGAGACTTGGGGGGCCCCCCCCGCACCGCGGGGGCTGCGGGGGCCTGTGTTACGCCCCTGGGCGGCGCACAGTGGCGTAATGCAAAATGTTTAGGCCACTCGTGGCGACCGTGTGAAATACTGGGGTCTCCTGCAGGGCAGGGGCTGCAGAGGCCTGCGTTACACCGATGTTCCTGTAGGGTGTGCCTGCCGCGGCATCGTTATTCGCACCCCTCTCCAACTCTCACAGCGCCGAAAACTCAAGACTTTTTAAACATGAACTACTGTGTATCAAACAAAGGAAATCAACAACGACGGGTACCCGGAGCAGGAGTCTGCTTCGCCGTGTTTACATTTGTTTGTTTTTGTGTGTTTCATCGAGAAGCATTTCTGTTTCAATACTCTGCGTCCGTGCACATCACACCTGGGCACTTGCAGCCAAAGGTTGTCACCGTGTGAGGATGAAGTCCTCTGAGGGGAGGTCACGTGCTTGGAGAATCACTCACTTATCTGTGCGCTAATAGCACGTTTTTTAATACTTAGTTGTTGAACCGGATTTAAGGCTGGCGTGTTTGTAAACTAGCTGGGTTTAAATGTGTGCAATATGAATACAGACACTGTTGTGGAAGAGGCCTGCTGGTGCTAAGAGCCCTCGCGCTGGGTATGATTCAGACTGCGTTGGCAAACAGTGAAACACAGTCAAGGCTTGCTCAAGATCACACACGTAAGTGAACTGCTGGAGAAGCTGGGAGTACAAGTCGGATCTCCTGGTCACAAAGTGAACAAGGTCATCCGTAGACTAAAAAAACAAGATTTAAAGGTCTGTTTACAGAAAGCGAGCTCGTGTGAGAATGCATTAAACAAGGTTTGGCAACGAGAGGGACAAACTCAAATAGCAAATAAAGTCAGCAAATAGAAAGCCAGAAAATCTGAGCTACAAACCACAAAGCCAATGCATGGTAAGCAAAGGGCGGAATGCATTCCTAGTTCAGCTTCATGAATGTCCTCAAGATGTTCTTAGCAAACACAGCTGCGCTGTCTGGTAGGTTTCGACCAAAAATCGAGGATAATTCCCTGTTACGAGGACAGTTTCTTTAGTTCTAACTTTTTATTCATCAAATACCTGTATTTTTCAAGTTGTTGCTTAAGCTTCAACTAATTAGGATGGCACAATTTTTTTGCAGCACGAATATTACCCACTGGGCTATCTCATTTACCTGTATTTTCTGGCTAAGTCTATCTCTTTATAACGCGAGTCGTTAATACTCATTGGCGAGATCTGTCCGTTATATAGACTTGGTTAAACATGTTTGTAAAACAACTATGGCAAAGGTCAAATCCAATGATGTCATTATCCTAGTTAGCATTTTTGAAATGTCAGAAGTCCTATTTCTGGACCTGGGATGTTGGCAAGCATGCCCCCACATACCCACAATTTCAGCATCCCTTTGAAAGGCGGCGCTGCAGCAGGGCTCCAGGAGTGTTGACATTATGGGGTAAAGCGAGCGCGGTAAGTATGTCCGCACTTGGAAGACCCTAGAGGCCTTTGGCGGGAGCGCCCCACTGAGGAGGTCACCCCCGGTGCCTCACTGATCGCCGACATACAAACACGTGGGTGTGATCCCGAGGCAAGGCCCGCTACAATGGACGCAGAAGAGAAACGATCTGAAAAGACACTGCACCAGGGACGAACGTCATAGGATATAACGGAAACGCGTGGAATGCTAGTAGTATAAAACCCACTCGTTATGAAATGCATACGTCTCATGACCGCTTTACATTCCAAAGCACGTGCGTGCAAGTGCAAACCATATATGCAAGCACGGGTGCCTTCCATGTAACCCGGTTTGACATCTGACACCAGCTGGGAGGGCAGATACTTAAAGGACCAGATAGATCAGCATTGTTCTCTTCTACTTCCAGAACTGCCGGTATCGCGGGGGTTCTGGAATTAGTGGATAAAAGGTCATGTGTAACACACTGCATAAACGTCGTGTTTTCCTTATTCTTATATTTTTATTCAGTGGACATGGGTTCAAATCGTTTCTAGATTATTTACATAAGATCATTACTTTCGAACTGATGGCTCATTTAATATTCGCTGTTCTTAGGTAGGAATGTGCTTACCTCATATTTCTGCTATTACTGACAATGTATAGAAATGTGATCTGTTTGCAGCGCATCTTGAGAATTCTGTGACTGATTACCAATAATTTTAGGGTGAATCTAGTGGAACCCCGGAGGTAAGGTCTGCAGCCAGTGCTACAGTAGGGGTTATTCCCGTCTGACAGACAAACAGACAGAGAGAGAGAACTCACCTGGAAACGTCCAGCTCTGGCAAGCAGCGTCAACACATCTGGAATTCTACAGCTGGAAGTTTGTTTTAATGTGTTCAGCACCTCTCCCGAGTCTCAGAAAAAGAGGCAACCACCTTACACTGCAAACAAGCGGCAGTAAAAGCGATCGCGAAAGCGATCGCTATTGAAAAAAAAAAAAAAACACGCCCGCGACTGGTGCGAGCGCACGCGCCACAGCGAGCCATCTGGTTTCCATTATCACGCCCGTGTCTGGTCACGATAATTGCAACCACATGGCCGGCGGTGGGCGTAACAGACACCAATAGGCCATGGGTGGAGCAATGCGCCCACTTCTGGCCTATTGCGTGCTCTGTTTGAAAAAAACACGTAATGAAAGCCCAATAGCGGAAGCCAAAAGGAAAAGCACACGCACGACCGTGTGCGATTCCAGGCTCCGTTTTAAAAACCCCAGACAAAAGGACTCTCGCTGCGCAAGCAGTGCTACGCACTGCATCGCTAGGCGCGAGACCTAAAAACCTTCTTGTCACTCTAATACAATATAGGCAAAAGAGCCAGTGGTTTCGAATTTTAAAGAATACATATAAAGAGTGACTTTTAACAATGCAAGATCTTACCGGCATTTTTTCTTCTGGGAAAACAACTGTTTATTGTAAATCTATGTTATTATGAATATGGTCTGACTAGGACATGTATATGTATTCAACACATGGAAGTGTGCAGGGATGTTATGCCTATGGTGCTAAAAAAGTGGTGATGTGTCCTTCGCAAAGGTTAATTTGCCGTCTTTCAGTTGCTTATTTCTGTATTTGGGTTTTAAATTGGTTCTAATGAGGTGAAATATTTGCCCAGACAGCATTACCATGTGTAAAAATGACAAAATGATGAACTAATACTATTAAAACAATGTGCAGCATTAGGCCACATAATTTTCCTTTCTTGCTGCATATTTTAGTCAAACCCGCTGCATAATTTTGGGCTCCCTTGATGCATAATTCCAGTGGCCCTGGCTATAATGCACTTGTAATATGGCAGACAGGACATCAGCCATGTTTTAAAGTTCTATGATTTTTCAATACTAGTAACTTTGATTTCCCCCTATCCTTTCACGATTGAACACTTGGGGAGAGGATGTAGCCTTGCGGCTAGAGCGGTCGACCTCGAAGCTGAGGAACCGGGTTTGAGTCTTGGCAACTACGTTCAACATCCTGTGAGTGTGGGCAAATCACTTAATCTCCCCGTGCCTAACAAAAATGAATGTGTCTATCTGTAATGAAACAGGTGCTCATGTAAAGCTCTCTGATACCTGGTTTCTCGGGTCTAGTCTGCGCTATATAAAACTCAAAAAAAATAATAATACTTCAAGTGGAAATGGGGATAACATTGTTTTGTGACAGCCAAAGTCTAAAAGCTGTGTTGTAATAGGCATGCCCGCTGAATAGAAAAGAAGGTGTTTTTTCTTATAAGTAGAAAAAGCTTTAAGTCTATGTCAGAGCTCGTCATTAAAATATAAAATAAAAACATAAATAAGAAACTCCTAAGAAATGGGAATGGAATGCAAGTTTCTTTTGTTTCTCATTTGTTGATTTGATGAAGAATACAATTGTCTGGCTGATGTAGGGAATTCCGCTATTTCCCTATGAACATATGCTATTCACTTGTCATTTATGTTGCAGTTTTTAAAAAACCCTGCCTGGTCACTGCACCTATATTGAAAGATAGACTGCCCTCTAAATCTACACTGCTATCTCACCTAACATAGATCTAACCCCCCCCCCCGTTCCCCATCGAATCATGATGCAGGTTCCAGGACATAGACTTCACCTCCCACCTCCTGACAAAAGGCTTTTGAAAAAATCAGATATGTGTGCACCCTGCACATCAAACCCACAGTAGTAGTAGTAAAGTTAGACTTTAGGTCTAAACTTAGACTTCAGGTCTAAACTTAGACTTTTGTTCTAAGTTTAATTTGGTGATTCAGGCCCTATATGTGTATTGGCTTTGTCATTACTTGTTTAAACGTGCAAATCTCGCTCCTCCTTCTTCCATTCTTAGTAATTGGGCAGCTTCATATGCTGGAGGCATATAGTGGAGGTGAGTGGTTTCTTTCACTTAGATGGATCAACACAATGCTTGGTTTGAGCTGGTGATTTCCGGTGCTCATCACTGACAACATATTTGTCAGCACCGACTTTTAATTGACGGCACTGGCACTTATGACAGCTGCCACGTGGTGGCGCTGTTTGTATAAATTAAAGATGAGCAGAACAGCAATTGTTTGTTAATTCAGTACGCATTAAAAACAGCTAAACCTGCCACCCAAGCTATTAGTATAGGCTGAACTGTCACACTTGTAGTGTGCTGGTTAGTAGTAGTTGTGCAGGTATTGTCATTTGCAACGACGGCACTGGCAATGGATGGTGCAAGCTGCAGAACCCTCTTGACTAGAGAGCCCTGGCACTTATGTGGTTTTTTTTTAACAAAATAAGCACTGGATCAACCGTGCCATCTTGTGGCTATCTTGGCAAACACGACTCGGGTTAGCAACACATCTGTTTCCACTGAACAAGCCTGTAACCTCAACCCAGTGCTTGAAATGGAAAAATAAAAGTGCAGGTACTCTGTAAAAGAGTACCTGCTTGTTTCTGAGAAGTGCCGGTACTCTCCAATTAAAGGTATTGCATTTCTCTCGAGAAGTGCCGGTACTCCCCTCCTCAAAATAAAAAAGTGCCGGTACTCCCCTCCTCAAAATACAAAAGTGCCGGTACTCCGTACCGGACAGACCCGGCCCATTTAAATCACTGCCTCAACCACTTCCACGATCTCAGAAACCCATCGGTACCTGGCATTAGCCAAGACAGTAGAATCTTCGGGTTGACAAACCCTCCCGTTCATTTTGATATCCCATTACCTGACCACCCGCCCTGAAGAAGCCCTAGGCCTGATGGCCAGTTAGAGGGCGAAACACGTGTTGGCTGTGCCATCCTTGTTCTTTTCTGACAAACAAATAAAAGCACAAACTTCTCACCAGTATCATTTGATATACTTGCATCAATTGGATATTTTATCATAATCAACCTAAAAATCCAGACTCTTGCCCGGACACACTAAACTCATCCTACTTCATATTAGGGGGATAGGGGTTTCTCCCCCTGTTTCTGGGCTAGAAAAAGTACAAGAACGATACACGCTTATTAGATGATGAGTAAGGGATGTGGATCTTTTTCCCCTCACCTAAACGCAACACACTCTGTAAAAGAGTACCTGCTTGTTTCTGAGAAGTGCCGGTACTCTCCAATTAAAGGTATTGCATTTCTCTCGAGAAGTGCCGGTACTCCCCTCCTCAAAATAAAAAAGTGCCGGTACTCCCCTCCTCAAAATAAAAAAGTGCCGGTACTCCGTACCGGACAGACCCGGCCCATTTAAATCACTGCTTCAACCACTTCCGAGTCGTACCCATCAAGTCATTACTATAACTTATTTATTCGAAATCTGAACATTTTTCTTTCACATTGTTCCTTATGGCCTGCGTTAAGTTGTTCATGGTTCTAAAACAAAGTAGCAGTGCACAGCTCCGAGTCAACAGACACTACAATTTCGCTTGGTCATAGCCTCCCGAATGTGTCCAGGTTTTGTTGTTGTGTTTTTTTGCATATTTACATAGCGCGAACTCGACTCGAAGATATTGGGGCGCATTACACGAGCACCGTATTTACATTACACATTCAGGCACGGCGAGATTAAGTGATTTGCCCAGAATCACAGGATGTGGACGCGACCCCGAGGCTCGAACTCTGGTTTCCAGCACCAAAGTCGGCAGCGTAGCCGACGGACCACATCCCCTCTCCTCGCCGGGATCTTTGGCTGGGAACGCTTGCAGAACGTGCTGAGGGTGGAAGCCAAGATTCGGGCGGCTATCTCTGCCCCTCAGCAGTGACGGAGATGTGCTAGCGAACCTGGCATTGAGACAGAAAACACAGGGGTGGGCAGCAGCCCGCCAGTAAAAAACTACAGCCATGAAATGTTTGTCTCAAGCAGGGGTCAGAGATAACTCTTCCACAAGAGAGGAAGTTAGGGGCCTCCTTCGATCGGAGAACTTGTACCTACATGTACAGGAGTAAATCACTTCGTATCACCTCTGTAAGCCTGGCTTCATTTCTTCTGAGGCTTCTCCAAGCAGTGGCCTCAGAGGACAACCTATTAAACATCTGCACAAAACTGAAACTTTGCATGCTTATCCAAGATATTCTTCCAAGTGACATTTATAGGTTTTTTTCTATAAACGTGTACGGCTATCCAATTATTTTTAAAGGAATTCTTAATTTAGGTAAAGCGAGTATGGCTAGTAGAGCACGAAAAATGCATTAAGATTCTTGTCATTTAAACATACATTCTTGTTTGGTGCAAGAGACGAAGAAATATACAACTGTACGCAGTAAAAGTGTCACCTGAGCAAATTGTATGATTAGTGAAAAGCAGTACAGAGGCGCTGTTCTTCATTATAACTTTCAATTCCAAGAAGATTCTGCTATCACATTTTTAATACAAATGATTTGTTTTTGTGTGGGAAACTCTGTGTTTCTGAAAGTACTTCTTGATTGATAATTCTTTCAAATTTCAGGCGATATGATTATGTGAAAATAGGTGCCAGGAAATTCCACATCTCATAAGCAGCAGAGCGACCGAATATGACATCACATTTCATCAAATTTCCTTTACTCCAGAGAGTAAGAGCCATGAGTGGCAAGAGCCAGGCAGCCCTTGTGAGATGTGTGGTAGAAAAGAATGTGGATCTTGGCACCCATGGGGCTGATGACAAAGGTAGACAATGGGAGGCCTGGACACCAATCAACAGTGTAACCCTCCGCAGACTGCGCATTCTGTGGGGGATCTATGAACCCATACAAGCGGTCTCACCATCCGCTAAAATCAATTTCAACGCCTCCAGGCCCTTCCCACATGATCCATAAAAGAACTATTTTACCACGCGCCCTCAAGTTGGGGAACACTAGCACATTGTTACTGCTATTTCTGGTTTGTATATTTTTAATTCTTATAGTGTTTTCAGATCATGGGCATGGCTATCAATGGTGCAGCAGGTGCAGAGGTACCTGGGCCAAGAGGCATCAGGACCTACATATGCCTGAGTATTTCTGTGTTCTAATACAGAAATAGCAGCCTGGGGGTATTTCCCTGTTTGCATTAGGTTCAATGGCACAATTGCTGCACCCCTAGTCCAGATACTCAAGAAAGTTGCAGAATGTACAGTTCTACTCCTTCATAGCTAGATAACTCTTGGGAGTAGTAATATATAGAACTGGAGAGGATGCACTGTCTCCTACCACCCCATTCCAAACACAGGTGCAGCGTTCTGTGGCGGGGCTCAACCTAGGGATCAGCCTGTGCTATGGCGTGGCACAGCCCATCTTCCTGCATCACCTCCCCCTGGTAGGCAGCATCTTCTGCCCAGCTCTACCCCCCCTCGCTGTTCACGCCACTGCCCACAGCTTACCATGGCATCCGTGAGGTTGATCTGGAGGACTCCTGACATGAAATAGACATATCCAGCCGAGTTGGCGAAGAACTCGGAAACTCCGATGTACAACATCTGGTTGTTCTGGTCAGGCATGGAGAAGGCCGCTGGAGGAAACGGGGGTTCACTGTGGTGCCCCACTTGGTAAAATTCACCCTAGGTGAGAAACATTGAAAGATGTGAATGGGACAAGGAGAGAATCAAGGATTGAAAAAGAGGAGGAGGAACGAGGAATGGAGAAGGAGTAAAGACAGGGAAAGTAACAGAACATGAGGGACTCACAAAATTCCTAGATGTGCACTCTTTACGTACTTCACTCGCTTCGACCGGCTGACCTCACATTAACCTGATGATCTGACACCAACCCGAAGCCTACAACTCCAACCCGAAGCCTACAACTCCAGCCTGATGATCCTACACCAACCTCTCTAGCATTTGACTCTAACCTCCTGACCTTCATATCAATTTACTGGTACCCAGACCTCCAATCCTATCTGCTGGACCACACTATAATTTGCTAATTCCACTCCATCCTTCTGATTCCTCTCCACCCTGCCAGACCCCCATTCCAACCTGCTGTGACCCCTCAGTCCAACTTACTGGTCTGCACTTCAACCTGCTGATCCCCTCCATTCTTAGGTGTTACCTTATTTTAGTCTACCAACCTCCAACTCCAGCCCCTTTCCAATACATTGAACTTCAAAACAATTTCCTGACTCTCACTCCAAGCCACAGACAGTCAAATCCTCTTACACAGTTACACATCTCTGGCTCTGTGCTCCCAGGCTGAAGATTTCACATCCCGTCTAGCAGCCGCCTAGTTCTGACATTGAAAGCTTGGCCAGCTTACCTCCTTCTCGCTACCCTAGATACTTTGTTTTTGGTAATCTGATGCTGAATATAAATTCAGGTATTTGAAGTGAGCAACCCAAATATCGTCTACCCACTAACCCAACACCATGAGCTTCAACCAGACCCTTGCTCTTCGATAAAACACCCTGATGCCACCTGGTGACCACAAACACCACCTGAAAAGAAGCAAACCTATATTAAATCCCTTGACCTTCAACAAGTCTGAACTCCAAACCACAGTCTGCCTTTAATGTTTCAAAATGCTGCTGTTCGTCTTCTCCTCCACCTTTCTCGATGCGTCTACGCCTTTCACCGTCTCCCCAGCCTTCCCTGGTTTGGTGTTACGAAACATATTGTTTTGAAAATCATCTGTTATAGAGCCTTTTGCAAAACTGGTCCTTTGTATTGTTAGCATATGCTTCGCCGCTACATCCAGGCAGACCAACTTTGCTCAGTATGTTTGAATTTTCTTGTTGTTCCCAACCGCAAAAATGCTGGTCAGGGTGGGAGGGCTTCCTCCCAACAGGAAGTCAAACACCGGAACCAACTCCCTGTTTCTGCCAGGCTTCTCTCCAACCACCTGATGTTTTGAAAAGCCCTAAAAAGTAGTTCCTGCCAATTCTACAATGGTGCCTCATTTGCTGCATCTCCATCAGGACGGCCCGCTCCGTCAGTCTCCACAGGTCTCAGGACAACCATTCGGATAAAGTTTGTGCTTTACAAATATTTAAAATGATGTACAATTGCTTGATCCTCACTTAAAATCCCTAATGCCTAGTTCAGCAACCAATCCGACTCCATTGCATCCCATAAAAAAAGATATCCTGGCCTTCATTCTAATGCCCCCGGTCTAACTCCATATCCCCATTGTCCTTGAATTTAGAACTCTGACATTTAAGCTGCCCACAAATGCTCAGTACAAATCCCCGACCTTCTGTCACCAACCTTTGAATCCTCAATCTCCAGGGGTTCAAACTCAAGCCACAGAACCATATCACAAGCAAATGCACCAGGCCACTTCCCAAACATCTGTATTGCTGGACAAAAGGCAGGTGGCCCAGATCAGAAGCTACCTTAAGCCAGACTCTGCAGTCTTCGGTCTTCACCATGCTCATATACCGGTTATTTTCGGTGCTGACCAATCCCTGTCCTACAAACTAGTCCTGACCTTCTCTGCCCTAGCATTTCCTATGCTGATCAGTTTCTGCCCTCCATCTCTGATGCTGACCAATCCCTGCACTCCTTCTAGAATGCTAGGCAAGTTCTGCCTGACCGCCACTGGTACCCGATACTGTGATCTGATCATAGTTTGTTTACCTTAAAATCCAAGTCCATGTGCAGATCCGTGATCTGTGGCACACTGATCAACGAATAATCAATTTCAGCAAATGGGTCAATCGGGGCAGAGACTGTGAAAAGAACCAGAAATGTTATTATAGTCTGCCAGGCTCACCTAGGTCCCCACACCCCACTCCGCCCCCCAACCCACACTCCCAATTTCGAATCCTACTTTCTCTTCCCTAACCTTTAAAACCACCATGCTGAGATCCCAGGGTCGCTGCACTCTGATCCTGTTTCACATTAACCCTTCAGTTCCTGTTTAGATCTGAGGTACAGTGCACACCACAAACCGAATTGACTCTACTAAGTAAACATTTACAGCCCAGTTGAATACTAGGCATTTAATCAACCACTAACAATGAGAGGGCTAATCAGTCATGTCTGGATTGATACCTTGGGTCTACAGGGCCATTTGCAGAAGGGTGCACAACTCACTGAGCAAGCTCGACCACATAAGTATTGAGGAACAGTACTTTACTTCCTCTGCAAATGAATGAGCAGCCTTTTAATATACCTGCTTCTTTATGGTTTCAGAGTTCTCTGCAAAAGGGAAGAATACTGGGAGAAATGAATTATTAAATAAATCCTGTAGGTGCCAACATGACTTGAGAGTCTGGTAAAAAAGAACAGAGAGCTTCTTTCTATGTATTGATAACTCCTGGAAGGGGTACCCGGCCGCGTGCAGCAGGTGTGCGGTTGGGCTGGTAGTGGAAGATGGAGCAGGAATAACTCTATTATTTTGGGTCCAGGTGTTACATGCAGAGTTCTAAACCTTGCCTGGCCAAGGAGCAGCCATAATGTTTTTCCTTTTATTCGTAAGAAGTAACTAAACCGCTCTAACCTGTCCAAGGGTGGCAACCTTGTTGGAGGCAGTTTATTGAAGAGGGTCTGAAGACCTTGTAGTTTGCACCTAAGAAGAGGTCTACAAGCCTCACATTAATTAAATCCATGTTTTCCCTTCCTGTCGCCTGTGCCACCCTGCTGCCATGCACTGCCCGAGGCCAGCCCCTCTGCCTGCTGCAGATTCTGGGAAACAGTGAACAAGAGCTACAGGGCGCGAGGATGAGCAGGGAACTCGGGTGAGCTGAACGCCACGGGCATCTGAGACTGAGCAGGACCCCTGCCTGTCCTCAGAGCGCATTACCCACAAAGCCATACACGGGCAAAGGCCGAGTATCCAACGCCAGTTTGTAACCCCCGAATAGGTCACTCCGATCTCCCAACCTGCACCTGGTTACCGTCCCCGCTGTCAAAAGAGCTAGACGTGGAGGACGGCAGTGGCATAACAGACCCCGCAACCCCGCAGTGCGGGGGTGCCGGAGCTCGAGGGGGTCCCCTCAGGCACTGTGTACAGGTGGGAACGGAGAGTTGAGAGCTCCTGACTGGGTCCAGAGCATGGGGGGGGGGGGGGGGGGGGGGGTCCCTCCATGCACTTTGCAGGGACCCCTAGAGTTTCGTTACGCCACTGGAAGACGGTCCTTTAGTTTCAACACGGACAAGCCCTGGAATTATCTTCCCTTGGCTATCCGGCCATAGACCATGCGCTGAGCTTTCCAAGGCTCTTGAAACCTGGCTTTTCCAAATTGGACTCTTCGGGTGTTTTTCTTGGGTCCTCAGTGGCTTAACCGCTCCTGACTAGCGCTGGGATGCCTACGGGTCGCCATGTGCTTTACAAATCCTTTAGCATAGCATAGCAGAGCGAGCAGGTGCATTAGGGGACTGAGAATGGAAATCAGCTATAGGGCCGTGTTGGGTGCCAGGAGCTCCAACCCTAACTAATGATGAGTAAATGTTCCAAGTCCTTAGGGTGAGCAAGGCCCCTGCTCCTTGAGGGTGAACAGAAGCCTCCAGACACAAGGTTCTGACCCATGGCCTGTTGGGTTACGGAACATTCAGGGATCTCAGGGGGAGCGCAGACTAAGGGACCAATGGGTGATTAACAAATTCAGCGATCTGAGGTGGAGAAATCTATAGATTATAGACCTGAAGATAAGGTGAGACCTGCGGGTCAGTTGCAGTGGAATAATGGTGTTTCTAGTCTGTGTCAATGCTAGTGGCTCTACAGGTTTAGAAAACTTCATTTATCAGCAATTTCTCCCCAAATTACTCCTTCGATACTAACCAAGCACGTTTCATGAAAGGTGATTATCCACAAATGCGGGGAACTTTTTAAGTCGAGCATTCGAGACCTCTTTATATACTTTAGTATATACACTTTAGTATATACTTATAAGTGTATGTACTTTGTGGGCTCTGGAGATTAGCCCTAGGACTTCTGCTTCCACTTAGGGACTGTTTTTTCTGTCCGACTGCCTCTATTTAACTGTCTTGATAAAAAACGACCAGCAGAGGTCAGTATAATACCAGAATTGCTTTCTGTTGAGGGACTTTCTTTTTTTAATTTTTCTGGCAACTGCCTCTATTAAACTTTCTTGATGGAAAACGACCAGCAGAGGTCAGTAAAATAGCAGAATCACTTTAGCATTCTCTAGATTCCAGGTAATAGAAATTGTCTTCCTCGGGCACCTGTACACAATAATATTTTTTTCAAATCTTGGATTTTCAGTGATATGACCACCGAAGGCCCTGCTTTCATATTAAAAACAGAGCTTTGGACTATACCATTTCCTGCTGAAAGGCAATATTTATCTCCATGTGTTCCCATACCTGGCGTGTCACGCAGTTTGGTGCTTACTTTCCCTCCATGTCAAAGAACAGTGGATGTTTCAGCACTCAGGCTAATGTGCTGCATAGCTAAATACAAATAAGGTCCCAAAGGCGAGACCGATTGCATTGCAAATGCTTGTCCTCATGGTGCCCAGGCTTACTTTTGGCCTCAGTCCGATCCTGCTGAGCCAGCAATTGGCATTATCAGAAGGACACACACAGATCTCTGCCACTTGTGTTCAACCCAATGAGCTATCTTATCAAGCTCCACAGTGGTGGTTGGCCTCAATGTCATCAATTATAATAGGAGTTTCAGAGCATTAACCCTGCAAGATATCTTGCGATACACTTTAATAGGGGAGCAGGTGCCACCTTAGCTTCATCCCTTGTGCTGTCGAAGAGAATCGGGAGCGTTCTTCATAACACATCAGGTTAGTGACCTTGCATTTAAGGGGTTTTGCAGCAGTTTCAAGACCATTTTAGAGCCTCTCACTGCTCAAAATAGAGTAATTTATGATATTTTTCTCTTTACATGAACATCATAGCTTGGTTTTACTCAGAAAAAAGTGAAACTCAAGTGTCATATATTTGCAGTAGAAAGTCACTTATATGAAGGCTGAAACAATGGAAATGTTACACGTAAGCAATCCGCAAACCTGTGTGCGTACGTGTGTTGTGTCTGTCGTGTGTGCTTGACCCATTCCCACATCTCTTGTATGGTCCCAACTAGAAGTATTGCATATCTGGAGTTATTTTCAGATATCAGGTTTGGGGACCTGAAATCCATATCCAGTCCCTGTCCAAACCAGATCCTCCTGCTTTGCCTGGGACAAAGCCCATAGCTCGCCACCAGATGCTTGTGGCAAACCTCGCCAACAATGGCAGTTTCACATCTGTCCAACTCCCTACAAAAAGAAAAAAGACTGGACCCCACTATGGGAATGCTATTTTTGACAATGTACAAAAATCCATTTTATTTTACTTTACACGTATATTTTTCGTTTTATGATCTCTCATCACTTTGTCTTTTATTTTTGATCCTTTTTATTTATTTGGCAGATGAAATTGGCATTTTGCGGACAAGAAAGGCAGGCGAGTACTGATGGACATTGGAAAAAATTTTCACTACAAAGTCTCGGTGCTCTCACAAAAGTTATTAACTCACAGCTTGGAAGAGTTCACTGGTCTTTTGGACCAAAACCAGTTAGCAGTAGCCAAGCCTGATGAGTTATCTTGAACCTTTAGCTGCCATTGGGACACCGTTGTACTAGCGCTAACTAGCACGCACAGGGTATGTTGTATTCCTCTGTTGACTCTCCGGGTGTTTATAAACATAGGAGTGATACCCTGAGACCCTACTACTTCCAGGTGATCCCAAAGCAACTCTAGGTGGTAGCGTCTGGTTTTTGCGTGTTGTAATACACTACATAAGCTGTTCTGGGTGGTACCATGCCAACAATTGGGGCAACATACTTGTGGTTTTCAATATTGGTTAATTTTTAAATGTTGTATGTATTTACGTGATGTGGAATCTGACATTAGTCGTATATGTTCAACCTTTCCAAGGTGTATTAACTGCGTATTTGTTTTTAGAAACATACCTTCGACTGACCCATGACATTTACTAAGCTTGAAACCTTAGCAGATATACTGAATCTGAGACCAATCATCACACCACATCCCCAGAGCACACCTTAAGTTCCTCACGACATCTAATTCTGGACAATCAAGGAAATTAAGGGAGTCTTGGCTAGGATTCTGTGGCAAGATTAGCATGGTACATGATCCAGTAGTGAGAACTGGCAGCATCATCGGTGGACCTACACAGGGCTTAAAGCTGAACCCGGAAACTGTTCAAAAGGCCTGGCAGAGTACCCACCAGTAGATCTCCATGTTGCCAGGCACATCACAGGACTGTGCCATGATGTTGCCCATCACAGCAGCTAAAAGGCAGGCTCACTGCAAGTATGCGGCATTGGAGGACCAGAATCTATGTCAGGGTTGAGCAAATTATGAGGCAATAAAAGGCAAATATTGTGGCAGAAAGCAGCACATTCTAGGCAGTACTATTTAACTTTCTCATCATTTTAAAACAAATTGATACTGTCTGGGAAAAGATTTCACCCACTATGTACCAATTTATCATCTGACTCCATCAATCAGAAAATAAAAGATGTTTAGTCAACTTTTGCAAAGTGTCTCCCACTGTATCACACCAAGTGTGGACCTTTGTAGTGTTTGACTCCTTTGAGCTAGAAGGAATATGCTACTTACCAGTATGCATCTGTTCTTGGCATGTAGAGCTGCAGAGCCACACACTTAGGATAAGATCGCCATCTGGTGTTGGGCTCGGATGATTGCAGGTTGTTGTTGTCTTCGGAAGAAGCCTTTTGGTCACGAGATAGGTGACTCCTCCTCTGGACAACAGTGCGCATGGGCATCCACTCCATCCTCAGATTGTTTTTCGCCATGATGGGAAATGATGGAGTGTATAAGAAAAAGAGAAAGGATGTCCGTGCGTAGTGTCTAATTAAGACAATGCTGGAACAGATACAGGTCCCGGGGAGGCGGGTGGGCGTGTGTGGCTCTGCAGCTCTACATGCCAAGAACAGATGCATACTGGTAGGTAGCATATTCTGTTCGAGGCATATGAGCTGCAGATCACACACTTAGGATAGACTATATAGCAGTGTCTCCCCTAGCGGTGGTCACCTGTATCCGTTGCAGCAGTTTGGAATAGAGTTTTTAGGACAGCTTGGCCTACGGAAGCTTGTTGTTTGGATTGCACATCAACACAGTAATGTTTAGTGAAGGTGTGTGTGGTAGACCATGTGGTTGCTTTGCAAATATCTTCTAAGGGAATGTTCCCTAAGAATGCCATGGAAGCCCCTATTTTACGCGTGGAGTGCGCCCTAGGGGGAACTGTAAGAGTGCGTTTAGCTTTTTGGTAACATATTTGGATACATTTAACTATCCACCTGGCTATACCTGATTTTGAAATGGGGTTGCCTTTATGTGGTGTAGTGAAAGCAACAAACAGCTGTTTGGTTTTGCGAAAAGGTTTGGTTCTGTCGATGTAATAAAGCAAGGCTCTTTTACCATCTAGGGTATGAAGGGCTCTCTCAGCTACTGAGTCTGGATTAGGGAAGAAGACTGGTAGCTCGACTGATTGGTTAAGATGGAAAGGGGAAATGACTTAAGGTAGGAATTTTGGGTTTGTACTAAGAACCACTTTGTTACGATGTAGTTGTAGGAATGGTTCTTCAAGAGTTAAGGCTTGTATCTCACTTACCCTTCGCAGGGATGTGATTGCGATAAGGAAAGCCACTTTCCATGTTAGGAACTGCAGTTCGCATTTATGCATAGGTTCAAATGGAGGGCCCATGAGCCTTGTTAGAACAATATTTAGATTCCACACTGGGGAAGGTGGTAATCTTGGAGGAATAATCCTTTTGAGACCTTCCATAAAGGCTTTCATGGCTGGTACCTTAAATAGGGACAGGTGTTGTCTATTTTGTAAGTAGGCTGCTAAGACTGCTAGATGTAGACATATGGAGGAATACGCTAAATTGCATCTTTGCAAGTGTAGTAAATAGCAAATAATGTTTTGGATGGAAGCATCCAGTGGACATATATCATTGTTAGTGCAGTAAATGGCAAATCTTTTCCATTTTGCAGCATAACACGCCCTAGTAGTAGGTCTTCTAGCTTCTTTTATGATATTCATACAGTCTGGTGGGAGGTTGAGGTAACCGAACTCTAAGACTTGAGGAGCCAGATTGCCAAGTTCAGTTGCTGTGGATCTGGGTGTCTGATTTCTCCATGGTTCTGGGTTAATAGGGCCGGGGAAAGGCGCAATTTTTGATGTGGAACTAGTGATAGTTCCAGAAGTGTCGTGAACCAGGGTTGACGTGCCCAAGTGGGAGCTACTAGGATCAGTTTTAGAGACTGTTGTTTGAGCTTGCGTACCACAAATGGAATGAGTGGGAGAGGCGGAAAAGCGTACGCAAATCTACCTGACCAGTTCATCCATATTGCATTGCCCTTCGACTGTGGGTGTGGAAACCTGGCGGCGAAGTTTGGGTATTTTGCGTTTTCGTGTGTGGCGAACAGGTCTATGTCTGGTTGGCCCCATTTTTGGAAGAATGGGAATAGGACTTTGGGGTGTAATTCCCATTCGTGGATTTGCTGTGTCTGATGACTTAGGAGATCGGCAACCTGGTTGTGAACCCCTGGAAAGTGTTCCGCTAGCAGGTAGATGTTTTGGGGAATTGCCCATCTCCAGATGTTCTGTGCGAGTTGGGACAGTTGGAGAGAATGTGTCCCCCCCTGTTTTTGTATGTAATACATTGTCGTCATGTTGTCTGTGCGGATGAGGACAGTTTTGTTCTTTAGATGTAGTTGAATGGATTTCAGTGCTAGGAACACCGCTAGAAGTTCTAGGTGATTGATATGGAGCAGTTTTTGTTGAGTGGTCCATCTGCCCTGAGTGGTGTGTTGAAGGATTTGGGCTCCCTACCCTGTGAGAGATGCGTCGGTCGTCAGCACTACTTGTGGAAGAGGCTCCAAGACCGGTCGCCCTTTGGACAGGTTGATGGTGTTCCACCATTTCAGTGAACGAAGTGAGCGACTGTCCACCAACACCAGATCGGTAAGTTGTCCGTGAGCCTGGTTCCACTGTTGTGCTAGACATTCTTGCAAGGGACGCATTTGAAGTCGTGCGTGGGGCACGATGGAGATGCAGGACGCCATCATGCCTAACAGTTGCATAAACACTCTTGCTGGAAGAGAGTGTTGAGTTTAAAATTTTAAGATGAGGTTTTGTATGTTGGCTATCCTGGCTGTGCTGGGATAAGCTATGGCCTTGGACGTATTTATGGTGGCTCCCAGATATTGATGTATGTGGGAGGGTTGCAGTTGAGATTTGGGATAGTTGATGGTAAATCCCAAGTGGTGTATAGGTTTGAATAGTGCGGTGAGTGTGGAGAACGCATTTGTCGAGAGTATTGGCTTTTATGAGCCAATCGTCGAGATACGGGAAGACATGCATTTGTTGTCTCCTGAGGTGCTAAGCATTTGCTGAATACCCTGGGTGCAGTTGTTACTCCAAATGGGAGGACTGTAAACTGATAGTGCTGTCCTTCTACCACAAATCTTAGATACTTCCTGTGAGCGGGATGCATGGGGATGTGAAAGTATGCGTCTTGAGGTCCAATGTGGCAAGGAAGTCGCCTTGTTGAAGTAGTGGGAGGACTTGTTGGAGAGTGATCATATGGAAGTGATCTGAGTGTATGTACTGGTTTAGTAGTCTGAGGTCGAGTATGGGTCTTAAAGTCTCGTCCTTTTTGGGAATTAGGAAGCATAGAGAATATACTCCTGTACCCTGATGTTGGAGTGGAACTGGTTCTATTGCGTGTTTTTGAAGCAAGGACCGAATTTCCTGTTTGAGGAGTGTAAGATGGTGTGGTGACATTGGACGGTGTTTGGGTGGTATGTGTAGGGGGGTGTTTGTGAGTTCGAGGCAGTAACCAAACTGGATAATTTGTCTTACCCACTTGTCTGTTGTGATGGAATTCCAGACAGGTAGGAACTGTTGGAGTCTTCCCCCGATTGGAGTGGTATGGTCTGGGGGGAGTGGGGGCAAGTCACTGTTTAGTGGTTGGAGAGGTGCGGGTGTTGGTATTGCCCCGTCCTCGGCCCTTGGTATTGTTTCCCCTATATCCTCCTCTAAAATATCCTCTGTTAGGGGATGTTTGTGCGGAGGTTTTGAAAGTGGAAGAGGTGTCTGTTCCCACATTTTTGGAGGCTCCCCTGTAAAAGGAGCGTCGAAAGGAGCCTCTGGGTTGTGGAGACTGTAATGCTCCATGATTTAGCAGTCTCGTTATCTTTCTTCATCTTCTCTAGTGCAGTGTCTACTGCGGGTCCAAATAGTTGCTCTTGGTTGAATGGTTGAGCAAGAATTGTTGTTTGTACTTCCAGCTTAAAGCCTGAAATACGTAGCCATGCATGGCGTCTAAGTAGTATGCTTGTGTTGACCGCCCTAGAGGCAGTGTCCGCTGCGTCTAGAGCACATTTGATTGATGCATTAGATATTAGTTTTCCCTCTTGGATGAGGTCATTGGCCTGGGATTTGTACTGATCTGGCAGGTGTTGTAAAAGATCTTCTAGCTGATCATAATGAGCCCTATCATATCGGGCTAATAGGGCTTGTGTGTTGGCAATACGCCAATGGTTAGCAGCTTGTGCTGCAACTCTTTTGCCCGAGGCCTCTAATAGCTTGGACTCTTTGTCTGGGGGCGGTGTGTCTCCTGTTGTTTGGGAGTTAGCCCGCTTTCTTGCATTTGAAACGACTAAAGAGTCTAGAGGGAGCTGTGCTTTAATGTACGCGGGATCCTGTGGGGCCGGTCTATATTTTTTTTCAATTCGGGGGTTAAGAACCCTAGCTCTAACAGGGTCTTTAAAAACCTCTGTGGCGTGTTTTATGACTCACTTAATCATGGGCAAGATCTGAACTGATTTTTACGACTGCTCAAATGTGTCTAGAAGAAAGTCCTCTTCAGGTGTATCTGAGTGCATGGTGACGCCATGGAAAAGCGCCGCCCTGTTTATCAGCTGTCCAAACCCTAGGTGGTCATCAGGAGGGGAGGGTTTGGAGGGGTATGTAGTGGGATCAGGACTATCAGGTAAAGGGTAAGCCCAGTCATCTAAGGGTGCCGTATCCGGGAGTGTGAAAGGATCATTAAGGTCATCCGGATCCCCCCCTCCCCCTAAATCATCATCATCCTGTGGAGGTGGTGTATGTGAAGGAGATGGTAGAGGAGAAGGAGGTGGGAGCAGAGGGGGTGGGATGAGAGGTTATATAGGAGAGGAAGGACGAATGGGTGAGGTGGCAAAGTCCTTCTTTATGGGAGCTGGAGGAGGTGTTGTGTCCAGCTTCCTTTTCTTGTATGGCACAGCGGTGACATGTCCGGTTTTTGGATTGATATAAATCCTTTTTTGCGTAGGATCCGGGCGAAAAAGTTCTTCATTGTCCGAAAGTGGCTTTGGTGCCGACTTTTTCGGTTCCGATCTATGTTTTGGGTGATCGGTAGAGTCTTTGTGGACTTTTTTCGGTACCGACGATGGTTTTGGTACCGAAGAACTTTTCGGTGCCGGCGGAGATTTTGGTGCCGAAGAACGTTTTGGTGCCGGTGGAGATTTCGGCCTCGATGGTTTCGGAGCCTGCTTCGGTGCCAAGAGGTGTTGAGTCTTCGGTGCCGAAGGTATTGTGGGCACAATAACATGTGGTGTGCTCGAGCCCGAGCCACCTGCAGGCTTATATTTCTTCGGAGCCGGGCCCGAGGGCGGGGCTTCTGAAGACAATTTTCGGTCGCGACTGGGGCCAGCTGGCGGAGTCTTGACCAATGTCTTTTTTGGGGGGGTTGGGGTAGGGGCACTGGTACTCACTCGTTGCCCCGGAGTGATGAGGTCATCAGAATCGTCCGCTTCGGATACGATTTGGAGGTCTTCGAAATCGTCTTCCAGGACATCCTTCCTGGGCAAAGATGTCCTCTGGCTCTGGAGCTGGTCTGGCCATGATATGGCGTCGAGCTCTTCGGTCCCGGATGGTTTTCTTGGAGCGGAATGCGGCGCAGGCTGGACAGTTGAATTCGTTATGTTCCGGCGAGAGGCACAGGTTGCAGACCTCGTGGTGGTCACTGTGGGGGAACTTTGCTCCACATTGGGGGCATTTTTTAAAAGGTGTCCTTTCCATGAGCCGTATCCGGAACCGGTCCGATTGGATTTCAACGTCGAGTTGTAAAGGTTGTTGGTTTCGAAAGCTGGATTTTCAGAAGTTTTCAGCCGGAGTGGAAAAGTTCATCCGAACCCAATGGCGGAAAAAAACAATCTGAGGATGGAGTGGATGCCCATGCGCACTGTTGTCCAGAGGAGGAGTCACCTATCTCGTGACCAAAAGGCTTCTTCCAAAGACAACAACAACCTGCAATCATCCGAGCCCAACACCAGATGGCGATCTTATCCTAAGTGTGTAATCTGCAGCTCATATGCCTCGAACACAGTTTTCTTATTGAAATCTGCAAATTATACAGCAGATGGTGAGATATGTGTGCCAAATCCATAATTATGCAGAACAACTTGCAGCCATGTGATTGCAAATTTCCAGTGTCCCTGGTTATTGAGGATTGTTGTGCTGGCTCCGAGGGCCAGCTGACATGAAAATAAGTGTAAAAAGCCAGGCAAGAGCTGAGCTTTGAGTAGAACATTCTGTAGCTCAGGGGAATGTAGTGCAGGTATGAGGCAATACTGAAAAGAAAATAAGACAATATCCCCTATGTAATGAAATTGGCAACTAACAGAGGGTCCCTCCAGCCCATCAGATGTTCCATGCATGCTTCAGCATCTGTAGAAGTTCTTGGAGGTCCAGCCCAGGGTGACCGAAGGAGGATTCCTTCTGAGGCTGTTGTTTGTAAGTCTGGACTGCACCTCCCTGCTGCCTCCTCCAAAAGCTCATGACTTACTAACAAGTCTACCAACTGGCGGCCATTTCAGCGTCCACAGCATTTGGGGGAGTAAGACATAGCGAGGAAGATAGCTCCTGAGCACATACTGCACCATCACTATGCTTCAGTTGAGATACTTTTGTGAGCTCTTCTTACCTGGTATGGTCTTCAGAACTTCCTCCAGGTCTCCGATGGCATTACCAACCTGCGGACACAGCTGGAGAGCGCAGAGGACAAGTCACTGCACCGCTGCAAGGTCGCTGGGCACAGAGCATGCGCTTACTTCAAACACTCCCATTCTAAAGACATCTTCGTTCCCCATCCTTCACACATCTCAAAGTTCAACTTTAGCACTCACCACTTGTCACACATCTCTGACTTATGCCATCAAAGACTGTGCTCTCCTGATGGTCCACACGCCTCTTCCCTCGCTCCTTATACATATCCCACTACTCACCCCTGTCACAAAGACTTTCATGCTTTCACCCCATGGCCTCGCAACCCACTAGCAACGACGAGAACGTCAAGAGGGTTTACCCCAAGATTAACTAATGAGGACATCTGTCCACTAGGAAACTGGTGGACACGGCAGGATAAGTCAGGAGCAGGGACACAGCAGTTAATAGTACCGAAGGTGGAATAGCATCATGGTCCAGAGGTCTGGGGGGGGGTCTTACTGCACCCGAATTACAGCTCTTTTTTACCATCAAACGTTGGGATAGGAGGACATTTTCCCTGCTTACATTAAGCCCCATGGCAACTTTGCTACACCATTGATCAGGAGAGGGGTAAGTCACACAGCGAAAAAAATATTTACCCACAATATAACACGCATGCCACATCACAGTTTCTGACATTCAAGCCTGTGATTGTTATGAAATGCCTTCTCGTTGGTTTACAGTGGTGTATGGAGCGGATGAAAAAAAAGAAAAATAATGCAATAATATTCAGACAATAAGCAGGAATATTGCATGCAAGGTGACTTTGAGGGACTGTTGCGGTTAGCCTGCCATGCCAAAATGATGACGCATGCTTCTCTCACATATTGGAATGGCACATACATAGGGGAGAGGAGCTGGCCTAACGGCTAGGGCGGTCGACCTCGAATCTGGGGAACTGGGTTCGAGTCTCAGCAATGACGCTGAACATCCTGTGATCCTGGGCAAATCATTTACTCTCCCTGTGCCTAACAAAAATGAATGTGTCCTCATGTAATGCAAGTGGTGCTATGTAAAGCGCTCTGATACCCGATTCGGGTCGAGATCGCACTATATAAAACTCTGTAAAAAAAATATATATATATATCAAACTGGTACATATAATGGAGCCACAGTGATAGGTTGACACACAAACAGAAAGGGTTCTGCAAAGACAGAAGTAGGGCTAGAGTCCCTCACACACAGAGCTCACACCGTGCAAGCAGCCAAGGCATGGCACCAGAACATCATGGACTAGATGTCCTCGGTCAGAAATATCAGCTCCTAAATATCGAGTAAACAAATATGGCCCCACTGGAGCTAATAATACAAAATTTACAGCCAATGGGTACAATGTTTTGGACAGAATATTTATGTCAAACAATATTTTTGTTATGGATATTCTGACATGCAACAGAGAGTCAGTCTCAGTCTCAGTCTCAGTCTCAGTCTCCTTGTTTTGCTTCCATTGGACTAATTAGACTAGCACACCTGAAATCAATGGTTGGTAGGTGAAAACTTCAGCGTCTGTAATGGCTTGGAGACAGGTGGTAACCCTACCTGCAGTTTAGTTAGTTTATTTATAGCTAAAACATATAAATATGTTACCAAATGAATGGTCGGTATAGGGCGATTAGAGGGTGAATAGTAAACAGTGAATTTGGGGGTAAGGGTGAATGGAATGCCAACAGAAAACCAGTGGCGGCTGCCACAGTGACGAGGTGGTGAGCCGGAGGGGGGCGTTAGGGAGCGTGGGAGGGAGAACGTGTGCGGGGGGTGGGTTTAATTATAATTTAAAAAATAAACACTTATCTGGAGCTGCTGCCTGCCTCCCGCCTCGTCCTTCCTGGTCCCAGCAAGCACTGGGGCAGCGTAACGGACTCCCTGTGCAATTCCGCGCTGCTCTCATACTATGAGAGCAGCGTGGGGATTGGCCTGAGCGGGCTGGGTAGATGCTCCGCTCAGACCATGGAGTCGGTGGATGTTTCTCCAGCCCAGCTGTTCGATGCTGTCAGGTAGGAGAAACCTAAGTGCGCATGTGTGTTATGGTCGGCCTGAGACAGCCGTCCAAACACATTTGCACACTTAGGGAGTGCACATAACACTCCTCCTCCCCATGCCCTGCCCCTCCTTGCACAAGCTGACTCCGAGCCAGCAAATGAAAAATAAAACGAAGCTAGAACATCGTTTTATTTTTCATTTGCTCGCTCTGAGTCAGGCAGTGGGGCGCTGCTCCTTCGCCATTGCGGAGGAGCCGCCGCTGCGAGAAACCCAATTTGGTTACAGAGGGATTATTTCAGCATTATATGGAACAACCACACCTAATATAATCTAAGGGACAATACAGAGGGACAAGGATTAAACCCTATGAAAGAGGGTCACCTCTGAGTTTAGGTGCAGCAAAGACAGCCTCAAATTTTGATCCTGGAGAAGTAAAGGATGCGACACACTAGGCCCTCTCACTGTAGAATGGATCGAAGAGCGCCCCGGGGATCACCATGAGGCTGATAGTGCATGTAGCTTTGAGTGTCAAAAAGACTCCTGCACAGTGGCTGCTTGCATGTCCTGAGGGTGGTGGGGCAGGTGGGGCACATGCAGGTAGTAGCACTTTAGTTTCATAAACACGAGGTAGTTGGTGGACTAATCCCCGAAAGAATGAAAACCCTAAATATTTTCTGGGCAGAAAGATCTTCCCTCAATCTTTCCATGAAGGCAGACACACTCTACTTCCCTACAGTAACAGTTGCCATGTCTGTCGAAGGCTGGACGCAAAGCCTTGCACCCCCCCCCCCCTCCCCTTTTATTGAGACATGCTCATTTCTCCATTTCATACTCCATCTCTCATAACCCTTTAATTGAAACCCACAGCACACCTTCACCTGACATCTCTCTAACATGAGTCAAGGGTCTCCACAGATGTGGAAGTATTTGATAAGGATCAGCCAGGCTTACATTTGAATTGATTGTATCCCTTAGAGGACCCTCCAGAGCCCCTGTGAACAGGTTGTACAGCCAGCTGCAAAGACAGAAACAAACACATCAGTCGTGGTGGTGGTTTGAAAGAAAGAGTACACATGGGGCGGCTTTGGAAACATTTCCTATCAGCACAGTACCTGGATCCACCATGGAAGGTGACATGAAGCGCCCCAATACTGGAGCTGCAGGTGTCCTTCCACACCGCTGGGCGACCACTATCATCCCGCGTCACACCAAGGACAGCCGAGATGGACAAGCCCTCCACAGTCAGGTCAAAGGAACCACTGTCTTTTCTGTGGACACAAAGCATGAGTGCGAGATAGATAGGCAGACATTTAAAATCTGGTACATAAAATTTAATCACACACGGTTACAAGCTATGAAAAGCCTTCACTTGGGCTAAATCCTCTGTCAGCAGAAACATGTAAGTTGGTCACAGAAGAGGGCTTGAAGGTGTTAAGAGGTGCTGAAGGTTGGGTGAATGTTAGAATGTGACCCATGCACCCACCCAAAGGAGTGGGTAAGGGTCAGAGGCTAGGTTTTGGGTTTTCAGACTGTAGGCAAGGGTCGGAAAATAGGGGAGTGGGCTGAAGAGGGTCTGAAAGCCAAGGTGCAGGACTAAAGTTGTGTAGAAGGGTCCGAAATTGGGGGTGTAGGTCTAAAACTGGGACATGACTGAGAAAGTGGCATGATGGCCTGAAAGTGTGGTCAAAGGTCTGAAGGTGATCGTGGTCAAGGTGGTCATCGAACAGCAATAGTCCTTTCCGACCTGCGCTATGGGAACTCTCCATTCATCGGTCTCCCACACTGGTTGACATTCAATTGGTACAAAAATGCTGCTGCCCGTCTTCTTCTCCTTAGTCTTCCCCTAGATGCAATTATGGCACAGCATCTGACTACCTTAAACTGTCTTCCTATTATAAGTGATCCTTGTTCAAAGCCCTCTGCCTTGTCATCAGGCTAGCCACAGCCTTTGCACCCATTACCGGCAAAATAGAATCATACGTTATCAACGCGCTCACCCCCACTGCTCTTTTGTACTTTCTGTCTTGATGGCCCCCAAGATCCTCCGTTCCAGGAGTATGGGTCGCATATTCTCTTACCTTGGACCAAAACACTACAATGCACTCTCTTCCTCTCTTCACACGCAACCAAATTATCTCCATTTCCGCAAATCACATAAAACTCATCTTTTCCCCCTGTGATTTTGAAGCTGTCCTTCCCTGCATTTTCTCCTCCAATCTGGTTCATCGCCAGGGCACCCATTTGGGTATTTGCACTCTCCACAAAAAATCTTCATCAGCATCACCTGGTCTGAAGATGGGAGTCTAATGGTGGAGCAAGTGTGTAATGCCAAAGACCTGGGCCTGGGTCTGCATGTGGGGGTAAGGAGCTCAAGATAGGGGTACTGGTTTAAGTTGAGGTGAAGGCCCAAGAGGCCATTGATCTGATGGGCCGCTTCCTTGAAGGTCGCTGTAGCTGAGGACGGGGGCTGAATGTGCTGCAGTGGGTCTGACTATGGGTCTGAGGATCGTTGTCTGAAATTGGAGGAGTGGATCTGAGACTATCCAAGGGTCTGAATGTTGCAGGGAATTACTGGTTTCATCCCTTTCAACTGTGGAGTGTCGATTCTTCTCTAGGTGCTGGTTCAGTGCGATTTGCTGCAAAGCACCAGGTTAACGTGAAGTGCCTGGCTTATTTCACAGTAAAATCCGGTGAGGCTCCAGCTCGCCTCAATCAGTTACATACAAATGACTAGTGAAATCGCTATGGAATTCAGATTTCTATTATGGCTCTGTTGACACTGCCAGCAAAATGGAAGAAATGATGGGCTGGACGTACAACAGAGTTTGCAAAGCCTGTGCAGTGCCAAAACCCACATTGCAGTGTGTAAAAGTGCCACAGAGTCGCAAGCAACATTGGGGCGTGCAATGTCTACACTGCGTATCCTGAAGAGTGACAAGGAAGAGGGAGCCTAAATTAGCATTGCGCTTCCTGCACTCACAAGGGTATGTATCAATGATTTGCAACCGCTCCTAAAGGGACACTGAAAGATGGCATACCGCGGAGAGCAGTCGGTAGAGTAGTAGCTGTCTTTGAGGGACACTTCCACTGTGCAAGTGCCAGCTATGGGCATCAGAGGGAGGAGACCCCAATCCCTCTGCCTACTGCTGGCTGCCTCAAAGTCCCTTCTGTGTTGGCCAACTTATTTGTTTGGTAATGTATCCGCTTCTCTAATAATGAGGGATAATGGGGATAATAAAAAAAACTTTGTGAATGCAAATGCAGTGATGTGGGTCTGCTGTCCCTTGTAACCCTTCCTATTTGTATTTGCAGTAATGTGCAAGGATTCAAGAGAAGGAAACCATACTTCAGGAATGTCAATGGAGCCGGGATCCAGCGAATCCTCACGATTGACTTCTTTCCCAGGTGTACAATTGAAATTGCTTCTACTCCATCTCCATCCAGTAGGTTGGTTTTTGGGATATGGGTTGCATATGATCAACAGAATTGGCTATAATAAATACCAAAAGTCCACTCACCAGTAAATAGAACTTGTAAAAAAAACAGGTAAAAATGGAATTTCCAAATGGGTTGCAGTGAATGAGTTGTTGGTGTAACCAGGTCTTGTGGTAAGCCGATGCATGATCTTCATCCTATAGGGGTCAACCTGAGAATATTTTAACAGAAAATGATAAGTGGTTCCAACACGCGGGAGAAGGGCTGGCTTGTGTAAGTAGCTCCTGCAAGAGCCGAACTGAAGGCTACCATGAGTCCAGGCCAGAAGGTTGGCCAGAGCCCCTCTAAAGGCTGCTTACAGGCACCGTGCCCATGCCAGGGAGACCATGTGAACTCAGAGGATGTAATTCACTCCACACATAGAACCAGGCCGTTCATGGCCTTTCAAGAGTCACCACCAGAGGTGATTGAGAGGTCACCAAGAAGAGAGCATTGCCGCCGTCTGCATACCCCTTAGAGCATGATGCTCTCTGTGACCATCTGGATTCGGGTGACCACCTCCCTCCAGGTCATATGGATATTGCTTCCAGACCTGGATTGTTGAGTGCTAGTCTAATGTCTTGAGGGTGTTGTAGTCTTGTTTTGCTTCCATTGAACGAATTAGACTAACATACCTGAAATCAGTGATTTGTGGGTGAAGAGTTTATAACTAGAGACAGCGCCTGTAATGACCTGGAGTGAGTACATCACCCTAATCTGGATAGTAAGGCCACATGTAAGTATAATATAAAACACCTAAATAGACAAAATAGTTCACTGCAGACGTGTTTTAGGGCAAATATGTAAGCTGATTCAGATGTTGTGGTCAATTGTAAGGCCCTGATTTACTAACATTTTGAGCTGAGTGTGTGTCACAAAAGTGCACTCATACTCTGATGCTGCACGTGTTACACCTACACATACTCCAAGGCTGCACTGGTTCCACGTGGGTTGTAGACACACTCCAGAGCCTAACTGGTTCAATTTTGTGTTGTACACACACTTCAGAGCCACATTGGCACCTCCAATTGAAAACACATCCCAGAGCAGTACTGGTTTTACGTTGGGATGTAGACACACTCCAGCGACGCACTGTTCCACATTGGGTTGTACACACACTCCACAGCCACACTGTTTCCACCTTGGGCTGTACACACAGTCTAGAGCCCTACGGTTTCCGCTTTACATTGTACATACACTCCAGAATCGCACTGGATTCGCATTTGTACTCACATGAACAGCACCTGCACGTGCCAGTTTGCAGTGATCATGATCTTGGCGTCACTGATCGATAACTTTATCCCGGTTCCAGGTACAAAGCCAACAGCAGACTCTGGAAGCTGGAAATCCTGAATCCGGATCCTGGGATGAAAAGTGGAGGAGAATGGGATCTCAGCAGATATCTAGCTGTGGCTACCCTGGAATAGATTCTTAGCAGCATCCATCATTACCCATCCTTCTCTAGCAATAGCTATCTCTTCACACCACCACCAGTTCCTCCTCAACACCCATCATCTTCATCCACACCCCAACCCATCCTTCCCAAACACCACCCATCCCTATCAAAGCCCACCCCTTCCCTGCTCAACACCACCCAACCCCGATCCATCATCATCAATCCCTCTTGAACACCACCCATCTCTGCCACACAACTGTTCCTCCCCAAACATTTCCACTTTTGAGTATTGTGACCCCATAAGCCTAACCAAGTACCTAACCTTAGTGTTTCCTGGCAGAAGAGCAGGGGTCACCTGCTTTGTCCTTCAGGGAGTGACCTTCCGTGATTACTTAGCTTGGCATCTGCCTGCTTCGTGATGGTCTACTGGAGATTTTGCAGGTACAGCCTCTTCCCGGTACCCTAGTGAGGATGCTTTTGGAGCCTCTCGTGTTACTTCTATGAAATGCCCTGTAGACTTCCCTAATTGAGCATTTGCTATCCCTCCCCGAAGTCGAGCTAACACTGTTAAGGGCTACAGCCTTGCGTACACAATCCTACTTTACAATGAGTCCTGTGGCATGCACCAACTGATCCTGTAAGGGGATATAACCTTTAAACTGATTATGTTAAAAACTTGGAATTTTCTTTGGAGAGTCTACTTGTACCTGTTCTATCAATGTGGGCAAGTATTAAAAACATATTCCTTTTAAAGCCAATGGCTTTGACCGGACTTTAACTTTAATGATTCCAATAGTTTTGTGTGAGCTTTGTGATAGCTTTCATCTTACTCTGGCCTCCAGACCATCCTTCCAGGGGCTACGCATTAACCCCTCAATTACAGTTACCACTGGAGAGTCAACTAAACTGGAGTTTTGTGTTCGACACCTGCCGGCCCAGTATCCAGAATCCTGAGCAGAATCCTGGGCCACAGATCTTACTCTCCAACATCATCCATCCTTCTCCATCACCATCCGTCCACTCAATCTCACTCTACAACGCCTTCCTCATACCTGCATCACTCCAGAATGTACCCATGGTGTTGGAAAGAAGGACCACCTTTCTGTGAACTACGTCACAGTGTGAAGTATAGTGCCTGGAGTCATTGGCATTAATCTACTGCATGTGTGTAGGTCTGGCTTGACATCTCAGCTGTCTACCAGACCTACAGTTACCAATTGTTCAAAATATACATAGAGTGGACTTTGATTCTGCCCACTGGAGTATAACTCTCTCACCTCATGCTATGGCTATTTGTTGTGTCATTCTTCCTCCTATGGAGTGCTTGCATTGCAATGCATGAGGGAGTATTTTACATCAAAAGAAGTCTACTAAATCATCACTCTTTAAATTCTTTAACTCATAGATGCATTATTTGTTTTCACTGCAGCAGGTTTTTAGGTTGGTAGTCAAGGTTCAAAATGCAAGCCAGACCTATTCATTTGCCAATGCATGCAATCCCTTGCTACCTGCAGGTATCTCATGTGCAGCTTTATTGGATTCCTATGGTAATGTAGATTTGCACCTAATTGGTATTACTATAGATCAAACTGAATGTTATGCAAAGGATTGCTCTCAAGCAGGTGAAAAGTTGATTAGATTATAAAAGGATTCCCCCATGTGACCGAGAGTTAAAAATTGATCTATAAAGCACTTTCTGGCCACACTGGACTATCTTACTGAATGAATTAGTACCTCTGCGCAGAATACTTACTCAGACACGGTGTAATGCACATCTCCGATCACTGGAACCGAGTATGTACCAGACTGGTCCGGAATTGATATTTTCTGTAGTTGTGCCTTGAGGACCTGCATGCCCACCTGACGCCCTAAAAGATTACATGAGCTCAAATGTTATGGCAGAAGAACCAATATCTTAAGCAGGTAAGATCAGGGCAGTAGTGAGGCACAGAAAAGGCAGTAAACACCCTGGTGGACCTCAAAAAAGTGAGTCAATTCTGATGCTGCAGAGGTACAACGCTTCTGGGCACTGCCCAAGACCATGTATTAAAAATGCAGAGTTTAGCTCCTTATTTTTTCTTGTGGTGGGAGGAGCCTCTTAAGGGTCTGCTATTCTGGAGCGGGTCGGATCTGCTCACTCACTGTAGTGGCTTTGAGCAGTACAGGGCTGGGAATGAGCGTTGGGAGTAGCATCCTAGTTGTATTCACCAAAGTCATTCGGGTCTACTAAACTCTTTCTCTTTATTGCTTCTGCCCTGGCTTTTTTTGAAGTGTATGTTGTTTTTTTTAATTAAGGTATTTAACAAAAACAGGATGCAAGGGGATAAAGTTTTACAGTAAGGTAAATTCACATTGAAGAGGCTTCCTGACGATGGGAATGGAATATAGGTATTTACATCGCATGCGTTTACACAGCATGCGATTACAACTCGATCCTTACAACGACCGCGTTGTTACATCGCAGTACCATTACAACACAAGTGGTTACAACAACTTGCTGTAGAGGGCGCAGTGGACTTAGGAATAGTATAATTTACTATTGCAACTCCAGTGTGTGCAACAGTAGGGAAGGTGTTGGAATAGTAAATTATACTATTTCTTAGTTTAGAGAGCCCCCTACAGCAAGTCGTTGTAACGACTTGCGTTGTAATGGTACTGCGATGTAGCAACGCAGTCGTTGTAACAACTGCGTTGTAATCACACACGTTGTAACGCATGCAATGTGATGGCTGTTTCCCACAGGAATGTTGTTCTTGCAAGAAAACTCATGCAACCTTCACATTGGATCCAGCAGAACTTCGCACCAGCAAAAATGTAAGTAGATGACAGTCTGTAGCCCAAAGGTAAATCACTCTGCTCACTCTAACCGGCTGCTGCTTCAAGGTATAGGATCCAGCACTTACCCCTTTGGGGGGCAGAAGAGTGGTGGGGTGTGTTTGTGTGTGTGTCTGTGTGTGTCATTGCTTCAGATTTACCTGATGGTGTCCTAACATTGGCCAGTTCTGGTTTCTTGGGATTTCTAGCGAGCTAAATCTCAATACAAACAATTACTATAATATTTCAAAAATAAAAGTGGGTATGCGTAACCAGGACACGAGTAATACGTTCATAGTAAGGACCGGTGGTACATACCATACTCAAGTCCCTGCTGGGTGATCCGTCCTTTCAAGCCAGCCTCAGTCGCCTCAGTGCCCAGGACAAAGAGCAGAGCAAGCACTCCCACCCAAAGCATCCTCTAATCAGAATCCAAGGTGGGCTCCTGTCCTGTGGGAAACACAGAGGTCAAGCACCATCTGGGCAACACAAACAACCCTAGAAATACTTACAGGCATCATCAAAAACACATAGGATGAGTGAACTTGAAAAAACAGGTGGCCGTATGCCCAATTCTACGAAAAGTCAAACTGTCGAGAATACCACCTACTCTACTTTCTTGTATGTATTATTACCATATATGGACCTGGAGTGCCCTGTTTGGTGAGTGTCCCATTGTTGCTTACTACTGCATTCCGTAAGCCTGAAAAATAGATTCAAGCTGTATAAACCCATGCAGAATCTTCGTTCATCTCAAAACAATCTTTTGTTGATCACTCAATTAAGAAAATCTCTCTCTTGTGAAAAAAACTTCCCGGTCCTGGCCTCCAAACTATGGAACAAGCTCACTCCAGGGCTCCTATTAATTCCCTCCCATTTTCTTTTCAGAAAGAGATTCAAAACTCATCAGTTCTCAATATAACTCTGTGCGGAGGTCCAGTCCCCCGAGCTAAGCCCACCACCCAATCACGGGAGAGAGTAGGGGGAAGATGGTGGATTGGAGGGAAATGTATTGTATTGCATTGTAATTGCATTTATATAGTGCTTAATACCCCTGATGAGGCGTCGTAGCGCTTTCTTTTTCGGAAAGAAGCACGCTACTCCGGAACTCATAAAGGATTAGTGTTGAATTAGTATACTGAAATATGACATATGAAAGTAATTTGAGTGATGGATACTAGTTAGTGGATTGAGAAGGTTAGCGGAGGGATAGAAGCGTGAAAAAGGTTTGCATGTATATAGCGCTTGTTACCCCTGATGGGGTGTTGAAGCACTTTTTTGGCGAGTAGCACGCTACTACGGAACCCATAAAGGATTTATGGTGTATTAGTATAGTGAAATATGAAAGTAATTTGAGTGGTGGATATTAGTCAGTTATTTGGATTGGCAAATGTGTGAAAGTGAAGGATGTGTGGAACAGATTGGACCAAGAATTGTAACACAGTTTGTCCAAACTCCCCAGCATGGGACGAGTGTGTAGTATAACCTGATATATTGTCCAAGTGAACTAAACAGACTTCCCTCAGCTGAGCTCATGGCAAGACAGAGCTAGCATTTCTGAAAGAATAAAAAAAAAGCTCTTAGGTTTATCTGCAATGTTTTAGATGCTACTGCAACATCTGACATTTTTCTTTAAAGACAAGCAGCTTTTTGTTACTTCTCACTCCTGTTTAGCACGGTTTCTATTGAATGACTGTCAGCAAGACAAGGCAGTTGGGATTTTGCAGAGATTTCGCTATTTCAGGGCACCTCTGTTTTGCCAATGTGCAGACTGTAAATCAGTCAGTGGATCTAACAAAGATGGTGGAATAGAGACAGTGCTTGTTGGAAGAGAGACCATCTCAAATTCTTAAATTCAGTCATTCCTTTAGAGAGCAGCAGACGGACATGAAAATACATCACGAGTGCCCCAGAGCATACATGCAAACAGACCCGATTCAGACGGGAGACTCCCGATTTTTAAAACCAGTGGTCTAATTTTAGCTGTTACCAACTAAAATTGAATCTTGTAAATGATAGTCAATAGGGAATATAAATTCCACAACATTTTTAGGTCGAAGCCTGCCAGATACAGCAGCTGTCTGGTTGCAAAGACATATTGGGGACATGTTGACAACTTTAATAATGTATTTCTGCCCATTGTTTACCATTGGCTTTGTGTTTTGAACTCACATTGGCTTGCTTTCTGTTTGCTGGTTTTATTTGTTTTAGGTTGTCCAGAAAGTCTTTGTGCCTCTTGTGGAGCATAGCCTGTTTACCACTACTCTGACTTGCTCTTTGTATTATTCCACGGGCCCTCGCTATCCGTGATCTTTTTTGTGAGGCACTCCACATGTGTTTTTAGTTGTCTCCATTGTATGCTAGTTCACAGCAGTAAACATGCTGTATTTTTTTTAAAAAGGTTTCCTGCCTCCAATCTTTCTGCTAGACTGATTTTAGTTATCTCCGCCGCTACCAGTTCAATCTCACATACCTGTGAGGAACAGTGTTCTGTCTATGACCGTTTTAGGTCTCGCCTGGCGATAGCAGCGCATGCGTTGCCCTCGCCATGCGAGTGCCTTTTGCAATCAATTCTCCCAAAGGCTTACATGCACGCGTCTGCATGGACAAAGATGGCTGCTCTCGTCATTTGTCCAAAGCAAACAGCATGCACGTGTCCGTAGGGACTGTGGACAGTCCGACGCCATTTTGTGGTCATAGCAACGAAAATGCCGCTTCGCGTATACTCGCCATTGTCACAAAGCAAAACATGCACGCGTATCTTGTTTTGCTTGTGCCAATAGCTTTCACACGCGCGCGCATGGCGGCGTGCTTTTAATTAGCCTGGCCTTCGCGCGATCGCTTTCACGGCTGCTTGTTCTTTATTCTTGCGCATTAAAAGTGAATAAACAATCTGGTGTGTATTAGGGAACATACCCGAATCTGCGGAGAGATGCCACCTTGCTCTTCCCAGGAGATCATAACTGGCCCAGCAGGTTCCCCAGCATTGCCACCCTTTTCATGACATTGTTTTGTGTGTGGGTTTTTTGTTCTTCCTGGCACTACTGCGCGGTTACACTTTACAACCCTACCACTGCAAGGAGTGCGGACCCTCATGCATAGCGTCGCGTGTGATAGGACTGGTACTAAAGACAAACCATATACCCTCAGACTGTGCCTGCATTGTCGCAGGAGGGAAAGACCGAGAATGAGGTCTGTGAAAAAACTGCACAGCAATCACAAGTTTGAGACACAGAATTTGTCCTTCAGCAATGTATTTTTGAAATGCCCGTACCGTTAAATTCATTACTTCGTTCAAATGCATTGTAATGGGGAGTCTATAACCGGTCTGAAGCAGTGTCAATCTTTTAAACTTGCTAATGTCGGGAAGCACTAGAGTGGGTGCGTCGTGCAAAAGTGAAACTGTGAACACCACGTTTGTTTAATTGGCTGTGTTCATCCCTGGTCAGTACTCTGGTTGACATTAACGTAACCAGTGCAAGCAGAACGTATTCAGTGAAAACAAACACCACATAAAAACCTCGGCGAAGCTCACTTGGGCGCTATGGATTTTTACAGATCTGTAACATTGATTCATCAGGCAGCTATCATTTGAGTGACGTAAAGGCAGCCCGTGATTCCTTTAAGAGTTCAACAAAGAGGTTTGGCAACACAGATAAATGAATACACGGTTTGTATTGCAAGTTGGTAAAAGAAAGCGAACTGTTTCAGTAGCGTAACGAAAGTTGAAGGGGCCCCCCTGCTCCGGATTTAATCTGGAGCTCTCCGGTGTGAGTACAGTGCTGAGGGGGCCCCCCTGCAGCTCGGGGCCCCCCCCCCCGCACTGCCTGTGTTACGCCCCTGAACTGTTTACGTTCCGTAAGGACAGCGCACACAGTTTACTTTCATATTAAATGCTGCCACCTGGCGGCCTGTAATTGCTCTTAGGTCTGGCGTCACCGACTGAGCTTGGGGCTTTGGCTGTAGCCACATGTTGGTATCCTTGACTAAAGCCAAGGCCACAGGAACTATGCGGTAGGGGACGGTCAAATAATGCGGCAGGTTTGAGTAAAGCAAGAAAGAAATTATGCAGCTCAATGCTTCACATTTTGTAATAATATTTTGTCGTGTTTACCCTGAGTAATCAATAAGCATTAGTTGCACCTCATTTGTACTGATTTAATATTCAATTATAGCAATAAGCAATAGAAAGGTGACCAGTCAATTTTTGCAAAGAGCCTTCAACTGAGCAGCAACACGCATCACTGCGCATTTAGTAACTTTTGAACCGTTTGAGCTAGACTTTTTTTGTGTGTTAAAATCTGCAGATTATGCAGCAAAATATGGATAATGCATAATTCCAGTGCGCAGGAGTATAGCATGTAATTGTACAGACATTGTGTGCTTCCACTGACAAAGGCTGCTTGAATTGTACTTGTTGAAATGCACTGTATTTTTGCAGACAGTAATTTTTATATGTATTTATATTTTAAGACAGTGTGCTTGGAGGTTGCATTGTGTACAAACTTGTGCTCAATACAGTAGGCCAGAGAGGCTGTAGGCCTCATTGGCCATAATTTTCACAGTGAATCAATGTAGAAGGGCTGATCGGTAATGAAAATGCAGTAGGCAACACTTGTTTACTGTGAAAACCGTTTGTTGAACCAACAGCGCTATATAGATGGCTGCTTATCACACTTTCTTAATGGCTGTAGACAGCTCCTTTGTTACATGGAATCTCACAAATTACCATGGCAAGTAAGTATTTTGGTGTTGTTTACCCACGCTGACAATACCTGGGGATAAAAAGTTTGCACAGTAATATTCCTTGGCAGGCCTTTTAGGAAGGTTGGATTTTGTTTTGCTGACTCCAATGTTCCATATATTTTTAATGTTATGACTGTATTCCTCATTGTTGCCTTCTGGAAAAGTTTATGCCCAATGCAGAAGGCCTGAGTTGGTTTAGGTGACAAGCCCACAATAAAGGCTATAGAGCTGAGTTGGTTCACTAAAAAAAGTAGTTGGATTTTTTCATTCTCATCTGTTTAAATATGAAAATGTACAACAAAGGCTAACATAACTATTGTGAAAAGCGCATATTAAAGCAATACACTTTTATGGGTAGATTGGTATTAGAACATGTTAAAGGCTTTAAACAGGCCTTTCGCCACATGGATTCTGACAGATTACAGTATGTTTGTCACACCATCTGAGAAACGTTTGGGGTTGATGATTTGTTGTGTGATGATCTTTGGTAGGCCCTTTTGAGAGAGGTTGCGTGATGCTTCGCTACCACCAGTTATTTTGTATTTATTTGTAGGTGCACTGAAAACAGCTTTGCCAGATGCCAAAGGTCTGATGTATTTACTTTGAAAAGTTATGACACAGAAAGTAAGCCTGACTTATTTATTGTGAAAATCATTTGTTAAAGCCAATATGCCTTGAAAGGTGGATTCATATGATTCTGTGCTAAAGACAATGAACAGGTATTTTATTTCATGTAAGGTCCCAGATGACCACGTCTGTCAAAGATTGCTGGTGCTGTGTACCTCCTTTGACAAACCCTGAGGGTGGAAGATTGGCACTGTTCGAATCCATTTTAGGCACTTGTTAGAGGGTTGTTTTATTGTTTTGCCAGCTCTAATTTTGTATATATTCATAATTTTATAACTGTATGTCTGAAGGTTGCCTCATGGAAAGCTTAGGTTCTATATAGTTGGCAGGAGTTGGTTATGGTGACAAGGCACTTTTAAAGATTATAGGCCTGATTGGTTTATTGTAAATGTTATGTCAGATGTCAACGACCTGATTGATTATGAAAAGGTATAAGCAAGGCAGTAGAAACAAGCATTGGCATAGCCAATAGGTCTCGCCTTTGGGACCTTATAAGTATTTAGTTATGCAGCACAATATCCTTGGTGCAACAACATCAACTGTTGCATGGCTAAACACGTATAAGGTCCCAAAGGCGAGACCTATTGGCTATGCCAATGCTTATTTGTTTTGGTCAATGCTCTTTACCAACAGCATAACAAACAATCCTCTTCCTCATTTTCATGCCCAAACCATAGCGCCTGGAGGTAGGCAAGGGGGCGGGGGTACACTGAACCCACTCCCAAAATAAACATTCTGGAGTTCAGAAATTCAATGAGCAATAAAGAGGTCTGTAAAGTTTGCATTTATTTTGTCACATTTGCTCTGCAGTCAATGAAGAGGTCATGTGTCAGGCTTTGTCTTCCAACAAATTGCTGTTTATTCTTGCTAACAGGAGCTTGGTGTTTATTTTTGTTTCTCTGACTTCAAAGTGAGAGGTGTTATGCCACACTCTTGCTGGGTACTGGGAGTGTGAAAGAGATGTGCATTTTATGTTTTTTCAGCGCAAAACAAACTTGAAAAGCCTGTAAATGAACTGTACACATATTTCAGAATATATCAGAATTAGAGGAAAACACAAATGAAGCACATTGGTTTGTAATTCTGAAGTGCGGTGGAAACACAGATTTTAATTCGATCAAAACTAATCAATAAGGTTGTTGTTTTGTTTGTCTGTACTTTACAGGCTCATGTTGATGCTTGCTATTTTGGAATCTTGTAACAGATCTCTACTTGCCTCTCTGTGATTGGCCACGGCCGCTATGTACCACAAAAATCCAGTAAAATGTGTTCTTAAAAAAAAGAAAAATATGTACAATAGTTGATGCCAATTTCCACACATTACCATTTGTGCGCTGTACAGTTTTATCAAAAAAACTGTATGTCTGTACAAACGTAATTGTCATTTCAATGGAAAATTTGTTGTCTGTAACGGCAGTTTGCTACCACGCCAAGTTTTAGTAACATATTTGCAAAAATGTGCTCCAAAATATACCACTAGCTGAATAGGACACTTTATTCCACACACATTTACAACGTGTTCCATTAGACCGCTTTTTTTACTACGCAAAAACTTTAACAACGCAGGCCTTTACAATGCAATCCATTACAACACATTGTCCATTACAACGCAATTTACTACCCTAACTCCACCCGGGCGTTGTAATGGGGAATGCGTTGTAATGGTTTGCGTTGTAAAGCCCTGCGTTGTAAAAGTTTTTGCAGAGTAAAGAAATGTGGCGCAATTACCTGCATTGTAACATATGCGGAATAAAGGATGTTTCCCCCAGCAGCTACATACTACAGGTTTACCACTCTCCCGCTGAATACATCAGCAACACTTGTTAACACACAAGTGATGAGAAAGACTAGTCTTCATCAATGAAACACAGATGCTGTATTATTTGTAATTCACATTTCAACATCTCTTTTAATAGGATCAGCTGAAAACAGTGCAGGGATACATTCAGAGGCCTTTTAACAAGGATCAAAAACTACTCAATAATATAATTAAGAGCAATAATGAACGTATGTGCACGGACATTGCAAACACAAAAACGCAATATCCTCCTTTAATCAGCAACACTCATTGTGCAACTTTTAAGAAAGCAGGGGGTCTTTGTCAAAGACTTTTTATAGCACTTGATACCTTAGCGGTGCCTGTTTCGAAGCATTCCTAGCTTCCTAATGTTCACAGATGAGAGACCAAAGGAATACGGAGATTGTGAGGCCCAAGATTCAATTTAATTCAAATTCAATAACCAAGTTACTTCCTTTGCACGCTTGACCCCATAAAGGTAGTGATAGCAGGCAGAAAAGGCTTACCCTAGGTTGTGGTAGAGCATAACCTGACATTCCACGCACAAGCCAGCAAGACAGTAGCAATTTGTTTTGGCCTGATCAGAATGGCAAGGAAAGTGCTTCCTCTGCTCCCTCCCCAAGCCAAGAAAATCATGGTCCAGTCTATTGTGCTCTCTAGACTGGATAATGGCAGTGCGCTCTATCTGGGAGCCCCTACCTCAGTAATCAATAAACTATAGATCATCCAGAACTATGCAGACAGACTGTTGACGGGAACATCCAAATCTTTTTCCGCAAAACCCGCCCTTCGTCTCCTACACTGGCTGCACGCGAAAGAGCGAATTAGCTTTAAATCGCTTTGCATTGTCCATAAATCCCTACAGGGGATAGGCCCTCCCTTGATCTCAGCCATAGTTCACCCATACAAAGCAAGGAGAAATCTTCGCTCGGATGACCTCCACCTTATCGAGACCCCCAGAATCAAACGAGCCAGAAGTGGCGGCAGACTCTTCTCTTTGAATGCAGGCAGACGTTGGAACGCCCTCCCGCTCCATCTCCAAAAAGAGTCTAGTCATGGCGTCTGCAGGAAACAACTCAAAACCTTTCTATTCCCTTAAATTAATTCATTCTGTCTCGCCCACCCGTTCACTAGTCACGCCTAGCGCTGGGAGGCCTCCGGGTAGCCATGCGCTTTAAAAATGTCCTTTTCATTTCATTTAATGTAGAGGGAAGTATGAAATGAAACCCTCAAAATGATGTCATAACTCACAGTCCACATCATGTACATCCTTCACTCCAACTACACCCACCTTACATCCACCTGCACCCTGACCCCCACCCTGCTTGCATCAAGGAAGCCCTCGACCACACGACAGACCAAACGTTTTGATCCCTGGGAAAATGTTTGCAGTGCCCATGGTGTACAGCATCACTAAAAACCTGTGGCAAAGCCAATAGGCCCCAATGGCAAAGACTAATGGCTCTGCCAATGCTTTTGTTTTCACTATCTCCATCTTTTCTGTTTGGAAATGTTGGACTGCATACCCTAATCATCCCCATTATTTCCTTGCTTTCAAAAATGAGTGACTGTGAAAGTCTTGATAATTCCAGGGATGAGGAAATAACGCAGAATACAAGTTTTTGGGGAATAACATGAAAGAAGCAGTGCTTCTACACTGACTCCCACATTATTTCCCCAGGTGTTTCCCATGGACGTCAATTCACCAAAATGTTAGGGGTAGCGGAAGTGACATCACATACCCTTTGACCTCTGAATACACAACAGGACATGCCATCACATAACCTCACTTCCGGCAGCATGAAAGGGAGTGATGTATTATGACCTTTGCCTTTCATGAAATCACAGGAAGTGACATCACCAAAACAGAAAAGTACAATGAGTGCAAAATTAAACAACATGTTCAGGAATAACAAAATAAAAAAATACGTTGTTAGAGGATGTACAAGTCTAATGTACTTATTAAATATATACTAACAGGGCTGCACCCATGTCAGGGATTTAACCAGCACACACCCAGGGTCAGCCATCATTTGCCAAAGACCCATACCATGCTGTCCAGTCAGAGCCCCCCACTGTCCAATTACTGCCACACGTGAATGTAATGCTCATCTTTATACTTTCAAACACCAGTGGTGATAAATTGTCACCCAACGTCAAATGTATGATGTTTTAACATCACACACAGGTAGAAAAATGAAGATGTCACACAAGCAAGGGGAAAATTGCCAGTTATTGCAGCGCTGGAGGAACGACAAACACACACTGGTGTAAAGCCAGCCTGCCAAGTGCCATACATCTTGGGTTGGCCTAATGTGCCCACATCATCACAAGGACTGAAGAGTTTCATGCAGTTCCAGCTGTGTAAACAAAGCTGAGTGTCTTACATGTATTTCCCTCTCCCCGTCTAGCAGTGGTGCCACGCTTCATTACAAACACAGGCGTGATACATCATGGCCGCTCATACTCATGCCTTACATCACGTCCTATTTATGACACGATTCAGTGCAATTAGTCTGATGCTTAACTCAAATTGGACAGCAACTGTGTGGTTTTAGCGCCTCCTTCTGGCAATCAATAAGTGATAGTTGTTTCAAAATGGCCATCCCCACAAGTGTGGTTCTTATTAGCAAACATCACAGTCATTAGAGGAAATAACCATGGAAGGGTTGAGCATCTGCCTTATTACCAAGGAGATTTTCCACTTTCTAAGAAGCATGGCCAGTGGAGTCAATTGGCAAATGGCACTGCCAGACTACCATATGTAAAGGCCCTGCAAAGCAACAAAAGATGGTATGTGGGCAGGCGGGACCTCCAATTGACTAGCAAATGATAGCCACAACCCACCTCGAACTTCACCATCTTCTAGGCAATACTCACTCAGGATTCATAAACAACCACAGCACCGAAACAGCACTCATCATGACCACCGATGACATTCAAATCATCCTGGAATGAGGAGAAATTGCAGCCCTCGTCCTCCTTGACCTCTTCGCGACCTCCAACACTACACCCTCTTCAGAAGACTCCATGAGATTGGCATAAAAGGATCCACTCTCAAATGGATCTGTTTCTTCCTCACAGGAAGAACCCAAAGGGTCAGGTTGCCACCCTTCACCTCAGAGACCAAGAAACTGATATGCGAAGTCCCACATGGATCATCCCTCAGGCCCATCCTTTTCAACAAATACATGACACCACTCGCCAACATCATCCGATCACAAAACAGCACCATCATCTCCTTTCCTTTGACATCGAACTCATCCTCTCCCTGACGGACAAGACAATAACCTCGAGAACAGGGCCGGCTCTAGGGTGGTGCGACTGGTGCAACCGCACAGGGCGCTGACTTCAGGTTGGGGCACTTGTTTGCAAGTATATTATGGTTTTAAAAGCACCTGCTGCTGCGTTCCCAGCTTCCAGTAATTTTCGGCCAACAATAAAAATGTCAAAATAACTCCAGTGATTAATGTTCTTCCTAGAGAGAGATCTGAGGGTTGTCTCGTGGAAGTTTTAACTCATGGTAAGGTAGCGCAGAGGGTTAATATGCCTGCTGCAAAGAGTGTCTATCATGCAGATCACAAAGTTCATATAATGTAAAGAGGTCAGTGGGTTACTGCTTTTGTCAGAGAGAGCCTATTGTTACTTGCATTTTATAAGTTTAAAACCTAATATGGAACAGTGAGCTGTTAACTGTCATCAAAGAGCTGCATGTAAACTGCAAGATATAGATTAGAGTGCTATGATTTTTTCCCCAGTCTTTCATTATCCTAATGGTGCAAAAATGGTTCATTTGGATAGAACTCAGTTCTGATTATTAAAGAAGACCCCCAACCAAGGTGCTATGTTTTTAAATCTGAGTTTGTGCTTCTCCAGACCAAGCAATCCCAAACTATAGTGTCTAGCAGTACGGAAGCCATCTGACTCCTACACCTTGTAGTCCTCTGTCTTATGTAACATTTCCTATACACTAATGTACACACGTATGATGGATTGTCTCTGTGTGATGTAAAGTACTCTGACACACTGGTATGAGTGGCGGTGGCGCTATAAAACGAATTAAATGCATCTGAAAGAGAGTGGTTATGGAGACTTGAGGGGCACTGTTAAATGGGGGTAGTGAGGGAATCCGTGGCAGAGGTAGTCATTGGTGGGCGCCAACAAACATTGTCACACTCGGCGCCGCCAGCTTTAAAGCCGGCCCTGCTCCAAAACCAACTTGAGCACTCAGATGACAATGGTAGCAGACTAGATGCGAACCAATTGCCTGAAGCACAACTCCGACAAGACAGAAGGGTCTTCGGCAAGAAGACCTCTTCATAGGAATCCATCTGGTGGCTGTAAGACCTAGGACCAACGCCCACACCCACAGACCATGCAAGAAATCTAGGGATCATCCTAGACAACGAGCTCAACATGACAGCCCAAGTCAATGCAGTGTACACCTCATACTTCCACATCCTAAGCATGCTGCAAATGATCTTCAAATGGTTATCTCAGAACACCAGACGGACCATCACGCAAGCACTTATGACCAGCAGGCTGGACTACGGCAACACTCTCTACACCTGAATCTCCAAACAACTCCTACACAGACTCCAGAGCAATCAGAACACCACCGCAAGACTCGTACTCAACCTCCTACAACGCAACCACATCACACCGCACCTCAGAAAGCTTTATTGGCTCCCCATTCACAAGCGCAGCCAATTAAAACTTCTCATGCAACATGCAAAGCCCTACACAACACGGGACCAGAATACATGAACATCTGCGTACACTTTTACCAATCCACCAGACAACTGTGCTCTGCTTCACTCTCACTCACACACATTCCCGCATCCACAAAACCAAAACCGGCGGTCGCTCGTTCTCCTACATCCCATCAACCTCCCTCAACACATGAGGTATCCTTGAGGGTGCACAAGATCCCAGATGAACATCGAGTAGTGGTTTGTGAAAACACAGGCCTACCGTGGGGCGGACAGAGGTTGGGGACAAAACCAGGTACACTCCCATGACAGCCATTTTGATTGCTAAGTTTGGACTGACCCCTGACAAGTACCAGCAAAGGTTCAGGGAAAGTCAGAAGCTCCCCAACCAGTCCTGGGTAGATTTTTTGGATTACGTCAAGTTTAAGCCATTATTCAGCACAAAGTGGACATGAATGTAACTGCTCATAATCTGTCAATAATGCCATTACCTTAATGCTGTATTGATTATTTATGTTTCTTGACTGGTAACTACCTTAATGCTGTATTGGCCTGAGGTTAGCAAACCAACATGAATGCAAACGCTTTAAAAAAATAATAATTAAAATGTAGTCTGTTTTACGTAAAGGAAAAAGGGCTACGTTTAACAAAAATAATTTCATTTTTGAAACGTTTGAGAGTACGGAGTGGTCCCTTGCACCACTGTCATTGCCCCCCCCCCCCCAACTTTTCTTTAACATGCAAGGGGATCCGTTCCCTTTTGCAGGTGTTTTACTAGGGCTTCAGTAACTTTTCGATGTTTTGCTACCAGATTTGGGCCCCAAAATATGTTCACATCGCCTTGCGAATTTCAATTTCGAAGGGATGCCGTAAACACGTCCCTTCCACAAAAACGATTTATGTATTTCTAAACCAATTCAGTAACCACTTTGCAGTCGCAAACCATATGAATTTGTAACTCGCAGGCTTTGCAACCGCAAAATGTTTTGTACATCTCACATCTTATTCTGTTTAGTCTTGCTCCCACAGAAACTCCCCCAAACATTATTTGTAAGTGGTGCCATCATGCACATTATTACATTTACTTGTAAGTATATGCTAATGCAACACTGCCCACACTCCGCTGGGAATCACACACATGCCAATAGACCCGATTACTTGCCTCTACTTCCATAGTAGGCAATGGGGGAAATACACTCTGCGGATAATTTTTTTTAGAATGTCCCTCTTTCCTCTTCCAAAGTGCTGGCATGTATGGAATCATCTCCGTTACTGCTTGGCCTTACAGATTAGTAACAATATGTCATATATGCTGAACGCGACACACTTTCAGCAAGTTCAGGGTTTCTAAGCCTACAACTCGTGTAGAAAGAAAAAACTACAAGTCCCAGAAAGCAACATGCTGTTTCAAATTACATACAAGGGTGGGGAGGGGCAGGGGCTCATTTGTGAACTTTAGCACATTAACACTGCTTAGTTTTACTTGCAGTAAAAGGGCACCACACAGAAGTCACATACATATTAGCAATATCAAAATGTAGGTGCTTTTGTAAATGAAAAGACATGTAAGCACCAACCGTGACTGTTTGCAAGGCTACTGCCAGCAGCGTACGGAGGTCCAAACGAACCGCTGTTGTCCAGCGGAACAGGATGACTGGCACCGAGTACCGATGGAGTCTTGATAATGTATTTCAAAGCGTTCAATCCGGAGCTTGCAAGTGAAGTATGCTGCTCCTGACTGGTGGAGCTTTGGGCCTCCGAGGCCTTGAAGGGTGTGTTGCTAGGCAACACTTGAGCAAGACCTTTAGCTGATGGGACAAATTGAAAAAGTAGCGAGTTTCAACTTTCCCCCAGCAAGAGAAGTGTGCATGAACTGCTTTTCGAAATCCTTTTTTCTTTGTATTTCATCTCTTTATTACATTTTTAACAATAGTATGCAAACAAAGATCAATAATCACTTATGTGCACGAAAATATAAAATTCCAAAAATACAGTTTGAAATAAAAGCATGAATAACACAAAAAAAGAAAGTAACACTGCGTTGTCTTCCTACGGAAATGTACTGCTTCCTTTGTTCCTGGTGCTGCTTCTAGAGGCGTAACACTAGCGGGGGGGGGGGAGGGGGTGGCTGGCCTTAAAGCTCTCGACAGAGTGGGGGGGGGGGGGGTCCTCCATGAACTGTGCCGGGAGGCCCCCTCTAGTTGCCTGAGTCTAGGGGTCGCAGGCGCAATGTCAGGGGGCGCATCTGCGACTCCTAAATGACGTCTTATGGTGTTTCCTGCTGAGATGGTGGTGGCTGTTTGCAGCAGCTGAAATCTGTGTTAAACTTTACAACCTGTAATCTGGATGGGTAATTGGGAGAAGATGTGGTCCATCGGCTAAACTGCCGACGTTGGTGCTGGAAACCAGGGTTCGAGCCTCGAGGTCGCGTCCACATCCTGTGATTCTGGGCAAATCACTTTAATCTCGCCGTGCCTGAATGTGTAATGTAAATACGATGCTCATGTAAAACGCTCCGATACTTTCGGGTAGAGTTCGCGCTATATAACTATGCAACAAAAAAAAATGGGTCTGGTAACTTCCGTTTATTCGGTTTAGCACACCATTTCTCCTTTCTAAAATATTAGCTGTGGGTAGGCGTACGTTTTGCAGGAAATTGTGTTTTACACTGCACATGTTACAACTGTTCTGGCTCATTCTGGTGTGTTGCGGCTTCTCCCCCACTCCGTTCAGGAAACCCCTTCAAACATCACTGACTCGATCATGGCCATCCCACAAACACACCTACCCATGGGTGCAGAAATGCGTCTTTACGGCTAATTTGCGTTCTTAATAGGACAAGTTAAAACAGTTGTTTGTCTCTCTCTGTTGAGACTGACAGCAATTGGGCCAAATAATGCAGATCTGAAGGTGGGTCAGAGGTGTGAGAAGACTGGAAATGAAGCCAGGCAGTTGGAAAGACAAGCTCTCCAAGATCAAATCCATGGGGCCACTCGGCCTCTACACAGAGAAAGGCACCCTGGGCTTTAAGTGGGGCGGGTCCCGTCAAGTCTGAGCACCAGCAGTAATTAAAAAGCATTTGCAAAGCCAGTGGGACTCACCTATGCAAGAGCTATTGGCTTTGGGCAATGTGTTTCAGCCATCATGTGCACCAGTGTGGATGCTGCTCACATTGGCTAAAAGTTAGTCGCATGGGGTGAGGGAGATTGGAGTGAGGAGACTGGGGTAGAATGGAGTGGGGTAGATTGGCTTAGAGTGGAGTGGGATAGAGTGAAATAGAATGGAGTGGGGTGGATTGGGGCAGATTAGAGTGGGATATATTAATCAGGGGTGAAGTGGTGTAGTTTGGGGCGGAGTGGGGTAGATTGGAGCAGAGTAGAGAGGAGTAGGGTAGATCGGGGTAGAGTGGAGTGGAATATATTGGGGAAGAGTGGAGTGGATTGGGGTAGATTGGAGTGGATTGGGGTAGATTGAGAGTGGGGTGGATTGGGGTAGATTGGAGTGGGATAGATTAATCTGGGGTGAAGTGGTGTAATTTGGGGCAGAGTGGGGTAGATTGGACCAGAGTAGATCGGAGTAGGGTAGATCGGGGAAGAGTGGAGTGGAATATCTTGGGGAAGAGTGGAGTGGATTGGGGTAGATTGGAGTGGAGTGGGGTAGACCAATGTGGAGTTGGGCATGCTAGGGTTGATTGGAGTCGGGTAGATTTGGTGGATTATAGTAGGATAGAATGGAATGAAGTGGGAGTAGAATTGGGTAACTTGGAGGTGGTAGAGTGTGGTGGGGAAGACTGGGGCAGTGGGGTAGGTCGGAGTGAGGTGGGGTAGATTAGAGTGGGTCGATTGGAATGGGGTGGAGTGAGGTAGATTGGGTCGAGTGGGGTAGATTGGGTCCAGTGGAGTAGATTGGAGTGGAGTAGACTGGAGTGGGGTAGATTAAATTTGGGTAGATTAGGGTGAAATGAATTAGAGTGCAGTGAGGTAGACTGGAGTGTAGTGGGGTAGAGTGGATTAGGGTAAATTGGGATAGATTGGACTGGAGTGTGTTGGATGGGAGTGGAGAGGAGTAGAGTGTGGAAGATTAGGGAGGAGTGGGGTAGAGTGGAGTAGGGTAGATTGGAGTGGGTTAGATTGAGTGGATTGAGGAGTGGGGTAGATTTAAGTGAGATAGACAGGAGTGGGGTAGTTTGGAGAGGGGTAGATTGGATTGTGTAGATTTGAGTGGATTAGACTGGAGTGGAGTTCGATACATTGATGTGGGGTATATTAGGGTGTGGTAGATTGGAGTGGGGCAGATTTGGTTAGGGTGGTGTAGATTGGAGTGCAGTAGATTGGAGTGGAGAGGATTGGATGGGGTAGATTGGAGTAGGGTAGTTTGGGTTGGAGTGGATAGGGTAGATTGGAGTGGGTGGATCGGGTTAAATTGGACTGGAGTGGGGTAGATTGGGTGGTAGATTGGAGTGAAGTGGAGTGGGGTTGATTGTGTAGAGTGGACTGGAGAGTGGTAGATTGGAGTGGGGTGGGGAATATTGAGTGGACTGGAGCCAGTAGATTGGATTGGGGTAGACTGGAGTGGAGTGGATTGTGATAGATAGGAGTAGAGCGGAGTGGGATGATTGGGTGGGTTGAAGTGGGGTAGAGTGGAGTGGGGTAGGTTGGAGTGGAGTGAAGTTGGGTAGATTGGAGTGGAGTCGAGAATGAAGTGAAATGAGATATATTAGGGAAGAGTGGAGTAGGGTAATTTAGGCCTGGATTTAGAGGAGGGTAGATTAGAATGGAGTGGGGTAGATTGAAGAGGGATGATTGGAGTGGGGTAAATTGGAGCGGGATGGAGTGAGGTAGAGTGGGGTAAATTGGAGTGGAGTAGATTGAGTGGAGTAGATGGGGTATATTGGAGTGGATTAGATTGGGGTAGGGTACACTGGGGAGGAGTAGATTGGAGTAAGGTATATTAGGGTGGAGTGGGGTAGATTGGAGTGGAGCGGAATGGAGTGGATTGGGTTAGATTGGAGTGGGGTAGATTGGAGTGGAGTGTGGCAGATTGGAGTGGTGTGGTAGATTGGAGTGGGGTAGCTTGTGTGGGTTGGAGTATGGTAGATTGGAGTGGAGTAGGGTAGATTGTGGTAAATTGGAGTGGGTAGATTGGAGTGGGGTCGATTGTGGCGGAGTGGGGCAGATTCGAGTGGAGTGGAGTAGAATAGAGTGAAGAGGAGCAGGGTATGTTGCAATGGAGTTTGGAGCTGAGTGAGGTAAATTGGAATGGGGTGAGGTAAATTGGACTGGGGTAGATTGGAGCGGAGTAGAGTGGAATGGGATAGATTAGAGTGGAGTCAGGTAGACTGGAGTACAGTGGGTTGGACTGGGGCACATCGGAGTGAGGTTGATTGGGACAGATTGGAGTGGTGTAGACTGGGATAGATTGGAGCAGATTGGGGTAGATTTCAGTGGAGTGGGGTTAATTGGGGTGGATTGGTGTAGAATGGAGTGGGGTGGGGTTGATTGGGTTAGATTGAGTGGAGTGTGATAGATTGGAGTAGAGTGGAGTAGACTGGAGTGGAGTGAGATCAATTGGAGTGGAGTGGTGTAGATTGGGATAGAGTGGACTGTAGTGGGGTAGATTGTGGTGGAGTGGGGTAGATTGGATCATAGTAGAGTGGACTGGGGTATATTGGAGTGGAGTGAGGTAGATTGGGTTAGAGTGGAGTAGACTGTAGTTTGGTAAATTGGGGTGGGGTAGATTGGGATGGGTAAATTAGGGCGGGGTAGAGTGGAGTGGGGTAGATTGGGTGGGGTGTATATTTTGTAGGTTAGATTGGGGTAGACTGTAGCAAAGTGGAGGGGTGGGTTAGGTCGGGGAACAGTGGAGTGGGATAGATTGGAGTGGAGGGGAAGGGAGTGGAGTGGAGGGGAGTGGAGTGTTTTGTTGTGTCGTGGAGTGAGTGGCGTAGATTGGAATGCCGTGCAGTTGATTGGCATGTCATAGAGTGTCTTAGAAAAGAGGGACGTAGAGTGGAGTGGTGTGGCACAGAGTGGAAGGGCATGGAGTGAACTGGAGTGATGCAGTGTGGAGTATGCATGGGGTGTTAGCACACTGCCATTACAGACAACATATTTTCAACTGAAGTGACCATTACATTTGTACCAAAATTTTGTTTTACTGCACACAAACAATAATGTGTGTAAATGTCATCACCTAGTGTATTGATTGTTTCCACCACAATTAAGAATTACAAAAAACTGTGCTTTATTTGTACTAGTTCTGATATATTCTGAAACATTAGCACAGTTCACTTTTTTATGTTGTGTGGAAAAAAACATCCTACATTCTCTCCTCTCACATTGGTACTCAGCAGGATTGACACACAAATTCTCCCACTTTGAAGTCAGAGAAAGAAAAGTAAACACCAAGCTCCCTCAGAAGAGAGAGCTTGACATTTGACCTCTGTCTTTGAATGCACAGCAAAAGTGACACAATAAGAGCAAGATTTAAAGGCCTGTTTCTAGAAAGCGAGTTTGCAGAAGAATGCAGTAAACAAGTTTTTGGCAACGGGAGTAACGACCTCAAGCTAGACAGTTTAAAGCAAATAAAGCCAGGACATAGAAACCCAAATTTGTGAGTTACAAACCACAAAGCCAAAGGTAAGCAACAGGTGGAATGCATTCCTAGGTCAGCTTTCTGAATGTCTTAAAGATGTCTTTAGCAATGTTAGTCTTCAACCTAAAAAAGGTGACTGAAACACGTCCCTTTCAGGTTCCATATTTAACCCCTTAAAATACAAAGCTGAAAGAAAGTTTGTCAGATCAGCTACACTAGGCCTGATAGGAAGTTGTATAATGGATTCGTTTTCCTTTGTATGGTTTCTCCTTCCACTCTCTGCAGCAGGACAGTGACAAAGTCACAAAAATCGAACAAGGCGTCTTTTTCGCTCTGAACCCTGGCCAGATTTTTAGACAGGACCCGACCTCAAACGTCCAGATTAAACAAGCTACTCCCCAATTTTCCTCAGCAGCACACTCCTGTCCTTTATAAATCTCTTCAATTTGACTTACAATACTCAAATGACTTCACCCTACTTTTCAAAAGTTTTAAACATAAATTCCTGCACCGGATTAGCAGTTGTTGACTATCTTAAGTACAACTATCTTTTCACTCCTGCTACCTGCCCCCCACTTACCTGTATCTCACTGTCTTACTTCCCCCAAGCCTTCCCCTTTTGTTCTACGCCCCTTTTTTCACTTCCCCTTTATTAAAGTATATCTTCCTCCCTCCCTCAAGATTATCCACTGTTACTTTTCTGCCTCCCATCACCTCTTGTTTTCTGACTATCACTCTAATGGACTAGTTTGCCTCTCCTGCCCCACTTACTTCTACTTAATTATTCCTTTCATGTGCACAGCATTCCGACTCTATGCTTCATTTCCCATTTTGTCATTCTTTATACTATTTCGCTGCTCTTACCTTACCAATAAATTGTAATTTCCTGACATCTATCCCACCTTAGTTGTGATAACATATTTGTTAAACTCTTCTTCAGTCACAGCTGAATGTACATTTACCATTCTACATATTAGTGATCTGTAAGAGAAACTAAGAGTCGCTGTTAGAAATGGGGGTCCCTAGTTGGCAAGGGCTTGAACCTTTGTCCAAATAGGGACCCTCTTCCTAGTCAGGATAAGGGAGTTACACTACAAAAATAAACCCTGCTCACCCCCTTGGTAGCTTGGCACGAGCAGTCAGGCTTATCTTAGAGGCAGTGTGTAAAGCATTTGCACATAACCCACAGTAATACAGTGTAAGCACTACAAAAGGACACAACACCAGTTTAGAAAAATAGCCAATATTTTTATATACTTTAAGAGAAGACCAAAAACGATAAAAATCCACAATACAGTACCTAAAAATCTACAGTTGTCAAAATAAGCTTTAAAAACAGGTCCTTGATGTCTATAGCTCCGTCCAGGGCTATCACGGAGTCGTGGGCAAACAAATCCCAACAGTTCTGGCTGTTCGCGGTGTCGCGGGCTAGCTACGGTATCGGGAAGACCCGCAAACAGTACCTTTTAGAAATGCAGGGCGCCGACGACCTCTTCGTTGAGTTTGCGAAAACACGGCATCCGCAGGTATCGGTTCGGGCGGTTGGTGCAGGAGTCGTCTGGGCCCTTGAAGTCACACGTGTTGCAGGTCGATTTCCTCTCTGTTGGGATCAGGAGCGCTTGCGTCGGCAAGCATCGGGTGCTGCGGTGCGAAGTGCAGCGGTGCGGCGTGCGGTGGCCTCAGGTCCCGGTGCGGGCAGCGGCTTGATGGCGGTGTCAGATGGCGTCGTCGGTGAGACCAGGGTCTTGATGCGAGATGAAGGCAGTGCTCGTCATGGTGCTAGCAGGTCACGGTGCAAGTAGCGGTGTCGTCGTTCCTGAAGTGCTGTCGTTGGCTGACGGACTGGAGTCGATGGTGCCGGCATCGGTAGGCCAAGGCTGCAGTGCGGGATGAGGGTGGTGCGTCGTGTAACTTTACGAGCGTTGCCCTTGAACCACGGTGCAAGCAGTGGTGTCGATTTCGGCGTGGAGCCACGGCGTCGAGGATACCAAGGCGACGTCATGAAGCGAGGCGGTGCGGAGTGCGGTGCCCACAGGTCGCGGTGCGAGCTGCGGCTCGATGGCGTTGTCAGCAGGCGTTGTCAGTAAGACCAAGGTCGCGTTGCGGCATTATGGCGGTGCCCTTTGCGGTGCTGTCAGGACACGGAGTCGGCAGCGGCGTCATAGACGTCGTCGAGTTGCTTTTCCTCTGTTGCAGCACAAAACACACAGTCCCTAGTGCTGCGGGCAGAAGAGCTTGAAGTCTTTGCTGTTCCTGAGACTTCTTGAACAGGGGGCAAGCTCTACCTCAAGCCCTTGGGGAAACTCACAGAAGTAGATTGCAGAAAGTTCAGTCCAGTCCTTTCACTGCCCAAGGCAGAAGCAGCCACTGCAGGCCAACACAGCAAAGCACACAGCAACATGGTAGTTCCTCCTCACAGCTTCTCCAGCCCTTCTTCTTGGCAGTCTTCTTGGTCCAAAAGAGTTCTAAAGTTCAGGGGTCTGGGACCCAATATTTATATCCCAAAGTCCTTTGATCCCTTAGGCAGAGAGTGTCTGTGCCCAGCTAGAATCAGTTCTGCCTTCTCTGGTGTGATTTCCTGGCAGGAGGTGGAGACAGCATTGTCAGAGGCAGACCAGGCCCTTTGGGGTGCATGGAAATCTCCTCCCCCTTCCCCCATTGCAGCCCAGGTCTATTCAGTACTTTCCTGACCCTATCTAGACTATCTGGAGCCACTCCTGCTCCCCAGCCTCCTGTCATCCAAAATCCAGACAGGCAATCCACATTCCAGCAGAGGCACACAGGATGACTCAGCAAGAAAATACCTACTTTCTATAAGTGGTATTTTCAAACACAGAATGTCAAAATCACCTTCACTAAAAGATGCATCTTTAGATTCTGAGTTCAGGCATTCTAAACTTTATTTTTCCACCTAGTTCCCAGGGCCAGTTATGTTTATAAGATGTTATAAACAAACTTCCCATTCTGTCCTATGGGGAACAGGTAGCCTTGCAAACGTGAAAAACGAAATGGGCTGTAGTTCACTATCAGGACATGCCACACACACCAGGGCATATCCTACCTTTCACATACACTGCACCCTGCCCACAGGGGTACCTTGGGCCTACCTTAGGGGTGGCTAACATGTAGAGAAGGGAAGGTTTAGGGCCTGGCAAGTGGGTGCACTTGCCAAGTCGACATGGCAGTTCCAAACTGCGCGAAGACTCTGCAATGGCAGTTCTGAGTTGCCTTTTTAGGGCTACTCACGTGGATGGCACAATCAGTGCTGCAGGCCCACTAGTAGCATTTGATTTACAGGCCCTGGCACACGCAGTGCACTTTACTAGGGACTGACAAGTAAATCAAATATCCAATCATGGAAACACCAATCCATAACACAATTTACCACAGGAGCACTTGCACTTTATCATTGATCAGTAGTTGTTGGAAAACGAGGCAGCATCTGTGAGGCCTGCACAAATAACATGACTATATTTGTCCTTCACTGGGAACCAAACACCCAATTGCAGCGCCTGACTCTCAGAGGGTAGCGTTGCAGAGCAGTCTGAGGCTTACTCAAGGGAGGTGGTGTGGGCTAGTAATCGTCATTTGCAGGTGCGCAGAAATAACACTCAATAAGTGATTGTCCAGTCTGTACTTTGCGTTATAAAAGTAAGAGTACATTTATTAAACACACACACTACGCAATACTATGCACCAATTTACAAATATACATAAGTTGTTGGAATTACTACTTTGTGACATTGCAAAACATCTCCACCCCTCCCGCAGGGGGGGTGGGTCTAGTACCACCACTCCTATGTATGCACATCATCTTGCCCCCAATGCAGTTAGTTGAACATAACCTGGAGCGAGGGCCCTGCGCACTGGCACCTTCCCAGTGGCGACCCACCCCACTACCTCAACAAACATTAAAAAGGGGTACACCTGCCTTGGTAACACAAGACCCTGACTGAGCATCTCCTACTGACCATAAAGTATGCGCCTCTATATCTTAAGGGCTAGCAGTCTGGGGTCTTCACCTAAGAGCAGCAGACAGAATACATGTTTACCCACACTTTAGAATGACAGTACTCAGCACATTTGTGTATCTTTAGAATGTAGTGAAATTACAGCCCTAAAGGCATCACAGATGAAATCACAGGATTACATATACAGCCAGACACCCTAGCAGGAAAGTCTGGCCACATAACCCCACTTTGCTTATGACATCACCTTATACAAGTTCTTCACATTGAACACGTGAACTTCAGTCCCTCTAAAAGAAATATCCATTAGTAAATGCATTTCAGTGCAATTGCACCTCTACACCTCCAGGGGATGCCCTTCTTTAGACATCCCCAACTCAGTCCTTCATCCCTTGGCACACCTTTCCACACAACTCCACCTGTAGAACAAAAGTTCCACCCCAGGAGATGTTCAAATGCTAGCTGAGCCCTTGAGGGGTTATTCTTTCTAGTCCCCAGGCCAACTAGGGTGGGACTTTTCTTCTTTGGGCTGGGGGAGGCTGCGTTGCTCCTGCAGCTCCCCCCCCTCCTTCAACAAATGAGGGTGACCCCCCTCCTCTGGGGGCCACCAGCACCCAAAACAGCCGATTTCCTAATGCCTTGCAAGGCATTCTGGGGCGCTTCAGGCTCCTTTCTTGAATAATACATGAGCGGCTCTCCCGCTGTGCCGGGGAGAGCCGCGCTGACGCTTTGCCGCCTTCCTGGGTCTCGTTGGGGGGCCCGGTCCCACCCAGACCCCCAGGTGAACTTAACAGCTCGGGGAGCCCACCCCCGGCCGATCGGCAGATTTTCAGGGACCCGGTCCCATGCGGGCCCCGCAATGCCCCAACACTGCTTCCCTGCCTTCTTTGGTGGAGGGCATCCTGAGGAGCCCACCCCCGGCTGCCCCCGCCGGCTCCCCGTGCGGCCAGCACCCTTGTGTGCTGCCGCGGGAGCCGGTACAGCAGTTCTGGTCTGCCCGCTCTGGCGGGCAGACACGGAGCTTCCCGCGGGATGGTCCGTTCTTCGGGGGAGTGTGACGGCACTCCCCCCACGCCCACCTTCACTTTAGGGCCCGGCGATGGGGTCCCGGCCCCCTCCTCATCTTCACAGGGGGAGCGACGGCGCTGCCCGGCTTTGGGGCCCGGGGATGAGATCCCGGGTCCCGCCCCCCTGCCAACCTTCACGGGGAACGCGACGGCACTCCCCGTCTTCATTTTTCGGTGGGGGCCATGGTGGGCTCCTGGCACCCCGCAGGGGCACCTTCATGGGAGCGCGACAGCGCTCCTCAGCTTACATCTTCGCGGGGGGGAGGCGCGACGGCGCTCCCCCGCCTCCATCTTCGGTGGAGGCCAGGGTGGGGTCCTGGCCCCCTCTTGGGCACTTCCAGGGGGAGCGTGACGGCGCTCCTCAGTTTCCCTTCTTCTGGGGGCAGCCCCCGGGACCTGACCCACCCCGGGGGCTTCTCTGAGACCGGCGGCTGAGCCCCACGTGCTTCGTCGTCGGTCTTCTTGGAGGTCAAAGGTCGCGTTCCTTCTGGGGGGCATATCTCAGCCCCCAGGGGTCCGATCTTCTCCATTTTCGCATCTTCTTGTTCCTGGTGGCGCCCCTCAGCCACTGGGAGCACTCTCCTTCGCCCTCCGGATCTCCAAGAGGGTGGATTCAGCAGGGATCTGTCTTCACTGGCTCCCTGCGCCAGCCTTTCGCCTGGCTCTCCTCCTTGGCCTCTCTGCTCTCTGCGCAGAGGCCACTGCTTCTGCGCACCGGTCTTGGGCTCTTCTTCTGGTGCTGATAGGGTCCTGGGGGCAGTCAGGTGGTCTCGCCTTCCAACTGCCCATTGCGCCAGGCTCCAGCACCTTCAGCCTCAGCAGACCACACCCCAGAGAGAGCTTCTCTTCCTGTCCAAGCACTTTTTAAAAGTTGAGTAGGGGGCTGGCAGGAAGTCTCTGTTGGTCCTATCAAACAGCGACACATCACTTCCCTGCCCCTGCTCCCTCCTTCTTGTCCAGCCTCTGGACTTGTTCAAAATGGCATCATCCAGGGTCTCTGGCCACATGCTCCCCTTCCCCCAGTGCTGCCTTCACCTTGGTTCAGCTTGGTGCCTGGCACCCAGCGACAGCGGTTGATGGATTGGCCTGTAGCTCCACCTATCTCCTTTCCCTTGGAGGGAAGATCTTTTCGCTCTGTGAAAGAAAGGTCATTAATCTAACCTGCCAGTGCCAGACCCCAGCCAGGGACTCAGAAAAATATGACATTTCTGGATGACCCAAAAGCAGTACAAATATGACTTTGGACTCTGAAGAATACTTCTTTTCACAACCGCTACAATGGAATTTAGTGTGCAACAATGGACTTTAGTGCGTGTCTGGAATCTGTAGGCCTTGTGGAAGTCACTCTAGCCATGGGCCCCACATCCCCGTAGGGGAATAATGAAGTGAAAACACAGTAAAACACTCTGACTTTCCCTGGCATGTTTCTTTCAAGTGTATAAAGCCTATTCCATGTCACCTACCAATTCTGCATAAGTCCTGCCACACCATTCACTTTGTAGCTGCTCCTGGACTGCGCACGCTAAGAATGTCCCCTGCGCAGCCCGTACACGTGTGCACACGCATGTACATATGTGTCTGCATGTAACCAGCCCAGTGTCCATTACTCCATCTGCTGCGCAGTGCCCTGGTCAAGCCAGAGGGACACAAGTAAAATCCCCATGCAGTCTCTTACATCCAGAGTTCACTGTGGGTGAGTCCCAGCTTATGAGGCTTCCCCACAGTAAAAGCTCAACAATCAGGTGCTCAAAAAGCGAAAAATCCGGGCCGCCCATAGTGTCAGAACCACCTTCTAACAGCAGTGAGAAAAGTGCGCAGAAACACTACGCCAGCAAAAACTGAGTCAAAACCGGGAGGTCAGAAAGCTAAAACTCAGGGGAAACACGCCAAAAGATGCCAAGTCTAACAGTCGCCATTTTGTTTCTTTATACAACAGGCCAGCATCTCTCTGGCAGAGTTGCGCTTTATGTTTAAAATTGATAGGACACCTGTGGCACAACAGGTACAGTCCTTCGCATTCAAATAGTATCGTATGCATATGACACACAACTTATTGTTATACTTATTAAGAGGAACGTCAAGCTGTAACACAACTTTCAATATTGCTTTACTTCAGTAGCCAAATGGCTAACCCCAAGCTGATAATATTCTCTTGAGTAAGGCCACTGTGTGGTGGTCTCCGACATCACAGCTGGATGACCTATATAAGTTACCCAAGGCTACATTGGCAGGAAGAAACCTGCTTCAGCCACTTGATTCACACCACTTCAAAACACCCAGAATAACCTTTGCTTATATCCCCCTGGAAACCTGTAAAACCATGATCCATGCATTTATAACCTCCAGGTTGGATTACAGTAGTGTTCGGCTGCTGGTAACACAAAATTTATGATGCATCCCGTCTAGAATGTCCAGAACGTGGACACTAGGCTATTTCTGAAAATGCCTAGACATCAGTCAGTATCCTCTGCCTTGGAAAATTTATGTTGGGTGCCTTTATGTAAGAGAATTCAATTTAAAGCACTTGCTCTCACAAATTAAGCTTCCACGTGCAGAAGGCCTAAATACCTGCAAAAAATGTTAACCTGGTATACTCCCACCAGGGCTCTTTAAGTCCTCCAAACAAAGACTTCTTTCTGCACAGAGATTTCAGAGATCCCGGATCGGAGGTTGTTCCTTCAAATACGAGGCTTCCAAGCTCTGGATTACTCTTCTTCCACCTCATATTATTCGCTTCATTTCTTCAGAGCACTCTTTCCGGAAATCCATTAAAACTTGGCATTTCACCGGTTAGAAGCTGAAATGAGGTTTTCATGCTACCACCATGGACTTCAATTTTGGTTCAAAAGAAGGCAAAGACAAGGAGATGATCAGGGGCGGCTCCTTCGTGTGGGCAGAGGAGCGTCACCCCTCTGCTTTCTCGCAGTGCGAGAAGCAGAAACATAAAATGGTATTTTAAATACCATTTTATGTTTCTGCTTCTCGCACTACGAGAAAGCAGAAGGCAGGGTTTGTTTGGGGGCGGGCATCTGGGCGTGTCTGCTGGAGGGTAGGGGAGGAGTGGCTTGCCCACTGTTGTGGGCGTTGACTGTTATATATGCAAATCAGTCTTGACCCTGTGCCTCATGGGAACAGTCCAGCCCGAACTGCCAAGTTAGATCTTTCCTGGACCTGAAACAAGCATCATGGGACCGGTTTTAGGGTAATACCCCTCATCAGCCAAGCTAGTTTGAATCCAGTGCCAGAGTGAGCAAGGGACCCACATCTGGGCGTGCCATGCCAACTTAGGGCAAACAAAGCAAACACAAGGAGATAATGGACAGAGCGTTGAAACATTTCAGACAATCACCATTAGTCACAGATCTGGGTTAAATCCATCATTGTTCTTATGCTTTGAGGTCGCCAGGGGTTGCAGCTGCAACCCCTAAGCCACCCATTGTGACCCCTAACACCTTACTTTTGCAGAGTTTTATATAGCGCGAACTTGGCCCGAATCCAATCAGGTATCAGAGCGCTTTACATAGCACCAGTTACGTTACATGATGACACACATTCATTTTTAGGGCTCGCGCCCTGCTTTGCACTGTGCAGCAGTGCTCGCGCAGGGGAGAGCCCTCTTGTCCGGGGTTTGAAAACGGACCCTGGAATCGCACACGCTTGTGCGTGTGCTTTTCCTGTTGGGTTCCGCTATTGGGCTTTGCATGCGTGTTTTTTGTAACAGAGCACGCAATAGGCCAAAGGCGGGCGCATTGCTTCGCCCATGGCCTATTGGTGTCTGTTATGCGCACCAAAGCCTATATGTTTTCAATTATCGTGCCCAGACACGGGCACGATAATTGAAAACATTTGGCTCGCAGTGTTTTTTAACAATAGCGATCGCTTTTTTTTATCACCGAGTCGGCTTGTCTCGCTGGTTCTCAATCGTGCACACGTCTCCCATAAAATGTACACAGTAAATACGTGTGCCCCATACATGGTCTTCGAGAGCACGCTGTCAGTGCTGTCGTGAATAAGCTTGCACTAGTTTTCCATTTCTACAGCCTCGTTTTGATCGTGAAAGCACCCGCTGCAGGCTCATCTGCGACCTCTCTGAGCCGTGCCCGGGAGAATGTTTTATGTTCCAGTGTTTGTGAGCTATGCGCATATTACATTACAGCATCACAATGCAATCTGTGCGGGATATAATAATGCGTGAGACAGAGTGTGTGTGTGTGTTCTACGTCAGCAAAGTGTGAGGACTGAAGCCACCACTCTGTGAAACGTCAGTGCGCAGCTCCAACACTAATCGCCCATCAGCATACGGCCACCAGTGCTGGCAGTGCCAGCCTTGCACAGCCTGGCCAGTCTCCCGCTCGGATACTCTGCTCACATGGAATCCTGGTGTGGGCTCGGTGGGCTCCTGGGCGTGTGAAAGTCTCTCGTTAATGATCGGTGTGTGTTTGGGGTAGGGGGGGGTGCTCTTCTACGTCCTTTTTGTATCTTAAAATGAACCCTAAACCCTACCTGCCCCCTCTGAGCCCAGCAACGAGCAGGAGGTGCCCCCATTGTGATCTTCTGGAGCTCCACGGGCTGCACGAGAAGGTTGCGCTCGTGGCTGTGGCAAAATGCCCCATATGTTCTTTAGCACATAACATTAGGGATTTTGGTCGCTAAGCAGATTCTGTATTTGTGTGACGCTAGAGCCGGTGTCTGTTTGAGTGCTGGTGTGTGTATGTGTGTTTGGGGAGGGGCGATATGAATTTATCGAGCACTGTAATATGTGCAGTGCTTGAAATTTTAAAATACCTGTTTGTTTCTGAGAAGTGTCGGTACTCTCCCCTCAAAATAACAAGCATTTGCAATGCAATAGGTCTCGCATTATTAAAGTTTGAGCTATTAGCATTGCTAAATAATGCAACACCAATAGCTCAAACTTTAAAAATGCGAGACCTATTGCATTGCAAATGCTTGTTTTGTTAGGCACAGGGAGATTAAGTGATTTGCCCAGAATCACAGGATGTTTAGCGTCATTACTGAGACTCGAATCCAGTTCCCCAGGTCCAAGGTCGAGTGCCCTAGCCGTTAGGCCAACTCCTCTCCCCTCTCCCCTACTTGCAACCCCTGGCAGAAAATCACTCAGCCAGTGTGAGCAGTGCTTGATTACACTACTGAAGGAAGCTCTGAGTGACTGCAACATGACTGCAGATTGCCTGAAAGCAGGCTGGGTCCACTGGCTTGGGCCTGTGCAGAACTCGTCCTCTCCATCGTTGCTATGGTGACCCTGGCCGCCGGTGCACAGTCCTAGACCTTTAGATTCTTGTGTATGTAACTGCTGTGCTGCGTGCCTGTGCCTCGCCTTAAGTTACTTGCAGGGCGGTCAATCTAGTATCAGGCGAAAGCGCTGCTACCAATGACGAATCTGGCAAGATTTATTGATCTCCCTCTGACTGGTCTCTCTCTTGGAGTCTGGCTTGTGTGCGATACGCGTGTCAGACTCCAGTGAGTTGTGGTAAATAAAATACCGGACTGAATTTCATACGGAATCTTAAAATAAAGTAAATAGCTCAAAATAACAAGAGGCAGAATCCGTGGTATAAGAGGTTTTCTAATGGGCTTTATTCCATTCAAAATGGCCGACTCGAGTCGCGGCCTTCAGGTTCCGTCACCACGAGGATTCAGGAAGTGAAGTACAATAATTTATTGATAGACATGTATTTTTATAATAAGTACATTACAATGAAACGAATGTAGAAGGCGTAACATTTGATAAGAAAAGTGACAAAACAGTGACATAATCGAAACTAGGCGTAATAAGGAATAAAAGAAACATGATTGGTTAGAATTATCAGACATAGGTGGATCTATAAGATAATACTTGGCATAGATGCGCGCGCAGCAGTATGACGTGTAATTGACGTGCAACTAGGGGGTGAAGGGGACTTGACATTTAGCTCTACATGTGGAGACGAGAAGTCTGGGGGTCAAGTCAACCTAATCCCAAATCATATCTAACATCCTATGTTTAAAGAACTATGTTATCCACAAGGAAGAGACTCTCGGACAGAATCTATTCTATACTGACTGTGTGTGCGTGTACAAGCGTCTAAGTGTCTATATGAGATGCGAGGGATAGAAAACTTTCCATGGCAACAGGGCTATGAATCACTTGCAGGAGGACGGAAAGGCTGAGTCCTCTGCTTGTGAGCTAAAGGAAATGTTTACCTAAATCACTGGACAGGAATGCATCGGCTGGAGAGCAAAATAGATAATTCGAAGGTGAAATACAACTTCTTGGCAGACAGGCGAAAACTGGCCGAGGCAGGCACCGTTAGCTGCACAGGGAGTAGGACAAAGTTCATGGATACAGATGCGAGCTCAAGCTGAAGCTGTCAGAGACAGAGAGCAGGGAAAGGCTTGAGGACAGAATCGGGCCTACTTGCCTGAACTGTAAAAATGAAGTAACTTAGCCATATAAAGTCGGTGGCCTTTCATACTTAGGAATCGAATATCCAGCCCATTGATGGCGGATCTGACAGAGAACATGTTGACGGTAGACACACATATGTTTGCGTCTTAGAAACTGGAACTGGAGGGAACATACATGTACTTGTAACATGTATATAGAACCGTTGGGGTCCAAGATAGGGGACATAACTGATCAGGAAAATCCACATTTCCACATTCCCTCCTTGTCCCCTTCTTGCCCTTCACGAGACATCAATCTTCATCATTCCATTGATTTGCTCATGGAGCATCATTTCTTCTTCCTTCCGGCATTTTGAACGAGAACTGTGATATGGAATGCATGATGTGGCACACAGACCACAAATCGCTGGTCCACATTGTAGGCATAAACAACAACTGAAGAGCATAAGAAGGCCAATACCTAGGAAGGATAAAACTCTCCATCCCCAGGCTGATATCACACTCCAAAACCACCCGGACCACGTCCAAGTGCCTGGATTTTCGTGTATCTGGCTTACAATCTTATGAAGGCGTGTTATAGCTTTATATACAGATGGCGAATTTTCTGGTATGAATATGCAGCAGCTGGATCCGATGACCCTGCAAGCTCCGCCCCTATCGGCCAGGATGACGTCAAGGACAAGACGATTCTGGAGAACAACAATTCTCATCACTGATTGTTCCTCTGTCAGATTGCCTAGGGCGGCTATAGTCTCGTTTACTACAGCTTCAAGAGTCTTCGTGAGTCTGCGTATCAGCTTACTATTTGATATTGTACCTATATAGGGAAAGATACCTTTATTGAAATCTACATACTTGTCCCATGCTGTCTCAGTATAATCGATAACTGGGAGATCTCTTTGTTCTCTATTGTGTACTAAATGAACATTTCGATAATAATCAGGGGGAGCTAGGAAAACAGGTGGCAAAAGGAATGCTATGTAACAGGTACCATCCCAATCTAGAGGCAGACGCATATATGCCGTCTGGCCACATATGAAGTAAGAATGGCGAGAAGCTCTAAATGAAGATTTACCTTGATCACTATATTCTACTGTAGTAACGCATTGGCTATGGCCCATATGTATGGAACCAACTTTTCTTACACATAATTCACCCTTAACTGGAAATACTGACATAGTGGGCAGAATTAGTTCAACTTCGGATTTGACATTCAGAATCATAAGATTAGGCGTAAAATTACCTAATTTATACACTTCATTTTCTAAATCAGTTCCTGTTCTACTGGGGTGACCCTCCTTATTAGGGTGACAGACTTTGAATAAAACTAGATTCAGATTTCCCCATATCCAATGTTGTTGATAAACTGCTGTGTCTGGGTCTATGGAATTTAATAAACTAAACCATGCTCCACAGGAGCCATTGTGTGTGAACGGATGTGGAAAGAAAGGCAGAACTCCTTTGGTATTCTGATAGGGAGGAAGTCGGCCACACACCCAACAATTGGTGGCATTACTAGTCTGATGGGAATGATGTAACATACTAATGAATGTGTTATTGCGCAGCGCAAGTCTATAAGATAATTCATGTGGCGGTAGGTCACTAAAAGAATGTTCATCAGTTATATTGAAAACACGTTTAGAAACAGGATAATACATATGCAACAATATACTTGCAGTAACTATTAAAAAACTCAAGGAAGACAAAATTAATAAAGTCACAATACAGTGGTTACGCAGTAATTTACAATAAGCATGTCGTTTCATTATGATTCTGGACTCTACGTGATTCAGACCTAAGGGGTACATGTCGGGACAGATTCAACCGCTTCACCTTGGAGAGGACTTAAACAATCAAATCGTCCGACAGTTTAGATCTGGACCTGAGTTTCTGTTTATAGAGTTCGGTGCTACTGGCCTCAGCCAAAGGTAGCTTTGAGTCAATGGGGGAAGACACACGGGCAGTACTGTCTGTGTCAGGAGGAAGTCCATGAAATTTTTTGATATGGCTGGAATGAATCCACCCTTTGCGTCCCTCGATCTTCACGGCTGTTCTTGTGGTCAACAGGACCAACTTGGGTGCTTTCCACCTGGGCTCCAGTTGACTTTTCCTGTCGAAATTTCTCACAAAGACAAGATTACCCGGAACAACGTCATGGGGTTTCGCCTCAGTGTTGTCGGGAAAGGCTGCAGCTACCTGTGAACGAGAAGATTGTAGTGCAGACATCAAGGAAGCCAAGTAATCTGTCAGCATGTTACAGTCAATGTCAGTTATTTTGCGTGGTATAGGCGTCCCCCACATATTCGGTGGTCTACCAAAGATCACCTCATACGGGGATAGCCCTGTTCTAGAGTGTGCTACCATTCTCATGTAAAAGAGTGCAACTGGTAATGCTACTATCCAGTCGACACCTTTCTCTCTACATATTTTGGACAGTCTGATTTTCAGTGTCTGGTTATGTCTTTCTACGAGACCTGCTGCCTCGGGGTGTCGGACACAGTGGAATTTCCACTGATATCCCAACAAGAGTGAGACATGTTTCATTAATTCGGATGAGAAAGGCTGACCGTTATCTGAATATACAACACGTGGTAAACCGTACCGTGGGAAGAATTCTCGAACTAGCTGCTTGGCAGTAGTCGGGGCAGTGTAATCTGATACGGGATACGCCTCTGTCCAACGGGAGAGAGCGCAGACAACTACGAGAACATATTTGAATCCTCGACAACGTTCCATCTGAATATAATCCATCTGGAGGACTTCAAAAGGATGGTCAGGAGGCTGAAATCCACCCTGCTCTACGGGAACACTCTTTCCTGGATTAAACTGACAACATATCATACAGGTACGAACTTTTTGTTTAGCTGCTGCTCGTAAATGTTTGTTGAACCAAATGTGCTGAATGCTGTCTAGCATAGCCTTCTCTCCTAAATGTGCTGGACTGTGAACTGTAGCTATAATGGCTTGAACCATGGAATCAGGGAGAAACCATACAGATTTCTCCTTCGTCATCCATCCTTGATCTGTCTGGATCCCTCCTAGTTCCGTCCACTTCTTTATTTCTTCTGCTGTGGCATGTGTCTGTATGTCAATTACGTCAAGTGCGGGATCCTTAATTGTCATACACTGTGTTGGTGTCTGAACTATTGGCTTTGTCATGTCTAATGTGCGATTCTGAGCAGTCTGTTTAGCTGTTTTGTCAGCTAAATCATTGCCTTGAGAAATGGTATCAGTAACCTTCGTGTGTGCTTTACATTTCATAATCGATATAGCAGTGGGTAGATGTATTGCGTCTAACAAGGCATGAATGAGGGGTCCGTGCTGAATGTGGGCACCATGGGACGTTAGATAACCTCTCTCTCGCCACAGCACGCCGAAGTCGTGTACAACTCCGAATGCATAACGTGAGTCAGTGTATACATTAACTTTCTTATTTGTGGCTTGAATACAGGCTTGCGTTAGAGCAATAAGTTCTGCTGCTTGGGCTGACAGAGTATCTATACAATGTGTCTCAATAACTTCAGTGTCTGTTGTGACTGCATACGCGGCCACTAAATCTCCTGTACTTGTTCTCATGCACGATCCGTCTACATACAACGTCAGGTCTGGATCTAACAATGGAACGTCTGTCAAGTCTTGTCTAGGTTTCGTCTTTATTTCAATGATTTCAACACAATCATGAGCTAGTGGGTCTGTTCCAATTACAGGTAATAGTGTAGCAGGATTCAATGTATTACACCGTCGGATCTCTATGTGTGGTTGAAACAATGTCAGTTCATAACCGGTAAGTCTTGCTATGGTCAAGTGTTGTGTTTGTGTTCGGTTCACAAGAACCTCTACTGCATGTGGTACTTGAACTGTCAATGGGTGTCCTAATACTATGGCATCGCTTTGTCTGATTGCTAAAGCTGTCGCTGCCACTGATTTCAGGCATGCAGGCAAAGCCTGAGCTACGGGATCTAATGTACTGGAAAAATAAGCACATGGCTTGCGTGATCCTGCTTGATCCTGAGTGAGTACTGACAAGGCAGTACCTTCGCGTTCTGTAACAAAGAGTGTAAAATGTTTGTTATAACATGGTGTTGCTAAAACAGGTGCTTGACATAAAGCTTCCTTTAGGCTTTCAAAAGCTTGTGTATGTTCCTGAGTCCAAGGGAGAACAGTCGATGTGGCTGCCTCCTGTGTGGTTAACTGAATGAGTGGTTTTGCTAGAAATGCGTACTGAGGGATCCACTGCCTACAATATGAAGTGAGGCCTATGAAAGCCCGCACCTCCTTTTGTGTCTGGGGTATTGACATGTTAGCAATTAACTGGATGCGATCTGGTGTAAGCTGCCTTCCCTCCTTGGACAGCGAGTGACCAAGATAAATAACTCGCTGAACACAGAATTGCAGCTTAGAAGGGGACACCTTGTGCCCCTTGTCGGCTAGGAAATGTAAAACTGTCAGAGAAGCTTTTTCACATTCTGGCTCGCTTCTCGCGGTGATCAGCAGATCATCGACATATTGAAGCAGTGCAGTATTGACTGGCATGTGGATACTGTCAAGTTCTCGTTTCAGTGCTTGGCTGTAGATGCTGGGGCTTTCTGTAAATCCTTGAGGAGCGCGTGAGAATTTAAAGCTGCGCCCATTTAAACTGAATCCGAACAAGTATTGGCTTTCCGGATCTATTGGGACGCTGAAAAAGGCATTCTTGAGATCAATTACAGTAAAAAATGTTGCTTCGGAATCAATTGCTGTCAACAATGATGATATATCAGGGACCACAGGGAATTGTGGTACAATACACTTGTTTAGTTCACGCAAATCAATAACCAATCGGTACACTGGTGGGGCAGTAGGATCAGTTCGTTTAAGAATCGGAATTATCGGTGAATTACATACATTGGAGTCTGTTTCTACAACTACTCCCTGGGCAATTAGCTCATCAATGATTTTCAGCAAAGCCACTACAGCATCATGCGGTAACTTGTATTGTCGCATTCGTGGTAGTACCACTCCTGCTTTCAATGTGACTCGATAGGGTGTAATGTTCATGCAGCCAACATCCGTAGGGCCTTGTGCCCATAGATGTACTGGTAAAATCTGTAGTCGGGGATCCATGTCTCTAGACACATAGTGACCTTTAAAATCACGCAAAAACAACCTTACTCCTTCCGGAGAACAACATATTATGGCTCCTAGTGCTTTCAGAGTTTTAATTCCTAACAGATTTTCTGGGCATGATTTAGTAAGCAATAAATCTGTAGTTCGTGTCAAAGGTCCTATCGTAAGTGGTAGAGGCTGTGATACTTCATTAACAATAGGTTTTCCTGAAAAACCAAGGGAAACATTTTGAGAGCCTGAGAGGGGTGCCCCTGGAACTTCACTACGTTTTATGGTTGTTCGACTTGCCCCTGTATCGAGTAAGAATTTTCTATCTTGACCTAATAATTCACTATGTACATAAGGTCCTTCTTGATCTACCGGAATCTCGATAAGCGGTAAGTCAACTTCCCTCTCTAGGCTGGTTCATGCGTAACGCTGATACTCAGGGTATTCATACTGTGCAGTCTGATACATTTGTCGTGTTGTGGTTTGTGTGGCAGTAGCAGGCAACGGTGGTGCAGCTGGCACAAACTGTATGGGTTGCTGTGAGGCTGGCATAGACTGTTGCTGAACTGGCATGGACTGTCCATGCTGCATAGCTCCTCGTTCATTCTGATCTTGTCTAACTAATCGTGGTCTCTCTTTTGCAATACCTGTAGCTATATTACGTTTCAGGACTTGACAATCATGTACATAATGGCCTAGTTGTTTACAGTAATTGCAGGTTCCTTTTACAGGAACTGCAGAATCACCAGAATGTGTCACACCCTTTTTGTGACCATCTGCTGGTACTGTCTGAGAAACTAGCATTTTCATTTTTGTATCCTTCATGCGTTTATGCTCGTGTTCTTGTTCATCCCTAATTCTATTGTGATGATACTGTAACATTTGTAGCATTTGCGACGGAGTGTTACTTTGCCAGGTACTCTCGAATTTCAATATTCTATTCTTCACTGGAGGCAATGCATTTTCCACTAATTTTGTCACAAATAGATGTGGATATGAGTCACTACTTGCTTTTATACCACTATTTATACCAAAACATTTTTCAAATCGAGCATAATAATCGCTTGTGTCTTCATCTTGCTTTTGTTTACAGGCTGTGATTGCACCCCAATCTTCCTTTTTTGTAGTTAATAAACGTGGCAGTACCTGTACTAGTAAACCTGGTAATAGTTTAACTTTATCCCCGAGCCCCGAACCTGCAGCTCGGCCCCTTTCTTCCTCTGCTAATGCTGTCCAGTCTATCTTTTGGTCTCCCACTTCCCACTCTTTTTCTTTCAGTTTTTCATAAATGCCAGCAGGCAAAAGCACCTTTAATATCGTCATAATATCAGGAAAGGTGTACTCTCCCATCAGTAACATGTCTTTAATTTCTCGGTGGAAACCCGCTGGGTCTTTGTCATGACTAGGTACTACTTTCTTCATTTCTAATAATTCCATTTTTGATATGGGTGTGTAAACAAATACACGGTGAAACTCATTGTCTTCGCCTTTTATTGGGTGCACTTCCCGTAAAGGATTTTGTCTATCCATGTAGTACGGTGCTCTTTCTCTGGGGGGCAAGGAGAGAGAATCTGGATTTACAAAAAGGACGTACTGCTTACGTGACACTAATATCTCTTTAATTAGCTTGTTACTAGAACCTCTCCATCTGTACGTAAGTAGTTCCGTTAATATATCAGGTAAAGGACCAGGGTCAGCATGTTGGCTCTTATATAATATGAGGAGTTGCTGAATCATATAGATTCCAGCTAAACGTTGTTCATCTGTACTGAGGTTGAGAAACGTGTGTGCTACGGTCTCATCACCGTATTTTTCAGGACTAACAACCCAGTGAACGGCTGATCTGGCTAATTCTTGCTCATCCATGGAATCGAGGAGGTGGTAACCTCTTCGTTCTCGTAGTATTTTATCTGCGGCTTGAAACGAATGTTCAGGAGATTTCAGATTTATTACAGGCGTCGGATACGTTCTGCTATTATTTGGACATACAGAGTGTATTGGATCAGAAAAACATCTAGTATTTTCACAAGATCTTCCTCTGCCTACATAGGCTATGGTCTCTGACTGTCTTGCGGAATTCCCTGATTCGGACACTTCATCTTGCTCAAACTCGTCTGTTCCCAATCTCTCTTCATGAATACGCTCTATTTCTTTACGGATTTTTCGGCACATGGCTATTATACAATTTTGCTTATCGTGTCTCCCTTCTGATATATTCTGACTCCATCTTGTAAGAATAAGCATTGCATTCGGGTCTACCCCCGGACGATCTTGATTTCTGATCACACAGTTTATGAGGAAACGTAACAGTTCCCCCTGTATCTCTACTTTCTGGAATTCCATAGCTCTGTTAATACATCCTGGATCTCGTCCTGTTTGAACAAAATGATATATGTTATCTAGATGCGTAATCATCCCTGGTAACCTCGCTAAATACTCTGCGGCTCGCCTGATACGTAATGATGCCAGGACCATTTCGTCCTCTTTACCAACCACCGGGTCATATCTACAATTTACAAGGAGTTCCTTAAGCGTACGTTCATTTACGAACTTAGGTGTACGTGAATGTGCTGACTCTTGAAAAACAAGTTTATTTATTCTAGGTGGTGTGAAGGTACTGCTAGCACCTCCCGTGGCCCTATCTGGGGCGTCGGGTGTGAATGGGTTCGTCGAACGTGACACAGCAACTATGGGTGTCGATACCCCTGTAGAGTCGACTGCGGAGACAGATGCGGAAACAGATGTGCTTGCCGACGCTTGTGTCGGAACTTGCTGTTGCACGGGGACAGATACCTGATCCTGACGTTGAACCCCTCCGCCAGACGGTCTATGTGGTGTGGCGTTAGCATACTCGGGAGCTGCATCGTCTAGATATGAGGAAAGAAAAACATCTTCTGCGGTTCTGGGATGCCCCTTTGGATGTACCTTAATTGGAAATAATGGGGGTGGCAAGTCTTTTGGCATCTCTGTAACAGCCTTAGGTAGTCCTTCGGCTAGAAGGGGATACATACCATTCATAAGAGCATTTCTTTGTCTATTCACTTGTTCTGATTTCACTCGGATACCTTCCTCAATTAATAAATTTTCTTGAACTTTATTTGAACTTTCTTTACTCCTCTCTTCTTGTCTACGTGCTTTTTCTGTTCGTCTATGAGATTCTTTACGCCATAACTCAACAGCGTCTTTCTGTGACTGTCTGACCTTTCTTTTCCATAACTCTTCCTCCACTTTCATGATGCACTCTGCATCCCAGGTTCCCGCTGCGGGCCACCTTTGACTTTCCGGTAATCCCTTGGTATAATCTACCCATAGATCAAGAAACAATATGGCATCTAAGCCATGCTTATGGTACATGAAATGTCCTGGAGTGTCTCTAGGAGGAATAGGAACTGCTTCTTCAAGCACCCCTTTTCTGGTAGTAATCTGTCTTAACTTCGAGAAGAGCGGCATATTGACAACTGATCTGATACTTACTCTTGAACTTACTTAATACGAGAAAAACACAATAATGAACAGTGAACAATGAACAGTCATTCATACCACAATATGCAAGACATTTCTGAATACTTTAAACATTAAACATTAAACATTATAACAATGATCGACAATGATGACAGTCTGCCTAACTAATCACCACGCTGAATTCTTGACAATAACTGAATACTTCGGAATACTTGATATACTGCTAAACAGTACATATACACTGCTAAACAGTGCAGACCGGATTTGTGTACCCAAATCCGTCTTGACCGGCACAACCTATGTGCGCGTCAACACGCCTCCCCGGCGATGGTACTCACCGAGTAGCTCCTTGAAACGGAAGGCCTCAGAGAATGGACAGGACTCGATAACTGCGGACATCGGACCCTCTGGACGTCGGGATTTCGGAAAACCTGGTGGGCCTCTGTATACCTCGGATCTTGCTCTCTCAGCTAGGCTCTGGTCGGGATACTTCGCACTTCTCACCGCCTCGTCTGGGTTGATCGCAGCCTCAGTCGCCCCCGCTTGACCGGAGGGAGCTTACAGGAAATCCTGCTGGTACGCGTTTATGGTCCGTCCAGCTGTGGCAGGAGACCGGGCCTGCAACGCACCGCCGGCGCGTGAGATGAGAAAGTGTCCCTGTTCGGGCGCCATTATGTGGTAAATAAAATACCGGACTGAATTTCATACGGAATCTTAAAATAAAGTAAATAGCTCAAAATAACAAGAGGCAGAATCCGTGGTATAAGAGGTTTTCTAATGGGCTTTATTCCATTCAAAATGGCCGACTCGAGTCGCGGCCTTCAGGTTCCGTCACCACGAGGGTTCAGGAAGTGAAGTACAATAATTTATTGATAGACATGTATTTTTATAATAAGTACATTACAATGAAACGAATGTAGAAGGCGTAACATTTGATAAGAAAAGTGACAAAACAGTGACATAATCGAAACTAGGCGTAATAAGGAATAAAAGAAACATGATTGGTTAGAATTATCAGACATAGGTGGATCTATAAGATAATACTTGGCATAGATGCGCGCGCAGCAGTATGACGTGTAATTGACGTGCAACTAGGGGGTGAAGGGGACTTGACATTTAGCTCTACATGTGGAGACGAGAAGTCTGGGGGTCAAGTCAACCTAATCCCAAATCATATCTAACATCCTATGTTTAAAGAACTATGTTATCCACAAGGAAGAGACTCTCGGACAGAATCTATTCTATACTGACTGTGTGTGCGTGTACAAGCGTCTAAGTGTCTATATGAGATGCGAGGGATAGAAAACTTTCCATGGCAACAGGGCTATGAATCACTTGCAGGAGGACGGAAAGGCTGAGTCCTCTGCTTGTGAGCTAAAGGAAATGTTTACCTAAATCACTGGACAGGAATGCATCGGCTGGAGAGCAAAATAGATAATTCGAAGGTGAAATACAACTTCTTGGCAGACAGGCGAAAACTGGCCGAGGCAGGCACCGTTAGCTGCACAGGGAGTAGGACAAAGTTCATGGATACAGATGCGAGCTCAAGCTGAAGCTGTCAGAGACAGAGAGCAGGGAAAGGCTTGAGGACAGAATCGGGCCTACTTGCCTGAACTGTAAAAATGAAGTAACTTAGCCATATAAAGTCGGTGGCCTTTCATACTTAGGAATCGAATATCCAGCCCATTGATGGCGGATCTGACAGAGAACATGTTGACGGTAGACACACATATGTTTGCGTCTTAGAAACTGGAACTGGAGGGAACATACATGTACTTGTAACATGTATATAGAACCGTTGGGGTCCAAGATAGGGGACATAACTGATCAGGAAAATCCACATTTCCACAGAGTGACCAACATTGACCAAGTACAACCAGGCATGTAACCTCTCTAATTATATAGGGTCTCCATCTTTTCCTGCTATATGATATGCAAAATGATCGGTTGGAAAGCAATTTTCCAAAGGATTAATTGGTGTGTGGTTCACTACATTAAAATTACGGAAATTCCAGCTTTAATTTCCTAAATTTTATAAGATATTTCACATTTGAAACTTTCTGGCCCTCAAAACAAATGCAATGCAATGGATATTAAAAAGTACACTCACACCATTGTTTGATGCACACAATAGAATGTACAGATGCATTATTCACACAATGCTTTTTTCCTATCCAAGAATGAATGTTGTCAATAGCATGTTGCGACAGACTTTCACGTTTTGCCAGAACCGTAGAGAGTAACATCCTCTTCGTCATTGTGGTAAATGAAGACGCACGGTAGTCCGTAGCAAGGTGAAACAGGATAAGGTTTATTCTTAAGATAAGAGTCTAAAGTTACTGGTAAATAAAGTATGAAGGAAGCCCCACCCGGAGCAGCATTCTTGCTGCTCAGCCCACGCATTCAACTGACACTCTCTCAAACCGTGCACACACCGGCATTCTAATTACATCACAGTCACTCCGGCTGAGCAGCAGCGGACATAACACTAAGAGGAGAATGCATGGCAAAAATGAAGATACCACACAATGTAAGAAAGATACTAATGTGGTGCCAAAAGCTGATAGGCCCCGACATAAACAAGCATTGGCATAGCCAATAGGTCTCGCCTTTGGGACCTTATAAGTGTTTAGCCATGCAACAGTTGCATAACTAAATACTTATAAGGTCCCAAAAGCGAGACCTATTGGCTATGCAAAGCGGCCGTGCGGCTGAGAAAGTGATCGCGATCAAACATCAAAGCGCCCGCGCACATGCACTGTAGCTCTAGGCTGGCCTGGTAGCACTTTTTGGAGCCCTCTCAATAAGTCTCGCCAGACCAGCGCATGCGCTGGGTCAGACGAGAACTAAAAAACAGAGTAGGACATATAAGATTTAGAATTGCTTTCACAGTAACAGCCCATGCGATTTTGACGTGTGTAAAGTTTAAAGTGTTCTCAAAATGAGTTGTAATATGATTTAGATGTTGAAGTTTTGTTCTTAACAATACATGAATTGTTCTATGTCGCTATATGAAAGCTTTCGAGTGCCTTTTTACTGTCCAAAAAGGAAATGTTTTGATACCGCTAAAGATATGCTACATGATTAAAGTAGCGAGTTAATCCGCATAATGTGTTTGTTTATATTAGATACATGGAAAAACATATATGTATATAAAGTGACATCGCACATTAATTGATTAGACCTGGAGTTAATAGAAGGAACTCCGAGGCCGAAAGATTTCTTTATTGATGGTGATTGAGTTAAATAAGGCAGCAGGGGCCCGTTTTGTGTTCGCTGGTCAGTCCCTGGCTGAGCAGTGACTGGCCCCTGAACACAAACATCTCAGGACCTCCCCCAGCTCACCTAAATCGCTGATAGCTTTGCTGCCTCACACAAATGAGTGTGTTGTTGGTGTGTGTCAGCAGGGGTAAGAGGATGAAGGGAGGGCGTGGAAGGGAGCTAATGGGTTGGTAAAAACATCGCCCACACCAGATTAAAACCACTTTAAACCTACGAACCGCTTTAAACTTGCAAATTAGAGAGAAGCGAGCCCGCAGTGACACAGACAAGACTGGAGCAACATGACAGGGGTGCTGCTGTTGAAATAACCTTAATGCACCCAGCTCCATGCGCTCTCAGAATATTGGCACCCTGGGCCCAGCTGCTCGCCCATGCTAAAGACTGGCCCTGCCACTAATCCAGCATAAAGCGCTGTTCGGCTTTATTGTCCACTTGCTGCTTGATAAACTGCTTGATAAACTATTTTTAACTGCATTCAATTCATAAATAAAAACCGAATTGTGCTTTGTGGTGGGGTTGAATTGGAAAGAGCTGGTTTCTCAAATATTGAATGATTCTCACTGGCTCAGCACTTGGGTATTTCAATCTGCCCTATGAGTCCGTAACACACACCTTTGAGCCTGTACACTGCTTGTCTCGAGCATATGTGCTGCTAATAATCCACCCTACACCTCTGTGTTGCTCTTTGCTACTTCTTCATTCCCAAGCCTGTGTGCTACTTGTCTCAAGCCTATGTGCTACTTGCCATTGTGGAACCAGTGTTCTGCTTGCCCCTGAGAACTTGTAAACCATCAAACCACCCTTAAACCTGTGTGCTCCTTGCCCACACTCGAGTCTGTTGCCTTCCTACCTGGAGCCTTTGTACTACTTGCCTCTCCTCCAATCCTGAGGATTACTTGCCCACTCTTGAGCCTGTGAACTTGCCCACTCTTGAGCCTGTGAACTTGCCCACCCCTGAGCCTGTGAACTATACACCCACCCTCGAGTCTGCATGTTATTGCTCACCAATAGACACCTGTGAATCCAATGCCAGTGTTGAAAAAATTCAGCGATAATCAGGGTTCAGTGAGCCCCTCAGGCATCTTGGCCCTGGTGCCACTGCACCTGCTGCACCAATGGAAGCTATGCCCACTGATTATTGCTGTATTTTGTCATTCAAACAGCCATGGGACCCTTTTCTGTATTGCACTAGGGAGCATGACTGGTGCTTCAAATGGGCTGGTGCTGTCAGGTTATTTTGTGAGGGCGAGTACCTGCACTTCTCAGCAGAGGTGCGATATTTTTAATTGCAGAGTAATGCCATTTCTGAGAAACAGTCAAGCAGGCACTCTGGCATTTGGCACCTGCCACTGCCAGTGCTTACTTTGAGCCACTGGTTGCATTTTTTTTCTTCATCAGATTTTGACCCAGAACAAGAGAGTGAATATCACACAAGGGGGAAGAAGCAGGAAGAGAAAGATAGAAACAAATGTGAGTGAAACCATGGGTGAAAAAGACCACGCAAAAGTGATATAAGGGGGCAGGGAGTGTCTGGGGATAAATTAAAGAGGCTTGAGAGATGGAATCAAGACTATGTAGACTTGGTATTTGGCACACTGGCATACAAAAGCACTGCCTGCGGGCTTGACAGCGAACGTTTGGGCCCGCCACTTATTCTTTTATAAATTAAGCACTGTTACCAGCAATTCTATTTTCCATTTTAAGCACTGCCAATGACACACTGGCTATGCTACTAATCGAACGTACACCCGTGAATATGGTTTGAAGTATTTCTGTTAATAAGGTACTTCTTTTGTATCTGTAGAGATATTCCAGCCTCAGTGTGTGATGTAAGTAACCAAAAGTTAGATGCATCACCTCCTATGATAGCACTAAGTCAAAGGTCATGCAATGTTGCTTACTTTAATTTCATGGGGGTCCGAAAGGCAGGTGATGTCACTTCCTGTGAAGTCACCAGGTCAAAGTTCATGTGATGTCACTTCTTGTGACACCATTCAGGTGGGTCAAAGGGCAGGTGATGTCACTTCCTGTGATGGCACCAGGTCAAAGTTTGTGTGATGTTACTTCCTGTGACATCATCAGGGTGGGTCAAATGGCATGTGATCTCACTTCCGCTACTCCTAGGATTTTGATGAATTGATGTTCGTGGCCATCACCCTACTGGTGTCGGTGCTGGGACAGTCAGGTCTGAGTAGCTGTTGCGCTTTGCAATATTATTATTAGTTCATTCATTTATACAAATAAAATAACATTTCGTGACTTGGTGATATACACTGTCCAGTGGCAGGTTTGAGCTGTTGATTTGTTTCTCTTTTTACCTTAACTTACTGAAATCTCTGTGTTTTTTGTATACATTTTTAGTAGTTATTGGATATGATGTTTTTTGTTTTAACTTTTTGAATTTATATGACGTGTAGAGCACATGTGGTCAAAAGCAAAGACCTGATAACTAGAAGTCAGGCTTAGACACAGGGAGGCCGAGGACACTCTGTTTGTGGTCAATGACAAGTGCTTGTGTTTATTTTTGCCACTGGACAGGTAGATCTGTTCCCAGAAGCACACGCCCTTTAGCTGCTCGCTTACAGTACCTCAGTATAGTTGTGGGAGAGAGGATTTTCTGTTGCTAAGGCCTGATAAACATCTCTTTGTGTTAGATGTTCAGAATGGTATGTGTGGTTCAATAAAGCAAAGCTTTACTGAGAGTGAACAGTGGTAGGGACTGCAGTGAACTGTGAGCTCTACTGGCATCATTAAACACTGATTTCAATAAGAAAATGTCTATAAATAATCGTGAACATTAATAGTTTGTGCATATTCATAAGTGCTCCCAGTAGGCTCCGATTATATGCAAATACATGTAGACAAATGGGAGCCAGATTGGTGGTTATTTGGTTTAAATGGAGAATCAGGGTAAAACAACACTGACAACATTATATATTGGGGTCCCATTATAAAAGAAAGACATTAAGTGTACTCATTGGTCTCAGGCCATGCATGGATGCAGCTTTATGACTTTAAGATACTCACAAGAAGTTACAGAAGTAAGCCTAAAAACCATACCCCTAGCAAACTGAAGTGAATTCCTGTTTGCGAGAGCAAATATACATCCTTATATCTGTTCATGCAAAAATCTGCCAAACAGGTGCAAATGTGTTCTAAGTCTTTTCTTCTTTTTCCTCCAGAGGGAATTTTGTTTTCCAGCTGGAGACAAAAAATCCTCCTTTGCCTGACCCCACCTTTGTTAGCGAGGAGGAGAGGTCACTTCCTGCCCTGGCAAAAGTTGTACTCCTGCCGTTATCAGGAATACACTTCTGACCATTTTGATGGTGGGAAGAGGTGAGGGAAAAGTTGGTGAATACCCTCAAACATGTAAGTGTGTTGGAGTGCACATACTCACAGGGCATTCCAGTTCTGGAACTACCAGTCTACTTCCAGCTCCTGCAAGAAGATTTGTTCATACAAATATATTCATGAGAGTAAATCCTTTGATGAGTACACAGCCAGCTTTTGCATTTGTGCACCAAACTTATAGCTTTGCGCATGAAGTCCAGAACTTTTTGGTTTTTTACAAGGTCTTGGAGAGATCATCTACTTGTAAATGTAAATTAGAAATGGATCTAGTACTTGGGATATGCTCGCAATCATGACAAATACGGGAACTGAGGCACAGTGAGATTGAATTATTTTCCCCAAGATTTATACAACATGGTCAAGTGGAGAAGTGTGTGTAGTCTAGTTTGCCCACAGTTGGAAACCTTGGAGTGAACTAGAAATTGAATCTGGATTTACTTGCAGTATAATATTGTGAAATTGTGCAAATGCATACAAGTAAATTTGTTAAAACAATTCACAAGTTGCTTCCTTAATTAAGTGAAAAAGAGAGCAATTATACATGTTGAAAAATGAAATATTGTGAACTCAGCTACAATTAGAATTTAGGCATGACCAGGGCCACTGGATATATGCGATTGTGTGGCTGTGGCATTTTTCGCATAGTTATAGATTTGCTGCTTATGCCACATAATACATCATCTGCTGCATAATCTGCAGATTTTAACCAAAAAAAATGTTCTAGCGCAGACGGTTCAAAAGTTGCTGAAAACGCAGTGACACGTGTTGCCAAGCAGTGGATGGCCCTGCGCAAAGGTTGACTGGTCACCCTTCTGTTGCTTAGTTTTATATTTGGGTGGTAAACTTGTACTAATGAGGTGCAACCTGTGTCCAGACGGTGTTAATTTGACTTTTCTTGCTGCATAATTTTGGCAACCTGTCGCATAATTTGGCCCTCCACCATAATACCAGTGGCCATGGCCATAACTAAAGTGCTGGCATGTTGAGAGCCCAACTGTGATCAGAACGCTGTCCTAGCCAGATCCCATTCATATAGAGAGTCACTTCAAAGCCTGTGAATATTCAAAAGTTTTACATAAGTAGAGCCCTGGTATCTTCAAAGTCCAGCATAATCATAAAGTTAGTTAAATCAAGGCCTTGCCATGGTCCAAATCTAGAGAAAATATGAGCCCTGACATAGTCAGGAAGAGTGTTATCAAACTCTGCTTTAATGACATTTGTTTCATAATTTGTCTCTTTACTGGATCACATCTAGCGGAACAAGTGTGTGTCTTTTTAAAGGACAAGTAGACTTCTGAAGCATCTTGGAAATGAAAATAGCTTATAAACACCCCTGTTGGACATCATTGTCAGCAGCCTTCTCCAACGCCTATTCTAACATGCCTACAGGCAGGTTTATGCTCAGATGTCATCTTACTGCATAGATTTAACCCATTATGCTCAGGCTGTACTACTTACCAACCACCCACCCAAGATAGCTGACTGAGTGGTAGCTTTGTCATCTAGCTCCTCAGTTCAAGAAGAGACCTTGTCCTTATTTCCCACTCCCTCCACGCCCTCCACTGAGGCTCTTCATCTGTCTGAGGTCCACTGTCAAGATCTACAGCTTACTGTTACCCTGGGGATAGAATCTCTCTCCCTTCCACACTAAGACTTACTATTGCTGAGAGATGGAGATCTCAAGACAGACCCTAGAGGCCGACCCTTCCTTCAATAGGCCTTCTCCACTCTTCAGCTGGAACCATACGGGTTCCTGTATCTGGATACTCCAGGTTTGACCTGCTGCATGACATCACCAAAAGACCTCACTCAATGTAAGCCGTCAGTTGCCATCACAGCGCCGCCGATGTGGCCATCTGTGGCATGGGTTCACCATGCAGGAGAGGGGTCCATTTGAAGCTTCATCAGTAAAATCAGGCGCACTCATCATCTTCACCCTCCAAGCCATCCTAGAACAACGCATTCCTCCACTTTGCTCGTACAGTGAAATGCACACTGATCAGAAAAACTACATCAGTTGACTATGAAGAAGAATCATCATGTTCTTATTTCAAGACAGCTTTTGCATGCAGCCGAGGTGGAGAATGGTTGCCGCAATCTGGCTCCTTCCAGTGGGCATTTGGTGGCCCCTCCTTCCATCCATGGCCCGACACTGTCCTTGAAATGCAAGCATGGCCCTGAAACACAATCTGGCTGAATTTCCAACTCAGCGTCCACTCTGATATCTGCAACACTAGACCTTCAACCCAAACTTCAGCGAAGAATGTGCTATTGCGACCTAACTACTCCTTGTTGGAAGGTCGTTGCCGAATCTGTTTACTTTACCACCAAAAAAAGTGCTGTAAGCTGACCATGAAAGGTTGGTCTACCTCTACGCAAGTGAGGGAACAGTCTCGACAGCCACCAACCGGCTTGATCGGAATGCGCTGACAGCGATCTACAGGAAGTTTCGACCTGATTTTGTTCTTTCACTTCCAGGGCAAAGAGCTGTCCTACTCCCAACAGCCAGCCTGCTGCCTCTTACCCATTGTACAATCTCTTAATTCTGATCCTAGCAAGGCCGCTTACCGGGTTCAAGTCCTCATGAGTCCGACTACACTCTGGCCTGTCCTTTTAAGACCACAAGTGTCCCTTCCATACAAGCATACACAAGCATACACAAGCATACACAAGCATACACGGATAGCAGTAGAAACAATGTGAGTTAAAAGACCCAGTCAACTCCTTTAACTGACCTGCGCATAAGTGATCAGAAGGTCTAGATAGTCACTCTGACAATTCTTACCAGCCATATGATAATATTTCATTCATTCTTTCTTCATTCTTTCAGGGTTTGTGCAGGCCTGCTCCTGAATTGACAGAAGTACCCATCTCAACTTCACGGGTATTCAGCTGAAAAGTACCCAAGTCTGAGACCTGTTCATATGAAGACCAAGGGTTTCATCTAATACAGACTCACCAGTCAACAGTGGCCATCATATGCCTCCCTGCTCAAAACATAGGAGTATCAAATGCCACAAACCTATATCTACAAGAAGGTTCTGCGACCTGGCGTGAATCAATCGCTCTAATGGAAAACCACTCACCCACATCCACAAAGTTAAATCAACTCAAGAACCACCAAAGACCATCACCCACAAATTGTTGTGCTGATAGAACAAACAAACTCATACCCATTCTGCATGTCGGAGACCTGGCTACATGACTTCTCGCAAAACATCATGGACTCAATCTCACACCTGGCTCCAGGATCAAACAGTCAAAGAAAAATGAGGTGTTGGGGGAAAATGTTCAGAGTCTCTAATTATTGTCGCCAGTCTAATATGCTTCTGTCATCCTTCTTTCGAATGCAGGAAAATGGCACTGGAAGAAAGTCCATCCGTAACCATCTACCCACATATAATGTACTGGCCACCTAAACCCTCAAACAACTTTGCGTGGTGTTCTCCAAATTCGTCGCTCTCAACCAGATATTATCTCCAACTAACAATTACTTGGGAGGCTTCAATATTGACTAGGGAAACCAGCACTCGATCCTCTTCTGAGAACTAAAGACTGACAATAGGATGCACCACCTCAATCAACATTGTACCCGCCCGACGCCTAACAAAGGAAGAATCTTGAACCCGATGTTCTCTTCTGTTGAGGGCTGCTCGTGCCTCTTCCCGATGAAGATGACTGGACTGACCCATACCCCCAACAGTTCAGCTTTCGCTTGGTAAACCTTTTACACAGGAAAGCTCAAAGTTCCAAAATCTGGGTACAAAACCACAAATAATTCACTACAGAGGCCTTAAACGAACGCCTGTTACCTATAACAAAATGTATCAAAATAACAAGTTCAATCTCACTTGCTCCCATTACATGAAAACAGTTGACAAATTTGCCAACTGCCTCACAGCAAAACTAAAAGCTCTGAAACGCACACCCAGCAAACCATGGGTCAATGAGGCCTTGAACAGGTGCAAAAAGAAATTGAAAGAGATGGAAAGACTACAGCAAAAAGGCAAGTTGGGCAGATCAAAATCTAAACTTAAGAAAGTCAGAAAGCTCTTTAAACTAGAAATTAGAAACATAAAAGCAACTTTTTTCGGGAATTTACATCCCACTCGCAGAAACCCTCTTGTTCCTTAATCAACATCATTTGAGAAAACACGAAGTCAGGAAGAGCAAAATGTAATCTCCCCCTACTAAGAAATGCAACAGATTCCTTATTTTTTCCTCTAACAACCAAATTACTAAACTTAAATGAGACCTTTCTGGTAAACCTTCCCTTTGGCCTATCTTGACTCCTAAAACAACCAACACTTGGGATTGATTCCAGAAGCTCAATCTAGCCAAAACACTTCATGAAATGCATCCTACAATCCTACACCGTATTTCAGAGACTCAATCCCAGCTAAAACAATCAAAGAGAGTTTTAAACTATTCGCACCTTTCAGCTCACACTAACCAATATATTACAATCCCAAGGTCTGTTCCCCAACAATCTAAAGTTGAGTCAGATCTCACTCATACACAAGAAATCTTATGTTGACCATGAAACCCTGGAACATTTCAGACCCATCAGCAACCTCTCATGTTACAATAATCCACAGACAAAATGTGTTGCCCTCCAACAAGCACATAAGCCACAATGACTTACTTTCATACATCCAAATAGGCTTCGGAGATGTTCAGAGCACCAAAACTTCAACTCTGAAGATCTTAGACAATGTTTCACATTCTTGACAAGGGTGAAGTTTGCCTACTACTCCTCTAGGATCTGTCAATGGCGTTTGACACTATAGACCAGAATCTCCCCCTCAAGACCTTGGAACCTAGAATGAGCCTAAGAGAAAAAGTTCTAAGCCGATTCCACTTTTTCTTAAATGGCTGGTCCCAGCTCGTAACATTGGGGAACTTCACATCGGAAACTGAAAGAATGACTTGTAGTGTTTCGCAAATCCTCTTCCCAATCTTGCTCAATGTTTATGTGGAACCATGTGAGCTGTTATTCAACAATATTGCCATAAACCTACATCAATACACCCATGACACGCAGTTGTACCTACAATTATATCTGGTGAAAGAATTATGCATCCTACAAAAGCAAATAAAAATAATGCATGACTGGATGGACTCTCATTACTTAAAACTTAACAAGTCGAAAACAGAGTTCTCCTAATCGCCCACAAATCCTCAAACACAATCGATCCACAGCTGCTCACTGGACTATCCAAGATGGGGCTTAACCAAACACAGAGCAGCACAGTCAAGCCCGTTGGGTTCACGCTGGACTCCTCTCTCACTCTGACAGTGAGCACAATGGTGCAATCTGCCAACCTCCACGTCCATCAACTGAAGAAAATCAAACATCTTCTCTTCCAAGTAAGCTCCGCAACCCACACTCTCATCATTTCAAGAAATGACACCAGCAATACCACACTAGCAAGTTTTCCCACATCAACTCAGACTACCCGCAAAGTCATCTTCCAATCCACAGCTAGACTTATTGCTGAGAAACAAAATTTGACCATATCTCCCCCATTTCTGAAAGATCACCATTGGCTTCTACTGGAGGCGTAGATCAAGTTCAAGTTCAGATGCATCACCCACAAAGCATTACACTACGACCCGGGTCGTAGTCACAATGACAACTTTCACACATTGGATTCACGGCTTTTAATATTTCTTTTTCCTGCACATTCATAACACTTGGTGGTCTTCTGCCTTTTGCTATTTGCTCTCTCGATTACTTACTGTATATAGAGAGGTTCTTGCTTTTGCAACCACAGTGGTTATAATATGAGCTTCCTTGTTTAAATTCTAGTCCTGAAAAAGTCAGTGGATATTTTCACGGAGACGAAACACGTGTTGGCTAGGAGTCCTTTTGCTGTTGGTTGGAGCCACAGGTTATGTACTTCTATGCTGGTGGCCAGAATTGACTGCTTGAGAACAAAGCTTGGAATAAATAAAGAACAGAAGAAGAATTCTGTGAAGTAATTTGTGTGGCCTTTTCTGATTACTATGGACTTTCTTTGCTCAGGCTATTCATTCCTTGTTTCATTTTATGTGTGGACAATTGTCTACACAGCTGGTAACGGTGGGTGATTGTTACCCAATATCCTTCAGCATTCCTATTTGACTATATGTACCTTGCATGACTTAGCGCATTCCATACCCTTCCACCTTTCTTTTTATATTCTTCGTTTTTTATTGTGTTCTCCCTTTTTACACTCTCCGTCTGCCCTCATCCCACCTTCCCTGCCTACAAGGCCCCCACCCCATTTTCCCCACCCTATTAGCTAATGTAGGTTAAGGTTGGTAAAACACTTTAATACATGTTCTGGTGACAAGGCCCTTCTTTAAAAACCTAAAATAAATAAATCAACAACCTTTCAGGAGTGCTGTTGGTTGGTGCCCTGGATGTGTTGCCACAATCAGTGCTTGAATAGAGTGGGAACCGGCGAGATCCCGGGACTGGCAGCTATTCTCGCGCTGGACCAGGTTCCAGGTTGACCCCAGAAAACCACCCCAAAAAATCCCAAATCACCACGTGACCCTATTGTCTGCTGACCCAGGAACACTTGCAGTGTCTTTAGTGCACATTAGGTTGGCTCCACTTTGTGGAGCTGCAACAGTCTTATTTTCCTTTCCATCATGACCAGCTGCATTTGTCCACTTCGCAGCCAATCCAGTCCATTTTGGTGAAGCAGTGGCTGGGGCAGCTGTTGGTCACATCTGGATCTCATCCGTAGCACTCACACACAGCAGCTCATCAGGACCCTTGACGCATGCTGCGGTGTCACTTCACTAGCTGCCCCTCGATAGAGATTTTAACCTGTTTTTTACTTTCCCAGGATCTGTGTCCATTATGTCTATTCATAATCAACAAGTGCACTTATATCATGTCAGGATACGCGTATTTGATTAAACTGACACATAGTACATAATATAATGCAGAAGGGAATACACAAAGAGACAAGATGGAATTGGTAGGCCAGCTTATTCAATTATGGCTGAAGTAAAAAAAAAATCTAAAAAAAATTTATCTGGAACTAATAAACATGGGGAACACGATTATTCAAAATCCAGCAAATGCATTTTTGGATTAATATCGGAAATTAATAAACAGAGAGAGGCAGAGTATGTCAGAAGGTTGACCAAGGAGAGTGTGTTAAAAATGATGTTTAGAAGAGAATACCAGATACGCTTGTCTAGGTTTGTATTTAATCTAACAATGATATGACTTTAAATAGTACATAATATACATTTATTTGCTTGGCACTTAATAAGAATTTATTTCTACGTATCAATACACATTTTAGCAACCTCAAAATACCAAAAATGTAGATAGTACCTGCAGGTTTTTTAACTTATGCCTCGCACGCTTGCATAGAACTGTCAGAAATGGACAAGTATTTCACCCACCTATTTTCCCAGAACGGCTACTTATGATAACCTGCAAGCAACACAATGATGTTTGGAACAAAAGCAGTAACCAACTGAGATATTTTTCTAAAATGCACATCTGTGACCTACGCAGCAAGCACATTACACACTGAGCTACATTTATAAAATATACAAGCCTGTGACTCGATGATTGAAACAGGCCTCGTCGCCAGCAAATGTATTCACCACTAGAGTTTTACAGGCGAACCTGCTGGATGCACATAGACCTGCGCAGCAGGTGCTGTAACAGTGTACGCTATCTTATAATGCAACATGTATGTAACTGTGTGGGGATGCCCAGTAGCTTTTCTATGGCATGTTGGCTTGCAGCTAATTCTTTAGGGCAGAGTTTGTAAAAGAGTAAAGTGTAACCTGACAGTCATGGGCTCTGCTCCCGAGGCCTTCGCCCATTTCTGTTGCTGCACACCCCTCTGATTTTTTTGTGTGCATTTCCTGCACTTGTCAAATTATAACTGCTTAATTTGAGCCGGTGGTGAGTGGGCACAGCGCTGACTTTTGGAGACATGGGTTTATTTGAGCTAGAGCCAGAGTGAGGAAAGCCTAGAAACCGATAAAGGATGAGGAAAGGAAAAATGTAAAACGGTGACCTGCAAGAGTTTAAGTCAAAATATCTCAGTGGGTTATTGCTTTTGTTGCATACATCCTTGTGTTATCTGCCTTATAAGTAGCCATGGGTTGTAGGCTGGCATACTGAAGAGACTTTTCCATATTTACCAACAGTCCCGATTCAGGGGGAATACTCGGATATTTTTAAGTCAAAATTGATTTTTTACAACATTCTGCATTTATTTGCTAATTAATGGGAGTATTAGATCCCCATAATTTTGTTTTCTTGATCCTCTTCATCTCTGCTCCCTGTTGTTAACATGTATGGGATGGTGGAAGAAAGAAGCAATGGGGTCGAATCCAGACTAGACAGCCTTAGTGTTCTAAAAATCGGTTCCGGAGACGAGCGCCTAAAAACCACTTTAAGCCTTTGTTAGGCGCTCGTCAGAATTGCTGTTAAAGTTAGGGCTTGCTCTTTTCCTTAAACAAGCCCTGGCGTGAAAAGCGCTGTTGGCTAGAACACGCCAGCACCCGCGGTGAGGGTATCACGTGACATCACATGCTGTCAGAGGCACCTGACAACTCGCTTACCTCTCTCTGTGATGGCTGGAGGGGAGCTCCTGTGTTGGAAGAAAGCGGAGTATTTGAGAACCAAAGGAAAAAAAACCACAGACCCACCTCAATGGAATGCAGAAATGGCGCAGCGCCAATATATGTGCGCCTGTGGGTCGAGTCGCACTACAGCTAGACTGGATCGGTCCGCGCGCGCCTCAAGAACTGAGGAGGAAATCTCAAAATACCCGTCGTCGCATAGTGAAAGAGCACAAATGAGGAAGTACTGCCCACCGGAGGGGGGTGTGGGCGAGAATGGGCAGCGTCTCGCGCACGCCCCTCCTGCCTGGTCCCACGGGGCTATGTGTCACCCTGGCCTACCGCACCAGACCCGTTCTTCCGGTCGACAACTCAGCACTTCGAACTCTTTAAGAAAGCAGGCTGGCACAACCGCACCTCATTGCAGAGACTGCCCCGAGTTCTGTCATTGCTTCCAGATATATGATACAACAACACCATACCTTGTCAGGACTATTGTCTTTGTCAATGGTTGTTAGTTGCATAAGATAAATAAGTACCAACTATGGCTTGTATATAATATTGAAAAAGCTTCCACTTAAAGCCCGGGTGACACCACGACGATGTTGCTGCTCCTGAGTTTCAAAAAGAGAAGGGTAATCCAGAGAGAAAATGACTCTCTTTAAAGGATTTCCCTTCCCCTACAACGCTCACCTTGCATGACGTCATGCCATAACTTCTCCACTAGTGAGAAGTGTGAGGAGCGCACACCGATGTGCCTGCTGTCACTGCAGTCCGGAAAACACGGGCCGCCTGTGCCAGTGCACAAAACAGACCCCGATAGAGACCCGTTTCAAGGCTCCCTTGAAAAAACATTGCCGGTGTTCAGACCGGGCCCACTTAAAGCCCTGTGCATATATATATACACACACACATATACACACACACACATATACACACACATACATATATTCACACATATACACACACATACATATTATATATATTTTCATTAGATGTAAACTTCTACACAGGGCCTCGCTTTTGTCTGACACCAGCTTTAGAACACGGAAGCTTCCCTTGAGAATAAGATAACACCCTAACGTTATATCTTGAGTTGAGATCACAGGGCCTTTTGGATGCAAAAGCTGTCCGGATACCCCGGCCTGGGCTTCCTGTTCCTGTTGTCCAGCCAATCACACTGCATATTGTAAGGGAAAGATCACGTCATGCTGCCCTGGCGCAGCTCAGCTCGTGGTTCCTCCATGGAGGCCACGAGGCCAAGGAGGAAGCTGGGCAAACAGAGGAACTGCAACGTGCCTTCAGGGCAGAAAACTGTGCCCATCACAGCCACGAGTGGCGACTCCGGGGTATATTTTTCCCCTCAAGCCACTCTTGGCGCTCAGGGTGCAGTTGTAACAATTATATCATAGAAACCAAACTTTACCAGTGGAAATAGTCTCGGGGCAACTGGCTCGGTGCTGGATTAGGGTGAAGACCACACCTCTGGCTCCGAACGCCATCTTCTCTCGCACCATCTGGTGGGGCGACCAAAGTGGTCGACCCAGGGGTGGCATCCGGGTACTGATGAGCACTGGTGGGAACAGGCCGGCTAGCTATCTACTGGCATGTTCTGGTAGTTTATACCTCACCAAATAAACGGGAAAGAGGTACCTCTCATACACCACCCTCCTAACTAGACCGCCAAACACACACAAACGAGGCGGAGGAACGAGAAGATAACAAAAGATGAATGTGGCGCACACAAGGTTTGTTGAAAATACCCTCTCCCACTAGTAGTGGCATGCTTCATCATTGGGCTTGTGAACAACATCCTTGCACAAACCAACACCTGGGATGGAGCAATAGGGTGGGGAAGACACTACAAACAAGCAATTTCAGGGATCATTCAGGTGCAGAAATTAAGTTTTAAACTGGCTCAGGAATATCCCTGTATATTTTATTCATGGATTTTCTGGTCAGGATAAAAAAACATGTAGAAGATGGGATGGTGGTGTTAAGGAGAGTTATTACCCCTACATCCCCCCTATCTGCAAGATTGTCAACATGTTTAAGCCGTTCTTAGTAGCCCATAAGGGTCATCCGGCCTTCGTCAAGACTATAGTTCCGGTATAACCCCTACTCTCCTACCTTACTTAGTCGGTAGACAAAGGTCTAACAAAATCTGGTCTGTTACAGTCTAGTCACCCTTCACTAATTCAGTTTCATATATTGAATCACTTGAATGGGTGTGTGAGCAGGAGCATCTCCATATTGTCACACATTTGTCAAAGAAGAGATGCCGCATCACAGAGCCTCCCTGTACACAGCGTTCTGTTAGGTGCCAGGATTGCCTTGGGCACCATCGTCTCTGGGGCTACCTGCCACAGCCTCCTCAGACAACATCTCGCCCTGCTCCACCTGGTCGTCACTCTGCTCCTCGAGCACGGGGACACTCGCTTGAACCATGACACATTCCTGGGTACCGTGGTGCGGCCTTGCTGGACAGTGACCATAGTCCCCAGGATGTCTACCACCTCCAGATTTCCTTCTCAAATGGCGCTTGGAATTTCCACCCAGGGTGGCGATCCCGCATGTCCATTAGGTCACCCATGGACAGTGCCGGGGCGGCAGCCCACTGGGCCCAGCTGGCACGGTTGTTGTTGTCCCTCGGTTTCTCCTGAACCTCTTGCAGATTAAGAGTCGCTGGCTGCCAGGTGGGCCCTGCTGGGATGCGGTCTCTGGTAGACCTATGTAACAGCAGATACACGGTCCTCACCCTGCTCCACTCCAATGCACGATTCAACGTGCGCATAAAGCGCTCCACTTCCGCATTCGCCTGGGGCAATTTTGGGGTCACTTTTCGATGGCTGATGTTGAATAATGATGGGTACTCCTGGAAGTCCTGCCCTTAGAACAGGGACCCGTTGTCGGCCTTTACTTAGTCTGGGAGGCCCAGCATGCTGAAGACTTTCTCTAGAACCGGCTTCACCTTCGAGAAGGTGATGGACTGTACCATCTCTAAAACCGGATACTTTGTATGACTGTCTATGATCACCTCTGTAAGCCGCCCATCAGGAAAACTTTCCAATTCCGTGCTAACTCGGGACCAGGGTCTTTGGCAGGGTTCCTCAGTGATAACTGGGGCAGACCATTGTTCCCCGGTAGCGACCGCGCAGGAGTGGCAACTGTGTGCCTTTTCATCAACCATGGTGTCTGGTCCCGGGATCCAGACTTTGTCTCATAGTCATGCCTTGGTCTTCACCACTCCTTAGTGACGTTAGTGAGCCAGGTCAACAACCCTGGCCCGCAGGCATTGGGCAAAATTTATGATGCATCTCCCTCATAACATCAGTCCTTCAGTACTGGTGTTCAGTTTATCCCTGACCCTCCTGAGCTAGGTCATTGTCGACTGTTCAATGGGAGTTAGCAACCCAGCACTGTCCAGGAATTTCCGCCACTGCTTCTAGAGGAGCGCCTCTTTGGCTCTGGACAACCTTGTGTTAGTCATGGTGGCCTCCATGACTTCTTCGATCGACAGGGCCCGGGGGAAATGCCTCCTGCAAGACTATCCATAAAAACTCTTCAGCCTCTTTGTCCTCCTCAGTCCTGCCATTGCCAGGCTGCTCCTGGTGGTGGTGAGACAGGTAGTTAGCTGGGTTGTTCACCCCAGACCAGTACACTGTTTCAAAGGGATAAGGGTGCAGCTGCACTGCCCACCGCTCAATGTGGGGAGGGGAATGTTGAAATGTTGCTGTGAAGAGCGGGACCAGCAGCGTGCAATCCGAGATGACTTTGAATTGATGTCCACACAAGTGCAGATGGAAGTGGTGGCAGGCCCACAGGATCATCAGCTCCTCTTGCACTATTTGAGCATATCGAGCCTCAGTGATCAACAGCGCTTTGCTGGCATATTCAATTGGGACCCATGACCCTTCACTTTTCTCCTACAAGAGGAGTACCCCCAGCCCAATGGGGCTAGTGTCCACAACAAGTTGTGTCTTACATCTTGGGTCGAAGTAGGCCATTGTGGCGGCTGCCAGCAGTGCATCCCTCACCTAGCGAAATGGCGTGGCAGTGCGTTCCATCAACTCCCAGGTGGCATTCAACTTTGTCAGTGCTCTCTGGGGTTTGGAAAACAGGGCCAGGTTCGGAATGAGTCGGCCACAGTAGGACGCCATACCCAGGAAGCGTCTCAGCCCCATGGCTTTCAAGGGAATTCACACCTTCTGTGTCGCTTCCACCTCCCTGGGATCCACCCTTAGCCCCGCTCTCTCTCACTCTCGAGAAAACATATCCAAAAAATGTGATCAAATTCTTATAGAAAGAACAATTCTTCCTGTGGAGTGACAGGCCACAGTCTTCCAGTCTCTCCAGCGTTGCTCTCAGCCTTACATGATGTTTCTCAAGGGTCTCGGAAAAGATCAGGATATGATCACTGATGTTTAAAACACCTACACGGCCAGATAGGCTCTCACGTATGGTGTTATAAAAACACCTCTGCCGCCGAGGATATGTCAGAATTTAGGCGCTGTTATCTCCCGAGGACAATGTTTGTCGAGAACGTTGTTATATAGCAACTGGTTGGATCCAGCTCCAGCTGCTGGTGTTGAGAACAAGTTTTAAAACCATTGTGCGCAGTTTAGGTCTGCCACTATGCCATCCATAGTAGGGGTGATATGCCGTTTACGCCGAATGGCCTAATTGGGGAAGCGCATGTCCACACAAAGCCAAACAGCCCCAGGTTGCATTGGTTTGGGCACAATTACAAGGGGTGCGACCCAGGATGTGGGCCTGGTGACTTTAAGGATCACCCCTAGCTGTTTCAGCTTCTGTAGTTCCTCTGCCACCAATGGTTGCAGGTGGAAGAGTGCTCTCTAGTAGCAGAGCACCGTGGGCCTCAAGTCGTCATCAATGCATAGCCAGACGTTGGCGGTCTTGAGCCGTCCCAGTCCTTCAGGCAGCTGGGGGAACTCTTACATGATAGCTGTAGCCTTCGACTCATGGATTTGCCTCGTGAACGATATCAGCCCGAGGTCTTCTGCCATGCGACAGCCCAGGAGGGTGCCGGTGTCACCTTAGGTGACATAGAAGTGGGCCCTTGTCAACCTTCCTTCGCTTACCATCACATCTTCCACCACTCCTACCAGTGGCAGCAGTTCTGTGCCTCCATAGGTGTATACCCTCGCTCTGGTGGGAATCAGCTTAGGGCATGGGGTTATCCTGTCGAGCTGGGTGGAGTCCATGACATCGACCAATGCTCCTGTGTCAATTACAGCCCTCACCAATGAGCGTCTAATTTCCACGGTGCACATGGGCGGTGAGCGTTTCCTGTTGCCTTCTTTACCCACACAGGGGATGGTGAACACTTTATTGTCATCATCTTCATCGAGCACAGGACAGGGCTCTTAGACTGCTCCGTGACGGCTGGTCCTTGGGCTCCTTCTCTTCCGATTGACAGCTGCCACAGGGCTGACCTAAGCTTGCCCCTGTTCGCCACTCTCGGCCCTCTCCCTTCGCTCCGGTACACTTTGGCAGAATGGTTCAGCCGCCACAACGAGAGCACAAGTGCACTGGAACAGGGCAGACACCCAATGTTTGGTGCTCAAGGCCACAGTAGCCGCATCTGCCCACCGGTTGTCACAGAGTGTTGGAGGTGCACAGGTGAGTGGGCCATCTCTGGCTAGCATCAATCTGCCCTTCTTTCACCTTCACAGCGCTAGTTGGGGACACGCCTCTCGCCAGAGCCACCTCCATGTTGTCAGCTCGGCTGTTTGCCAGCTCATGCAACCTTGCCAGAAGTAGGATGGCATCCAGGGTGATTCCCAGCTGGTGTACGATGATCCTTCGCAATACCGCCGCCCTTTAGCACTGTATCAACTGTGCCCTTATTTTCTTGGGTTGGTCAGTGTTGGCACACATACTCACCAGTTTCCAGAGGCGTGTGTAGTAGACATCAACGGACTCATCCTCCGTATCTCTAGCCTGTCGCAGCTTAAACCACTCGTAGTTTGGGTTTAGTTGAGGATCGAAGCGCCAGTCCAGAGCCGCAACAGCAGCATCAAAGTCTGCTTTGGCACCGGTGTTGAGCAAGTTTTCGAACAGTTCATACAGCTCTGCCCCTCCAAATTGAAAAACAGAGATCTCTTCACCACCCCATCTGTTTCGCGTCTGGTGTGGAAGCAGTTTTCCATTCTCCCAACCCATGTGTGCCATAGTGGGGTGACCATCGCTGGATCCACTAGTTCGCTGTATGGTGGCAGCGCTGTGACAGATAAGTAGGCATATGGGGTGGCTGGCAGCCCTAGGGGTGATGCCTGTCTCTGCTTGGACATTGCTTGAGCAACACCATGGGAACAGAAGGCCTCCGACTGCCTTCTGGACCTGAGTGAATGTGCAGTTGGTCATAATGCAAGGGTTGACATCAGTATTTCACATGACGGTTCCCCGCAATTGAGTGCTTCTTTGCTGGAGAGTGAAGCGTGTACCGCTGGTCGCTGCCTCATGCCAGAAAATACCCTTAGGCAGCCAAGGCAACTGCGGGTGCTCCCGCTGCACATCAAAACGTTCTTTCCCCAACTCAGGAGATTCCTCCATGAGGGTTCAATACTCAGTATGGTCCCAGGACACACTCTCACCTGGCAATCCTCCAGGCGGCGAGGTGATTGCAACACGCTAGCAAGTGGCGCTGCACACTCTCCCTCAGAGTAGGCCACCAGCCGCATGAACCTCACTCATGGCAGAACAGACCCGTAGGTGTCCGATACACCAGGGCCTCAGCAGGGGAGGGCCCAAGCCTGTAAGACCAACAGGAGCAGCAGAATGAATGGATCCTGAGGCCTAACGACAGGCCTCATGGGATCACCCCGTGCCCTATGCCACAAGCGGCATACAAACTCTCGTACCACCGGAGGTAGCGCTCCGTAGACAGCATCTGCGTGGTCGTGACCAGCCTCGTCACCAATGTGGAGCCACAGCAGCTCAGTGATGCAGGTAGATCTGGATAGATTAAAGCTGTATAAGAGAACGCACATGGACACTTAATATGAGCATAGCTGGAGTGCCACGAGCAGCAGCAGCAACGTTTATTTATACTCTCTGGCCGCGCCCGGCCCTAGGGGTGCACTTGCAACAACTGTATCGTAGAGACCGGGTGGCACTCTACACCTGGCTAAATGCCTCACAAGCTAAATATTGGGCCTCATTACATACCAATTCAGATCTAGCCCTGAACAACCCCCAAATGAAAAAAAATCTAACTGTACTTCCCTGCGTGCCTCCCTCCCCCAGTCACAAATAACCACATCTTGGGTTGCCACGTGGCTGGATTCTTTTAGGTCGAAGCCTACAGACAGCGCAACTGTCTGGTTTGCTAACAACATCTTGGAGACATTCGGAAAGCATTCCTGGGAATGCATTCCACCCATTGCTTACCATTGGCTTTGTGGTTTGTAACTCACATTTGCTTTCTTTCGATTTGTTGGCTTTATTTGTTATAGACTGTCCAGCTTGAGATTGTCGCCCTTGCCCAAACCCTATTGAGTGTATTCTTCCACTAGTAATGAATTTCTGTAAACAGGCCTTTAAATCTTGTTCTTGTCACATTTGCTGTGCGTTCAAGACAGAGGGCAAATGTCAGGCTCTGTCTTGCAGGGAGGCTGTTGTTTACTTTTCTTTCTCTGACTTAAACGTGAGAGGATTTTGTGACAATTCTGCTGGGTACCCATGCGAAACAGAAAGGCTGTATGATTGTTTTTTCTGGCTGGGTACTCGGGATGTGCTATACAAGGTTATTCTTTTTTTCTAGTACAAACAGATATTTCAGAACATGGAAACCACAAATGAATCACATTTTTGGTAACTCTGAAGCGTGGTGGAAACAAACATTTTAATTTGACCAAAACAACTCAATACACTAGGAGATGACATTTCCACACATTGTTTGTGCGCTATATACTTTTATCAGTAAAACTGTATGCTTGTACAAACATAATGGTAATTTCAATTGAAGTTGTGTTGTCTGTAATAGCAGTGCACTACCACGTCATGCATACTCCACAACACTGCACTCAACGCTGCACCACTCCACACTATGCCATTTTACTCGATGCCTCGACACCACACTACACCACTATGCACCGCTGCACTCTTGCCACTGCACTCTAAGCTAGCCCACTCTAATCTACAACAATGCCCTCTATGTCACTGCACTCTATGCCAATTCCCTCTACTCTGAAACAATCTACTCTATTCAAGTCTGCACCACTACATTCTACCCTTCTCCACTACACTCTACTCCACGCCTCTGCACTCTAAACCAATGCACTCTATGCCAATCTACTCTGCACCACACACCACTATACTGTACTCTGCAACACTCTACTCTATGCCACTCCACACTACACCATTGCACTCTATGTCACTTTACTCTGCTCCATTCTACACCATTGCACTCTACGACACTCTACTCGGAGCCACTAAAGAAACTCTGCACCACTAAACTCTACTCTGCACCACTCTACTCCAATGCACTCTGATACTCGAACCTATTGTGCACCACTCCACTCTATGCCACTTCACTATACACCACTCTACTCTGTGCCACTCTATTGTAAGCCAGTGCAATCTACCCCACTCTGCTATGCACCACAGCACTCTTCGCCTATGCACCACTCTACTCCAATACACTTTATGCCAGTGCACTTTACTCCAGTGCACTCTATGCCACTCTATTCTGCAAGACTTCACTCTCCGCCACTGAACTCAATGACACTCTATACCATGGCTCTCTACTCTGCACCACTCAACTCTACTGCACTCTATGCCAATGTAGTGTATGCCACTACACTCTACTCTGCGCCACTACATACCACTCTACACCTTGACGCCTCTGCGCTCTACCCTGCAGCACTCCACTCTACACTACTTCAATCCACACTGAAACAGTCTACTCTGTCACTGCACTCTAAGCCTCTGCAATCCATGCTGCATCACTGTACTCTACATCTCTGTACTCAATGGTCTCTACACCACTATTCTCAAAGCCAATGCACTCTATGCCCATCTACTGTACACCACTGTACTTTATGCCACTTCACTATAGTCACCTCCACTCCATTAAACTCTAATCCACTCTGATACTCTACTCCACTCTATGACACACCACTCTACAACACTACTCCACTCTACAAGCTCTATGCAACTCCCTCAACGTCACTATACTCCACTCTTTTCTATGGCACACTACTCCACTCTACTGCTCCACTCTACACCACTTCTATTCAATCCACTCCACTCCAATCTATGACCACTGTACACTACCCAACTCTACTCCATTCAATGTCATTCCACTCTCCTACACTATTACACTCTATGCCACTCAACTCTATAACACACCTCCACTCTATTCAACACCCTCCACGCCACTCCACTCTGCTCTACACCACTCCACAATGCTCTTTGCCACTCCACAACACTCTACTCTGCACCACTCACCTCCTCTCTATGCCCTTCAACTCTATGACACTTTACTCCCTCCACAACACTCTACACTGCTTCACTCTATGCCACTCCAAACCACTTCAAGCCACTCCACTCATCTCAACACCACGCCACTATGCGCCACTTCACGACTCTCTACGCCACTCCATAACACTCCACTCTACTACACTTCACTCTCCTTTACCCCACTAACCTTTAGCCATGCTGAACAGCAGCCACTCTGGTGTACAACATGGCTAAAACACATTGGCAAAGCCAATAGCTCTTGCATATGCAAGACATATTGGCTTTGCCAATGCTCATTTTGACTAGCCTGGCATATGTTTTTAAATCCAGGGCAGTAAATATATTGGGAAAAGTTGTGAAATCCAATATTTTTTTTCCTTGTGAAACGTAAGCCTAAAACAGAAAACACAAAGAAATCAGTTGAAACTTAATTGGAAACGGTCCACATCATTTCACAACGATTATCAGAGCACACAGAGGGGTAAATGCGATGTCTGACTGCGTCGGGGTTGACCACTGTTGAAGCCCTGGCTTTGAGACCCTGTAACACCGCTGTTAGACTTGGCATCGTTTGGCGTGTTTCCCCTGAGTTTTTTGCTTTCTGACCTCCCAGTTTTTTTTTTGTAAACAAATTTTATTCGTCAAAGACACATTCAGCGAAGCTCTGTGGACCAGAGACTTCAACCATAGCAAGATACAACATACCAGCTTTGACATTTTCCTCATGAAATATCGTATAAAGACTACAAAAGAGACATGCAGAACCAAGGCAGTCCCCTCCCTTAAAAAACATAACACCACCCCCCAACACACCCCCTCACCCATCGCACTGTCCATCTAGGCACAGCAGCTGAGCTATACACGACTACTATTCTGTTCTCTCCATGACCCATAACCCCCAGACCCGGCTGCGCCTGGTACTCCAGTGTGCCATGCCCCTTTAAAGATGGAGGGAGATGGTCCACCACCCATCCAATTATTCCACTAATATGGGCTCTAATTCCAGTCCCCTGTAGTCCGCCCAGCGCTTCCATATTTTATAATGTTTACGGGGGCAGCCCCGTGCCACATAGATGGGGGCCTCTAGTCCCATACAAAAATCGAGACCGGTCTTCCAGACAGATATTGAAGGTGCGACTGTCGCCTTCCACGCCCTCGCTATATCGCGCTTGGCAAGAGTAAAACCCAGGATCATCAGATGGCGCTTATAGACATTGCCCCCTATGTCCTCCATCACATGCAGGAGCACCAATTTGGTGGACCGTGGGAGATCCCAACCCAGCACCTCTGACAAACAGGTCAATACCCCCCGCCAGAACCTAGTTAACACAGGGCAGTCCCATACAGTGCGTAGCAGCGTCCCCTCTGCATTCAGGCAAAGGAGGCAATGCGGAGAGGCCACCAGGCCCGCCTTATACAACCTAACTCTGGTGAAATAGACTCTGTGCAGATATTTAAACTGGATGAGCCGAAGGCTCACAGCGACAGCCGCCCCGCGCGGCGAGGCCAGGGCCTCCGTCCAGTCCTCCTCCTCCAGCTGACCCACATCCTCCTCCCAAACCACACGGAGATGCTGCAACGACGGGGAGCAGTGAGTCACCAGGGATTGATATATTCTCGAAATCTTGTGGTCTCGTAGGTCCCCCATGAACACCTTCGCCTCAAGTGGACTAAAATCGTCCAACTCCTCAAGACCCACCAGACTGGGGGAAAGAGCATGCCAGAACTGCAAGTATTTAAAGAATTGGGTACGCAGCATATTAAAGTCCTTCTGGAGCTCCTGGAAGGATTTCAGAATGGGCCCCCTCATAACGTCACCCAAGGTGGAAATCCCTATCGCATCCCAGTCCCGAAATCCGGGGAGGGCTGCCAGTTGCGGCAGACCCCCGTTTCTCCATAGTGGCGTCTCCCCCGTGAGGCGATTCCACCAACCCATCTTCCGCAGCGCCTGCTTCCAAATCTGAAAGACCAGTTGCGTCACACTTGGTAGTAAACGTCGCAGCGGAGCAGAATCTGACCTCCCAGTTTTGACTCTGTTTTTGCTGGCTTAGTGTTTCTGCGCATTTTTTCACTGCTGTTCAGTGTTAAAGTGCAATAGATCCTGTTGTACATTGTGTTATGGATTGGTGTTTCCATGATTGGCATATTTGATTTACCGGTCAGTCTCTAGTAAAGTGTACCGAGTGTGTCAGGGCCTGTAAATCAAATGCGGTTAGTGGGCTGCAGAACTGGATTGTGCCACCCACGCAAACTGCAAAGATGCATCATTTTCTGAAGGTGATATTTACATTCTGTGTTTGAAAATACCACTTTTAGAAAGTAGTTATTTTCTTGCTCAGCCATCCAGTAGGCCCCTGCTGGGGTTGTGGATTGACTGTCTGGATTTTGGATGTAAGGGGATGTGGAGTAGTCGTGGCTCCAGATAGTCTAGGTGGGTCAGGAAAGGGCTGAATAGACCTGGGCTGCATTTATAGTAGGGGGGGAGGAGATTTTCTTTCACCTGATTGGGCCTGGTCTGCCTCTGATGATGCGGACTCCACCTCCTGCCAGGAATCTACACCAGAGAGGGCAGAACTGGTTCTGGCAGGGCACAGACACTCTCTGCCTGAGAGTACAAAAGCTTTTGGGCTATAAAAAGTGGGGCCCAAACCCCTGAACTTTAGAATTCGTTTGGGCCAAGAAGACTGCCAAGAAGAAGAGCTGGAGAAACTGTGAGGAGGAACTACCAATTTGCTGAGTGCTTTGCTGTGTTGGCCTGCAGTCGCTGCTTCTGTCTTGGGCAGTGAAAGGACTGGACTGAACTTTCTACAACTTCTTTCTTTGAGTATCTCCAAGGGCTTGAGGTAGAGCTTGCCCCCTGTTCAAGAAGTCTCAGGAACAGCAAAGACTTCAAGTTCTTCTGCCCTCAGCACTGGGGACTGAGTGTTTTGTGCTGCAACAGAAGGAAAAGCAACCAGACGCCGTCTACGACGCCACTGCAGACTGTGTCCTGAAGGCACCACAGAGGGCACTGCCGCACCGCAACCCTGGTCTCACCGACGACGCCTGATGATGCCACCACCGAGTCGCTGCTTGCACTGTGACCTGTGGGCACCACACTCCGCACAGCCTAGCTTCACGACACCGCCTCGTGCCAAGCTACCAAGGGGGTGAGCAGGGGTTATTTTAGGAGTGTAACTCCCATTTCCTGACTAGGACGAAGGGTCCCTACTTGGACAAAGGCGCAAACCATTGCCAACTAGAGACCCCGATTTCTAACAACCGCCATGCCGAGCCAAGTCCGCTGTCGTATGACCACCTCTGAGAGGGCGCACCATGGTCCCTGGCCCGGCGCCATCACTCTGGCCCAGGTAGCTGACGAGGCTTTGGTGGAGCGGCCTTTCACTTGGCCTGCTGTCCAACTGCTGCCGCGGACAGGGAGGAGGCCTGACTCTCCTGGGAGCAACTACAGGCTAATCTCGGTGCCTGGTACCCGTCGCGCCACTGGAGCACCGAGGGCCCAGACAGACTCCCGATACAGTGGCTCCGGAACATCTCGCAGAGAGCTGTACTGAACCTCCTGCTTATCAAGTCCCCTACTAGGTTGGGGTGAGAGCCTGCAGGACATATATACCAGCAACAACAAAACAGCACAGGGCTCAGGACAGCAGTGACAAGATTCCCCCCCTCCCCCCCCCCCCATCACCCCCTAGACCCTTGCGCACATGATTGGTGGCCCTCCTCACAGTGGCTCCACAGCTGAATACGCTTCAGTGAAGACGAATGTCACAAGGACTTTTGATCTTCTGCTGCCGCGTGGAGCTCCAGCCCCTACCGACATCAGGTAAGTTCCACAATAATCCACTTTATCCTGCACCTTGGAGAGCTTCTCCTGAGCTTCGAGCTATCATGGAGACTGGGCCTCCGCGCACCAGTTGTACTTTATGAGCCTGTATGCCGGGTTAGATGGCTTGGAGGGCAGCAGCTTGACCTTCACCTTGGCTTTTCTGGCGGGATTTTGGGTTCAGCCCCGAGCACTGCAGTGTTATTGGGTGAACTTAGGCATGCCCGGGGATCGGAGTCTACTGGCATATACCACGCAGCAGTACATCTGGAGTATATAAGTGGATACCTGAATATCGCCCTTGCACTGCACACTAGGGACGATCCCCATTTGGCTAAGACCCACGAAGTCCAGGGGGCTCCTTCCAGAACTCAAATCTAAACATCCACAGACGCCATTTCTTTGACAGCTCCAGCTTGTCTGCCGGGATACATAATTTCCAGACGGGAAAACTGAGGGTTCAACTCGAATTATAGCTGTAGGAATACTATAGGTCGAAGACATCATGGCTACTGGAAGGGGGAAATAGGCCTGCACACTGAAGGACATGCTCATTAAAATCCTCGGACCCCAATCAGACAGGCCCCCCTCAGCCTTAGGAGCAGTAACCGCACCGGACTCGGGGGAGGGTGGGGAGGACAGAGACCAATACCCCAGTCACTCTCTCCTTTATTCAGGCCCTGTTTGCTTCTTTGCATGATGATCTCCAAACCATTAAAAAGGATATCTCGAATGACTTCAAGGAGGTACGCCGGGACATAGATAGCCTCGGTGATAGTGTTTCGACACTTGAGGATCACAAATCAAGCCAGGATCAAGAAATTAAACTACTCTAACAGGAAGTCCTCCATCTCCGTGACCAACACTTAGATCTACAGGCCCACGCAGAAGAGCTGGAGAATCGGTCATGGCACAATAACATCCACATTAAGGGCATTTCCTCAGGTGCAGAAGGGTCAGATATTACATCATCTGTAACTTAATTTCTTCGCTCGATTCTGGAAGCCTTGCCAAAGCCTGTAATCAAACTGGATCGCATTCATTGGGTGGGCCCCAAAAGACCTGCTTTGGCACCCCCAGCTGATATTTTGAGATATGTCCATGAGTTTCCGCTGAAGGAACGCATCCTCCAAATGGCTCGAATCAAACACCTGCTACAATTCCAGGGACTCAATCCGATTCTCTATCAGGACCTTGCCACACCTACCCTTCAGACATGCAGGGTCTTTCGCCCAGTCACTACACACCTCACATCAGCTGGCATATCGTATTCATGGATCCACCACTCCAGAATATTTTTTTGACTAGATGGAAAACTCCATTAGCTCCGTTCATTGGAAGAAGAATGTTAACTACTGGGCATTGAGGACACTCCCCTTGAGCAGTCTCAAGCAGACCAGAGCAAACTAGGAACTGGAGAGACCTCACAAGGCAGAGTGCAAGACTTTCACATACAGAACTGCACCCAGATCCCAAGACCATGGCTGAAGAGAGAAAGTCAGTATTGGTGACACTCACTGGGAATTCAGCTGGTGCAAAGGCAACATGAAGCTGGCTGCTCCATTCCGCTCCCTTGCTATGCACTCGTCGGGAGGTCTGGGCGCTGGTGGTGGGTGGAGTACTGGTCATTGCACACCCTACTGTCTTCTCTTTCATAGTGTTACATGCCCTGAACACTCTTTAAAATGTTTCAATGGTTGGTTGCTTGTTTGTTTATTTTTTGGGTTTATTTTCCTTTCAGGGAACCTACAGACTGTGATCTCACCCTCAGATTGCACCACCTCCGATACTGGCCCTCTCACATTAATCTACGCGCTTTTTACATCTTGCCGAGCACTCCCCTTCAAGGCCTTTTCATAGCATTCTGTCCCTTATGCTCGGATGACACATGATCTATTGATTCTCCATTTAATATCAAGGGTCTGAATAATCCTGCCAAACGACACACCATTCTGTCCTACCTGGAACACTCCGAGGCCCACGTCTATCTCCTCCAAGAAAAGCACCTCCTCACTAGCGATACTCATACGCGCTCCAGAGCTTTTCCCCAACAATATTTTTCATCCAATACCACTAAAACTGCAGGGGTAGCAATCTTAGTTTCAAACTCCTTTCGAGGGAAGATAGGCCCCAAACAGTCAGCAATTAGAGGTAGATTACTTACCTACTCAGTGACAGTAGGCTCTCATACTTTCACTTTGGAGAACATTTACACCCCTAATGAAGGGCAAGAACCCTTCCTTCGACGCACAGTGTCAGAGGTGCTCAACACTCCAGACCAGTTCATTATACTAGTAGAGGACTTAAATCTGGTTTTCAATAACGATTCGGCCAGATCAGCCCAGTGTTGTGGTCAAGTCGGGGCACTCAGTCGTGAAGGGGCACTTTAGTTGGGGGGACATAGGTTTATCAGGTATCTGGCGGACCCTACACACACAAATACAGGATTATACATTTTATTCTTATGCACACAAAACATATGCCCGATTAGATTACTTTTTGGGATCGTCCCGTATTCCTTCTATAGCCTCAGCTTTCGAGCTAGAACCTCTCTATTGGATCAAGCCGCAATGATGATTACAATGATCCTTCCCCGTCACAGACCTCTCCAAGAACTTGGTGATTGCGGGAAACCCCGTTAAAACTCCCTTGGGTTGTTAAGCAAATTACTAAGGCGATGGAGGATTTTTTTAAAACTATCAACGATGCACCAGATGCTTCTATTTTTATATTATGGGAAACACTGAAGGTTGCAATTAGAGGCGAGTTGATTGCGATCTCTGCAGCAGACAATAAGCTATGCAAGGATAAGCGGGAGAGTCTATCCCGTCAGGTCAAGGAGTTTGAGTGCATCCACAAACGCATGGGCGTCCCGCGGAGATAGAGCTGAATACGCAGCGCTCTGTACTATATTGGCAGAGATAGATGTGGACGCCTCCTAGCCAACAGGCTGAGGGTGCAATGCCAGGCGACGGTAGTCCAGGAGGGGTTTGACTCTAGTGTGCAGGATTGAAAAGATGACCCTTATTTTGCAGAGAGTTTCAGAGATTTTTATAAAGAACTATATGCAGAACAAAAGTTGCCCATAGATGGGTCGGTTACATACCTCCGGTATGCTCACACACCAAAACTAATATCAGAGCAGGCGGCACACCTGGACCACCAAATCCGGGTAGAGGAAGTCCTATCAATCATAGTCCGGCAAAAGCTACTTAATTCACCAGGTCAGGATGGCTTTTCCACGATCTTTTATGACATTCTGCTTGACCTTGGCCCCCTCCTCACTAGATTGTTCAATGCAATTGAGGACCCATCTTCAATTCCACCTCCTCTGGTAATGTATTCTATTGTCGTTATTCCGAAGCTGGGTAAAGACAAACACTGTTGCGTGTCCTACAGGCCGATATCACTTCTGAATGTGGATCTCAAACTTTTTACTGGCATTTTAGCAGCTGGCCTGGACCCCTTACTACCTAGCCTCATTGCTCCTGACCAAGCAGGCTTTGTATCCCATCGCCATAGTAGTGACAATACAAAGAGGACTTCGGCCTTGGTGAACGTTTTTGCTAGTGGGTCCTCTGTAACTATAGTCATCCAGCTGCAACGGTTAGAGTGAATGGATGCTCTGCTGCTCTGTTCCCAATTTGTAGGGGCACACAACAGGGGTGCCGGCTTTCACCCCTGTTGTTTGCATTATATATGAAACCAATGGCCCAGAGAAGTCGAGACAATCCCGTTATCAAGGGAACCCCATTCGGAGTAGAAGAACATGTCTATATGCAGCCGATGGTATAGTGGCACTAGAGGACCTCCTGCTCCTCCACCCCCCCCCCATTCCCGCTACCCACCTTTCTTAATGAACCAGAGCCTTTTAGCCAGGCCGCAGGTTTTCGAGTTAATGTACACAAATCTCAAGCTCTTAGCTTTAAGACAGCCACACAGGAGATCTTACAATACAGCCATCTTATACAATGGGCAATATCACTCCCCTATTTAGGGATCCAACTCACCGCCACGTCCCAGACAACTACTGCCCTAAACTATAAGAGCTTGACCCACCAGATAAAATCAGATTGACATGTATGGGGACCTTATCGTCTCTCAGAGCTCGGACTCTAACTAAGATTTTGTTGATCTTTCAGGCTCCTTGTGGAACCTCCCCCTGGAACGATTTAAACCCTTTAGCAAGAGTTCAATCATTTTGTTTGGGCAGATAGGCAACCCTGCATGCAAAATGAGTTAAGTTTTAGACTTCCAGAGGAGGGAGGACTGGGCATCCTGAATCTTTCCCGTGACTATCATGCGGTCCAGCCCAGGTTTTTTTCTAGAATGGTCCCATGACGAATCCGAAAAGCATTGGCTTTTTATGGATAGGGCAGTAACATGACAACATCTTTGGAAAATTCCTTTCCTTCACAAAACTGTCCATCCCAGGAGCCTTTATATCTCTCCCATCACTAGAACTTCCTTAGATGCCTGGGACAGACATCAAAGCGAGATGGACACACCTCATTTCCCTTTCCTCTGACAGCAATTGTTGGCATCCCAGATTTTACTCCAGGTCTGGATCCCTAGCTTTTAGACACTCAGGTCAGACAGGCTGCCGACCAATCGGTCATTTATTTGACAAAGAGTGACCCTTACCTTACGAGAGCCTGCGTTCGGACCATGCCCTGCCTGAAACAGAGGTCCCACTACCTTCTAATCAGACATTGGTTAATGCACCCTTCAGTTTGCCCTAAGGCACAACGGTATCTTACCCCTCTTGAAAAATGGCTGCTCTCCAAAACATCCAATACACATCTTATAACTGATGTGTACAGCCTCCTCCGATCTGCTATTTCTCAGCCCAAACCCACAAGCCGGAAACAATGGAAGACTGAATTGGACCGTTCGCTGACACAGAAGGAATGGGGAGAAATGTACTAACGTGCAAGGCATGTAACATGGCCAGTACTGAAATGGCTACCAAGATCGTCACATATTGGTACCTCACACCTACCTGTTTACACAAAGGTAACCCTGCTCGCAAGCCCGATTGCTGGAGTAATTGTGGCTCCCCAGGTACTCTACTGCACTTATTATGGAAATGCCCCAAACTCGCACCCTATTGGGAACAATTGCCTAATGACATCAATACTCATTTCAATACTCATTTCAATACTCAGCTTCCCCGTTTTCCAGCCTATATCATCCTGGGATTACCCAACGCACTCACCTTCCCACTTAAACCTTGGTGAGAATGACAAATTGGTTTGGCTTTGGGGGACAGCCTTGCAAAATAGTCTTTCACATTGGGGCACGGGACAGATTCCAACTTACCAGGGATGGTTACACCGATTATGGCATATCCCAGGGTTGGAGCGCCTGACCCTTTCCCTACCGAATTAGGGCGCCTCCTTCCCTGACTTATGGTGCCCTTTCTTAGCATTATTAGTTTTGGAGTTGCGAGAACTCACCTGCCCCAGGTATTTACGCCTTCTCCAATTTACTGAGGCTCCCTAAGAGAGGCTTTGAATGGACTTGTTCCATCTCAGTCCATGAAATTGCACTTTCACTCCGTCTCACATGCATTCTGGTTCCCTGGGGGGGAAGGGGGTGAAGGTTTTTTTTTAAGGGTATTTATACTGGTAACACTGCTGATGGAAATAATCAAAAGAGGGGGGGAGAATGGACCACTTGTCCTGCGTACCAGGTCCAGGGTCATGTTTGCCGTTCTGTAAAACCCTCATTCACGTACACAAGATGCAGTGGTATAGCTTGGTTCTCTGCCTTTGTTTAACGTGACAGCATCATCATCGGGTTTGTTCTGAGAATTTGCTGACCTCCACCTGGAGGAAGACCAACTGGTGTTACAGTAGGGTTCAGTAATAAAAAGTGAAAGGAAGGAAGGTGTCCTCGTGAAGTGAGTATAAAATTCCCTACGCCACCTGCGTGGTAAATACTTTAATGAGTTAGGTGGTGTGAGAAACAATAAAAACAAAAGGTGCGTGCGTTCGTAGATAAAGTTACCAATCTACCGCACTGGTGATGGTCGGCATGTTTCAGCCTTGTGTGTCATCTAGAGGCTTTCTTCAGGACCTGTGAATTCATAGTTGCGCGTTGTGGCGACTACTATGTGTGGTTAACTTACCACTTCATTATTTTTACCGCGCCGTGAACAGAAACAGCACAAGCGCAGACTGAGGCAATAGGTCCACAGAGCCACCCGGCCCCTCGAGGAAGCCCGGATAAGGGATGGAAGAGTCATAGGTACAACTGGCCTGACTTGAAAAATAATATTAACAACAACTGAAAACTCACCAAAGCTGATCTGTTTGTATGCTAAAAGACCCTGGAATCCCTACCCAACCCAACATCTCCATATGCATGCACCTGGCCACCACAAAAACCTCTTCCACTGGATAACTACTAATCTGCACTGACTTCCCACAACTACTCTGGTCTGTCTTTTCCTTCCTCAGCCATATAACAATCCTGACACCACTCACATCTGAGCTCAACAAACCCAGCCAACTCTTTTGCTCCCAGTAACTCAGACATCCTAAATTGACTCCCAAAAACAGATCACCACCAGTGACACGAGTACAACCTCGCTCTCATAAAAACAGAAACTAAGTAACACACCTAAAATCGGATGCAATGAAGATATTGAAATTGACTTCCATAGCCCAAATTCTACCTCACCCAATGCGTTTGCCCATCTCACCTACCATTAGCTTGTAGGCACAGAACAACTTACTGTAAAACACCATGCTCGCCATCTTACCTACAATAGTTACCACTGATGAAACTTTTGTATTTAAACTCATGATAAAGGTTAACACATACTCCCTTCTCTGCTTCTCCGAACCCATACTTAAAGGTAGACGTTGAGTCCCAGACACTAAAACTCAAACAGTCCAATACAAAAAATAGATTATAGCTTCACAATTTGAATGCCCCTCGCGGACTGCCTATTTACAACATGGATCACTGACATATTATCCACAGTAAACGCTCTCTTATTCCTGAAATGCCTACCCCACATCAATTCAAATGACATAGGGATAATTCTAAAATGGTTATGCTCTGCCCGTCCTTATTCCAGTCTCCGGGCCATTGCTCTGCACACCAGCTTCCCTGCCTGTAGAGATTGAAATACTTTCATCCCACAGCATCTGAAAATATCTGGATACCCCATTGCCAGGATCTTCCAGTGGAACGTCATTAAAATGCTTAAAAAGGCCAAGCACTTCCATTCACTGAACCCTATGCAGAGTCAATAACTGCCCTGCCACCACCAGCCCCAGCCATCTACAAAAGATCCTTCCTGCCTTACCATACGAGATGCAAGATTAAGGTGTCCAAGCAGTACCTGAATCAATCTCACCTTAGCATTTTCTTTCCCAGCATCTCCTCCAGAAAAGCTATCATCGCCCATCTTTTGCACTCCAGCAACCTGGCTTCATTCACCTCTGAATCCATTTCAGTGCCATAAAAAGTCAACACTACAGCTGGCCCAACCATCTTTTTAGGCGACAACGGATCACAGCCTCCTACATCAACACCTGAAAAGTTTGAAGCACTACCGGACATAATTCTGCATCCTGGGTCCTCAGAACAAGAAAATCAAACATATGAGTGACACTTTGGTCCCTCATAACACAACAAAAAACCCTCTGCAAAACCCTCAGTAACAAAAACATCATCTTTCTGTTTGGGGTAAAACTGTGCCAAAATCCCAGCAAGAGTATCTCATGTTGCAAAAACCTTTATTAGAACATTGGAAGCTCCACTAAAGACAGCAGAGTGCTCTGGGCTTCTAATGGCTGGTAAAAGCTCGGAGCATCAACATTCCAATGTTCGCCTTGGTTCAGAGGTGTTGCTGTGAACATAGGCCTCAAGGAGGCCCAGGGTATTCAACCCCCTCTGGCTCCGTAAGGCCTTTGCTTTACTATTTAGAACATTCTGCCCTCTCGGGGCAGAATGTTCTAATAGCCTTATAGCTCCTCATAGCTGGCTAAACCGGCCATTAAAGGCCCGAGCCGAACGCTGGAGAGGGCCTTTAATGACCGGTATAGCCCACTACTGCTGCTATAAGGCTATATTAAAGGCCCAACAGGTCTTGTCGTGCAAGTGTTGCCCTTTACCAAATCCGCTCATGAAAAGCCCAGTAAATGATAGGCAATCTGCTGGCTTTAAGTCATTGGTGCTGATCTCATAGGCGCAATCCTTTGAACCCACAATTCAGTATCTAATTCTTCCCACTTATGGTTCAAATGCTCTGTCAGTCTGGCTCGAAACTCATCATACCTCACCCAGGCCAATCCTCTGAATAGTTTCTGACCTTTCCTAATCACGTCAATGTATATAAATAGTGCAACACTGCACTCTGGAACCTTTCCACAACATACACTGGCATACATAAGAAAAGCAATTGTCTAATTCTTAATCGTTCCTGGCACGAAGGCCTTCTGGATAGCTTTTTTTTTGGAAATCTCTTGCTTGTAGTTTTTTATGCAATAACTTGAAAACGTCAATGTATTCACTCTTCCAAATCTTCTCTTTAGTGACAGCCATCAAGTGGGCACTCAATAGATGTCACCTGCATATAAGGCATTTTTTTAAAGCTTAAACTACTTGCTCTACTTTTCGGGATCCAAGATTATTCCCCTTGACATCCTCCATCACAACTGGGCTTAGGCGGAGTTCTGCTATGCGGAACTCTGCTAAGTGCCGAAAAAACTCTGCCACGCTCCGTGGAGTTCCGCAAGCAGTGGAGTGTGGTAAGTCATGCTGCTCGTGCTGATTTTTAGCGCTGGGAGTTTGACTTTAAAATCAGTGTGAACGCCATCACATACAGCACAAGAGGGCACTGCTTCTTTCTACCGCTCACGTAGATGTCCTACTCGAGCAGCAGCTTCCTCAATCAAGTGCTAGGTTTCTCAACGCGAGCAGTAGCGCCCCCCCCCCCCATCTTGAGAAATCTCACCAGGAGGTAGCCTAGCCCATTTACCTCGCTTGCCAACTTGATGTTGCGAGCCACTCAAGAGGAAAAACTCCACTTTATGCCACTTCCCAGAGATTTTCAGAATTCCGCGCTCTACGCAGAGCGGGGAAAAACTCCGCAAACTCTGCCAGCAGAGTGATATTCGTCGCCCGCCCCAAAATCACAACCAACACTTCTTCAGTAGCAATCCCCTTATCCATACATTCTTTTTTAAGCTATCCTTCACTTTTTGCCACCATCACCACTTTTGCCCGCACCAATGGAGAGCACAATGTCCCTTTCTCTTTTGGCACTGCTTAACCGGACCTCACGGTTGGGACCCACACCAAAGCCTGCCATTCAAATGCTATATGTACAGCTTCTTTTACTCCGTCCGCTGCTTTTGCCTTCTTGCCCACTTTCTTCTGTAACTCACCCGCACCTTCCTCTAGCTATTACCCTCCAGCCCGTATTCCATTTCCTCCTCAACAATCATTCCACTTATACCAGGCAGTTCATCATCATCCACCCCACCATTTCAATAATGTACACAAACTAGCTGACGCAGACCACTCTTCATCAGAGAGGACACCCAAGACCCACCCTGACTTGGTTGCATGCTGTCCTCTGCCGTCTGAATGAACACACCGGACCATGCCCTACTTTTGTCCCCAAATTATTGAGCTACACAAAACTCTCCTCCTATTCTCTGCCACAATCTTCTCTGCTTCTTGTACCGCCATGCAGCCAGACTCCTAATCCACAGTACCACCTGCAGCACATTCACCTTGGACTGAGCCACTAAAAAGTTCAGTCATTAGCTGCTTTTTCCCTGTATACCATGATCCACCATTTTGTTGTCTGCCCATGGCCACCATGCTGTGACCTGACCTCTTCCTTTGCTACAACTCTCTCTCACTTTTCAAACAGTGGTTGCCTGTTTCACCCCGTGAAGCCTTCTGTAATTAGCATGCACTGTCAGTGACCAGAATTCCTTCCCACCCCAACCCCTGGTAGCACTCCATGCCAACTCCAGAGCTTGCGTCATGGCAGGGTAGCAACGCCACGGTCACTACAAGCGCTCGCTATGTACCCCACCATCATTGGCCCAGCTGGCAGCTCTGACTCAACCTGTCGAATGACAGAGCATTGCACTAATAGCACTTCCCGGACTAAAGCTCATTGTGGTTTGCAGGGAACCCACCTGTCTATAGAGTGCACCACAATGGTGTTCACTGTTCATAGAGGTCAAGGAGACCTTCATTGGTTTACAGAGGCAAAAGTAGATAATACGAACTCTCTATTTTGTGGTAGAGTGGGTGAGCAGTTAGGCATATCAGAGAGTAGTGCTAAGCATTTGTGGTACACACCAAGGCAATAAATAATACACACACTCAATGAATGAAGTTGAGACTGGATTAGAAAAAAACAGTACTTCTTTCTATATAAATATTTAGACCAAGAACTTCGGGTACAAGGTAAATACTTTTCGCAATAAGAGCAAATAACAGTAAATGAAATAATTACAGTTACACAAAATTACACACAATACATTTAATATGGGAGGAAAAAGGCAATCAGGAAATCAGTGCAATGCAGGTACTTTTGAGGTTTCACCCTTTTAGAATCGGAAGGTTCGGGGGCCAAGGTCCAAAGTACCATGGCCGAGTGCTCAGGAGCTTCCTGGATTTCACCGGGAGCAAAGAGCAAAGGGGCTTTGTAGTTGGAGCGCTGCGAAGCAAGGGGCCACCTTTAAAAGCAAAGCAAATGGGGACTTGCAGGCAAGTCTGAGGGCTCTCAAGGGAGAGTAGAGGTCACAGGGGCTCTGGGACCATGGGAGCACAGCTGGTTTGAAGATACCTCAGCCAGGCTGGGTGTAGTGAAGATGTGCAGCTTGGCTGCAGGGCAATGGAGCGCAAAGAGACACCTTGCGGTCAGGGGCTAGCACATTGGAGCGACGATTCTGAAGCTGCTGGGCCACTGCTGAGGCGGGTCTCTGGAGTCCTGAAGTCCCTTGTCAGGTGCTGGCTCACTGTAAAGTTGGAGTTCGCCTGGAATCAGTTATGTAGGTCTTTGCAGCAGGGGCCGGTTCTTCAGGTATTCGTGCCTTTCAGCTTCGGTGGGTCCTGGGGTCTCAAGACTTGCTGCAGAGGCCGAGCTGACCCTCAAGAGCAGGTGTACCTTCGTCAGGCACTCCGAGACATCGGTCGGGCTGGGGAGCTGGACAACGCTGGACTGGACTTTGCTGTTTTTTTGTGCCTGCGGCTGCATGGAGATTAGAACCTCTATCTCGAGGGAGTTCTTTGGCAATTCGCTAAGTGCTGATAACTCTCCAGGGTTCGTGGAGGTCACACAGCGACGAGAAGAGAATGGCGATTGTTGAGTTCTGAGGCAGCAGGCAGTAGTTTGCGCCCAAAGTCCACCATGAGGTCCGCAGTTCTCGGACCAACAGTGTTTCTTTGTTTGTCTTCTTCTTGTGTCTGTGGAATCCAAGTTAAGGGTCTGGGGATGCCACTAAATACTACATTTAGGGGTGTTTACAAGTGAGTGACAGGTAGTGGCCAATGGGCCCCTTATCTGGGGTGTCTACACCCTCCATTATGCCCACTTCCTGTGGGAGAGGAATATAGCCCTAGCCCTGATTGGAGAAGTCTCAGTATCTTCAAAATGGTGGGCAGTGAAAAATGTGCTTCACCCTGCCTCCAACACCTCTGGGGTGGAATTGGCAGAGGGGGGCACACCTCCTATTTTGACTTGGTTTCCCGGCCTGTCTTCCTGCCAAAAGGGGTGAGGACAGGAAAGGGTTGTGGCTGCTCCTTCTATCAAAAATGGCAGGCCCTTTGAAGCTTCCCGGCACAGATGGCTCTTCCTGACCTGGGGAAGGTGTGAACACCTCTACCCTGGCCAGGCATTGTTCTAGACCTCTGAGGCCAGAGGTGCTCATCCCATGAGGTCAGAACTCTGTCTGTTGGGGACAGGCTGGCTTAGACCAGTTGGTGACCACACTAAGGGTGTATAGGTTTCAGGGGACCCCTCTACAGGGGCCTCTGTGTGCAATTATTAATAAATCAGATACTGGAATCAGTGCAGGTTTATGAAGATGCGATGTTTGGTACCAAACACCCCATAGTACAGTGAAGCAATCATAGACCTGGGGAACTCGTGTTGCCGAGTGTCCAGCCCATGTACTCCTCATGGCTTACCTGCTCACTTACAATATCCACGACTCAACATGGATACTGCAGGGGCAGATCTGCTCATGAAGATATGTCCTCACAGGAGATATAGTGTTATATTAAATGTTATGTTAAAGTCTCTTGTGAACAGCACGCACACCGATTGGTTTCTTGGCGCTGATTCTGGGATCTGCTGAAGCCCTGTTAGTTTATTGTGTGCTTAAGTTTCAGTCTTAGGCTTGGGCAAATAACCATGTCTTGAGGAGCCTTCTGAATCTCAAAGGGTTTGTGCAGGCTCTAATGTCAGGTGGAAGGGAGTTCCAGAATCTGGGTGCCAGCACTGCAAACCTGCAACCACCTTGGGCCTTCAGTTTGTAAAAGGGTGTGTCCAAAAGGTTCATATAGGATGAGCACAGGTTTCTAGTAGGTACGTGCCTTTGAATAAGGTTGGAGATTAATTTTGGGCTAGTGCTGTGCAAAGACTTAAAGCAATGGTTCCCAAACATTTTTGACCCACGGCTCCCATGACCCATTTGCCATTGCCCGTGGCTACCCACTTTTACTTTTTTGGGAGGGTGGGGTGGGGTGGGGTGGGGGGGGGGGGGGGGGGGGGTAAGCCCAGCCTCAGGAGTACTTGTATTTTTCTCCCTGAAAATAATTGGGATTAAGCTGATGAAGGTATTATAATCATATATAAGGAATATGCTACTTACCAGTATGCATCTGGCCTTGGCATGTAAAGCTGCAGATCTACACACTTTTGCATAGATCGCCATCTGGTGTTGGGCCCGGATGTTTGCAGTTTGTTTTTCCTCTTGGAAAGTCTTTGGAAGTCACGAGGTCGGTGACTCCTCCATGGATCGTATTGCGCATGGGTTTCGGCTCCATCCTCAGATTGTTTTTCGCCAACAGGAAAAGATGGAGCGTAGTAATAACAGTGAAGAAACCCATGTGTGTTGTATCTAAATAAGATAGACTGGAACAGATACAGGTAGCCGGGGAGGCGGGTGGGCGTGTGTAGATCTGCAGCTCTACATGCCAAGAACAGATGCATACTGGTAAGTAGCATATTCCGTTCGAGGCATATGAGCTGCAGATTACACACTTGTGCATAGATTATATAGCAGTACCCACCGTTAGCGGCGACCACCCGTATCTGTTGCAGTGGTTTGAAATAATGTTTTGAGTACTGCCTGGCCCACACTAGCTTGTTGCTTAGTTTGCACATCTACACAATAGTGTTTGGTGAAAGTGTGCGGTGTTGACCATGTAGCTGCTTTGCAGATATCATCTAATGGGATGTTCCCTAGAAAAGCCATTGAAGCCCCTATTTTACGTGTAGAGTGGGCTTTAGGGGGAACGGATAGCGTTAGTGTTGCTTTATGGTAGCAAATTTGAATACATTTGACAATCCACCTAGCTATCCCCGACTTGGAGATGGGGTTGCCCTTGTGTGGTGGAGAGAAAGAGACAAACAGTTGTTTGGTCTTACAGAAAGGTTGTGTTCTCTCGATGTAGTAGAGTAAGGCTTGTTTGACATCTAGTGTGTGAAGAGCTCTTTCTGCAACAGTTTGTGGTTGCGAGAAGAATACTGGTAGTTCTACAGATTGGTTTAGGTGAAAAGGAGAAATGACTTTGGGGAGGAATTTTGGGTTGGTACGGAGAACCACCTTATTATGGTGCATTTGTAGAAAAGGTTCTTGAATAGTAAATGCTTGTATCTCACTGACCCTTCTGAGGGAAGCGGTTTTCCATGTTAGGAATTGAAGTTCACATTTGTGTAGGGGTTCAAAAGGAGGTCCCATTAGTCTGGTGAGAACAATATTTAGGTTCCACACAGGTGAGGGTGGCACTCTGGGGGGAATTATTCTTTTAAGGCCTTCCATGAAGGCTTTAATGGCAGGTACTCGAAAGAGTGAGAGATGTTGCCTGTTTTGTAGGTAAGCTGCTATGGTTGCGAGGTGTAGTCGAATGGACGTATAGGCTAGATTGCACCTTTGTAGGTGGAGTAAGTAGCCTATGATGTGTTGAATGGACACATCTAGTGGATTGATGGTGTTGTTATGACAATAGATAACAAAACATTGCCACTTGGCGGCGTAGCACTCTCTAGTGGTAGGGCGCCTAGCTTCTTTGATGACGTTCATACAGTCAGGAGGAAGATTTAGGTACCCGAATTCTAGGATTTCAGGAGCCAGATCGCAAGGTTGAGCTGAGCTGGGTCTCCTTGGTTCTGGGTTAAGAGGTGTGGAGAGAGGCGTAATTTTTGATGTGGCACTACCGATAGTTCCAGTAGTGTGGTGTACCACGGTTGTCTGGCCCAAGTTGGCGCTACTAATATTAGTGTGAGGGAGTGCTGTTGTAGTTTGCGCACTACTAATGGGATTAGTGGGAGAGGCGGAAAAGCGTACGCAAATCTACCTGACCAGTTCATCCATATCGCATTGCCTTTGGACAATGGGTGTGGGTATCTGGCGGCGAAGCTTGGGCATTTTTTGTTTTCGTGGGTGGCGAAGAGGTCTATCTGTGGATGCCCCCACATTTGAAAGTATGGGTGAAGAACTTGCGGGTGAAGTTCCCACTCGTGGAGTTTTTGTGTTTGTCTGCTGAGTAGATCTGCTATGGTGTTTTGTACTCCTGGGACATGCTGGGCTAGGAGAAAGATTTTCCGGGGTATGGCCCATCTCCATATGCTCTGTGCTAATTGAGAGAGCTGTGGAGTGTGTGTCCCGCCTTGTTTTTGAATATAATACATGGCTGTCATGTTGTCTGTGCGGATTAGGACTGCTTTGCCCAAACTTTGTGTCTAAAAGGATCTTAGGGCTAGTTAGATCGCTAGTAACTCCAGATGATTGATATGGAGTAACTTCTGTTGAGGTGACCACTTGCCTTGCATGGTGAGATGTAATAGATGAGCTTCCCAGCCGGAGAGCGATGCGTCTGTTGTTAATACTATCTGTGGAACCGGGTCCAGGAACGGTCGACCTTTGGAAAGGTTTGTGGTAGTCCACCACTGCAGAGAGCGATGGGTACGACCGTCTAACACCACCAGATCTGTTAATTGACCCTGGGCCTGGTTCCATTGGTGCGCTAAGCACTCTTGGAGAGGACGCATCTGGAGTCTTGCGTGAGGTACTATGAAGATGCAAGAGGCCATCATCCCTATTCATTGCATGAACACCCGAGCTGGAATGGGGCGTTGTGCTATGAATTTTGCATGCAGAGCCTGGATGCTTGCAATCCTGGCAGGATTGGGGTAGGCGAGCACTTTTGAGGTGTCTATAGTGGCACCTAGATATTGTTTTATGTGGGATGGGTGGAGATGGGACTTTTCGTGGTTTACAGTGAAGCCCAGCTGATGAAGTAGCTGGATGGTGGTGTGTGTGTGTGTTGTACACACTGATTGTATGAACTGGCTTCGATTAGCCAGTCGTCTAGGTAAGGGAAGACGTGAATGTGTTGTCTTCGCAGATGTGCTGCCACCACTACTAGGCACTTGGTGAATACTCGTGGTGCGGTTGTGACTCCGAACGGGAGCACTTTGAATTGGTAGTGGTGGCCGTCCACTACAAATCTGAGGTACTTCCTGTGGGCCTTGTGTACTGGAATGTGAAAGTAAGCATCTTTTAGGTCCAAGTGGTGAGGAAGTCATTTTGGGAAAGTAGCGGAAGCACCTGCTGAAGCGTTACCATATGAAAGTGGTCTGAGTGTATGCATGTGTTTAGGGGCCGAAGGTCTAGGATGGGCCGTAGAGTTTCGTCCCTTTTTGGTATGAGAAAATACAGGGAGTAGACCCCCATATTTTGTTGGTTGGTTGGAACATGTTCTATTGCCTTCTTGTCTAGGAGGGAGATTACCTCCTGTTTGAGTAGCCGTAGATGTTCTGGTGACATCGGGTGTTGTCTGGGTGGACTGTTTGGGGGGGGTAGATGTTAGTTCTAGGCAGTAGCCTGGCCGAATTATTTGTGTTACCCATTTGTCTGAGGTGATGGTAGTCCAGACCGAAAGGAAATGTTGGAATCTGCCCCCGACCAGAGTGTGATGGTCTGGGGAAGTGGAGGGAAGTCATTGGGGAGGCGCGGTGGCAGAGCGGCCGGTATTTGTTTTGCCTCTGCCTTTATTATTGTTGCCCCTGTAGCCGCCTCTTTGGTAACCCCTTGTAAACGTGGACTGAGTAGGGGATTTGTATGCAGTGGAAGCGGAGTCTGAGGAGTAGCCTCTGGATGTGCTCCGAAAGGAAGAGCGGCGAAAGGAGCGTCTGGGAGGGTGAGATTGTAAGGCTCCCATGGATTTTGCAGTGTCCGTGTCCTTTTTCATTTTCTCCAGGGCGTCATCCACTTTGGGCCCAAACAGATGTCCCTGGTCAAAGGGATGGTTGAGGATGGAGGCTTGTACCTCCGGTTTAAAACCTGATATCCTTAGCCAGGCATGGCGACGGAGGAGGACGCTAGTGTTGATAGCCCTAGAGGCTGTGTCTGCTGCGTCTAAGGCACAAGGGTATGGGGGTATTAGTAATGGTTTTGCCCTCCTGAATGAGTTCGTTGGCCCTAGCTTTATATTTATCAGGGAGATGGTGCATTATGGCTTCCACTTCGTCATAATGGGCCCTGTCGTATCTGGCGAGTAGCGCCTGTGTATTGGCGATACGCCATATGTTGGCAGCTTGGGATGCAGTACGCTTGCCTGATGCATCCAAGAGTTTAGACTCTTTGTCAGGTGGTGGTGCTTCGCCTGATGCCTGGGAGTTAGCCCTTTTACGTGCGGTGGAGACTACTAGAGAATCTAGTGGCGCAGGCCCTCTAATGTAGGAGGAATCTGTAGGGGCAGATTTTTATTTCTTCTCAATGTGCGGGTTAATGACCCTGGCTCTGACTGGGTCCTTAAAGACCTCTGGCGCATGCTTTATAACTCCTTTGAGCATAGGCAATATGGAGGTGGTCCTATGTGTGGAGTCGAATGTATCGAGGAGGAAATCCTCCTCCACTGGGTCGGTATGTAGATCTACCCTGTGATAGTGTGCCGCCCTTTGCAATAAGTGGTTGAACCCCAATGAGTCTTCTGGTGGAGAAGGTCTGGAAGGGTAAAGAACGTCCTGTGGGACGTTAGGGACATCAGGGATATTGTAATCATCCCATGGGTCTGGGGATCCTGTGGGGGTGGGGTCCCCTGTAGGTAGATCTTGGGGTGCATCCCCTATGTCGTCATATGGATCCCCCTGATCATCATCATCCGGAGATGGAGTTGGAGAATGATGAGGTGGAGGAGGAGAAGGTGAAGGCGGTGGAGGAGGTGGGGAAGGTAGTCTGAAAGGGGAGGTAGCAGAGTCCTTCCTCTTTGGAGGTGGAGGCGGAGCCGGTTTCTCTAATTGTCTCTTTTTGATAGAGAGCATTAAATGTCCAGTTTTGGGATCCTTGGTTAATGTTTTTTGTAAGGGATCCGTTGTAAAAAGTTCTGGTGAGGGTGGTTGGTCCGTCGGCGTCGAAGCCGTTGGTTTCTTATGTTTTTCTGTGCCTGTTCGTTGTTTGGAATATTGCTTAGGAAACTCCGGTTGTTTGGTAGGCGCCGAGACGGGTTTCGGCTTCGAAGTGTCGGTGACTTTGTGTGCTTTGGTCGGTATCGAAGATGGTGTCGGTACCGAAGAGCTGGGTTTTGACCCAGAGTGTTTGGGTGCGGGGCTCGGTTTCGAGATGGAGGCCGGTTTCTTCTTCGGTGCCGAAGAGTGTTTATCGGCACCGACGGTGGGCTGGCTCCAGCCCGAGCCGCCTGAAGGTTTGCCTGGCTTCTTTACCGGGCCCGAAGGTGCAGTGTGTGAAGCAGTGTCTCTGGTCTTGCCTAGGTCCGGAGGCAAAGGCGTGACCGAAGACTTTTTCGGTGCTGGCGAGGGTGTGGGGGGGGGGGGGGGGTAGATTAGTACTCACGACCCTCTATGCCGGAGTGATGTAATCTCCACATCTGAGTCGTCGGCTTCGGAGGCGCTGACGAGTCCCTCGTCGGTGTGAGGCTGTTCTGGAGCGTCTACACCTTCTCCGAAGATGTCGTCCGGAATCGTTGTCGAGGAGTGTGCCATGGTTCTTCTGGCTCTTTGGTCTCGAATAGTCTTTTTGGACCGGAAGGACTTGCACGCCGGACTGTCTCGAGCCTCGTGTTCAGGGGAGAGGCAGAGATTGCATACCTCGTGGAGATCGGTGTGGGGGAATTTGGACCCACATCAAGGGCACTTTTTAAATGGAGTCCTTTCCATTAGCCAGGACCGGAGCTTGGGTAGGCCCGAAGGCCGCCGTCGACGACTGGAACCGAAGGTCTGTGCCGATGAGAAGTCGCGTCGAGTGGGGAGATCGCGTTCGAAACAATACCGCGAATTGGGGTGAGGATTGCGCGTCGATCGTCGAACTGGAAGCTGTTCGGAACCGGAGCGCGAAGATTACATCCGAGCCCTATGGCGGAAAAAAACAATCTGAGGATGGAGCCGAAGCCCATGCGCAATACGATCCAAGGGAGGAGTCACCGAACTCGTGACTTCCAAAGACTTTCCAAGAGGAAAAACCAACTGCAAACATCCGGGCCCAACACCAGATGGCGATCTATGCACAAGTGTATAATCTGCAGCTCATATGCCTCGAACACTTGGTTTGATAGAGGGCGGGCATACACCGGACGTCAGGGATGCACTTCTAAGCCAAGTGGGGGCCCAAAGTGAGTGAGTAAAATTACAAACCATTACAGTTGCCTCACTAAATTTTTTATGGATTAGGTAACTGTATGGTATCTAAAAACAAGTGAACGGTGATATGGGGAAGGTTATTAAGCCCTCGCCGTGTAGAATTGGGTCGACATGTTTCTGCCTAGTGTCAACAATGGCACATGGCATTCATCAGTACCTGTCTTTATATTAATAAAGGGCTCCACTCTTACGAACACTGTGGTTTAGGAAGTCAAATGTGGGGTGACCTTTGTCACTCTCCACTACCTGGGGGTCCTCTGTGCCCCACAGCTTTCACCCTATGTACTTCATGGGAGGGGGGATAAAGGGAAAGCCCCTGTAGTCAAACCTTCATCAAGGTGCGCTTTCCGCTGCATCTCCTAGTCGTGTCCAGCTCTCCTCCCCGGTGGTAAGAGTGGAGCCCTTTATTAATATAAAGACAGGTCATTTTAGTGGGAGCGGCCTCGTTTGTGTAGAACATAACCCAACAATAACCTGAAGGCCCTGGGTAAAGTGCTATACGCAACAACACTGGTACAGTCAGAGAGACCAACAGAAGACATAAGACTAAACTAATTTGCTTATTCTAATTTCCACCTCCTCAGTCTTGAGGTACAGGGTAAGCAACCAATAAGGAAAAGAGTATACAATAATACCAATACTTATCACACACAAAAAAGTAAATGCATGAGTTAATTATTTACATACGGTTGCTCCAGATAGAAAGAGAAGAGAAGATGCTCAAAAATAGTGCCCGTGTAGCAAATTAGGTTAGTGAATGAAAAGAGAAAGTCATACAGATAACATAGCCATTATATAGAAGCCTGTTGGTTAAATTTATTTGTACATCATAAATGTGATCTCATTGTATTGGGTAATAGTTTCAATCATAATTGCCTCTTTTATGGAAGAATAATCCAATCCAGGCTTTCCATAATGTCCCCTGGCATCAATGGCACAGAGCTGACAGGCTTAACTTACGGCAATGTGTAAAGCATTTATGCAGTAGCAAAACAGAAATAAAGTAGAAATCCAAAACAATAAGAATCTCAGACCGAAGTAAAAAAAAATAAACTACAATTTAAAAGACACAATGACAAAACTCCAGCAAGGGAAACTGGAGATGTGAATTTTTAAAGTTTTTAGTAGGAATAGTGCCAAATAGAAGAAACGCCAATGAAAGTCAATGGACACGATAGTCCAGGACCAAGGCACAATTTGAGGCTGACCGTGATGGAGCGCGGTTCAGATACACCAACAAGGTTCGTCATGGTAAAAAATTTGACCTTTTGACTTTAGTCCTTTGGGTCCAAATCTATCACAGGGATATACTTCTAAGGCCCTCAGGGGAGACACAAAGGGTATCAAGCAGAGGCCAAACAACAGGGTCTATTCCACATCCAGTTGCAGGAAAAGGCTTCTAGTAGCTTGTTGTGTCCCTGTAGCTGTAACAGGAGGGCAGCCTTATGAACCTTGGAGTCCACTTCTCGGTCCTGGTTACAAGAGAGTGACAACTCCAGACCCTCAGGGTTCCTAAGTCACAGACAGTAGGTTAAGTCCTATTCTGATCTTACACAGGTCCAAGAGTGTTCTGAAGTGGGTGCCTGGAGAAGGCACATTGTAGGAAGCTGGCTCTTCATAGGATATACCAAAAAGAGGTATACCATGCAAAGAGTCCAGGGATTCCCTTACTAGTGTACAGGCGCTTGCCCTAGCAATACCAAGGTGCTCTTTTAGGGGTAGTGTGTTCAGGCTGCCTTAGGCTTACCAGAGAGGAGTGTTAGACGTCCGCAAAATATACACACAGTCAATAAATGATGTGCATGACTCAATAAGACGATCCACAACAATAAGTAAAATATATATATATATATATATATATATATATATATATATATATACACACACACACACACACACACACACACACACACACACACACAGGTACAAGGTACAGCCATGGGTACTTGCTTCGTCCCCAGCTATGCGAATTTGCATATGGGCTGGTGGGAGGAGCAAGTACTCATGAAAACATAAAATACTCAAATGTATGAAAATGTTGTCATATATCAACGTTACATTGATGACATCTTTATTGTGTGGAAGGGCAGTGAACTAAGTGCCATTGATTTTGTAAATGTCATCAACACCAATGATTTAAATCTTAAATTTACAGGCACTATAGACAAGCAGTCCATTGTGTTTCTCGACTTAGAACTTTACACTATGAACAACAGAATACATTCGCGCACACACCGCAAATTGACATCAGGGAATGCCATTTTACACGCTCAGAGTTTTCATCCTGTTAAACTCATTGAGAGCATTCCCTTTGCCGAGTGTCTACGCATGAAAAGAAACTGTAGCACCGCTGAGAGCCCTATTGAATCAACTAATAACCTATGTACAAGACTTAGCAACAGAGGTTATAAAACAAAAACTCTCAAACAAGCTATGGAGAAGTGCCAAAATATCCAAAGAAAAGATCTTCTATTTAAGAACAAGGTCAATAGAATAACCTTAGGGGAAACAACTCAGACACCGAGGCTAATCACAGGTTATAACAGTTTCCATCAGAGACTAAGACAAATTTTATATAGACATTGGCCGATAGTACGATGTGACCCCGTTATAGGTCCCTCGTGTACTAAGCTCCCCCAGTTAACATTCAGGAGAGCCAAGTCTATGAAACAGGAACTTGTATCCAATGCCCCTGTATCTGACAAAGGTACCAGTTGGCTAAAGTCCCAAAAAGGATTTTTCAAATGTGCAAAGCCTGCCAGTATGGAATCAACACTAAATCAATCGTAACTCCACTCAGGAAAAACTCCCATTGAGATCAGGGAGCACTTCACGTGCAAAACTGAATTTGCGGTATATGTCTTACGCTGTACCTGCAATAAGATGTATGTTGGCAGTACCATTCACCCTGCACATGTCAGAATTTTGCAACACTTAAGGACAATTAACAACAAAGACCCGACATATCCAGTTGCTCGACACATTAACAGAGTACATGATGGCAAAGCAGAAGATTTAGTATACTTTGTGGCTGACAGTGTTAAGAAAGACATCAGGGGTGGGAACAGACAACTTGCATTAAGGAGGTTGGAGTCACGATATATAATCCAGTTAGACTGCAAGATTCCAAATGGTTTGAATGCCGACAAAGCACTAAGCGTTCATTTATAGATTCAAAACTGCCTTTTTAAATTTCTTGTAACAATCCTACGAGTCTAGACCCAGTCTCTGTTCATTGGTTTATAATTTTTTTACACGTGCCTAGTAGGTCCCCCTATGCTAATATATGGCAGCTTACAAAAACATTATGATGCTTCATTGGTTGAATTGGTCATTATCATTAGATCTTAAATGAGAAATTTACAGTGATTATTAATAGCGGTATAGTAGGCCCACTTGGGCTTTATTTGACAAATGTTTACAATGGTTTAAAATTTGTATTATTAAGCTCATAATTCACTGGTTATCTCAGGTATTATTTTTTCTCAATATGAATTAATGATGGATCTATGTAACCTTTTGAATGTTTTGCATTATTAGAATTGTACAGAAAGACACCGGTCTGAGGAAAGACTTTTTCAACGTTAGTATTTCTTTCATGTTAATTTTTGTTTACTGGTTGCCAAGTAACCTGGGGGTGTGTGTTACATGCACGTAACCAGCTTATAAGCATTGCATTTGAACTGGGTCTGACACAGTGAGCAAGGCGGACTTGTTCGCCGAAACGCGTCTGGGTCACAGCTTTTGAAATAAAGCATTATCTTTAGAACCTATCCCACGGAGTCAGTGCCTGTTTCGTATGTATGGAACCCTGTTTGGAGCCTATATATATATATATATATATATATTATCTACTGGCGGTCGCCAGTAGATAGTTATAGTTAGGACCGTGTTTCCATAGGAAATCCGCAACATTCTATTTGGAATATCTTTGGCGCCGGTCGACGAATCCTCGCGAAATTTTCAAAACTACTGGGGCGCTACGCTCCGCTCCTACCCTGAAAGTCTCGGGGGGATTCGTCAAGCGGGGGCTGAGAAAAAAGGGGGGTCCCAAAACGCGTTTTCCCCATGCATTTTTCCATAGGACCTTTAGACACAGCTACAGCCCGAACGGCTGAACAGAATTACTTGAAATTTGGCAGAGAGGTAGTCCTCAGGTCAAGGATGTGCCTTTTGTAGGTCTGGTGTAAATCTGTTCAGTAGGTCCTGAGAAAATAGCATTTAAATCAATATATATATCTGTAAGCGCGCTCCGTGCGCTTACCGTAAGCTTACCGTATGCGTACGGTGCCGTGCGCGAGCTCAATTCTGATTGGTGGTTACATGACTGTAAACATTCGAATCGGTCGAAATCAGGAAGTGTCGGCCGCCATTTTCTGTCTCTCGCACTGAGAAACAAAGGTGGGGAACGTGAAACGGGGGCAACGAAGAGAGTTGCAGACCCCCTAGTGTTTGTCAGGGGGTCCAAGAAGGACCCAAAAGTACGAAAAATAAATTAAAAAAAAAATCGCGGGGTACGCGTACGGTAAGCTTACCGTACGCGCACGGCAAAAAAAATAAAAATAAAAAAAAAATAAAGAAGTAACAATCACATTTATTAAATAAATTAAAGGACCCACAAGGGAGAAAAAAACAAATGTTACTGCGTAAAAAAAGGCGAGGCGCGCACGGCATGGACTGCGCAACGTGGGCGCTCGGAGCGCGAAGTGCACCGTGCGCCCACAGCGCGCTCACGGTGCGCGAAGCGCATCGTGCGCGCAGGGTGTGCGCATAGTGAAAAACCAGAAAAAAAAATAAAAAATAAATACATAACTTAGCATTTAAAAAAACGTACAAATTCACTGAAAAAACCATAGGTTTCACACACGTTATAGTTAGGAATTATCATTTACAAAACCTTGCAAATTCACTTAAAAAACCATAGGTTTCACACATGTTATAGTTAGCTGTACATTTCACTCGTAAAAAACCAATGAAATTCCACGTTATAGTTAGATCAGGTAACTATAACTTGCGCGACCGCAATCCACAATGTGTAATTTCAGATGTCATCATTGATGTCATGAGTGATGTCACTGACCATGTCATGAGTGATGTACTATGTGACGTCATCAGCAGTTTATTGTGGGCGCGCAAGTTATAGTTACCTGATCTAACTATAACATGGAATTTCATTGGTTTTTTACGAGTGAAATGTACAGCTAACTATAACATGTGTGAAACCTATGGTTTTTTAAGTGAATATATATATATATATATATATATATAGATACACACACACACACACACACACACACACACACGAATCAATACAATAAGGTAAGCACATTTCAAGATTGAAATTCTTAACGTTTTCGAAAGTCGGCACTTAGTACATTTTTCAGAAGCCGCAATGTTCTCCTGTGGGAGGAAAATCAAATACAGCATACATTTAGAGTACAGTGACTTGACCAATCTCCAGGACTTAGGGTGAGCATGGGACAAGGTCCAGGGCAGCACCAGCATGTCACCTTCAGCGGCACTAGGGGGCCGGGTGCAGTGGTGCAATACAGCATCAGGTGGCCAATGTTAGTCTACAGGGATCGGACTTCGTGAAAAGAGGCTGCGGGTGTCAACTGGGAGGCCAGTCGGACTGAACCAACAGGGGGGCTCTGGCCTCACGATGCTCGGGACGTGAGGACACCTTTGGTCCTCTTCTCCACTGGCCAGGGGTGACGCGTGCAGAGGTATCCTTAGGCATTGGGTTTTTGTCACCGGGAGCGGAAGAGGGGGCCTGCAAACAGAGAATGCAGGCGGAATCGAGAAGTCCACAGCAAAGAAACCAAAGGTGGGCTTCGATTCTGGAGGGTCTGGAGACCACGTTGGCACCGTTGGCCCACTTCAGCTTAGGCTAGGTGGCTTGGGTGCAGTGGTACTTTCTGCCGTTGGGTTTTCACGGTCTTGGATCCTCACAGTTCTTCCTTGGTTCCTGCAAGGTGCAGGGGAGCAGTTCCGTTGCTCCACAGGAGTTGCTGGTTCTTGGGCAAAGTGCTGGTGGTTCTCCCAGGCTTTGGAGAGGCAGCAGCTGCAGGAAAAGTTGTCTTTTGGTGCAATTGTCGAAGTCAGCAGGCAGGGATGGCACCAAGTCAGTTGTTGGTTCTTCTGTCCTTGCAACTCTTCACATCCATCTTCTTCTTTCAGGTTGGTAGGAACTGATTTCCCTGGTGCTAGGGGCTCCCCTAAAGAATGAAAGTAGGGGCATTAGGGGAAGTGAAGCGTGGTAGTCAATGGGCTACTTATCCCTGGGATCATTACACCCCCATACGACCACTTCCTGTGGGAAGTGGGAATAATCGTGTTCCAGAATCCTTATGTTTGCATTCACAAAGAAGGCAGACTCTGAAATTTCGCATTCACTTAAGGTAACCCATCTTAGGGGTGGAACTTGCCTGAAGGTGAACACGCCTCTCCGACTACTAATTTTCCCACCTTGCCCAGGCACCAAACCTGATCAAGGGAATACGGAGGGGAGGGGGGGGGGGGGAGGGAATTGGCATCCTCTCCTATAAGGCTAGCACACTAGTAGTTGGTAGGTTTTCAGGGGGCACATCTAAGGTGCCTTCTGGATGCATGTATTATTAAATCCAAGACTAGATGCAGTGTGGGCTTATTAATACAAGAGGTTTGATACCAAACGTCGGTCTTCAATGAAGCCATCATGTAGCTGTGGAATTCGTTTTCACAAGTGTCTAGCACATGTACTTAAAATGGCTTCCCTGATCACTTGTACTGGCAGCAATTGAACGGACCAGCACACGAGCATATCTGCTCATGCAGGTTTGCTCACACATGTAGCATAGTGCACCCTGCCTTAGGGCTGCAAGGCCTGCTGTAGGGGTGACTTACCTATACTGCATGCAGGGTCTGCAGGCATGGCACACAGGGATGTGCGCGGTCGGGTTTTCACTTTTGCCTGCACCAAGAAACGCAGCCTTCAGTGGCAGTCTGTGGGTGTTTGCTGAAGAGGTCCCTTAGTATGGCAGAATACTGCTATAGCCCTTAGAGACCCTCTTTAGCCTCCTTGCCAGAGGTACCACTTACTAGGGTCTTACAGGGAGTGCGAAAGGTATTGTAATTGGGGTACAATTGCACAGTTTTGGGAAAGAGATCTGCCACCGATGACCTAGTTAGCAGTAATCCTGTGCACTTACAGTCAACCTCCCTTCAAATTACCAGGCAAAAAGTGGGGGTGACCATGTCAAAAAGGGGCACTTTCCTACACACTTTTATGCCTGGCACTAGCTTATACGTGGGAATTACTCCTGTGCACGCCCTAACAAATAGGGTAAATGTTCCTGGGGACAACCCTACCTACTTTGGGTATTTTCAAGATGGCAGAAGTCTTCGGCCACACTAAACTTGGGGGCATATTAGTTATAGGTCTTGTGTCGCCCTGCACCATGCAATGCGATGCAGGGTGGCGCAAAACCTACAACGAGATTTATCAAGTCACACCATGACACCCTGCATCGCTTGGTAAATCTAGTGTAAGGCAAGGCAGCACAAGTTGCTGCCTTGCATTACACTGCGTGGTGAAGGTATTACATGGGTGGAGCGTGGGTGTTTCCCACACATCTACCCATTTATTCTGACAATTCCCAGATGTACAAGAGTGGTAGATCTGGTAATGCATCAGAATGTTATGCCTTCCCTCAAGCGGCGCAACGAGGAGGAATATCTTCATGGTTTCCTCTTTCTAAGTGTGCTCAGAAGAAAATGCATCTGAGGATTGTTTTTGCTCAGGAAGGTGCCCATTGATGCACAAAACAATCCTGTCTACAACGCAGGCACCCTTGCAGCATGGTGCAAGGGTGCCTTCATTAGCACTAGGCAGCACATTGTATGCCAGGACAGGCACAGAGTAGGAATGTCCTGTACAATGATAAATACAGAGCATTCCTGCCTTCTCCCTTTCACACAGCGCAGCAAGGTGGCTTGCTGTGCTGCATGAGTGTTTTTTAACTATGCCCCTTGGGCTCTGAGTGCCGGGGTTGTGTGTGGGGAGTGTACTGTGGTAGTCTTAGTGTCCTACCACATCGAACAGTAAAATCAAGTTTGGTGTAGTCACTGTACACCCCCCCTCCCCCCCCCCCCCCAATAAACTGAGTGACAGAAGTCTGGTAGAACAAACTAGGGTTTTCCAGCAACTAGACAGTGGATACACAAAAACGGTCTTGCTTCCTGTTCTCACCACTTGAAGTGTGCCCCAAGTGGTATATATAAAACAGCAGACCTGTAAAGCAGGATTTGACAATCGAGCACTGCTGCTACGGGCACACATACATTACGGCATGGCATGTAAAGCACACTCTTGGTCAGCACTCCATCCGCCCTGATGTAGGCCAAAGGTGAGTTAAGCATACAGCAATGGAGCTTCCATCGAGTGGGCCACTAGGCCCCACTCCCATGATGCAGGTAAACCGGCCTGGCCATGCCACAGACTACTCATCACAAAATGGTATGCTGCCACCACCAAGCTCATGCTACTTAGTTCTTCGTAAGGGCAGTAGCCCATTACCATTCAAGGGCCTTTTCCGTCCCAACAGACCCACTTCCCTGATGAGACTAACCTAATCTGGAGAGGTTAGGTCGTAAGATTGGTAGAACAGACTTGAATGTCCAGAGGCTCAATGCTGGTCTTTGCTTCTCTACAAAACATACTCCTAGAAAAGAGATAGACCTTCTCAACAAATTGGGATTCTCTCCCTTCATAGCCATCTTCAAAGGCTTATGATCTGTTTGAACTACAAAGCTAGTGCCAAACAAGCAAGTGTGGAACTTCCATATGGCCAAAACTATTCCAAAGCACTCTCTCAATACCTGGGTAGTAATCTCCCATAAATGAAGGCTGCCGGATGCGCTCTACCTTATTCACCAATTTGAGCCAACACAGCTCCAACTCTTTAGTCAGAGGCATATATCTGTACAATTGAGTAGCTGACCAGTCAGGTGCTTTCAGTAGAGGTGCAGTACATAGCACCTTCTTTTGTTCCTCAAAAGCCTTTTGATATCCCTTTGATACCAGTTCACTTTTCTAGGATGCTTCTTGCAGGTCAAAGCAGACAACGGGGAAACTATACTCCCATAGGTTGCCACAAAGTTCCTGTAATCTCCAGTGAGTCCTAGAAAGGCTCTCACTTCAGTCTGGGTAGACTCCATCACAGACTGAATTTTGGCATCCAACAGGCAGAACTTCCTGTTACCAACTTCCTGCCAGAGTAGACTACAGAGGACTGTCCCACCTCAAAGTTGGTTGCATTGATGGTCAGTTTGGCCTTCCTTTATCATATCCAACACCTGTCTAGGTGTCTCAGGTGGTCCTGGCATGAATTGCTAAGCACCGTAATGCCATCCAAGTAGCCCACACAGAACTCCTCCAGCCCAGCGAGAACCTGGTTCACCAGTCCCTGAAAAGTGGGAGGAGCATTCTTCAACACAAAGGATATCACCTTAAACTAATACAGCCCTTCTAGAATTGAAAATGCAGTCTTCTCCTTAGCACTTGTTGTTAAAGCGATCTGCTAGTAATCACTGGTCGAATCAAAGGTGCTCAGGTTCTTTGCAGCATCTAACCATTCCAGTAGCTCATCCGCTCTTGGGATTGGGTGGGCATCAGTCTTTATCACCTCAGGGGTCTTAGTAGACCGCACACAACCACTAGTCAGTAGACCCTGGCTTTGGGTCTAGTGTTGCAGGACTAGACAATTAACTACAAGATCTCACAACGACACCCAGGGCCAACATTTTGGACACTTCTGCTTTATTGCATCGCTGAACTAGATCAGACATTCTGCCCTTCACCAGCAGATTATTTCCGGTGTCTAATTCATGCACACAGATGGATGTCAACCCTGGAGCCAGTGAATAAGAGCTGGAAAAATGTCCCCATACCTCCCTACGATCTTTCTGCTGCTCAGACACTCATGGTGTAGCTGAACCCCTTCCACCGTAGCCATGCTATTCACTGTAATCTTTCCAGCGGTAAGGCTCCAGCTTATTCACATGGAACATCCTCTTGGGTTTCCTTGTTGCACCTGTGTCCACTAAGGGCCTAATTATGAGTGTGGCAGTGCGGGAGCAGACGGCTATGCCAGTGGCCCGCCCTGCCAAACCTGTAGTCACACTGCCCGTCAGATTCTGAGTTTCCTTGTGTCTGGTGGGCTGTTTTTTGGCAGTGGCTCTGAAAATGGGCACCGCATGCACGCAAAAAAACAGTTCCTGCACGGCATGGACTGTAATGTCCATGCCATGCAGGAACTGGGGTGCATGCACACAGGGGGCACATGTTGTACCCCCCCACATGCATTCCCATGCAAATGGGCAACAGGGGGCCCTGTAGAGCCCCATTTGTTTCAGGAACACCAGCCTTTTCATAGAGGAAAGATCTCCAGGACACCGCAGGTGGTCCCGAAACTCGTAATATGCATGGTGGTGCCACAGCACCACCACCAGCATATTACTGAGGCCCTAACCGCCATGTCACCGCCAGGGAATGGCAGTTCCCTGGCAGCGGTGCAATGGGGTATCCGACCACCCCATGTGTAATGGGGCGGTCGGACCGCTGATTGCTGGACCGTACCTGCTATGCCCCATGAGGCTGGCAGTCCTCAGATCGCCAGACTCGTAATGAGGCCCTATGTAGCTAACCTAAAAACTTCTGAACTACTTTATATTGCCCACAACATTTGTTCTCCGAAATGCCCGGAACAAATTTGTTTTCGCACCAACACCTCTTGATCTTCTTGATACCAAGTCAGCGTAACTTTCTGGTCGTAACATTCATCAGCGCTTGGCTAGACTGAAGGTTTTCTATTGCTTGACTCACGTATTGCTCCATCAACTTACTTCGGCAAAACACAAAATCTACTACATCCTTCTGTGAAGACTCGGACTGTCCTTGTCCACCCTTCTCGAAGGCGAGTGGACCCCCAAACCAGGTGTCAATACAAATGCTCAAAATGGCTGAACACTACCCCTCTTATATGGAAACTATCAGTATACAAACAAGAGACGTGTCATGGGAAGATTCTCCTAAGTCAATGAATGTGATCTTCCTAAGGTTCGCCGATAGAGTTCCCATTATGCTCTTAAGTACTTTGTGAAACTGCTTCACCAAGCCATTAGTTTGTGGATGCTCTTCTGTGGAGGAATGGTATGTCACAAAAACTTGCACCCACATCTCTCTGATGTAAAAAAAAAAGTTGAAGTTAGTTACCTAGTCTGAGATTACCGTCCTAGGAAATCAAACCTTAGAACTCTTTTCCGCTCCAGGAGAGCTCTTGCTACCACCCATGCAGTCAAGCTCCTCTGAGGCACTGTTTCTGCGTACCTGATGGCATGATCCTCCACAACCAAGACCAACCACTCAGAGTCATATAGCATATGACAAAGATTGCACAACCTATGGATGCCAATCCAAGAGAGCTTTCAATGAGACTTGGGATCAAAACTCAACCAGTGGTTTGCTGTAGCTAAGTTTTGGAAAAAAAGGAAATTAAGCTAAATTTGTTACAATTTGGTAGTCATTTCCATATGACTGTTTCAGCCATTTTCCAAGACCAACGCCAACCTCAATTTGTACTATTTTCAATAAACAATCCAGGCCACACCCCACTTGAGTCTTCCTCACTCAATGGATGGTTCTGCATCTATTGCGAGGGGCTTTGTGAGCTTTGGCTCAATATATGAGTGAAGCATTCAAAGCAGGACTATGACCAGGTCCACTCGAATTATGCAGCAGCAGCGGAGGACCAAATTGTGCGGCAACAAAATTAAAAATATGCAGTGTAATCCAGCACATTTTGTGATTGTATTATTTTATAATTTTTACATATGTTAACACGGTCTGTGCAAAGGCTGTGCCTGATTAGTTTCAGTTTAATACCTAAATGCAGCACTAAGCAACTGAAAGTTGACCATTCACCATTTGTGATGAGCCTTCCACTCTGTGGCAACAAGTGTTGCTGCACTTGTAGCAGCTTTTGTTCCATTTGCACTAGAAACATTTGTTGTCAAAATCTGCAGGTGATGGATTATTAAACAAATGTGGCAACTCATCAATTATGTGACCATGGCCAAAGGATCCCATACCTATGATCAATGCTGAAAAACACTACAAGATACCTTTGAGTACAACAACCACATGGCAGAATAATGCCAATATAGAAACCTAGAAGAGATTCATTCTGCAGTGTTGAGACACCCAGTGACAATCTTTATACGACCCAGCCTCAAACTCTTGTATAATGCTCCGTTGCTCTCTGGTGCTACATAAAACGCAAATAAGAAAATAACTAAAAAATAAACTGATGATGAGATGTTAAAAATGTCCTCATCAGAGTGTCCTTCTTCGTTCCAGCAAGGAGGAGGACTATCTGAAGGAGGAAACTATCTTAGGCACATACAGGAAGCAACCCCAGAGTGGTGAAAAAGCTAGTCAATCGCGTGCATCAGGATTTTGGAGGGTGCCAGCAAGAAGTAGTGGTCAGTGAGAGCGGGCCAGGGTCTGGTACGAAAGTATAATCTTGACCCTTATTCTAATATAGAACTCTACAGCTTCATGAGGGCTTTCTACAGGTTTTGCACTATGGTTCTCTCAAGATGATATCTATGGATTTGTGGAAATATGGATTTTTCTGATCAGTTATGTCCCCTATCTTGGACCCCAACGGTTCCATGTATGAATCACAAGTACATGTATGTTCCCTCCAGTTCTAGTTCTGAAGACGCAAACACATGTGCGTCCACCGTCAACATGTCCTCTGTCAGATCCGCCATGAATGGGCTGGATATTCGATTCCTAAGTACGAAAGGCCACCGACTTTATATGGCTCAGTTACTCCATTTTGCAGTTCAGGCGAGTAGGCCCGATTCTGCCATCAAGCTTTTCTCTGCTCTCTGCCTCTGACAGCTTCAGTTTGAGCTCGCATCTGTATCCATGAACTTTGTCCTACTCCCTGTGCGGCTAACGGTGCCTGCCTCGGCCGGTTTGCCTGCCTGCCAAAAACTGTATTTCACCTTCGAGTTATCTGCTTCGCTCCTCAGCCGATGCATTCCTGTCTAGTAGTTTAGGTAAACATTTCCTTCAGCTACCGAGCAAAGGGCCCGGCCTCTCTGTCCTCATGCAAGTAATTCATAGCCCTGTTACCATGGAAGGTTTCTGCCCCTCGCATCTCATATAGACACTTAGACACTTAGACGCTTGTGCACGCACACACAGTCAGTATAGAATAGATTTTGTCCAAGAGTCCTCCCTTTGTGGATAACATAGTTCTTTAAACATAGGATGTTAGATATGATTTGGGATTAGGTTGACTTGACCCCCCAGACTTCTTGTCTCCACATGTAGAGCTAAATGTCAAGTCCCCTTCACCCCCTAGTTGCACGTCAATCACACGTCATGCTGCTGCGCACGCATCTATGCCAAGTATAATCTTATAGATCCACCTATATATGACATCATAACCAATTATGTTCCTTTTTACTCCTCATTACGCCCATTTTCGGTTACGCATGTGAATCGTCATCTTCCTTATCAATTGTTACGCCTACCGCATTCGCTTCATTGTAATGTATGTTCTATAAAAGTCATTTCTTGTCAATAATGTATGTACTTCACTTCCTGAACCTCCGTGGTGATGGAACTTGGAGCAACCGATTATAATCGATCATTGGAATAAAGCCCATTCCGAACCTCTAATACCACGGATTCTGCCTCTTATTTACTGAGCTATTTTTTTATGTTTCCGTATCAAATTAAGTCCCGGTAATTAAATTATTTACCACATGAATGGCGCCCGAACAGGGACACTTTCTCATCTCACGCGCCGGCGGTGAGTTGCAGGCCCGGTCTCCTGCCACAGCTGGACGGACAATTACGCGTACCAGCAGGATTTCCTGTATCTCCCTCCGGTCAAGCGGGGGCGACTGAGGCTGCGATCAACACCCAGACGAGGCGGTGAGAAGTGCGAAGTATCCCGACCAGAGCCTAGCTGAGAGAGCAAGATCCGAGGTATACAGAGGCCCACCAGTTCCCGAAGTCCGAAGTCGAGTCCAGTGTCCGAAGTGTTCAAGTCGAGTCCAGTCCGGTTCAAGTTCAGTTCAGTTTCCGAGGCCTTCCGTTTCCGAGCTACCCGGTGAGTACCATTACTGGGGAGGCGTTCTGACGTGCACATAGGTTGTGCCGGTCAAGACGGGTTTGGGTACACAAATCCGGTCTGCACTGTTTCAGCAGTGTATCTGTACTGTTTAGCAGTATATCTAGTATATCAAGTATATAAATTCAGAATAATTCAGTTAAAGTCGAGTATTATGTTTTAGTGATTAAGTTTTCTTTAGACCATCATCATTATTGACTGTTCAGGTAAATGTTAAATGTTTTAAGTACGTTCTGCATATTGTGGTATGAATGACTGTTCATTATCGTGTTTACTGTATTAAGTTTGTTCAAAATCAAGTATCAGATCAGTTCTCAATATGCCGCTCTTTTCGAAACTAAGACAGATCACAACAAGAAAAGGGGTACTCGAAGAAGCCGTTCCTATTCCTCCTAGGGACACTCCAGGGTACTTCATGTATCATAAACATGGCTTAGATGCTATATTATTTCTTGATTTATGGGTAGACTACACCAAGGAATTACCAGAAAGTCAGAGGTGGCCCACAGCGGGAACCTGGGATGCAGAGTGCATCATGAAAGTAGAGGAAGAGTTATGGAAAAGGAAAGTCAGACAGTCACAGAAAGATGCCGTTGAGTTATGGCGTAAAGAATCTCATAGACGTACCGAAAAAGCCCTCCGACAGGAAGAGAGAAATAGAGAGAATTCAAATAAAGTACGAGAAAACCTATTAATTGAAGAAGGTACAAGAGTGAAATCAGAACAAGTAGACAGACAAAGACATGCCCTTATGAATGGTATGTATCCCCTTCTGGCCGAAGGATTACCTAAGGCTACTCCAGAGATACCGAAAGACTTGCCACCCCCATTATTCCCAATAAAGGTACATCCTAAGGGGCATCCTAGAACCGCAGAAGATGTTTTTCTTTCCTCATATTTAGATGACGCAGCTCCCGAGTATGCTAATTCCGCCCCACATAGACCGCCTGCCAGGGAAGTTCAACGCCAAGATCCAGTACCCGTATCTCTACAGCAACAAGTCCTGACACAAGTTCCGGCAAGCACATCTGTTTCTGCATCCGTTCCTACAGCTACTTCTATAGCTGTGTCAACAACTATAGTAGCTGTATCGCGTTCAACGAATCCTTTCACGCCCGATACCCCAGAAGGGGCTACGGGAGGTGCTACCAACATTTTCTCTACGCCACCCAGAATAAATAAACTTACCTTTCAAGAGTCAGCACATTCACGTACCCCCGAACTCATAAACGCCCGTACGCTTAAGGAACTTCTTGTAGATTGTAGATATGACCCTGTGCCCGGCAAAGAGGACGAAATGATCATGGCATCATTACGCATCAGACGAGCCACGGTGTATTTAGGGAAGCTACCAGGAATGACTGCGCATCTAGATAATATATATCATTTTGTTCAAACAGGGCGAGATTCTGAATGTATTAACAGAGCTATGGAATATCAGAAAGTGGAGATACAGGGGGAACTGTTACGTTTCCTCATAAATTGTGTGATCAGAAATCAAGACCGACCAGGGGTAGACCCGGAAGCAATGCAAATTCTTACCAGATGGAGTCAGAATATATCAGAAGGAAGACATGATAAGCAGAATTGTATAATAGCCATGTGCCGAAAGATCCGAAAAGAAATAGAACGCCTACACGAAGAAAGATTAGCGGTAGACCAGTTCGAACAAAACGAAGAAGAAGGATCAGGACTGCCCACAGGACAGTCAGACACCATAGCCTATGTAGGTAGAGGAAGATCTTGTAATAGTAATAGATGTCTTATTGACCCGATACGTCCGATATGTCCAGATAATAACAGGAGTTTCCCCAACACCCATAGTCCATATAAGGTCTAACGAGCATTCGTTCCAAGCCGCTGACAAATTACTCCGAGAACGAAGGGGTTATCATTTTCTCGATTCTATGGATGAACAAGAATTAGCCAGGTCAGCTGTCCATTGGGTTGACAGTCCCGGAAAGTATAGTGATGATACAGTAGCACACACATTTTTGAATCTTACCCCAGATGAACAGCGTTTAGCTGGGATTTATATGATTCAACAACTCCTTATACTATATCAGAGTCAGCATTCGGATCCTGGTCCCTTGCCTGATATATTGACTGAATTACTCATGAATAGATGGAGAGGTTCAGGTACTAAATTAATTAAAGAAATATTAGAATCAAGAAAACAGTACATTCTTTTTGTATGCTCAGAACATGTCTCACTGCCCATTAAGGAAAGAACCACGTATTACATGGACAGACAGAATCCCTTACGAGAAGTACACCCAATAAAAGGCGAGGACAATGAGTTTAAACGCGTATTTGTATATACGCCCATATCGAAAATAGAATTGTTAGAAATGAAGAAAGTGGTACCCAGTCATGACAAAGACCCAGCGGGTTTTCACCGAGAAATTAAAGACATGTTACTCATGGGAGAGTATACCTATCCCGACATTATGACAATATTAAAGGTATTAATGCCTGCTGGCATTTACGAAAAACTCAGGGAAAAAGAGTGGGAGGTAGGAGACCAAAAGATAGAATGGTCAGCATTAGAAGCAGAAGAAAGGGCCCGAACTGCAGGAGCAGGGCTTGGGGATAAAACTAAAGCACTACCAGGTTTACTAGTACAGGTACTGCCACGTTTATTAACTACGAAAAAGGAAGATTGGGGTACTATTTCAGCCTGTAAACAGAAGCAAGATGAAGACACTAGTGATTACTATGCCCGATTTGAAAAATGTTTTGGTATAAATAGTGGCATAAAAGCAAGTAGCGAATCATACCCACATCTGTTTGTGACAAAATTAGTGGAAAATGCCTTGCCTCAAGTAAAGAACAGAGTATTAAAATTCGAGAGTACCTGGCAAGGTAACACCCCATCACAAATGTTACAAATGTTACAGTACCATCACAATAGAATTAGAGAGGAACAAGAACATGAACACAGACGCATGAAAGACACGAAAATGAAAATGCTAGTTTCTCAGACAGTTCCAGCTGAAGGACATAAAAAGGGTATGACACATTCCGGTGATTCAGCAGGACCTGTAAAAGGGACATGCAATTATTGTAAAAAGCCAGGTCATTACGTACACGATTGTCCAGTTTTGAAACATAATATCGCCATAGGTAATACAAAAGAAAGACCACGGCCACCTAGACAGGATCAGAATGAACAAGGAGCCCCGCAGCATGCACAGTCCATGCCAGCTCCACCACAGTCTGTACAGTTTGTGCCAGCTGCACCAGCGCTGCCTGTTACTGCCACACAAACCACGACACGACAACTGTACCAAACCGCACAGTACGACTATCCTGATTACCAACGATACGCATGAACCAGCCTAGAGAGGGAAGTTGACTTACCCCTTATCGAGATCCCTGTAGATCAAGAAGGACCTTATGTACATAGTGAATTATTAGGCCAAGACAGAAAATTTTTACTCGATACAGGGGCAAGTCGAACAACCATAAAACGTAGTGAAGTTCCAGGGGCACCCCTCTCAGGCTCTCAGAATATTTCCCTTGGTTTTTCAGGAAAACCTATTGTTAATGAAGTGTCACAACCTCTTCCACTTACGATAGGACCTTTGACCCGAACTACAGATTTATTGCTTACTAAATCATGTCCAGAAAATCTGTTAGGAATAAAAACACTGAAAGCTCTAGGAGCTATAATATGTTGTTCTCCGGAAGGAGTAAGATTGTTTTTACGTGATTTTAAAGGTCACTATGTATCTAGAGACATGGATCCCCGACTACAGACTTTACCTACACATCTATGGGCACAAGGCCCTACTGATGTTGGTTGCATGAATATTACACCATATCGAGTCACATTAAAGGCAGGAGTGGTACTACCACGAATGCGACAATACAAGTTACCACCAGATGCTGTAGTGGCTTTGCTGCAAATCATTGACGAGCTCATTGCCCAAGGAGTAGTTGTGGAAACAGACTCCAATGTATGTAATTCACCAATAATTCCGATTCTTAAACGAACAGATCCGAAGGCCCCGCCAGTATATCGATTGGTTATTGATCTGCGCGAATTAAACAAGTGCATTGTGCCACAATTCCCTGTGGTCCCTGATATCTCGTCATTATTGACAGCCATGGATTCCGAAGCAACATTCTTTACTGTAATTGATCTTAAAAATGCCTTTTTCAGCGTCCCAATAGATCCGGAAAGCCAATATTTGTTCGGATTTAGTTTGAATGGACGTAGCTTTAAATTCTCACGCGCACCTCAAGGATTTACAGAAAGCCCCAGCATCTATAGCCAAGCACTGAAACGAGAACTTGACAGTATCCACATGCCAGTTAACACTGCCTTGCTTCAATATGTCGATGATCTGTTGATCACGGCTAGAAGCGAACCCGAATGTGAGAAAGCATCACTGACAGTTTTACAATTTCTAGCTGAAAAGGGTCACAAGGTGTCCCCTTCTAAGCTGCAATTCTGTGTCCAGCGAGTTGTTTATCTTGGACACTCGCTGTCCAAGGAGGGAAGGCAGCTTACACCCGACCGCATTCAGTTAATAGCTAACATGCCAATACCCAAGACACAAAAGGAGGTGCGGGCTTTCATAGGCCTCACTTCATATTGTAGGCAGTGGATCCCTCAGTATGCATTTCTAGCAAAACCACTCATTCAGTTGACAACACAGGAGGCAGCCACATCGACTGTTCTCCCTTGGACTCAGGAACATACACAAGCTTTCGAAAGCTTAAAGACAGCCTTATGTCAAGCACCTGTTTTAGCAACACCATGTTACCATAAGCAGTTTACACTCTTTGTTACAGAACGCGAAGGTACTGCCTTGTCAGTACTCACACAGGAACAAGCAGGAGCACACAAACCATGTGCTTATTTTTCTAGTACATTAGATCCCGTAGCTCAGGCTTTGCCTGCATGCCTGAAATCAGTGGCAGCGACAGCTTTAGCAATCAGACAAAGCGATGCCATCGTGTTAGGACATCCATTGACAGTTCAAGTACCACACGCAGTAGAGGTTCTTGTAAATAGAACGCAAACACAACACTTGACTATAGCGCGACTTACAGGGTACGAACTTACATTGTTCCAGCCACATATAGAAATCAGACGCTGTAACACATTGAATCCTGCCACACTTTTGCCAGTAATCGGAACAGACCCACTAGCCCATGACTGTATTGAAGTTATTACAATCACGACGAAACCCAGACAAGACTTAACCGATGTCCCATTGTCAGATCCAGACCTGACATTGTATGTAGATGGTTCATGTATGAGAACAAATACAGGAGAGTTAGTGGCTGCTTACGCAGTTACAACAGATACTGAAGTCATTGAAACAAATCGTATAAATACTTTGTCAGCTCAAGCCGCAGAGCTCATCGCTCTGACACAAGCCTGTATTCAAGCCACGAATAAAAAAGCCAACATATACACTGATTCACGTTATGCATTCAGAGTTGTACATGACTTCGGCGTGCTGTGGCGAGAAAGAGGTTATTTAACTTCCCACGGTGCCCACATTCAGCACGGACCCCTCATTCATGCCTTATTAGATGCGATACATCTACCGACTGCAATATCAATTATGAAATGTAAAGCTCATACGAAAGTCACTGATATCATTTCTCAAGGCAATGATCTAGCCGACAGAACAGCTAAACAGACTGCTCAAACACAAACATCCGACATGACAAAGACAATAGTCCCGACGCCGACACATTGTATGACAGTTAAAGATCCTACTTTTGACGTAATTGACATCCAGACACATGCTACACCAGATGAAATAAAGAAATGGACCGAATTAGGAGGGATCCAAACGGATCAAGGATGGATGATGAAGGAAAAGTCTGTGTGGTTCCTTCCTGATTCAATGGTCCAAGTTATAATTAACACTATACATAGTCCAGCACATCTAGGAGAAAAAGCTATGCTAGATAGCATTCAACACATTTGGTTCAATAAACATTTACGAGCAGCAGCCAAACAAAAGGTCCGTACCTGTATGATCTGTTGCCAGTTCAACCCAGGAAAAAGCGTTCCCGTAGAACAGGGTGGATTTCATCCTCCTGATCACCCTTTTGAAGTCCTCCAGATGGATTATATCCAGATGGAACGATGTCGAGGATTCAAATATGTTCTTGTAGTTGTTTGTGCTCTTTCCCGTTGGACGGAGGCATACCCGGTTTCAGATTACACTGCCCCGACTACTGCCAAACAGTTGGTTCGAGAATTCTTCCCACGATACGGTTTACCACGTGTTGTTCACTCAGATAACGGCCAGCCGTTCTCATCCGAATTAATGAAACATGTTTCACTTTTGTTAGGTTATCAGTGGAAATTCCACTGTGTCCGACACCCTGAGGCAGCAGGTCTCGTAGAAAGACATAATCAGACCCTGAAAATTAGATTGTCCAAAATATGCAGGGAGAAAGGTGTCGACTGGGTAGTAGCACTACCAGTTGCACTCTTTTACACGAGAATGGTAGCACACTCTCGAACAGGGCTATCCCCGTATGAAGTGATCTTCGGCAGACCACCAAATATGTGGGGGACGCCTATGCCACGAAAAATAACTGATATTGACTGTAATATGCTGACAGATTACTTGGCTTCCTTGATGTCTGCACTACAATCTTGTCGTTCACAGGTAGCTGCAGCTTTTCCCGACAACACCGAGGTGAAACCCCATGACGTAGTTCCGGGAGACTTGGTCCTCGTGAGGAACTTTGATCGAAAGACTCAGCTGGAACCTAGGTGGAGGTCACCTCAGCTGGTGTTGCTCACCACAAGAACAGCCGTGAAGATCGAGGGCAGGAAAGGCTGGATTCATTCAAGTCATATCAAGAAATTCCATGGACTATCAGCAGATGTGAATACCGCACCTCGTGTGTCTTCACCCATTGACTCAAAACTTCCTTTTGTTGAAAAAAGTAGTCCTGAACTTTATAAACTAAAGCTTAGGTCCAACCAGTCAAGCAATTTGATTGTTTAAGTCCTCTCCAAGGTGAAGCGGTTGAATTGTCTCTGACATGTATCCCTTGGACCTAAATAGAGAAAGCACCCGAAAAATGTTGAAACGACAGGCGTACTGTAAATCACTGCGTAGCCATTGCATAATGACGTTATTAATTTTGTTTTTCTTGAGTCTTTTAATAATTACTGCAAGTATATTGTTGCACATATATTATCCTATTTCTAGACATGTTTACAATGTTACTGCTGAACATTCTTTTAGTGAATTACCTCCGCTTGAGTTGTCTTATAGATTTGCGCTGCGCAATAACACTTTTATTAGTATGTTACATCATTCCCATCAGGTTAGCAATGCTACAAATTGTTGGATATGTGGCCGACTCCCTCCCTATCAGAATTATAAAGGAATTTTACCTCTCTTTCCATACCCGTTCACACACAACGGCTCCTGTGGAGCATGGTTTAGTTTAATTAATTCTCTAGATTCGAATTCTGCAGTTCATCAAGATAACTGGGTATGGGGAAATTTGAACTTAATTTTGCTTAAGGTCTGCTACCCCAACAAGGAGGGACTTCCCCAGAGAACAGGAACTGATCTAGAAAATGAAGTGTATGGATTAGGTAATTTCACGCTTAATCTTATGATCCTAAATGTCGAATCCGAAGCTACTCCAATTTTGCCCGCTATGTCAATTTTTCCAGTAAAGGGTGAACTATGTGTAAGGAAAAATGGTTCCATACATATGGGCCATAGTAAATGCACGACTGTAGTAGAATTTAGTGATCAAGGCAAGTCCACATTTAGAGCTTCCCGCCATTCCTATTTCATATGTGGTCAGACGGCATATGTACGTTTGCCTCTAGACTGGGATGGTACTTGCTACATTGGATTCCTTTTGCCACCTGTTTTTCTAGCTCCCCCTGATTATCACAGAAACACTCATTTAGTAAATAATAGAGTAAGGAGAGATCTCCCAATAGTCGATTACACTGAAACAGCATGGGAAAAATACACAGATTTCAATAAAGGTCTCTTTCCCTATATAGGTACTGTTACTAATAGTAAGCTGATACGTAGATTAACTAGAACCCTTGAAGCAGTAGTGAATGAAACTATTTCCGCTTTAGGCAATTTAACAGAAGAGCAGTCTGCTATGCGGATTGTTGTGCTTCAAAATCGTCTTGTCCTTGACGTCATCCTGGCTGATAGGGGCGGAGCTTGTAGGGTCATCGGATCAAGCTGTTGCATTTTCATACCAGAAAATTCGCCATCTGTATATAAGGCCATAACTCGCCTTCATAAGATTGTAAGCCAGATACACCAGAACCCAGGCACCTGGACTTGGTCCGGTTGGTTTTGGAGTGTACTATCTACCTTTGGATGGAAGGTCCTATCTTTCCTAGGTATTGGCCTTCTCATACTGTTCAGTTGCTGTCTATGTCTACAATGTGGACCAGCGATCTGTGGTCTGTGTGCCACATCGTGTATTCCACCACCAGGATTTCATTCATCACGGAAGAAGAAAGAAGAACAAATGATGCTATATGAACAGATCAATGGATTGATGAAGATTGATATCTCTTAACGGGCAAGTAGGGGACAAGGAGGGAATGTAGAAATATGGATTTTTCTGATCAGTTATGTCCCCTATCTTGGACCCCAACGGTTCCATGTATGAATCACAAGTACATGTATGTTCCCTCCAGTTCTAGTTCTGAAGACGCAAACACATGTGCGTCCACCGTCAACATGTCCTCTGTCAGATCCGCCATGAATGGGCTGGATATTCGATTCCTAAGTACGAAAGGCCACCGACTTTATATGGCTCAGTTACTCCATTTTGCAGTTCAGGCGAGTAGGCCCGATTCTGCCATCAAGCTTTTCTCTGCTCTCTGCCTCTGACAGCTTCAGTTTGAGCTCGCATCTGTATCCATGAACTTTGTCCTACTCCCTGTGCGGCTAACGGTGCCTGCCTCGGCCGGTTTGCCTGCCTGCCAAAAACTGTATTTCACCTTCGAGTTATCTGCTTCGCTCCTCAGCCGATGCATTCCTGTCTAGTAGTTTAGGTAAACATTTCCTTCAGCTACCGAGCAAAGGGCCCGGCCTCTCTGTCCTCATGCAAGTAATTCATAGCCCTGTTACCATGGAAGGTTTCTGCCCCTCGCATCTCATATAGACACTTAGACACTTAGACGCTTGTGCACGCACACACAGTCAGTATAGAATAGATTTTGTCCAAGAGTCCTCCCTTTGTGGATAACATAGTTCTTTAAACATAGGATGTTAGATATGATTTGGGATTAGGTTGACTTGACCCCCCAGACTTCTTGTCTCCACATGTAGAGCTAAATGTCAAGTCCCCTTCACCCCCTAGTTGCACGTCAATCACACGTCATGCTGCTGCGCACGCATCTATGCCAAGTATAATCTTATAGATCCACCTATATATGACATCATAACCAATTATGTTCCTTTTTACTCCTCATTACGCCCATTTTCGGTTACGCATGTGAATCGTCATCTTCCTTATCAATTGTTACGCCTACCGCATTCGCTTCATTGTAATGTATGTTCTATAAAAGTCATTTCTTGTCAATAATGTATGTACTTCACTTCCTGAACCTCCGTGGTGATGGAACTTGGAGCAACCGATTATAATCGATCATTGGAATAAAACCCATTCCGAACCTCTAATACCACGGATTCTGCCTCTTATTTACTGAGCTATTTTTTTATGTTTCCGTATCAAATTAAGTCCCGGTAATTAAATTATTTACCACAGATTTTTTGAGGTAGTGGGCACACTGAGGTATGACCAAATGACCAAAGAAAACAAGTTGGATGATTAGAACGGTCCATCCAGAACATGGAGCAGAGTGATCTTGGCAACACGAGGAGGTCGAAGATGACCTGAACTGGATCATATCCATTGAGGTTGGGTCTTGGGCTTTATGCAGCACAATGATGCTGGAGAGATGACTAAGAGTTATGTGTTCAGTGCGGACATCTCTTCTGACCTGCAGGACATAAGTTTGAATCCTTGAACGCTCCTTTTGTGGTGATACACTGAGAACCATTAAATAGGATAATAGTAACAACTTTTATTGATGGAGCTTATTGTTAGCGAAGCTGTGGTATGAAGCATTTCAGTACCGGTCAGGAATGTCACACACAAACACCTGAATGTGTGAGATTTTACCAAGTTATACCACACAAAATGTGCTGGGGGTCAGAGAAGCAGTGAGAAATTGTCACTTCCAAACCAGCTGCAGGTATCCAAAAGGAATATGCTATTTACCAGTATGCATCTGTTCTGGGCATGTAGAGCTGCAGAGTCACACACTTAGGATAGTAGATCGCCATCTGGTGTTGGGCTCGGATGCTTGCAGGTTGTTGTTGTCTTCGGAAGAAGTCTTTGGTCACGAGATAGGTGACTCCTCCCTTGGACGACAGTGCGCATGGGCATCAACTCCATCGTCAGATTGTTTTTCGCCATGATGGGAAATGATGGAGTTTGTAGAAAAGAGAGAGATGTCCATGTGTGTTGTCTAAGTAAGACAATGCTGGAACAGATACAGGTCCCGGGGAGGTGGGTGGGAGTGTGCGACTCTGCAGCTCTACATGCCAAGAACAGATGCATACTGGTAAGTAGCATATTCCATTCGAGGCATATGAGCTGCAGATCACACACTTAGGATAGACTATATAGCAGTATCTCCCCTAGTGGTGGTCACCTGTATCGGTTGCAGCAGTTCGAAATAAAGTTTTAAGGACAGCCTGACCCACAGAAGCTTGTTGCTTTGCTTGCACATCAACACAATAGTGTTTAGTGAAGGTGTGTGTTGTAGACCATGTGGCTGCATTACAAATATCTTCTAGGGGAATGTTTCCTAAGAATGCCATGGAAGCCCCCATTTTGCGTGTGGAATGCGCTCTAGGGGGAACCGTTAGTGTGCGTTTAGCCTTGTGGTAGCATATTTGGATACATTTAACTATCCACCTAGCTATCCCAGATTTGGAAATGGGGTTGCCTTTATGTGGTGGTGAGAAAGCAATGAACAATTGTTTTGTTTTGCGGAATGATTTGGTTCTGTCAATGTAGTAAAGAAGGGCTCTTTTGAAGTCTAAGGTATGAAGAGCTCTTTCAGCAACCGAGTCGGGATTTGGGAAGAACACTGGTAGCTCTACTGATTGGTTAAGATCGAACGGAGATATGACTTTTGGACGGAATTTCGGGTTTGTTCTAAGAACCACTTTGTTACGGTGCATTTGTAAGAATGGTTCTTGTATGGTTAAAGCCTGGATTTCACTCACCCTTCTGAGGGATGTGATAGCGATAAGGAAAGCCACTTTCCATGTGTGGAACTGTAGTTCGCATTTATGCAGATGTTCAAATGGGGGTCCCATGAGCCTTGCTCCCTGCTGACGAGAGGCAACTACCTCGAAACACGTGTCCAGGGATGGCTAAATGCAACACATACGGTTTTCTTTTTACACATCGTGGCATAGGCGTACCCACCGTCGCCACTACATTCACCACAGTCCTTTGGGGCAACTTGCTGGTGTGACGAGCAGTGTGCGACCAACTTGTGTTCAAATTATTACGGCTCCCGTGAGCTAACGGGCTGACGAGCCCTGGTTCTGCACCTGCGCGCCATGAGAGGTATTTGACCTGTTTTAATTACATTTTGGCAGTCCACTCGGCACCCCGTTACACTGTCCTGCTCCCTGCTGACGAGAGGCAACTACCTCGAAACACGTGTCCAGGGATGGCTAAATGCAACACATACTGTTTTCTTTTTACACATCGTGGCATAGGCGTACCCGCCGTCGCCACTACATTCACCACAGTCCTTTGGGGCAACTTGCTGGTGTGACGAGCAGTGTGCGACCAACTTGTGTTCAAATTATTACGGCTCCCGTGAGCTAACGGGCTGACGAGCCCTGGTTCTGCACCTGCGCGCCATGAGAGGTATTTGACCTGTTTTAATTACATTTTGGCAGTCCACTCGGCACCCCGTTACACTGTCCTGCTCCCTGCTGACGAGAGGCAACTACCTCGAAACACGTGTCCAGGGATGGCTAAATGCAACACATACTGTTTTCTTTTTACACATCGTGGCATAGGCGTACCCGCCGTCGCCACTACATTCACCACAGTCCTTTCGGGCAACTTGCTGGTGTGACGAGCAGTGTGCGACCAACTTGTGTTCAAAATGTTTAGATTCCACACTGGAGAGGGTGGTAATCTGGGAGGAATCATTATTTTTAGTCCTTCCATGAAGGCTTTGATCGCAGGCACTCTAAAGAGTGACAAGTGTTGTCTATTTTGTAAGTAGGCTGCTAATGCTGCTAGGTGGAGACGTATGGATGAGTATGCCAAATTACATCTTTGCAAGTGTAGTAAGTAGCAAATGATGTCCTGGATGGATGCATCCAGTGGGTTTATATGATTGTTAGTACAGTAAATGGCAAATCTTTTCCATTTTGCAGCGTAGCAGGCTCTAGTGGTAGGTCGTCTGGCCTCTCTTATAATATTCATGCAGTCTGGTGGTAGGTTGAGATAACCAAACTCTAGGACTTCAGGAGCCAGATTGCCAGGTTCAGTTGACCTGGATCTGGGTGTCTGATTTCTCCATGGTTCTGGGTTAATAAGGACGGGGAGAGATGCAGTTTTTGGTGGGGCACTAGTGAGAGTTCCAGTAGTGTTGGGAACCAAGGTTGGCGTGCCCATGTGGGAGCTACTAAGATCAGTTTGAGAGACTGTTGCCTGAGCTTGCGTACCACTAATGGAATGAGTGGGAGAGGCGGAAAAGCATACGCAAATCTGCCTGACCAGTTCATCCATATTGCATTGCCCTTTGACTCCGGGTGGGGAAACCTGGCGGCGATTGTTGGGCATTTTGCGTTTTCGTGTGTGGCGAACAGATCTATGTCTGGTTGGCCCCATTGTTGGAAAAAGGGTATTAGAACTTGGGGATGTAGTTCCCATTCGTGGATTTGTTGAGTCTGTCGACTTAACAAATCGGCAATCTGATTGTGAACCCCTGGAAGGTGTTCTGCAAGTAGGTATATTATCTGGGGAATGGCCCATCTCCAAATGTTCTTTCCGAGCTGGGACAGCTGGAGAGAATGTGTGCCTCCTTGTTTCTGTATGTAATACATGGCTGTCATGTTGTCTGTCCGAATGAGGACAGTTTTGTTTTGGAGATGTATTTGGAATGATTTTAGTGCTAGGAACACTGCTAGCAGTTCCAGGTAATTGATATGGAGCATTTTTGGTTGAGTGGTCCATTTGCCCCGAGTGGTGTGGCCAAGGAGGTGGGCTCCCCGTCCTGTGAGCGATGCGTCCGTTGTCAGCACTATCTGTGGAAGAGGCTCTAGGAATGGCCGTCCTTTGGAGAGGTTTGTTATGTTCCACCATTTGTGGGAGAGTGATGTGTGAGGCTGTCCACCAACACCAGATCCATAAGTTGTCCGTGAGCCTGGTTCCACTGACGTGCTAGGGGCGCATTTGAAGTCTGGCATAAGGCACAATGAAGATGCGTGACGCCATCATGCCTATGAGTTGCATGAACACTCTTGCTGGAAGAGAGTGTTGGATTTGGAATTTTGCGATAAGGGCTTGCATATTGGCTATCCTGGCTGGATTGGGATATGCCCGGGCTGTGGAGGTGTTTATTGTGGCTCCTAGATACTGATGTATGTGAGCAGGTTGGAGGTGAGATTTGGGATAGTTTATTGTGAATCCCAAGTTGTGTAAAATTTGGATAGTTTGGTGAGTGTGTAGGACACACTTGTTGAATGACTTGGCTTTTATTAGCCAGTCGTCTAGATACGAGAAGACATTAATTTGTTGCCGTCTGAGATGTGCTGCTACTACTGCTAGACATTTTGTTAATACTCTGGGAGCGGTTGTTACCCCGAATGGGAGGACTGTAAACTGGTATGTTGTCCGTCCACCACAAACCTTAAATACCTCCTGTGGGCAGGATGTATGGGAATGTGAAAGTAGGCGTCCTTGAGATCTAGTGTGGTAAGGAAAATCGCCTTGTTGCAGTAGTGGGAGCACTTGTTGAAGAGTGATCATATGGAAATGATCTGAGTTGATATACAGATTTAGGGGTCTGAGGTGGAGTATTGGTCTTAGAGTCCCGTCCTTTTGGGGGATTAGGAAGTAGAGTGAATATACCTCTGTACCCTGATGTTCTAAGGGAACTTGTTCTATTGCGTGCTTATGAAGCAATGAGAGAACCTCTTGTTTGAGGAGTGTAAGATGATCTTGTGACATGGAACGCTGTTTGGGTGGTATATGTGGGGGGGTAGTTGTGAGTTCCAGGCAGTAACCATACTGGATAATTTGTCTTACCCACCTGTCTGTTGTGATGGAGTTCCAGACAGGTAGGAACTGTTAGTCTTCCCCTGAACGGAGTGGAATGGTCTGGGGGGAGTGGAGGAAAGTCACTGTTTTGTGGCAGGGGAGGTACGAGTGTTATTATTACCTCAACCTCGCCCCTTGTTGTTGTTTCCTCTGTATCCGCCTCTAAAATATCCTCTACTGGGGGGATGTGTGTGTGGTGGTTTTGAATGTAGAGGAGGTGTCCGTTCCAATATTTTTGGAGGCTCCTCTATAGAAGGAGCGCCGAAAGGAGCCACGTGGTTGGGGAGATTGTAATGCTCCCATGGACTTAACCGTCTGTGTCCTTTTTCATTTTTTCAAGGGCAGCGTCTACTGCTGGCCCAAAGAGCTGTTCCTGATTGAATGGCTGACTAAGTATGGTAGTTTGTACCTCTGGCTTAAAACCTGAGATGCGTAGCCATGCATGTCGTCGAAGGAGCACACTTGTGTTAATTGCTCTAGAGGCGGTGTCTGCGGCGTCAAGTGCACATTTAATTGCTGCATTTGAAATGAGCTTTCCCTCCTGAATGAGGTCATTTGCCTGGGTTTTGTATTGGTCTGGCAGATGTAAGAGTCTCTAATTGATCATAGTGGGCCCTGTCATAGCGTGCTAGTAGGGCTTGGGTGTTGGCAATACGCCAGTGATTAGCGGCTTGTGCTGCTACTCTTTTGCCAGAGGCTTCTAATAGTTTGGATTCTTTGTCTGGGGGTGGTGTATCTCCTGTGGTTTGGGAGTTGGCGCGTTTCCGAGCATTGGAAATGACCAAAGAATCCAAAGGGAGTTGGCCCTTGATGTAGTTAGGATCTGCAGGAGCAGGCCTATATTTCTTTTCGATTCATGGGTTGAGAACCCTGGCACGAAGGGGGTCTTTAAAGACTTCGGGGGGTGTTTTATGACTCCTTTAATCATGGGCAGGATTTGTACAGACTTTTGAGACTGTTCGAAAGTGTGTAATAGGAAGTCTTCCTCTGGTGCGTCGGAGTGCATTATGACGCCGTGGTATATTGCTGCTCTATTTAATAACTGTCCAAACCCCAGGTGATCGTCAGGAGGCGATGGTTTTGAGGGATATGGCTGAGGGTCAGGCATGTCTGGTAAGGGGAATGCCCAATCATCCAACGGTGAGGTGTCTGGATCCATGAACAGATCATTAGGATCACCCCCACCCCCTAGGTCATCATAATCATCCTGTGGTGGTGGTGTATGAGATGGAGAGGGTATATGTAATGGTGGTGTAGGCAGAGGGGGTGGGATAGGAGGCAGTATAGGAGAGGAGGGAGGGATAGGGGATGTTGAAGAGTCCTTATTTACAGGAACTGGGGCAGGTGGTGTGTCCAGTTTCCGTTTTTTACATGGCACCACGGTGACATGTCCAGTCTTGGGGTTGATAGAGATCTTTTTCTGCCTTGGGTCTGGATGAAAAAGTTCTTGTTCTTCAGGAACAGTCTTTGGTACCGAGTTTTTCGGTTCTGATCGAGGTTTTGGTTGATCGGTAGCGTGTTTGGCTTTAGGAGGCGTATGAGAGTCCTTAGCCGGTGGTTTCGGTACCGATGATGGTTTCGGTGCTGATGTGGTTTTCGGAGCCGAAGGTCTATCTGTGGGCTTGGGAACCTTCGGTGCCGGTGTGTCTATTGGCCTTGGTGTTTTCGGGGCAGAGGGCTTCGGAGCCGATTTCGGTGCCGAGTGGTCTTTTGTCTTCGGTGCCGATTGGACAATGACATTCGGTCTGCTCGGTCCAGAGCTACCGGAAGGCTTATGTTTCTTCAGAGCCGAGCCCAGAGGCGGGGCTTCTGAAGGATGTTTTCGGTCTCGACTGGGGCCAGCAGGCGAAGTCTTGACCAATGCCTTTGCTTTTGGTGGGGTTGGGGCACGGGCAGTAGTACTCACACGTTGCCCCGGAGTGATGGGGTCGTCTGAGTCGTCTGCTTCGGAAATTATTTGCAGATCTTCGGAATCTTCTTCCGGGACATCGGGGCCTTCATCAAAGATGTCCTCTGGTTCCGGAGCTGGTCTCTGTGCCATGATGTGGCGTCGAGCCATACGATCCCGAATGGTCTTTTTAGATCGAAAGGATGTGCAAGCTGGACTCGTCGTGTTCCGGTGATAGGCACAGGTTGCAGACTTTGTGGTGGTCACTGTGCGGAAATTTTGCTTCACACTGGGGGCATTTTTTGAACTGCGTCCTTTCCATGAGCCGTAGGCCTCACGGCGTGGATAGGCCCAGCGGCCCGCGTCGGCGTCCGGAATAGAGCCTATGTAATCGATGTCGAGGATGAAGGTGTTTCGATGTTTTGTTGTGAAGTTTTTCGCTTCGAAAAGCTTGGAATTGATATTTCGGAAAAGTTGCATCCGAACCCAATGGCGGAAAAATAAAAACTGACGATGGAGTTGATGCCCATGCGCACTGTCGTCCAAGGGAGGAGTCACATATCTCGTGACCAAAGACTTCTTCCGAAGACAACAACCTGCAAGCATCCGAGCCCAACACCAGATGGCGATCTACTATCCTAAGTGTGTGATCTGCAGCTCATATGCCTCGAACAGATATGTATAGGTCACCTCACCCCCTTGTTATTGTGGAATGCTTCCTCATTGGTGACCTACCCACGCAAAGGTAGGTGGCAAACTCAACTGCTAGACGGGAGCTCAGATATATTAATCTAAATAATAGCAGGATCCAGAATTTTTTGTAGGAATATCTTGGGGTATACCTCGAAGGTTTTTCCTACTTATTGTGGGACACCCTAGATATGATTATAACTGTATATTGTGGATGTCAGGAGAAATTTAATGAATCCTTCATCTACTTTCATCAAACCAACATCTTTCGGCCTTCATCCATGCCCCTACGAATCATCGACCTTCGTCAAGGCTCTAATTAGTTCAGCATCCAAGCCTATGCTACATCCACTCAATACATCACACCAAGGAAGGCAAATCACTGCGCAACATACTTGGTTCAGATTGGTACCTCTAAAGATATTAAACAAAATGTTCAACAAATAGCTTTCTTAAATTGAAGAAAGCAACCTCAGTGGAGTGGACATTGGGAAACCCCACATAAAAATAAATGATCCAAATACGCAGTGGTAGCTCTATCATTGCAACACAGCAAACCTATGTTCGTGCATGTGTTGTCACACTTATCTATTGTTCTCACCCTAACTTTGGGTTACTTTTGTGTTCAGGATAAGAGGGGGTTCTGCCCTGAAGTCACACACAATTGTGATTCTCACATGAGAGAAAAGAGACTCTACAAGATGAACGTCCATTTTAGTTCAACAAGACCTGAAGTGGCAATTGAACGTAAAAATCGACTAGGCGGACTTATGACAGCAGACAGACCAAACATTATAGAAAATAGTGTGGGTTGCTGTTTTTTTTCCCACATATCTGGTTTATAATGTGCTCCATGGATATGTCATTTGTTGGCGAGACAGAACAATATACAATCCCCACTTACAGACATAAAAGTAGCGACTAGGTGGATTAATATCAGATTTTATTAGTTTGGCTTTTTGTCAGTTTCATTTGCTTCCTTCTTAGTCAAAGAGTTTCCTTCCTCTTCCTGTGTGTATCTCCTATGTAGCGTAGCCCTGCTGCGATTCAAGTTCCTCCATAAGCTTGTTTTTTAATTTTAAAATAGTTGCTGCCATGCTGCTCCTATTTCCTGACCTGCTTCAGTACACTTTATTTCGCTTTTTTGTTTTTCCCACTCAAAGACTGCTCTCTGACTTGGGGCGGGGATTAAATTACAAACTATACTAGAAGGATGTCACTGTAGCAAGTGATGTCCAACCCGTTAAGAGTACAAAGGAAACCTGTGCATCTTACAGGGGTCTGTCAGTTTGGTGTATAAGCAATTTGGGGAATGATCCGGAAGCAGCAGATTGCTAGGAGGACAGACAATCTCTAATGCCATTAATTGCAAGGCCCACTAAAAATCAGGATAGCGGCTTCCAAACAATGGTATTATTTACAACAACCATTGATTTTTCGGGTCAAGGCTAAGGATTGTTCATTATTTATAATAGACATAACCGCACTAAAAAAAGAATACACTACTCTACTAAAGCTGGGTACCCTCTTTAAGCCAATAATCCCAGAAAGAGAATTTCAAGTTTCCTCTAAAGGATTTGTGCCTTCTAATCTCAGAGTGAACAGATTATTATTCTGAGGTAGGTGTATCTCAGCCAGTTCTAAGAACAACGCCCAATCTATTAGGATTATTCACCAATCATCTTACATCACTCACCCTCATGGCTTAAGGTTTCTGAACAGTAGATTTCCTGCAGGTACACTCCAAGTCGAGGATAGATTATATCCGGATGTAAGGTGAAAACTGGGTTACTATACATGATAACAGTGGTACCCAGAGACGTATATTTGAGTGCCATATTACAGAAGAAGCTTGGTGATCTAACCTTAGGTTTATAGCTAGTTCCTCTATCTTCAAGTAAAGTAATCAAGAACTAACAGTAAACAACACCAAGCAGTAGTTGTAGCATCTCTTCTATGGGTTAAAAAAGAGCAGTGGACCACTGGACCCGATCTTGTCCCTATGGGCTTTTTGCTCCATGCTCCTTATCACTTATGGGTGGCCCCACAAACACTTAATAAACATACATAGATGGCCTGGTTTGTTACAGACTCCTGGCTAAAAGCCACTACCGCCATTAAAACAAAGCATGCATTGTCATCTAAAACTATCATCTGATTTAATTGGTGTACAGAATAGGAAGATTTTACAGGAATTGCTCTTCCCCAGGCGGAGGATTACATTGAAATGATGAGATCACTGATGAACTGCCAAACTGATTACAGACAATCAATACATCTTTGACCTTGGCGACAAACGTCAATGATTATCAGCAAATCCACTGCATTTGCAGAACACCAAAGTGGAGGTTTTTGTCTTTGAAAAAGTCCAAAATAAGACCAGGCAACTGCTGTAGACTAGTAGCTGATCTACAACCGAAGGCTGTGCAGTACAGAACACAAACAGACTTCCTTTTCCAACATATTTGTATTGTATTTGTATTGTGTGCCACAAGACCTTACATGTTCCAGTTCAACTGAATTATACTCATGAAACATCTTCATCTGCACAGTCAGGTTTAATACCTTAGAAAGCAAGTCAACAATACAAAATGTAAAAATGGCATGTTTTTCCTCTTTTTCCCCGACCTAATAATTAAACTTGACAGCAAAAATACTTACAGGAAGGGTTGCGGGTGGCAGAAGCTGGACAGAAGTCAGAAAAAGGCTTGGGGAAGGCACAAAGACAGAAGAGGTGGTAGCAGTGCCTGTCCACAAACATGAGTAAAGGGGTTGGGACCCACACCTGCTCACACAGGAAGTGGGGATGCAATAATACCTGCTCCCAAAGACACAGGATGACGAGCAGGTATGTTAACAGAGTATGTTCACACAGATACAGGGTATAGCAAGAGCAACGCTCACAGAACATGGGTATCTCGAGAGCGACTGCACGCACACTGTATGTCAGGACAAGCTGTCTGCACAAACACTGGATGTACGGAGAGTGCCTGCACACACTCTGTATGCTGAGACTGCTGATACCGACATCGGTTTTGTTGCGATAGCTGCACAAACAGACACAGCAGGGATTTCTGCAGTGCCCGTTTGCACGGATTCAGGATATTGGGAGCACCGGTTCACATGGGCACAGAATCATGGCAGTGGATGCACACTTGAGACACTGGAGGGATGTTACATTGCCTGCCTACACACAACCAGGGATGTTAGCAGAGCTTTGTCTCAGATGTGCACAGCAGGGAGTTCCTTTTCAAACAGCGGTAAAAGCACCTGCTTGCACATATACTACAAGGAAGGTAACAGTACCTGCTCACACAGATATGAGCAATTGCGCGTGAAGAAAGAGCTGCGGTGGGTGTCAGCACACAAACCTGTGGGTGCCTACTTGCACAGGCACATCAGGTATGATCTAATACCTGCTTGTATTGATAAGCAGGATTGTATGTGCACAAAGACATTTTGGAGATTGCTGGAACACTTGCCTGCAATCAAACATGAAAGCGCCTATTCTCATAGATAAAACGTGGATGGCGAGTGTCTGCCAGCACAGACAGAGCTGAGATGAGCACCTGCTTGCAGAGAACAGTGGGGTGGTGGAACGCCTGCTTTTACAAATAAACTGTTCATGTGCGGTGCACACAGACACAGTACAGATGGTAGGAATGTCTCCTTTTAGACACAGGGGATCATAGGAGGTACCTGCTGGCACAGGCAGTCCAAGGATAGTAAAGTGCCTGCTCAAGCAGGCAAGGGATACAGAAGTCTGCCCTCCATTTTCCCAAAGTTTCTTTTCCTCCTGAAATAGGGTGCAAACACTTTTGCAGTGTTTTTCTCTTGGTTTGGGATGACGGATCCAGGCTGGCATCACAAGGACATATTCAGCTGCACATCAACATCAATTTTCTTTCTTCTCAGTCTCTTTCTCACTTTCAGTGGCTTCAGAAGATTCCTTAGGGCTCTCGTCATACCTGTGGACAAGGAAACAGAAAAATCATGATACTCAAGCCATAAATCTCAAACTTTCTGCATCCGATCTGGGTGGGAGGCACTAGGTGGGAGCCAACCACTGTCTGACAAAGGGAGCCCATACGCAGGGTGATTTGGTTGGGCTGGAAGACTGCAGTGCAGGGCTGAAGGCTAGCAAAGCCGATTAGAAAGGGACAGGGGATATGCACAGGGACTGCCCATAGGCCAATCTATGCAACAGCAGTTCCTAGGAATTGCTGGCTTGAGTGAGTAAGAGTCTGGGATGCAAGGTATGCCACTGGCCATATTCTCGGCCCCAAGACTGCTGCCCTCTGCTGATGACTGCTACATACAGACAAAAGTCATACAAAGTGGTTTTCCATGGAATGGGGCCTGAACCCTGAGCCTGCTAGAGGCCATGTACAACTTATTTGGGTGGGACAGGGTTCCACACACAGAACCTGCAAGGATGAGGATAGGTACAGGGTCTTGCCACAGGCTGTTTTGCATGACCGAGGGTTATGCACATCTGCTATAAATGGGACAAGGCGTGTGGTATATCATAGAAAAAGAAATTCAACAAAAAAACTTTGTTAAAGGTAGGTTGTGGTTACCTTTGCAGACATAAAATTAACATACGTTAATAAAAACCTCAAAAATGCCCTTTAAAAAAAAAACTACCTGTAAAATGGTGTTATGGTTACAATGCAAAACCAATTTAAAGAAAATTCCCCACTTATGGTAAGCTCAGCATGCCATAACTCTGCCTGTGCTGCTCAAGAAAGCATTATGAAATCTCAAATGACATCCATCACTGGAGGGAAACGTTTAGCCAGTCCACGGTGTGCACCACTAGTAGGAGTAGTACGTTTTGTCGACTTGTGTTTTTGGTGGTAAAGCAAAAATAAATAAATAAAATAAAAAAGGAACAGGCACATGTAGTCAAAGGCAATGCACAACTGCCTTCAAAAAGTTGACATCAATGACATCATTAAATGCAGAGTGTTCACATTCCACACTGTGTATAGCCAAAGTATGTGCTCAATGGGCTCCATTGACTAACAATTACCAAGTGCTATATCTACAACTTCACCCTTTTGGTCATGTTCGGTTACTTGGAGGTTCTTTGAAACTATACAGTGCTGCCTTCAAGCGTTTCTTGTGGTTATTTCTTGCTCGCAAACTCATTACACATTATCCAAAGACTGTGCGAGGCTCTAACCATTTTACATCACAACCACCACATCATGTTCGACTGATTTGGCGCCTTGCACATGAGGCACTCTGAGCCCATGCTTACAGTGGGAAAAGAATAAAACAGTTCTCAGAATTCTAAGAAATCCTGGTGTTAAAGCCAGAAGTGACTGTGCAAACTCCTAGACAGCGGCAAACAGTTATTTTTATACGAGGACACCCAGCAAAAATGGATAGCTTGAACCCAAAGTTAATATTTTCGCAGAATTAACATGAAGACATAATATTTTAAGCAAACTAAAAGGCTACACCAAGGCTTTCGTGCCAAGAAAAGCAGACAACAAATAATATTTAATTGTATTACTTACTGTATCACAAATATATGTAATTTAAAGAAGCTGAAGTGAAATATTTCATGAGCATTTGAAAAGAAATGCTCCAAAAGTAATATATATATATATATTTTTTCTAACAATAAATAAACTACGTGAAATGTCATCCGTTTTGTGGGAGGGAGGGACATCCACCAAGAAATGTTTGAGAGGAATGTTTAGCGGTATCTTTATTTTCTCAGTATAAAATGTGAAGCTAGAAACATGGTCATGATATAGAGTCTTCCTGTTTCAAAGCACAGTTTACCAAGTACATCTTCAGAACATCATTGGTCTTCAGAGAAACATGCTAAAAAGGTCTGATTGAGCCTTAAACATGCTTACCACAACCCATCCCCTGGACATCTCTTTTCACCTGTAGTTGAGGTTACCCCTACCTGGGAAGACATGCCCTTATTTTATATGGTCAGAAGAATGCTACACTGGGCTCTGTATTCAGAGATGGACATGAAACCCCTTGATCAGAAGAATAGGCTTCTCTCAAAACCAGAGATGGGGCTTACCTCCCTGGAAAAAGGAATAGATTTTTGGACTGCTCTCCTGGTGGGGTGGACAGACTGTCCTAAGCCAAAGCATGGGTTTTCGGGCCCTTTTCGAGGAGCAGATTGAATTACAACAAACCATCAGTATTCCCTACCTGGACAATGGGAGGAAAAGTGATAGGAGGGAGGGAACAGGCTCCCACCCCTACATGGTGCTGGGGTGGAGTTGCCGACGTCGGCGGGGAGAAGCAGACTTCTGCTGCATGGAGTTAGCGAGGCTGGCTGGAGAGCCGGAAACCGTAGGGAAGTGAGTGAGCCGTGGTGTGTGAGGCAAGATTTCAGTAGAAGATTCATAGCTGCAGAAAAGGAGCGCAAGACAGGAGTCAGACAGCGAGAGGGGAGAGAAAGGGTAGACAGAAGAGGAAGAAACAGCGAGAAAGAAGAACATGTAAGAAAGTTTCTACTGGCAGCCATTTTGCGTTCCACCCCTCCCATCAATCTTTTTTTCTCTGTATTCACCCTCAGGTCTCACCACATCCGCTAAGCGCATCATTAACTTCAACTTTTATTGGTGCTGGCCTAAAGGTTAGTAGCCTAACTTTAAATGAATTAATATAGAGAGACAGCATTATTGGGTTTGAAATGTCAATCCAAAATTGATCACCTATAGATTTCAACAAACATATATTTACCTGTTCTGCATTGTATTGAGGAGCTCCTCTCAAAGCTTTACAACTACTCCATGTTCAGTTACTTTAGCTGAGATTCTGGGTTCTACAGAAATCTTACACACTAAGTTGCTGCAGGGGCAGAACCTGAAAATCTGGATATTGTGTGAAGCAAGCACTTGCCACTTCTATTATAAATGCTTAGTGCAAAAATCTTCTGCATGCCACTGTGATTTAGTGGGCACAAGTGATTAACCACAATGCACCAACCAACTACTATGAATTAAGCCACACACCTTATAACTTTCCTTCATGGAGAGGTAGTAATGTAAAAGCAAAGCATAGAAATGTTGACCGTAAATATAGTCATTAATGCTTAATTCAATGGATTGTCATGTCTGAATAGAGATTTATTTTGGGCAGTACAAATGATTTTTCCCAACCTGCACTGGTTAGAAAATGACAGAAAAAAAGTGCAGAATCAAAAAGAGATTTAAAAAAAAACCGAAGTAGTACCTGCTAGCGAGAACTAAACCATGTATAATAAATGCATGTATAGGGGTGCTTCAAACTAGGACCACAGAGAAACAAATTCATATCACTTCAGTACTTCAAAGTCTTCAAGAAAACTGAACAAGCCGTCACATGCGAGTCTTCAGCGAGGGGTATTCTTTGGGTCAAGAGCTTGGCGACACTGTTCCATTATATAATTAGTGGGGGGAGGAACTCTGAACAAGTGCTTATGTTTAAATATGGAAAACTCCAAGTTATTGCCACACCATTTTAATGTCATTCTTTCCGCAGTCACATGCGGCCTTCTGGAAGCTGCTCCTTACGTTTCATTCCGTTAAGAGGAGGAAAAAATCCTTCATGTCTTCTTGACAACAACGCTTTCACAGCCTAATACAAATTAGGAGCTCTGAAATCAGGGCGCTCTCTAAATGAGTAGGTAGAATTGGCATACAGCTGCCTACTCCATCGGCTTTGAAAGGATATTTCATTCATGGTTTTGAAATCACACAATGCCTCTAGAGTTTAGATCCACTGGTTAGAGCCAGTTATGACGATTCAGAAACAGATTTTCCTTTCCAGTTCCGCACAGATAATGGTTGGGCTTGGTACATAATTTTAAAGACCATTTCCTTGATGGTATTTTTTAAAAATTGAGATCTAGTGCAGCTGCAAATGGAAAATCTTGACCACGACGGCCCCTTTGATGCCCCTAGGATACTTCACAGAGGGTGCTAGATGAAGGAACCAGTAGACCAATTTGATCCACAACTGGTCTAATTAACTGTATTCATGGCATCCCTCAAAAACTGGACACGGATGCTCTGCACCCTGAAATTGACTTGTGTGTGACCACTGTTCGGAGGGTGGTGAGCAGAAGAGAATGGGTTGAAAGAATATATGGCTACTTTACTGAAATCTCACCAGCTTGGGGTTCAGCATACTGAACGGTCCATTTAAACCCAGAGACAAAGACAGTGAAATAGCGTGCAGACGTAGAGCAATCCTGTTAATCTGTATTTCTATGTAGGCCTACTCTGTCACATTGGTAGAGATATTGAGTTTGTTTACAAACAGAGTAAAGCAGACGAGCCCCAGAAATGGGCAACAGCTCAAAAAGAGTTCCACAAAGTATAACAGGAACTCAGCTGTTACTAGAAAATGTAATGCATAGCCTGTACACACAAAATATCTTTTTGGGGGGTCACATCTTCATGTATTATGATGTCAACTCCCTTATTTTTTACTTACTTGGTAATAAAGATCCTGTTGTTCTACGAGATAAGAGCACTTGCTGGACACTGGGTTACTAACAATTCCCATGCTTAATTAAATTATTAACCCCTACCACCCTCTACTGCCAAGTTTGTAATTGTTGGTGGTCCACTGAGACCTGTGCAGCTCACTGTGGGCTTTCTAAGGGGCCTCCTACTACAATGTCTCAAAATAACATTGGGGGAATGATTCGGATAGGGATAGTTATTTTGCATGATCGGACCTGAAACAGGAAGGGACAGTCGTTACCTATCTGGAATTCTCAGGAATACTGATTTTGGTACTTGTACAAAAGAAAAAGGGCGGATTTGTGGGATGATGAGTATTTAGAGGACAGGGCAGGGTTGGCCTGATTTGATGGGCTTGTCTTATTTGTTTCCATTAAATAGGGCTTCAAAGAAATGCATTATGTTTTGGCAGATGAAAAAAGTAATTAAAGTTGAGAGTCTCATCCATGCTTCCATGTCCAAAATAAAAAATATAAAAAAAACACTTTCTTTCACACCACCAAGGATTTTATTCTTATTTCTCTCAGAGACCCTTCACGTGTATTCTACTGCCAATCCCATCTTTCACCCTAAGCCTAACCCAACCTGTAGGTCTAACTTCACCATTCACCCTAATTCTAAAACATCTTTATCAAACACCGAACTGTAGCGCCCCCTCTCTTACCTTGACACTCAGCCCATTTATATACCTTTTTCTCCAAACTTCTCACTTTGTTTTCTCACGAATTGTTTTTCAAACCAGCTATTTAAAACCACATGTAATTTAAAATGAATTGAAGCTATTTATGGACTGAAAAGGATAAAATGTCTAGAGCAGTTAGACCCCTTGCATATAGCTTTTTCCTCATTCATCAGGTCTCTACATTAAGGTTTAACTATGTGGAGCTTGTCATTTTAGTAACTTGGCGATATCGCCAACATTTTCCCTAAATTCCATGCAGGTCACAGTTACTTATTAGGTTAGGAACGGCTGGAAGAAGTGAGAGATGTGTGGCTCTCAGAGGCCACTACATCCCGGATAGTGCAGGAGGCTTCCGGTCTGTCTCTCCGTCCATTGCTGCCACCATGACTTCCTCCTTTCAACTTGTCCACAACACTGTGGGTAATCATGGAAGGAAGAGTACCTCAGCTCTGGTTATATTAGAAGAATGATGGGCCATTTGCCTCACGCTCCTTACTCTGTTGTGACAGCTACTCTCAGCATCCTATGCAATGCAGCTGGACTCAGCAACTTCACTACGCACAAGGACGACATGCTCATCTGCTGTTGACTGAAGCTGGGAAATGGGGAGGCTGGGGCGTGATAGTTAGAAGGGTTACACTACTGTGCCACATACGAGGTACTCGACGCTCTTCTGGTTCGGTCCTTGTTTCAGGGTCTCCACTGGCCATAGCATGTTTTGCCAGTGCACGGACGTTGACAAAGTAAAGTCTTCACTGGAGGGCACAATAAAATGGCCATTCTGACGCCAGGCTGGTTACACCTCACAATTAAATACTTTTAACCCCATGTTGAGATAATCTCCCGAGAACAGTAACAATGTTTTCCATGAGTGCGAGTTGAAGACATGCATACTAAGGAATCCTTGTTACAGATAATTACCAGCTTTCTTAAGCACCCACAACCAATGACTAAAGAAAATAAAATGTGCAGGAACTTCATTACCCAGGACCCAAGTAGAATAGGTTTGACTGATCCGGCTTCAGAGACACTGAGCACGGATGCACATATCGGCCCATGCCTTCCATTAACATCCTCCTAAGTATGCCACGCAGAGATGCAGACTAAAATAAAAAACAAACACACGCAAATACGAAATACAAAAAGCACAACCATCCACCGAATACAACACGACACCTGCAGGTTTTCGAATTACATTGTTTGGAATGAGTCTTACCTGAACATATCTGCGATTTCACCTTTCACAAGTGCCACCAGCAAGGGAAAACCAATACAGGCGGGAACCAGGTAGAGGAGAGCTGGCTGTGAGAACAAAGCCAAGAACGGATTAATGGAAAATAAAGAACCATCAGAAACCAGATTCCGCAAAGCACAAGTGAAGCATTCCTAATCATGAACAACACACTCAGCCACGAATATCTTTTCTTTTAGGATAGCATCATCACAGAACATGCAAGAGGAGCGTGTCGGCCTAGGAAGGGAATGATGTCTATTGTTCTCGACTTTTACATCTTCACACTGGCTTCAGCTGTCGAGCACAGAAAAGCGACACAAAGGTTATAATGACAGAGAGGACATACCTGTGCATGCTTGAAGGTGTGCATGATGAAGATGGTCAAGCCCAGTCCAAAGATGTAAGCCAGGAAGCTGGTGTAGAAGTAGGTGTGGGAATTCTTCTTCAGACTATGGAGAAAGACAAACAGGCTTAGCTCCCAAACAATATATATGGAGTCATCCAGAAAAAGCAACAATGGCTTCTGATGACACGGGACAACAAAAGGTTCATCCCCGCTTTGTAGCCTCACCACAACACATGCTGCTGCTTTGCAGAAGATCAGCTTTCAGAAATTGCTTTCCCAATCATTCTCTTTAGATCACCACTGCTCTAACGTACACGGCTATGTGGGCTGAAGTGGATCTGGGAGCCAGTGATTCCAGGATCACCTCTCCAGAATTCTTCCAGATCAAAAAACACTTAGGCAAAACAATGCGGTAAGTAAAACGACTAACTGGTAAAGCATTAAAAAGCTGGTAAATCTGCACGTTCTTCCTCTTCTCACTGCTGGTAGTGGTCACCTTGGAAAACTGCTATAGATTCTTCAGTCCAGCACACATGAAGCTGTACATAACACAGGTAAGGTGAATAAACTTTTCCATTCACGCTCTCCACTTGCCTCCATGTGCCAAATCTTAAAGCTCTTATGGTAAACAGGCTCACACCACAACACTCACACCAGAAAAGTCTTGGCCAAATGTAAACCTGTCGGACACTTACAGAGACCATGGACTGAAGCTTAGGGTGGTTTAACTATTATATTGGTGCCATTACCCTCCGCGCTGCAGTGCACGCACTAATGTCCTGCTCATACAGCACAGACGTAGCACGATACCACCCAGAGCGCACACGCACTGTGGAAGACGTGGTCGGTTACAAATCTCCACTCCAGTCCCACCACTACACCAGTGCCTAACTTGCAGCCATGCTGCAGCCTTGACTCCACAGCGACCAGTCCTCTTACGCTATTCCTTCACTTCCAGCACTCTCCTCAAACCCCCCATTGGCTAGTGCCCAATACACATATGCCGCGCCATCATTATACCTTCTTCATCCCTGCCCCAATTTACCTGACATCAAAGCGCAGAAGGAGGGCAATGAAGATCCCTGTTAAGGATGTAAAAGAAAAAGCTTTAAAAAACACAACTTGACAACAGTAGGCAGGACACAGTGCATGACAACAAAACTAAGGCAGCTGCATCCTATGCCTCTCATCAGGTGAAGATTGGAAAGAACCTTGAATACAGTTAAGTTAAAGTACTTGTTCCCAAACAAAATGCCGACTAGTTCTAGTATATGCCCACTAGCGTAACGAAACTTGAAGGGGGGGTGGGGTTGGGGGGCAGGGGGTTTGGGGGCCAGGGACCGCAGGCAAGCCAGGAGCCCTGCCTGTTCTGGGCCTCATTGGCTGACAGCCTCTCTTTTGCTCTGTATTCACTCTTAATACGCCTGCCACAGAGAAAACCCCGACTACACAGACCTAGAGAACGACTGACAATAGTTAGGACAAAGCGCCCTCGTGCTGTTCGTCGCACTGACGAATCAAAAACACAGACCTAGAGAAGGACGGACAAGAGTTGGGACACAGCACCCTCGTGAGGGGGGCGTGCATATTACAATATGTTAAAGGTTTACAGTAAAAAATAAAGAGGCTGCTGAGACCCAAGGTAGACAGGGCTACATGGAAGCAAGGTGAACGGACGATGTTGTATGCCATGGTGTTGTTTCTAAAAATCTAAAAGTAACAGAGCACTGTAGACTGATGACACGGCTTAAGGCTGGTAATACTCAAGGGCACGTGAATCTAGGACAGACACGCTACTGGAGAACCATCATACTATGCTTCAGGGGGATAAACATACCTGGAATCACTATATCACCGAGCCCCAACATGGCGAAGTTATTCGCCTGCAGCCCCTTCTCCAACAAGTCCTGGGGAAAAACCACTGGAAGAGAGAGAAAGCACAACCATCAACAGAGGGAGGAACAGTGAAAGGGCCACCTGAGGGGGGAGAGGGATGAGCAGTACAAGAGGAAAGGGACAGAACCAAGGTGTGGAGGGATGGGCAGGACAAGAGGAAAGGGACAGAACAAAGAGGCGTGAAGACATGGCGAGCACAAGAGGAAACGGACAGAACAAAGAAAGGTCAGATGGCATGGGCAATACAATCGAAAAGAGGGAGAACAAAGGCGTGACGCACTGGCAGAAGAGGAAAGAGAGCAAAGGCCTGAAGATATGGGCAGGACAAGAGCAAAGGGACAGAACAAAGAGGTGAGAAGGGATGGGCAGGACAAGAGGAAAGAGAGAACAAAGAGGCGTGAAGGGATGGGCAGGACAAGAGCAGAGGGACAGAACAGAGGTGAGATGGGATGGGCAGTACAATAGGAAAAGAGGCAGACCAAAGGTGTGGAGGGATGGGCAGAAGAGAAATGGGGCAGACCAAAGGAAGACCAAAAGGTGTGAAAGTATGAGCAGGACAAGAGGAAAGAGACCGAACACCGAGAGGTAAGAAGGGATTGGTAGGACAGGACAAAATAACCCAGAGGTGAGAAGGGATGGACAGCACAAGAGGAAAGGAACAGAACAAAGTTGTGAAGGGACGGGCAGGACAAAAGAAAATGGACAGACCAAAGAGGCATGACGGAATGGGCATGCCTGGAGGAAAGAGACAGAACAAAGAGGTGTGAAGGGATGGTCAGGACAAGAGGAAAGAGAGAACAAAGAGAGGAGTGAAGGGATGGGCAGGAGAAGAGGCAATGGAAAGAACATAGAGGTGTGATGGGATGGGCAAAACAAAAGGAAAGCAACAAAGCATGAGGAGGCGTTCAGGACTAAACAAGGCAGGGAAGGTGCGGCAGAGCAGATACAGGACGAGATGAGATGGACAAGGCACGATGAGCCTGAAAGATAAGGGGAAGGTTTATTTGATGGGCAAAGTGAACAAAGAGTGACGTAGGGGGGCCACCGACAAAAGGAAAGGAAAGCTCTAGGAGAGGGCCTAATTCAAATTAAAGACACTGGTGGAAAAAGGGAAAAGTGTGGAATGAAGAGGGTAACAACACTGAATCAAGGAAACAAGAGTAAAATATGCATTGACAAAGCCAACTCATCTGGCTTGTGTGTGAAGAGCTCTGCTGAGTTGCCTCGGGGGAACAGTCTTCAGTGGGATGGTGCTGGGTGAGTGCGCCAGCATGGCTGGAAATCTCTAGTGTGAAGCCCCTGCGAGGACTGAAAAAGCTACATCTGTTTGCTGCTAAGATGTGTACATGCGTGTGTGGTAAGGAACTTCCTTGCCTCATCACCAAAAACACAAAGTAAAGTTAATGGCACAGTGTAACCATTCGCAAAATGCTGTCACTTCGTATTGATTATCTAAGCGCGCACACCGGATAGTTGTAACTAGATGCTAGTGAAGAGCAAGGAGTGATGGGAAAGAGTGAAGATGAGGAAGGACAAACAGGTGAGAGGAGAGTCTACACAGGAACCAGGGGAGATGCCAAGTATTTTGCACCAGAGTAAGAAGCCAAAGAAGGCTTCCCAAAGGGAACAGAACAGAGGAGCCAAGGAAACAAAAGAGGCTAGGTTAGGGCAGAGGACAATCACAGGAAAGGTTCGGTGAGGGAAAGAGGCCACCTGGATAGGCAACAGAGGAGCATAGCCAGGTGGAGTGATCAGATGAGAGAAAGTCCAAGTCAGGAGACGGCAAGGATGAAAAAGAAGTAGGGCGTGAAATACAGGCATGCGAAGCGGAGGCCAAGCATAGGTACAGGGGTGGGGAGCATGGAAAACAAATATATACTTACATTTTATTGGTGCCTCAAATGATTTAGCAACAGTGACCATGACGTTAGTCCCAAACACCTAAGAAATGATTTAACAGATTGTTACATATCAAAAAACACAAAGTTCCTCATTCACAAAAAACACTTCCCTGGGCTGTTCTTCTGCCCATCAGGGGTTCTCACGTTTCTCATATCAACCCAGTGGTGCTCCAAGCACCACATGACTTCTGCCTCACTAAGTCAAGGAGGAAGTCAGTGGACCGCAAAAGAGGTCACGACGTTGGTAAGTGGAGGATAGTTATAGCCGTTATGGTGAACAGCGTGGAAAAAGACTTGCACACAAACACTAGATTTTTTTATATCCAGTGTTTTTGACAGTCACTTTAATGTGGTATTGTTTAACCTCAACCAATTGACAACACACAGAAGCTTGCATCAGGGATTCAAGGAGCTTTACATCTGCCAGGTTCTGCCAGAGTACATGAACAAGAATCACATAAAGGCTGAATAAGACTCGCTTGCCCCTAAAGCCAACTGCAACCTGGGAGCAATAACTAACTCCCTCCAAATTCTAGATCTGAGCAATATTTGCCAGAATCTTTATTTGTGCATGTTTTTTATAACACTATCAGGTCTCCTGATAGCAACTCGTACCCAATTTCACACAAAAAAGGTCATTAAGGAATAAAACAAAATAATTAAAAAAAGACAGAAGCTAAACCTACAAGAACTGAAAACGAATAGGTCACAGGCACCAATTTACAAAAGATATGACCAAAGTATAGCCGTTTCGCTGAGATTTTGACAGACACGACATAGCAACAGTAACTTTCGTCAAAAGCGACTAGAAAATTGTAACATTCTGCAAAGTATTCACAAGCACATAACAGCCCTGTGGCCTGTTCATGAAACCACCCTTGTTCTATAAATCTCAAAAAGATAGAGAAATGTAGGGTTCTCCTGTTCATATCAATTTTCGATATTTTACATCGCAGTACATTCGGAAGAACGTCAAAAGGTAAAATACAATTTGCTTTTGGAAAAGAAATCAAACAGAATATTGCTAGTACTCAAGAACACAGTTTTTTCCCCTAAGTAGCCCTAATTAAGAATGAGAGTCACTCATTTGTGGACATGCGAAATGATTCAATTTGAACAACATTAGCTCAGACAGCTGAGCTGCAAGCATATGCGAGAAAAGCTTTAGTCTAAAAAGGCACACTCAAAAACATCACAAATTCGCAATTCTTCCAATCACTAGCACAGAATAAATCTATTCCACCCATCAGCCTATTCCAGCAAATATGCCAATGGAGCCGGACCTGGTCCTGGATAGGTATGTGTCTTTCATGGGGAACCTTGACTTGACGGCTAATTTATCAAAGTCATATGTGATGGTAGTGGGCCCCAAGTCAACTAAGAGCAAGACCATAAGGCTGTTCTCTTACTTGGGGGGTCCTATTTGATGCTAACATTTGTTGGAAACCTCTGGTGCAGGCAAAAAGAGCAGAGTTTCTCAGATCTACAGGCGGTTTTTAATTTGGCACTAGGGTGCCGAGGGACCTGATAAAAATGTATCAGGCTAAGTACATCTCCCAGATACGCTAAAGCAGCGAGGTATGGGGGTATGCCAAGCTGGACCGAATCCAATCCGCCGAAAAGAATTTTCTTTGCAGATTGGTACAGGCTCCACACTCCACTCCAGCTTTCTATGTAGCTTGGGTGTCTAGAACATCGAGATTGTATTACTTGCCTTATTACTCACCATCTATTATCTAATTTTATTTGTGTTTTTATTGTCTTTGAATTTCGATAGTAAAGTTTTGGTTTGCACTCTTTCCCTTTATGATGATTGCATCGCTTGAATCAAAGCTTTATGATGTACTTAATCCCTCAAAATTAGGCACCTTATTAACCTGAATTCATCATGGTCATTACATTTTGTTTACATAGTGGTCTTGTAATGCATGTGCACTTTATGAAGGTTATTTATTGCAGCTTGGTACAGTTTCTTATTGATTTTAATGAATTTTACTTGTATTTTTATTACCTTGTATTTATAGAGGATGTGATAGTATCATATACTCCATTGTACTGGATTATGTATTTTATATGATGTTTGTGTGTGATGTTTTGTGGCCAAAATTGACCGAATAAACATATTTATCTATCTAAATCTATTACACCCATCAGCCTATTCTATCAAATATGCCTATGAATGCACGGATATACATCTACATTTGATAATTCAGATCCACAATGCATCCAGTTTTTTAAAAAAAGCATTAAAATACAAAAATGTTTAAAGAGATTGAAGTTCCTAATCTCTCTCACAAAGAAAAACCAAAATCAGGCATGGAGGATCAGAGCATGGTAACAGCGCTTAGTGTGTAGGCCGATATCAGATTTAGCTGCACTCAGTTAACACACCGGCACGCATTATGCATTTAGCAATATATTATGAAAGGCCTTGAATTGCTTACATGCGTTTAGAGCCAAGTGTTTAATATTTAACAATTTTATATAGAAGTTTTGCATGACCGAGAGCATTAGTTTTTTCCCCCCCAGAGAACTCGATTTGTACAAAATACTATAACACTTTTCCATCGGGAGGTTCTTGTTATGCATTTGTAATAACATTTGTTTCAGATATTCCTTTTAAACCATTGTTGTTTATTGTTTGCAAATTAGAGTCCAATTATGGGATAGGGTGTGGAGAACTCCAGTCACCTCTGCCTCCTGGTCAGGCTTCGCCAACGTCTAGTAGTCTAGACCTAGCTCCTCTGTTAAAGTCTGTCAACAACATTGCCCAAAATCCCTCCTGCCCTACATCTTACATTGTCAATCGGTCGGGACTAAGAACGATTTACTGGGAGGGAGAGAGGGACACTGTAGGTTATCTCCACCCACCATAGGAACTGTTGCAGGTGGAAATTGTCTAAATTCAGAGGGGGGTGAGGGGATGTTCAGACCAGGCCACCACAGTTGACAGCATGGGCACTGTCAGCTCCCTTCTGGCAAACCATGCTGTAATTGGGCTGAGAAAAGAGGGTCTTGTATAGAAAGAGGATCCATAATGTTCAATTCAGAAACGCAATGTGCATTAGTTCCAGAAAAGATCATCACTTAAACACATGTTTGCAGCTAACATTTATACAACAATACGTTATCCACAAGTGTTTTCTGACAAAGGAACCATGCATGTTTTCACTCTGTGATACAGACTAGATTGGGTTACTGGTTACTGCTTTCAACATCTTAGATGTAAGCAAGATGTGGGCCCCACGTCCACTTAATCACCAGCCTGGGGTACGGTGCTCAAGGACAAAGCAGTCTTGTTCATAATGCGAGTAACATGTGGAAGATAAAGACGCTATGACACATTCGAACATTTTGAAAGTACTGAATGGAATAACCAATCTTGTCAATGGTGTATATTTTTCATTCACACGTCTATGAAATGCTATGACTGGCTCCTCCAATCAAAACGCTTAAGATGATGGCATTGACTGCACGTTCAGGGAGGCGGGTACCAGTGATATAAAGCAGCCAGTGTCAGGTAGCATATTTGTTTGTTTGTATGGAAGGTAAAGGAGATGCATTTTAACAGCCTGACTCAGGTCGCGCAAGCACACTAGGCAAGATGGTCGCCGCTTGCTAATTCTTGGCAAAGCCCGACTGATCGAAAATTAAACCCTGTGTTTTTAGGAGGAATGTACCTGTCCATTTGGTCTTCTCGAGCACAGTGATGAAGTAGCTTTCTGTTGGTGTAGTTTCTGGGCTATTTCTTCCTGCATCTGCATCTGCATGCTTCAGCCTTCTACTGGTCAGGCAAGTTTTCTGCCGTCAAAGATCTCTCAGGATGGAGCCTTCCTCACCGGAAAGGGCGTAGCTTTGGCCTATACCACACCCATAGTTGGTTTTAGGTGCTGCACAGCATCCTTTTATAGAGATGGTCACTTCTATCATCATTTTAAGCTGTTTTTGTCATTGTTGGCTACTTATTTATTGAAATGGAAGGGAAAAATATCTATGCTGCTTCTAACAAACACAAACATAATATTTCTTCTCCACCAATTAAGTCAAACATTGTGGAATCTGAGGAACCTTCTTTATCCACTCTATTATTGTTATAAGCTGTTTGTTCTAATACAGAAAATACTGCTTCTGAAATTAAAAATATTCGCAAAGATATGGCAAGTTTTTTTATGAAGGTCTCTGACAATGCAATTAAAATGCAGGATAACAAATCTAAAATTGGTTGTTTAATGCCTCTTACAGGAAAAATATTGCCAATGAGTGGTCTCTTGCTTGACTTAGAAAGTCGAAACAGACAGTGTAACCTTCATATTTTTAATTTATCAGAGGATGTTAAAGGGAATAACTGCAGGCAGCATTTAGAAAAATAGCTTTGGGGTCATTTGCATATTACTTTTCCAGAGAAATTTGAAATTGATAAGGCACATAGACTTCCTTCTCATCGTAATCCCAGTCATAACAAACCTCATTAAATGATTTTCAAGGTTCTGATATCATTTGGTGATGATTCGGAAAGCAGCAAGAGAGATTCCGTCTTTGATGGTTAATGGTCAAACTTTTTAATCACCAAGATTTTGATAAAGAAACTGCCAGAATTCGCAAGGAATTTTCGGACCGCAGACCTCGACTAAGAAGCTGTGGTTTCCAAAATGACCCTTTTGATCAATCTACCATGAGAATATGGTAAGATAATTTTTCCAAGTCTTTTCAGTGCCCCAAGGATCTTGGTCTTTTCCTGGATCAGTAGTTACTGCTCTCAATGGAAATAAATGTGTTCGACACTAGAGTCATCTTTTCTAATTTCTTCCTCATAACTCGCCTAGCTTTTATACGTTCTTCTTTGAGGGCTTCATTTGGGCTGGCTGATCTTGTCTCGGCGTATGTGTGATCCTGAGCTATTATTTACATTGTCGATGTTGTCTTTTCTGTGTACTTCCTTTTTTAACCTCTTATGCCTTGTTGGAGCTACTTTTTACTATGTAGGTTTCTTTCCTTCGCTTTACTGATTTTCCTATTCTATAAAAATCAGTAACAGTGCTGGTATAAAAATTGTTTCTTTTAATGCTAAAGGTTTGCGCCACCCTGTGAAACGTACTAAGGTTCTTGATTATTTATCTAGACAAACATCTGATATTTGTATGCTTCAGGAGACACATATAGATGATACAATTTTATCTTATATGAACAAAAAATGGGTTCGGATTCTTTCTTCCCGCATAACAAGAAAATTGGGATTGCTATTCTTTTTGCCAAAAAATGATGAGATCTTCAATTTGTAAACAAGTGTTACAATTCCAAAGGTTTATTATAGTTGAACTGTTCTTCTAATTTGCTTCCCCTTTTTTCAGTTTTCCTTTTAGTACAGTACTCCCCCCCCCCCCCCAACCCAGAATTTGAGAAAGTTTGGGTACTTTATTGACTTAATGTGCTCTTATATTAAATTTGATATTGTTATTAGCTTTGTTATTCTATGATGTATAATTCTCTGTACCTTTATTCGGTGCTCTTTTTTGTATGGTCTTTTGTTTCCTACTATTTTTCAAAAAAATATCTTTGAATGTAACAGCCTTACTCCACCAAGATGGGAGACGTTAATTGCTACTTATACATTATGCACCTGGGACACGAACCCAAAGGTTATGGTAAATAATTAACGGTGCTTAACGAAGAAGTCGCTGGGTTATTAAAGACTTAATCGCTGTGTGGTTATTGGCATAATTATGTACGTATCTGAGGATTTCAGTTTACTATTTGGTTTTCCTTTTTCTTCAATAAAAAACAAATCTGGCTTCAGCCATAAACAACTTTTGCAGAGGAATTCGGATTCTTAAAACAATAAATAAATAACGGTGGTTGACTCTCTCTTCAGAGTTCAATAATGCTCAATAGATAGGAAGGTGGATACTGGCTTAGCCAATAAAAATGCTCAGGTTGCTGGCATAAATTACCGTTTTTACTGAACACATTCCAATTCCTACAGGGAATAAACACTGCAAAATAAGAAAGCACCTTTTCATTGGGAGAGTACTTATAAAACTGGATGTTTGGCATACAAGAATTCAGCCAGTATGGGGGGGGGGGGGGCACATTAGTAAAAACACATTACAACCAATCTCCTAGCAGACGAGGTGCCGAGCAAGCCACCAGAAAAGCCTAGGAGAGACACTAAGGCACAATAGCCCTAAAAACACAAGCACATTTAAAAATTGAGTGACCTGAGGCATATAGAAGTCGGTCAATAGATAGACTTCATGGGACTTCATTTACACCCACATTCTAGGCTGTGATAATTTCACCCAAAACGAAAAACAACTGATTTGTCATAGACTCAGCAGATTTTTGTGAGTCAACATGTGTTTAAGGCAAACAGGTGAACTGGAGAACAGCACCCACTTTCACAGCATGCACAAAATTAAGCTCACCTCCCTCTCGTGGTGAGACCACAAAGCATATACACCAACAACCGTGTCCCCACATGCTAAGTTCCAAAAGGCCCTAGGTATGATGTCGATGATTTCTTCCCGCACCAGTTTTATGTGTAGTTAGAGGCCTCACCCAGAACACATCATACACAAAAAGTCCGCCAAGCAGTATGCAGCCTGTGCTGACGTTGTTCAGGTGCAGCAGCTCCACGCCATTGAGTGCAAACGCCAGGCCGAAGAGGTTATTTGCTATCCAATGCTGAAAAACAGAGAAGTCATCATGAGCTTACAATGCAAGAAAACGACACACAAAGGATTCGCATCTATCGGCCTGTGGGATCACCAACGGTTTCAGTCAGAGGGCACCATCCACATATCAGAAATAAGTCTCAACCAACAAATTCTTTATTTAGAATCAGTAAAATAACATGCATCCCTCTTCTACAAAGATCTACAGCTGCCCAGAGGTAGACATTAGAGACTTCCACAGAGCATTAGAATATTTGAGTACAAGCGTAAGCGTGCGAAGAAACACTTCGATTCTTGATACTCTAGTGCAGAGATCATGAGAGGAGGAATCCTTTCATAGCAAATGTAGAACAGTTGCAACCCATCTCTAGAACTACACAATTCATCTGAAGTCACACTGCCTAAAGGGGAAGTCCTCTGCATCTGACCAGAGTACTGAAAAGATGGATTTGGCCAATAGGCACTGAAAGGCCAACGATATGTGACCAATCAACAATTCACCTGCCACCGAGAGTGACTAAAAACCAAGAATGCTCACACCCAAAAACACAATCAAACCTTTACTCTGGTGAAACAGCCAAAACACTCATAACATTCAGCAACAACCAATACACAATCACTACTTCAAACACAATTTGTAACTAAAAACCACATAAATGCATTTGACTAAAAATTTTCATGGTTAAAATGGGACAACAGGAAGTAAGAAAAGAAAAGGAAAGAAAAGAATGAATAAATAAATAAAACAACATCGCCATTTCAGGTCTCGCAGGTGCAAAGATTGACAGGATGAAAGAACGCATAATTCAGACATACCCATTTTCTGCAAATACCACTGAATCTGTGTGCCCAATGCACTCTCATACACTTACCTTCTTTAGCATGTACCAGACCCCGACAATGCTGCTGAGGGCTACACATACAAGGTCCTTTGTGTCAAATTCATAGTTCAGAATTTCTGCAAAACAAAAATGACTCGTGTAAATTTGAAAACAATCTCCATTGCTCTCTAAATAGGAAGCAACATGACATTTCTGAAAAAAACTGCATACTACGTTGCAGTAAGCAAAGAAGAGGAAATCAGCTGGAAGACTAAACAACAGAAAGATTATACCCAGTAAGAAACTTCAAGACAAAACATAAAACTAACAGTCAATAGATGGCATTGAAAAGGCTTGATTCTGTTAACCGGTGGACCAATCGGCTGGCCACACCAACCAACCAGCCAGCCAAAAACCTAAGGAGAGCGAGGAAGCAAACAAGTAATGAGGGAACAAATGTCCCCTGGTAGTGAGGCAGTGAAAACACACAGGTACTAAGCGTGAAGAAAAACGAAGACAACAGAATATGGGAACTATGACTTAAATAAGGTGAAAATAACGAGGGCTGGATCAATGGCAAAATAGGGTCGAGTGACATATTGTTTTCTGACTGGTGAGGACGAGTCCTGTGCAGAGGTAGGTAGTCTGACTTCATTCGATTATAGAGTGAAGGCTCTGTTCAAGGTCCAGGATCTATAAAAGCAGAGCGCCCTTAAAAGCAGTAATAAACTACCGTATTATTTACTACAGAGAAACCAAGAATGTTCCTATTTGTCAGGCAAACATAATCAATTGCTGGCCTCTCCACCCAAGACCTTCCTACATCATTCTTATTCTTAAGGACAAAAAGCGCACTGGGCTGTGTATCTACTCTTGATCACTTAACACCAGAAAACCAAAATAACTGAGGTTAAGGGAGATGTTTTGAAGTACTTTCCTAGGGACACTCACACCTGAGGGTGGCATCAGTTTGTAGTTTTTGTGTGCAAAGTTCAGATTTTGATCCATGTGGAAGTTTTAAAATCTTGCTGCATGCTTTAATAGGATGGCTTTAAGGCTGTGGGGGTTGGGCACCATCTTAGGTACGAAGTTAAGCTTCAATGTGCATTATTTGCATGAGCCAGCCAGGTCACCCTCTCCTTGTAATCTTCCAGGTATCCTGTGTTGCTAAAAGATGGAATCCAGGTACGGAGTGTTTAAATGCTTACTCAAAAAACAAGATGCTTATGATTAAGGCTCTCTGTTTTCCGTTTTTACAGATCAATACAGGCAGAAAAACATTTATTTTCCTGTCTGTATTTATTTTTAAATGTGAATAAAAACGGAAATTGGCTTTTTTTTTTTTTTTTTTTTTGAAACCGTTTATTACAAAATTAAAAAAATATACAAAGATGGGCCTACAACCTTCAGGCCGGCCGCTAGCAAGCAAGAGGAGCATGTGATACAAACAATAGCGCGCATGCCGCGGCAAAGGGAAATGCACAGGAGTTAGAAGCGGTGGTAGCCACACCATCCGGGCACACAACGGTTTCATTTTAATATAAATAACAACAAAAGAACAAATCCACAAGGCAACCCACAATCGGAAACAGCAGCATGTGCTTCCCTAGCGGGGGGGACCCTACCAATCCATAGGAGTAGCAAGGGGGGGAAAAAGGTCAAGACTGGGATTAGGTGGACTCAGTGCCCGGGACCGGGGAGATAAACTGGCTAAGGGGATGGGGCCGGTGACGGATCGGGCAATAACGGCGGGGTACAGATTCCCCCGCGGTAGGCGTTCCAGGGGCCCCATACGTTCACCCATGTCCCAGGCTTACCTCTCGCAACATACACCACCTTTTCCCGAAACATGCACCAATCCATGTTATCCTTCCATGCCGAGACAGTCGGCGACCTCTGGGAACCCCACAGTTGAGCAATGTCGCGTTTGGCCACCATATATCCCAGAGTCACCCACCGCGTCTGCGGCACAGAGTAGTCGGTTGGCTCCCACACATTCAACAGGCATCTCCTCGCTTCGGGCAGCAGCGACACACGCGTAACCACCCGCAGGACCTCATGCACACCACACCAGAATCGCTCCACCTCCGGGCATTCCCACAAAATATGGAAAAAGGTACCCAAAGAACCACACCCACGCTTACACAACCCGTCTACAGCATATCCCATATGCAGTAGCCTTGGCCCCGTAACATAGACCCTATGGAGTATCTTGAGCTGGACGAAGCGAAGGCGGGCCGGTATGGCCACCTCTTTCGGGGAGGCCACCGCCGATACCCAGTCCTCGTCATCCAGCTCCAATCCATCGGCCACCCATGCCTCACGAAGGTTAGTCAGCAGTCCCGAGCGGTCATTGATAAGTTTTTTTATAGATCAATGAAATCGTGCTGTCCGGTACATGTCCATCTAGCACTCTATCCAATTGGCTTGTTTTTGAATGATTCTAAACGCGGTCAGTCATGACTGCCAGGCAAATAGCGAGCAGATTGATAGGCAAGGTGATTAAAATATAGGGATTTTAGTGAAGAGCCTTAAACAGCAGTAGGTTTGCACAACCTTGATACTAAAATGTACATGTTTTCTTACAAGTGCATGTTTTACCACCTGAGTGTGTGTATATATCATTGAAACCTGTGAGGCGTTCAGCCACGAGTGCACATTAAGTGCTTAAATAAATTCAGAAATATACACATTTCAGCTTCATTTTTTTCCACAAAACCTAAAATAAATCTAGATAAATACAGGTAAAATCTGTAAAGTATAAATATGGATAAATACAGACGGAAATGACAAAAATATAAATCCCATAAAAAAGGGAGCCCTACTCATGATACCTATTGTAGCCCAGAAAATAGACGTTTGCTGCGAGTGGGTAAAAGGCTGTACTTACTAGTTTCTACAGCACTGAATGTCATCTCATGAATATTTCAGAGTGTGGTGCAGATTTGAACAGAGATTTAAGAATTTAGGGTAGCTGGAATCAGAACAAATGAGTTGCATAACCGCTATCAATCAGTTCTCTCACTCTCTCATAAGCATATAGTAAATTTTTATCCAATCACAGTTTTACAGAGTTTATTCTTTAAAGGTTTTCTGAAATGAAGGTGATTAGGTTTAGCAGTCAAGACAGCAATCAAAGAAATGCAGAGTTTTGACCTCGCCTTTCAGTTATCTGCCTTCATGTTTAGTTGTCTGCAGGCACATTGTTTTACAGGTTGGCTGATTGTAGGTGTTTGTGAAAGGTCTTGGGGGGGGGGGGGGGGGGGGGGGGAAGACAGGTTTTAAAGATTTGTGCTCCTTAGATGGTACGGAACATCTTGGAAGTTATCCTGAACTCTACCAGAAGTCAGTGGAGAACTCTTGGCGGTTGGTATCACAATATCAACTTTTAAATATCATCCTGCAACAATTCTTACTGTAAGATATTGACTTGCACAAAATTGTCAAGCAGTGCTTCAAGTTAGATGAACAGCGTTTGGGAGTATGGGGTCTCTAAAAAGGGCATGGTCAAATAGTATTACTAGGAATCGTTTACAAGAGGCATGACCTATGCAATTAATGGTGTGGCTTAAAAACATGTTAAATAAAATCCTGTGCTTTACAAAGTGTGCCATGTGAACAGTATTTGGGTGCTTATTGAGTTTTCTGTTATTGCATCCAGCCATATCACACAGAAAACGAACATGTGCCAGCAAATAAGCCAGACCTATTGGCTTTGCCAATGCATGCTAGCAATAGCAGATTACATTAGTAACAACGATTTTGTTGTGTAATTAGAAGTGAAAATGTTTTAAATCTGAGAATATGACAGAGGAGGGGGGAGGGGTCTTCAGAGTATCAGCGACTCGTGTTCTCCCCTTCACATCTCTTTCATCTGCAGTCCCTCACTCTGTTAGTCACTTAGCTTAGCATTCGATCTAAGCCTTTGCTGGTTTTGAGTTGGGTTATTTGACCCATCAATTAAAGTAACCTATGAACAAAGGTTTTGTATGTTGGCCATTAGTCATAAGGCCAAATAAAGAGTTAGTGAGCCTTGTGCTCTCCCGTGACGCACTCCCTTCCATTATATAGATAACCAAGTGCATTTTACCACTACTGTTTTTTGTAACCACTCGAACACAAGTAACAGACACAGAAGAAGCAGTCAAAAGTCCAGAAAACATCAACCAAACAGTACAATATCAACAAGGGAAAAAGAGGTGGGTGCTGGGGACAGACATACACTGGGAATGGATGCAAAGAGTCACTGAGAAGGACAGACGCTCAGACATACCTTCTTTGTTCTCCCCCGTTCCCTGTACAAAAAGCAGGTGGTACTGTTTATTGGGAAAGTTCTCTGGAAAAAATCTGGTCATGATAGGGCTGAAAAGAAAAGGGGTGTGAAAAAAGCATAAGAGTGGATCAGTAGACCAAAACCTGTATCATAAGAACAATGACGTTTATACAGCATTTTTATCAAACATGTTCCATTGCGTACTGTTGTGAAAAAGGATTTAGGACTCAACTAAATTCTACTAATTGTATCAATCACGAGAGGAGAGAAGGCTAAGCAAGCTAGTCGAACCTGTGGCCTGCAGGCTGCACACACACTAGCTTATATCTCCAAGTAATCCCATAATATTCTTTCTAATCCACTGGCAGGAGGTCGTGGAGGACCATGAATCCCACCTTTGAAGCTAGGAGACTTAAGTTCTGCCTTCTGTGCTTAAAGACATGGCGAGTGCTGTCTTGTCTGACTTAAATGCTACTGCAAGTGATCACAATTACTGAAGCACAATCCAACCGAGACATCTGGGAACCAACACACACCACACTTGTGTTGTTCATTCTTACATACACAAAATCTCCCAACAGGAAGCCCCAAGTTGCAAAACTGCTGTAAAGCTGTTACCTGATGGTGTGTGATAAGGCAAGGATGCCCAGGATGAAGAAATACATGGAGAGGAGGAGGTTGATGTACTCTTGAGAAAATATCTGAAATGAGAAGAAAATATCCATATTAATCAAATGGGGTACTCATACCACAGTGCCATTCTCTTGCTGTAGTGCCATTGCTTACCTTGAAGAAGAGGTAGAGTCCAAAAAGGGTGCAACTGGCAATAATGGGAAATCTGGCAGCATCCCGACTTGTGATAGTCTCCGGCATGTCTGCAGGGTTCTGCATGGAAAATAAATGAGGCATTAACATATATATCATACTTTATATACACACACACAAAGCTAAATTCACTCATGCAATCCTAGTACAAAAGCCTTCAGGGCTGTGGGGTGGGGGCATCAGACTCATACCCAACCCCAGCGTAGTCGGCTCCAGCAGCAAGGCAGAGAGCACAAGAGCAAAGCTCCGAGATAAGCATACTGATCTCCAAAGACAGGGACCATATCTAACCACAGCAACAAGATCTATACAACATTACACAGTTAACTGCAGATCCTGCTGCAACACCTGTGTTTCAGGATCACACCTCTGCATCTGGTGGACCCTTCAGTCACTTCGTTTTATACCTCTGCAAACATGTTTCATGCTACCAAAAACTTTGTGGACATACTCCCTCCAAAGAGCAATTGCAGCACAGTGTCCACAACTTTCACCCCTTAACAGTCCTGCTACATTTTGCCACCATAAATCGTTGCTGGGAAGGTTCCAACTGAAATATTTACTTGTGCAGCCAGTCACCACCATCAGCCACAAAAGTGAAGGAGGACCAGAAAATAGTCAGAATGTTAAGAACAAAAAGAAAACAAACCTGTGTAGGCGAAATTTCAGAATATAGACATATGTCACAAATATTATCCAGAACAGACGCACTGCTGCTATCAAACACATGTTGGAGTCAAGAGATGAGAGAAACCGAAAAAGCACATGTTAGATGTTGTGTCCCCTATTAGAGAGAGCAGTCTGGTATCTTAAGTCTACACTGGTCAAAATCTAGGAGTGCTGAGAGAGGAGGAAGTTAGGTGTAATTTCTTTCCTGACAGACAGGTTCTTCCATTAATTACAATCTTTCCTATTGAAGGGACAGGAATATGAAAAAGTGATACACACCAAGGCCCACTGAGATCCTCTTGCACATGTATGTTTAAGCAATGGGGAAGGGTAGGGAAGGAGCACACTCGGAGTCAGCTGACTGCAGCAAAATAATTTCTGTAAGCATTCCCAAAAAACCCACAGAAGGTACAGTGGCTACTGATGTATTGTTACAGTGAATCACGGTCTATCCCCGATTCCTGGTTTATGCACTCGTGGGAATACCACTTCCTCTGTAGTGTACTGCAGTCATTAGGCCATCCACTCAAAAACTGTGCTTCTTACCATTTTCTTTGACATCACTTAAGAAGTCCTCAGACGAAGAGTACAGACAGAGCAAATAAGATGGAGTCTACCTGTCTACACTTCAATATAAATCTTGCTTGGTCTGAGGTTCACTCTAAACTCTCCATGACCCAGAAGCATTTTTAGTTTGCGTACAGGTCTGCCAATGTTACACTGCTTTTAATCCCATGCATAAGTTACATCACGTCATCTCAACACTGCTTCTGTCCTTGGTTTAGATGGGTAAGAAAGTAATGTACATTTTATTCATCTGTAAGCATGTACAACCCCAACATGCATGCAAACACATCAAGCAGGAAAGATCCAAAATCTAAGTACACATATGTGCACACTCACACAATAAGCAAACGTACTTGGCACAGGTTGTGTTTTACTCGACAGACATCCCACATTTCCAACGCAGTGTACATTAAAGAGCTCCTCCTTAAACATATCTAAAATGGGATATGCGCCACTAAACAGATGCATCCCACTGAGAACATTTTGATCTTGAAGGGAAAAAAAAATATCAAGACATCATTAACAGCTCTTTTGTGCATGTTGCCATCACTGTGACCGTTTTTATTCCCCATCTCTAGCATAGTACTACACAACTTAAAGATACACAAAGTGAATAGTCTACCACAGTACCAAAGCCTAAGTAGACAGTATCTATAGTTCCACGCCTCTTTTGTGGCATACACAAAAGAAATCTCGAGTTGCCCAACAAACTGCCAACGTTTTATGATGATAGTCTACAGTGGAGGTAAGGTGTTAGAAGGAGCTTAACTTGTAGACTTTAGACCTCAGTCGAAGATCACCACACTGAAAATTCTTATAAGAGCCTGCTGATTAGGGACCACCAAGTTCTGCAGGCCAACACAGTTAGCTGAGCAGTGGACTAACTTTTGGGTCGGATTCACTCATAATAATAAATGGATGGAAAAGTGCCACAAGTCACTGGAAACACAGACGTAGTCTGGCGAGATCCCTCTCCTCACTCATCCCTGTCAATATGTTCTCTGACCCTCCATCTTGAGCGAGACACCTCCCACCATACCCATCTGGGATTGCTCTCTCTACTTTGCCTCATTCGTTCTCCTAGCCGGACTTGCCTGCACACCTTTTAGTGTTTACCACACTGCATTAAGAATTTGACAATTAGAAAGACGTTTAAAAAGGAACAGCCTTAGATAGTGATATTACACCTTGTTCCTCCGCTCTCCAATCATTCCACGTTTAGACTGGATACCTTAAAGAATATTTCAAGTCACGTAGATTATCTGGTAAAGGTCATGTTAAATAAAATAGGCTTCTCGACTGGAAACAAATTGGTCACTTTTCTGAAATTCACAAGTAAACCAAAGTTTTAAAGGGCCTTAATAATTAAATTAAAGTGTAGAGCTCTTCATCCCTTATGGCATCAAGATGTCTATCTTAAGAAATAAGAGTTAGATTGTTTTCAAATAGGGCCTGGGGCATATGCAACTACTTAGAGTAACTTACGTGGTGGAAGTGTGTTAGGGCAATGGTTCTTAACCTTTTGAGGACCCCCCCCAGGTAATCATTACTGGAACCCGGGGACCCCACTGAATCATGTATGGAATCTGGGCACATGGCCTGAGCATTTTTGATTATTTCAACCGCACAACAATGCACATTAAAAATAAATCAAACAAACACACAAATAAGGAAATGTTATTTAATTCACTTTTTTTAAATTTAGATGAGAAGGTAGGAGCGTTTCTAAATTCAATTGAGGAAATTCATCGTCCTTCCTATATTCTGTTGCTCCTACAATCAGGATACTAACCTAATTTTAGCCTCCAATTTTAAGTCCCTTCACATTTACAGAATTTTTAAAAATTCTATTTTACATTATACTTCTTTAGTTATATACACTGTATTAATCTGCTATTATTAAATGTTATAAGCATTTGCAGAAAACCCTGAGTAGGCTTCACAGACCCCCTGGGTCCCCGGACCACAGGTTAAGAACCACTGTGCTACTGGATTGTGCAAGGGATTTACAATATGATGTTTTTCCCCAACAAACTGTCATTGATACAAGCCGTGAGTAGAAGCGGTGCTTCATAATCATAGGTTAATGGGCTTCTAGAGTACAACACAATCCGAGGCGAAGAATTGCAGTTAATCAATCCCATGCATTGTTCATGCAAGGATAGAACTAGAATTTATGCAAGTCTCTAGCAAGCAGGGTTTCCCCTAATGGGCTTGTCATACCAGTCTTCAGAGCGCTAAACAGGAAACCGCGTCTACAAATTCTGTTCCTCCTAGTATTCCAAAGTGTCTTACCGTCTATATGGGATAGGCAAGCTGGGTGAAACACGAGAATGCAAGCAAATTATTCAAGAAATAATTTACCCTCTGTGATCACTGGTTAGAACATGTGAAGGAAGAGTAGGCGGGGCAGACTGCAAAGCCTCGAAAGGCCGACAGGCTGCTGAGGTGGAGATCTTGAAGACCTACAGTCTACTCTAGTCGAAGATGAGCAGGCCAAAAATAAACATACAGAAGCTGTCAACGAGCTACCAATCAAAAAACTTCAAGCTGCATGGTTTGGGAAGAAAGGTGGAGGGGGGTGCAGGGGGATAAGATAGATAAATGACCAAAGAAAATGCCAGTAGTTTTCATATATATGTATAGTGATAGTACTAGTATACCCATGGCATACACGCATCAAAAATATTTCTTGAGAAGACAAAAAAAGAAACTTCAAATGGATGCTAAAGAAAAAAAAAAGTATTGCTTCATTTTCTCGAATATCCATTTTGCCAGAGACTAAGCCCCTCCCCAGGCCTGCTGAGCTCATTGCCTACTGATTTCAAATGTATATTAGCACCCCATGTATTCTAAAAAAGGAACCAAGGGCGCAGCAAACAGAACTAGCATTGGCAAAGACAGGTCTCACCTTTGAGATCTTTCGGATCCGCCAATTACTTTGATTCAGGATGTACAACGTTGGTAAAGGCAAACAAGGAGCAGGGGCACAGGGCAAAGAGAGAAGAATCACATCCGGGTGGAAGCAGCAAGAAGGGCGGGGGAGAAACACACAAGGGAGAACGTGAGGGTAAAGGGAGCAGCAACATGGAGAGCAGTGGCTTGGGAGCACACAGGCGAAAGACACCAGCATGTACTGTGGGCGGGAAGATGCACACGCAGAGAGCAACATGTAGGACATGGGGCGTAGCGGGGGTGAGAAGAGCACACATGCACACTCATTGACTGCTTATGCAAAAAATGCAGTAGTTCCCAAGGGTGAGCAGTAGAAGGAACACAAGTAAAGTGACTATACTCAGGGGACAAACACAAGATGGGCAAGGCATGTCATCAATTAAGAAGCAAGCAAATGAGTGACAATAAAGCCAACCAATGGTAAGCAATGGGCAGGCTTTAGGCCCACCGTATGTTGTTGGTAAGTTGACCATTGGTTTTTAGCAACCAGCTTGTGCTGTCTGGTAAACTCAACCTAAAAAACAGGTGAGACAAACACTCATCTCAGCTGATGCATGATGTGATGGACTTGTTTTAAGCCAATGGCTGAAGGTTTCTGAGCAAATAAAACAAATGACTGAATGGCTAGTCCAAAACTCCCAAGAAAAGTTTAGAATACAATATGTCCACAATGAATGGAGCAAGTGGCATAGGTGTAAGACCTAATAAAAACGGGACCAGAAAAGCAAAAGACAAAACGCAGACTTTGAACAGAAAAAAAGAAAAAAAAAGTATAGCAAAGAGTTAAATTAACAAGCATTGGCATAGCCAATAGGTCTTGATTTTGGGACTTTATAAGTATTTAGTTATGCAGCAGGCCCCAAAGGCGAGACCTATTGGCTATGCCAATGCTTGTTTTAAACATCACGAGTGTCTCTAAATATCACGTGAAGTGTTTGAATGCAACTATGGGGAAAAAAGTAAAAGGTCTATCTCACTCTTGCACTCTTAATGGCAACTGTATGGCAGCCAGTAGTTAGAAGTGACCGGTATAATTAAAAGGTGTACACTTTTGCTGGACAGGAAAATATTGGTCCTTTCTTGAAACTTTAATGGAACTATTCAGCCGCGATATTTTCCCAGTGCTGTTATTTCAGGGATATGGACACAGCAAATGCCAATTCGGGAATTTCACACACGCATAAATAGTTCTGAATAGTACTTCTGCTGCGAGCATCGGCAGACCTCAACAAACGGATTTTTGTCTTTAATGCTAATGCAGCTAATGGCCACTAGAGGGAGCTGTTGCTCGATATTACTTTTTTAATGCGATCCGTAGTAAAACAACACATTTATTTGTACGTAAATTACACAAAGGAGTTTAACGTGGACAAGCCTTCAGTTGCACGGCCACCCAACTTTTAGTTTAATGTCATTACATTTGTATTAATCCAAAAACATTTTTTTAAATGTAGAGGACGTTATTTGAAGCGTAAATGTATCAGAAGTAGACACGAAATGTAGTTGTGAATGCAGCGTTATCAAAAGTAAACGCTCATCAAGGTTAAAAGTGTAATGTGCAAAAATGAAATTTAAAAAAAAAAAACGTGAGTGGTGACGCGCGTTGTGCGCACGAGCGTGCAACGGGAAAAAGTGCTTTGCACGCCGTGCGCTTGTGCGTGTAATAGCAAGCTGATGGCCGGCAAGGTAGCACTTTTTAAGCAGCTACTAAATGTCTTGCCATAGCAGCTCATGCGCTGGCTCAGGCGAGACCTAAAAAGGGGTAAACTAAACTACAAGTAGAGGCAGGGAAAAGAGGAGCAAAGGAAAGTGTGGGGGGGGGGGGGGGGGGAGAGAGAAGAAAGATGGGAGCTAAAGAGGTGCAAAAAGGAAGTCAGCAAAAACAAGCATTGGCATGGCCAATAGGTCTCGCCTTTGGGATCTGCTGCATAACTAAATACTTATAAAGGTCCCAAAGGCGAGACCTATTGGCTATGCCAATGCTTGTTTTTCTCAGCTTGGCCTGAGCATTACCCGATCCTGATTGTCTGCCATTTTAGCCCCGCCCCTATTGATTAACGCTAGCCACGCCCCTTCATTTGGCAGGTCCCCCCACCCCGCTCTCCAGAACAATTTCTGCAGACGCCCATGGCTGGGCGTCTTGTGCTTTGCTAGGCAGGGCTCGAGAGAGGGGAGTGACCAAGGGAAGGAGGAGGCCGGGTGTCTTATGCTTCATCCCAGGGTGCTTGGGAGAGGGGTGACTGAGGGGAGGAGGGGCTGGTGTCTTATGCTTCACCTTCTGTTGTTCATAAGACTGGCCGACCGAGGAAAGGAGAGAGCAGGTGGCTCTTGCTTCACCACAGGGTGCTTGGGAGAGGGAGGAGGGGCGGGTGTCTTATGCTTCTCCTTCTGTTGTTCATAAGACGGGGCCGACTGAGGAAAGGGGAGAGCAGGTGGCTCTTGCTTCACCACAGGGTGCTTTGGAGAGGGGTGACTGAGGGAAGGAGGAGCTGGGTGTCTTATGCTTCATCCTGTACTCAATGTCATATGAAGGATTTTGGGGGCCCCGGGCAAGACCCGTGTAAGGAACAAATTTGGCTTTCATTGCCCATTTCTTGCCAATATACGCCAGCATGATGACAAACATGACCGATTTATATGTTACATTTTAACAGAGTCACAAAAAACAGCCAAAATATATCTCGCGTGGGACCTCAAAATTCCAGAAGATTATACATGGGAAGAAAAAGACCTTAGTGATACATGTACGCAGCGAGGGAAGAGATGTTTACAGGGAGAGGTAGACAGGTTTCATAGCGAGGAAGTTCACTTTCCCACGGGGAACCTTCGAAGGTGGGGGCTCTGGGCAAATGCCCACTTACCCCAAAGATTAAAACGGGGGACCGCAGCTCTGCCCTGGGTTCCGCTCGGCAGGCGAATTCAGGTTTATTTAGGAGACGAGGGGAGGGGGGCAGGAATGGGTGTTTTTCGTTTCTTTTCAAGACAGATAAGATAACCAATAGGGGCACGCTCCTCGCCAGCACAACACGCCAAGTGAGGTAGATACACAATTAATAAGAGGAACGAAAAACGCTCCATGTCTTCGTGTGAGAGCTCGCAAAAAATAATAAATCGGATAACTACTAAGAAAGGCAACAATAACATGAATAACTTTATTCGAGGATACCGAGTGGATAAATAAGTAATGAGTCTCTTGACTCCGGTTATACGAGGGTTCTAGAGCAGGTACGTTTTCAGGCTAATAAATATTACAAATTATCATTATAATGCTAGTGATAACCGCGGTTGTCTGTAGCTGTGTAAAAAAAGATACTTTATGGGTTCCGGAGTAGCGTACTACTCACCGATGACACCGCGTCAGGGGTAGTATAAACGCAATTACAATATGAATAATGTCCAGAATCGGTTTCAAGGTATAACAATACGGACTCCCTGTGCCAGCCTCAGTTAAGCCTTTCTCTGGTTGACAAATAATTAACATACGTACTATTTGCATTTATAACAAACAAATAGCCATTTGTGCTCTTAGGGACTGCCTAGCACTGGAAGAAAAATTTAAAAATTCTAAAAAACCCAGACTTTTCTTGCTTAGATTCTATAACCCTCTTTAATATCGCGTTTCTGAGGCACTTGAAGGGGCGTCTGCGAAGGCGCATGCAGGGAGCGGGCTACGACAGACGGTAATTCAGCCTTGCACACATTTCCACTTACGAAATACATTGCAGAAGTAAGTTATTGTTTTAATATAATTTGACCTCCTCGTACAGAGTAATCCGCCACGGGCGAGGAGGAATGGTATTTGATGTCTTCTGTTTATATCACTTGGTTTTAATTTAATTTGTTTTTTGGGAGATTTCGAATTCATTTCTCCCCGCCACCCCCGGGAGAGGGCCGGAAAGGCGCGCGTGACTGTAGCATTGCTATGTTTCACCTTCCCGCCGCTTGTCTGAGAAGTGCAAACACCGATTACAAACAGCTCATTTTATCCTCTCCTACTCAAAACCTGCAGATTATTTGTATTTAGAGCGTCTCCGCTACAGAACATTATATTGTAACTAAAACAGAGATTGCATACATCGGGTGCAGGGAAGTGCGAAAACATCTTTATACAAGCTGAAAACTTTTGTGAATACCATAATATATATATTTTATTGGACAAATACATTCGTAAACAAAAAGATATATCCCCAGAAATCTTTGCATCGGCATCAATCCGAGTTTACGATTCGTAATAACTTTTTAAAAAACAGTCTAGAAAGTTAAACGCGCAACGTTTCTGGTGAAGAAAAATGCGGGAAACAAAGCTTGATCATTATTTTTACGATAAAACCCCAAAAAGCAACATAAAACAAGCATGTCCGCCGATTTGTTGTCTTTATGGCGCCATGTGTTTGAAAGATAACTAACCATTTACGACGGGAGGAAGGCAGACGAGCCAGTCCAAGTGGGAAGACTCAAAAAGCCAAACAAAAACGTCACGAACAGCTCATTTCCAACGGCTGGCTTCCGTTTAGCATAAACGGTGGCGCCGGCCAATGGAAAAGAGGGGCGGGGCTTAATGCCCTTTACAAAAAATACCCCAACTCATTAAATCTCGCCAGCGAGACTGCGCATGTGCGCAGCCCACGCCAGACGAGACCAAAAAGGGGGCAAATGGAGCAAAAATGAGACTAAGTTGGAAAAAAAAAAAAAATAAGAAAAAAAAAAAAGAGGCAAATCAACAGGAGAGAAAATATAGGGTAAAAGACAGGCAAGGTGTTCCCGTGGGCAGTAGACGAGTATGGGGCTGTAAATCTGCTAACAGAGAGCATGTAGCGGGGCTGTGGAGGAAGGTCGAATGTGCATGGGCTGGTCTGAGTCGAGAAAGAGAGAAGGGCATGTAGAGGAGTAGAGATGGCACTTGTATACATATGCTCTGTTCACAATCTTGGGATACTGAATAGTGGCTTTAGCAAAGTGTATGGCACACCTCACCCGCATCCCCCCCACACCCAACACATAAGCACAGTGCCTGAAAAGAGGCTGTGTGGAAACCGTATGTCTAAAAGACAGTTGACCATGTCGAATTGGACATCTCCTCCCTCCCCTGCTATATGCTCTGATCACGACACGTATGTGGAAACATACCACCGATGCCAGAAGATGGTGCAAACTAAACCAACTCTTCCCTGCACACACTGCTGCAGGGTCCGTATCCTTTAGGGCAGTGATAATCGAAGTATGGCCCGGGTCTGCTGTTTACTGGACTCAACGATAACAATTAAAATAAATGCTAAATAAACCAACAAGAATATATTTAAAAGTCAATTGAAGTCAGGGGAGGCTCCTCTGCTAAGGCGGAGGAATGTTGCCCCACTACAATTGAAAAAAAAAATTTATAATAGCTGAAGTTATTTTGTTTTTACTATCCCAGTTGCACCCAGGTTAGGGCAGGTCGGGTCTGGGCTCCCCGCTTCATGGAGAGGAGGAGTGGCTGATGCTGCAGCTAAAGTGCTCATGACTATTTGGCCGGCCGTCATGCGCACTTAGCATGTTCTCCATGAGGCAGTACATGCCCAGGCTGCCACTCTCTCTATGAGCGTCGAACCACGGCACTCAGAGCAATTACGGCGCTGCTATTAGCAGCGTTGTGATTGGCTAGGGGAGTCTGGAAGCCTGTGTGTTTCCTGTGAGGAGAGGTGGCCACTGGCGAAGGCGAACAGCAGGTCCGTTTTCTTTTTTATTTATTTCCTAACCTTCCCACCCCCAACCTGCCCCGCCACAGTCACCTACCAGCCGCCACAGATTGAAGTTAAAAAAAGGAAGTAACTAGGGTGTCCTGCACCGCTAAAGTTTAGAAATATCATCTTCATTTTTAAAGACATCTTGCAGCAGAAGTATGATAGTCTTTTCAAAATTCATAAAGTGTATTTCATCAACAATGCAGAACCATTTCACCTTAGTGCAGCAGATTATATCAGTGCGTTGACAAGTATTTATTTCTTTTAAGAGATAATTTTGAAACATGAATTTAGAAACATTCATCTTCAACCCCCCCACCCCACCCTGACAATGCCAATAGTGAACCAAGAGGTAAGTCAGTTGTTATTTTCTTGGTGGCCTGGGTTTCAATTATACATGAACATTATAATTTAATAAATCAAACACAGAAGGTGTTGTAACACATCCTGAAGTTATGTACGTGATAATGAAGAAAAGAAATGAGATAAAGTGAACTAAAACAAATGCATAGGATCACACAATTTGATTAAGTGGAGAAGCTGGGATTAATCCCAAGCTTTTTGTTTCACATTGTGCAATTCAGACACTAGGTATATATGCTTTGCCTACCCTACACCCACCTTGCCACAACCCCCTCCCTCCTTTGCCCCGCCCAGCCCACGACAGACTCCCTACTTGCATCAATGCGGCCCTCGGCCACATCACAGACCAAACTTTGTGCCCCCTGGGAAAATGTTTGCGAGTGCCCATACTTTAGGGTGAGTGCGGAAAGTCCTGGCCTGTTTACTGTAGAGGGTTACTTTGCCTTGCTAATATAAAGACTGTACAGTCGGGTTCATCGGAGACTTCAAAGCGGCCGGGCACTGTAGCCATCTAGTGCCCAGCTTCCAAGAAAACATAGGCGCAGATGTTTACTGTTGCTTCAGCCGGCCACAGTCAAATCTTTAATCAGTCTGCTCGTGCCAAAGCGCTTACACAAACATTACTGAAGGTTTGGCACTTCACTGGAGGTCATAACGCTAGTGTATACAGGAAAGCGGCAGCCATGTTTTGGTCCCAGCACGCGCAGTAACTGCCAGATGGGCACAACACACTGACCGGTCTCTAAGCTCCTTTAGAACCCCGCACACACCCTGGTCCCTTCCAACACTGCATACCCTCCCTAGCAATATTTGGGAACAAGCATTGGCATAGCCAATAGGTCTCGCTTTTGGGACCTTATAAGTATTTAGTTATGCAGCACAATATCCTTGGTGCAACAACATTAACTGTTGCATGGTTAAACACTTATAAGGTCCCAAAAGCGAGACCTATTGGCTATGCCAATGCTTGTTGTATTCTTCGTGGGGTAATAGGACACAGCTCGACCTTAAATGGTCCACAATTAAAAAAAATAAAACCTGCGTGCGATTAGACTGCAGGTCTACAGGAAAGGAACAAGCAGAGAACTGATTTTGTTTTGTTTAAACTAGATCTAAAAATGTAGGGCAGAGATTCAAAATGACAAGTCGTCAGCATCCAGTGATCAGTGGAAGGGTCACTCGCTGTACGCATGTTCCTAGTGTGGCTGCTTCCGCATTTAGGGGAGAACAGGCTGTTTATTGTTCGAAAGCAGAAGCAGATTAATGTCTCCGAGTGCAGTTCCTCACAGGGGCACATTTGGGTGCTAAACATCAGTGACACGAAGACTAAATTGCCTGGTAAGTTTAAAGACAGATTCGAGATAGGGGAGAAATTAAGTCGTCGGTGAATCTAATGTTTTTGCCAAACACTTCGACCTCATCTTAGATTGCGCTGATGCACGAGGCGGCCATTAGATCTCCCGGACCCAGTACCAATCTTTTGTCACCTTTCTTTCCCCTTTACCAAGCCCTTCAGGAAACAAAACCTCTGAAAGCATTCAATCAATAACAAGATCAGTCGATATTATCTGTGAGAGAAACGGGACTTGCAGGCTCTGTTTGGAGAAGGCTGTTTCTCTAAATGCTGTAGCATGGGCATCTTATCAGTAAGTGAGCGCGGTGCCACGAGAGTGATTGAGCGAGTGTAGATAACGTCACGGTAATTCGGGGCCCTGCAGAGACAAACGGACCCTAAAGGGCAGAAAGCAGCTCGACAATGCGTGTGGCACTGCCCAGCCCTTATGGCTTTCACAGAGGGTCTGTAAAAAGAAACAGAAACCAGTAAAATAAACATATGGCTTGGAAGCGCCCTGTTTGCGCAGTGGCATTTCTCGCTGTTGCGTTTGGACGGGATCGGTGGTAGCGAGGGGCCGAGAGATAATGGGGGTTGTTGGAAAGGACACAGAGACCGCATACGTAGGAGAGAGGGTCTGCAAAAAGAAACAGAAACCAGTAAAATAAACATATGACTTGGAAGCGCCCCGCTTGCGCAGTGGCATGTCTCGCTGTTGCGGTTAGATAGCTAGTAATGGGGAGGAGCGGGCGAGAGAGGGGGAGGAAAGCCTGCCATGCGAAAGAGTGGGTGAGAGAGGGGGAGGAAAGCCTGCCAGCTTTTAAAAACCTGGCTACTGCTGGGATGTTCCTAGGAACGATGTGTGAATATGGGAAAGCAGGAGTGACGAGCATTCTGATACCAGGTCTGGAGTCGGACTTCCCCTTTAAGTGTTTTTGCCTGCACTCAGGGGAGGGGACAACGTTGCATTTAGTAACAGAAGACGACAGTTTGGACGGGATCGGTGGTAGCGAGGGGCCGAGAGATAATGGGGGTTGTTTGAAAGGACACAGAGACCGGATACGTAGAAGGAGAGAGGGTCTGCAAAAAGAAACAGAAACCAGTAAAATAAACATATGGCTTGGAAGCACCCCGCTTGAGCAGTGGCATGTCTCGCTGTTGCGGTTTGATTAGCTAGTAATGGGGAGGAGCGGGTGAGAGAGGCGGAGGAAAGCCTGCCATGCGAAGGAGCGGGTGAGAGAGGGGGAGGAAAGCCTGCCAGTTGTGCGCGTGCATGACATCGCGAAAGCAAGCTGGAGGCCTGAAAAAGCCACTAGGTTAGCACTTCCAAAACCCGCTTACTAAAACTCTCGCCAGAGCAGCGCTAAAGCGCGGACTCAGGCGAGACCTAAAAACGGAATAAACACCAACAGTAAAGCAATCAACAGAACGCGATATAAGAAATGCAAGCACAACGGAACCAAAACAATATGTATCAGCTAAATTACGGGACTGAGTCGGCCATACTAACTGGTGAGGTTGACTTCTCGTGGTTTGTGGCTACTTCCCCCACATGCCCTCCTCCTCCTCATCCCGGCTGATTTCCTCCATAGAAGTCCCATAAGCCGGACGCCCCTTCACGTGGAAGAGTGGAATCGTACGCACCGGCGCCCATTGCCCTCAATGAGCCAATTACGGGACTCAGTCGGCCGCACAAACGGGTAAGTTTCAACTCCCGCGGTTCGTACTTACATCCTCACATCCCCTTCCCCTCCTCATCCTGGCTGCTTCCCTCCCCAGATGTCCTATTCTCCGGACGCTACTTCATCGCCTTCCAGGAGTCTATCCCTTCTTGTCCATGCATGGACAGACCGAGCACTCGTTCACGGTAAAACGTTTTGCCGCTTCACTCAGCACCTACTGAGCCTTCTGTTTGCCTGTCACAAACCACTCCACCACGTTGTGTCAGCCACCTTGCGCTATGTGTCTTCCTCACTAGCCTTCACCTGGCTCAATTTTACTCTAGCTTAGAATGCATCCTGTCACTGCACAGTAACTTGAATAAAAACTTGAATTGAATTTTTTTTTTTACCACTGGCCCCACCATGTTCCTGATACGTTGTTACTGCATGTACTTTTTGGACATTGCCTTTAAACGCGCATTCGCCTCATTAGAATTGCTAGTTCCCTCTGACATAACCTGTATATTCTGACCTAGGTGCACTGTTTACAAATTAAGTCATACTGTTCTTATGTCTCTACGGAAATTTAATTTTCTCCTTCTTTCCTCTCCCGTTCCTTCCAATATTCTTACAGGCATCATGCTCTCAGGCTTGTTATTGATTAGTCCTGATGATGATCTAGATATTATGTAATAGATCGAAACGTCGTCGACTTGTTGCAGCAGCATGCATGTTAAAGAACGAGTTAAAAGTTGTGCATGTCTGTTTTCCTACCAAATAGCTTGCCCCCCCACCTCTTGATCGGCGTAAAAGCTTGGTTGTTTAGCCTGAAAAACCCTTTATATATGTGATTGTTTTTTGTATGTTCTATATGTTTTGTCTGTTGAAGGACACAGGACTGTGTCCCACTCTATTCGTTTTGCTCTATAGTCAATTCATTACGTTGAACATTAAATTTACTTGTCCGGCTGGACATTTCTAAGTAATATAGTACTGATTCTGGTCTATATTTATTTTCCTTATACTAAATGATTTTGAAGGACCATTTGTTTTTTGAAATAGTATATACCCTAGGTCCTTCTTACCTAACGGGTTCCCCTTGTTTACAAGTAATCTAAACTATATAGATCACGGCAAGTCATCTGCTCCCAATGCCTCTTTACCTCTCTCTCTCCCTCACCACAATAGGTATAGAGTACAACCGTCTCCTCCATCACACCTCACATCCTCAAAAAGCATACACTTGGTTTGCCACCTTGAAACAGGAGCACAAATGTTTGTCTGCACACCGTTCACGCCACTGACTAACGCCAATGATGCTGTGCCATGCCCCAGGTCAGGAACCGACACTGTACCAAGACAGACAGCCCTGCATCACACAACACTGTGGGGCGTTTACAGAATATTGTCCATAATAGTGTTCATCTGTGTAGTCCTAATATTGTTTCAGGTGATACAACACAGCATCACATAAACGTTGCCAGTTTATACGTTAGTGTGTGGCCAATACTGTGCTGGACCAGAGCACAAGCATCAAGCAGTGGCTGTGAAATGTTATGGGAAATTGTCGATCATTCCATTTTGTCGTTTGGGTCGAATATTGTGCCTGGTCATAAAACAAAGCATTACAAAATAACAGTGGAATATTTAAAGAACAATCATAACGAATATTGTGTGCGCTATACAACACTCATCGAGCAATGGCTGCGAAACGTTTAATGACGAATATATATATATATATATATATATATATATATATATATATATATATATATATCTCTCAAGACAACTCGCAATACAACTCCCTTTAGGGAATCACGGGCGCAGACCTCTTAAAGTGCCAAACAATTTTATTTATTTATTTCCCCATCGATATCAAGACGCGTTTCGGCCGTCCAAGCGGCCTTGATCACCTGGCCACGCGCTTGGGCAAACCCATTTTTAAAGTGCAAGTGCTTGTAAATTTTCAATAAACATAGAAGACATACTTAGTGTCAGTAAATACATTACGCTAATCCAAAATCATTTTAGCAAATGCATAGACTGTGTTACATTGTAACTAGAGATTCAAAGCCCAAATGCCAATAATTAGAGAAAAAATATATTTCGCATACATCTCTTTCCTAGGTGTCAATTGACAGTATGTCGTATGTCATATTATTTTGAAAGTGCTCACCATGCTATGATAAAAAACATCATGTAAATAAATTTCTTACTCCCACAGTAGTCCAACTCTAAGTTCAAATAAATAATCTACTAAAGTGCATTAATGCGACAGTACTAAATGGACATAAAGTGACTGGTGCTACTTGGTGCAAAAAAGGCAATCATACTACACAGTAGTCCAACTCTACGTTCAAAATACATGTGAGAAAGGGTTATATATACCCAGAGGATCTTAATAATTATTAACGGTGTGCTGTATATGCCTTAGTTTTTTTTTGTTTAATTTGGTTGCACACTCAGGTGTGCCGACAACACCTCTTGGTAGTAGGTGTTTTGGGCAATTCGAGCACCCGTGTATAGATATTTTAAAAGAAAGAACAAAAATTCTTTATACACTATAAGTCTTATGATTTATGAGACAACTGTTTACTTAGTGAAGGTGCGGACATTTCCCTTTACAGGGAACACTACTACCTGTCCTGTTTGTGTTAAACTCATGAGGGGATGGTATGATAGTGGAATTGCCCTCCCCAATATAAAACAGTACTACTGGGCGTCACAACTCATGGCCATAAACCAATGGCTTCATGTGCCGCAAGATGAGCCAGCATTCTGCATGGACAGACACCTCCTTGATAACGAAGGAATTCTGGGGACATTATACAATAAATCACGACACCCGACACTTACGGGCCCAACAGCACATACGATCCGAATATGGTTTGAGGCACAACACACGATGGGCTGGGAGGGTGTGATAACATAGGCTACGCCATTATGGGACACCCGACGCCTAGACAAACTGAGAAATACAAATGGTTTCAGACAGTGGAACCAGATAGGTATCGCGAAGGTCGGGGATATCTGGAAGAAAGGAGAGGTTATCCCATTTGCCAACTGCAGAAAACATACGGGTTGGCACAGACAGAGACCTTTAGATACACGCAGATCAGACATGCGCTCCAGGGAGCACTCCCGCAGGGCACACAGCTATCAGAGGCCTCGCCTCTGGAGGACAGACTCCTCACAGACCATCTGAGTAAGAAAGTCATCTCCCTGATATACCAGAAACTAATAAACAATCAGCCAGATCCCATGGTAGCCCTTAAGGAACGATGGGAGAGAGAACTGGGAACGTTGGACGAAGCAGATTGGCAGGAGGCGCTGGCACCCCCCAGGTAGGTAGCGATCCCCTCAAAACTAAGACTAGTACAACTGAAAGTTCTACACCGAATGTATTACAAACGGACGCTTCTTCATAAACTGGGCACTACCGACACACCGCTTTGCCTGAGGCAGTGTGGCCTACCTGGCACATTTCTACACACCAGCTGGGAATGTCCAAAAATCACGTTCTATTGGGAGGCGGTCATGCACACGATTTCAAAGGTCACGGGGGTAGAAGTTCCGCCTGAACCAGAACGATGTCTAATCAATATCTGGAGACCAACAGACCTTAACCACGCGACTCAGGACTGGGTAACACTTGGTATGGCACTGGCAAAGCGGAATATAGCTCGCAACTAGGGATCATGACAGACTCCTACCCAGCGAAGTTGGTGTCATGACATGGACAATGCTATGGTAACAGAATAAGCAGTTTATGTACATAGGGGATGCCCCAAAAAATGGACTCTGTGTGGGGGTAAATGGAATACCTTCCGTGGAAATATATGCGAGCCCCCACAAGAGGACATACTATCAGATGTTAGTGGCTAATGGAGACTACGGTGGAAAGACTACGTGTTGTACGACAAACCTGCATATTCGTATACCTTGTATATAAACAAACAAATATTATGGATACATATAAGAGAATAAGAAACTATATACATGTATGGAACACTTATGTATGCTGTCTGTCAATATGTAACCATGTACCAATTGAAATTTACTGTAAAATAATAATACAAATAAAAAGTTACAAATACAAAAATGCTTCCAAAATATAGGTATTTTGCAGGCTGTATGTAGTGCAGTGGTTTATGTTTTTTACCCCTCTTTAAAAGCACATTTCACAGCTTAGCTGGTAGCTAGGTCCTTTACAACACCTCTCAAAAAGAATACATGTGTGTTACCAGGCAGCTTCAAGTTATTAATCAATTAAAGCCAATGCCAGGTTCCCAGCTCCCTTCACATATGCAGATTGACCAGTTGTGCACATTTACATTTCTTTCAGTCAGCAATACCCGGGCAAAAAGGCCACTTTAGCTGTCTGCCACTCCCTTGGTTTCGCAGCATAAGAGACACCCTGCCTTATACTTCAGTCGAAGCACTTCAGCTGTAGAAATGGACGGTCTGGAACGGTTGACTTTTGACAAAAAGCAGGGGGACTGTTTTCCTAAAGTGTGCCCCTCAGATCCATCCCACTTCCACCACTGACTAGGGCTGTGATAATTTGTGAATTTGGCTCGTAAGCTATACCATCGTTATTCTAACATGCACCACAAATGTACTAGTGCATGTGTTACAACTGTAGCACTGACAACACAATGAATGCAATATTGTGAGCACCTGCGGTGTAAACACACCTGTGTTGCTGCTCCACCCGTCCACTGAACTATGACAGGATGCATTGTTTTTTGATAGTGAATGAAACACCTGTGTTGCTGCTCCACCCGTCCCCCGAACTATGGCAGGGTGCACTGCGAATATTTGTGCAGCAGTATTGGGGCCACACGTCTGTGCAATGAGCACACACACATTCCAAAACTTCACAAATGAGCACCCTGTAAGCGGACATGCAGGTGGTAAAATACAAAGAGGACACACAAGAACACCACCCAGCTGTGGGTGCTACCCTGCTTTGTCACAAACTAAATATGTCTTCTGTCGGTCGCTGCCAGCATTTCCGACGAGGAGTCTTACAGGGCAACTTTGCAACGAGTAAAACACATTCCATCTAGAAGGTAACTGCACGACCCCCTGGGAGTGGGCATATCATGGCGTGGGTACCACGAGTACACACCGCCACCCTTTGCAGCAAACCCCACAGCCAATCTGTCAACAAACCCCAGGTGCTTGCAACTCACAACTATCACAAACACCCCGTATCAGTTGTTGTTCAATCACTTCCTCATTTAAATTTTTGTCCTCTATGATGCATCTGGCCTACAACTCCCAGAGTGCAGTGTTTTGATAAATTAAATCCCGGAATGGAATATGGAGCTCCAGTTCACCTGGACTCTTCAAGTAACTCTATATGTACTCCGGAATGTTCTGCGGTTGTATTTTGTCCGGAGGGGCCATTTAATGCTCATACCTTGATCGAGAAGACGAGTGCCATGAAGCCCAGAGAGCAAAAGCAGTTGATAAAGATAGCGCAGAAGAGGGACCAGACAATGAAGTCCTTGGGGGTGGGTTCGGGTAACGGAACAGGGTTTGTGTCTTTCAGCAGCCTCCAGTATCCCTAGTTTCAGGGTTGCTGCACCACAGGCTCCAGGGCATGTGCCATGCTGTCCCGGGGCAGAGCAAAACACTAGGCTTGACGGGTGGGAGACACGAGGGAAGAACGCGGCAGAGGCAGGGCAGTGGTGAGGGCACAAGAGGGAATAAAAAACAAGCCAACACGAATAAGGGTATATATGACGACCCGTTCAAAAGTATATACGATAAATTCACTATCAGCAAATGCCGTGCAACATGTTTTCATGCCGCTGGCAGACACACAGAAAGACAGGCTATACAGATAAGAAGCGGTTGACAAAGGCAGCAAGCGCGACCACGAAAGTGAAAGCGACCGCACTAATTAGAAACATGATCCACAACAGATGGCACATTGCGCGCCACTGCTTGCTCCTGCAAGGTGGATGCCGTGGGAGTAAACATTTTCAGAAAAGGTGGAACATGCACCCGCCTTTGGCCAATTGCGTGCTTTCATTTTTGAAAGCCACACGCAAAGGCAAATAGAATGTGACAACCACACGCACAAGCTTTCAAAAAGTCTGGAGTGATTCCAAGAGGCCCTCTCCTAGAGAAGCACGCTGCGCTAGGCTCAACCTAAAAAGAAGAATTGATGGACGGAATGCTGAACAATGTCAAGTATTCAACCCCAAATTGGAGTGGCATAGTGAGCAAAAGAAAAATGGATTAAATCCAGATCTCTTGACTGGGGGCGAGTGGTTGAAAAGGTTCAGCACTCTGTCCATCATCTTGTGTTTGATTATTCAACAAGGCACCAAGCAGTAACCGAGCAATGTTAAAAGAATAAGGCCATGTAAGAAACTGTATTATTATTGCCCACTTAGAGAATAACAAACCTGCTCATTATGAACCCTCAAAGTCACTAAAGTAACCTTAGCTCAAACCCCTGGTTTCTATGGCAGAGTAGACAGGCTTATCTGTTTGATGAGTAAATATGCAGTACCAAAACAGAAATGACGTCAAATTGCAAAACAATAAAAAAAAAAACCCAAACAGAATAAGAATTCTTTTCAAACTAAAATAGTAAAATGTAGTATACAAACTGACAAAAATCAAATATGGGCAACAAGAGAAATGTTTTTTTTTTTTTTTTTTTTTTTAGGAAAGCACCAAAAAGAGCAAGGTACCAATTATATATTATGGTCGCTGTATACCAGGACCTATGTGAAATTTCAGGATGACTGCGATGAAGCGCAAGTCAAATACATCAACCAGGTTAGGTCCAGTGAAAGATTTTACCTTCTAATTTCAGTCTTTATGTCCCAATCAACCACAGGACTACACTTCTAAAGCCATCAAGCACATCAGGGGAAGCATTTACAGACTCACAGGCAGAGGCCAGGAACTAGGCCCAGTTCCCAATGGTCAGATGAGTACTTCCAGTAAGAGGCCTCATAGCTTTTTTTCTCCCTGTAGCCCCTCAGCAGGTCAACCAACTGATCCTCGGAGCCCATTTCTTTGTCCTGGGAACAAGATAGAGCAGGGCCAGTCCTTCAGGGGCCCAGTCTGCTTCTGATCTTCTGCCAATCCAGGAAGTGTTCTTCAGTGGGTGCCTGGAAAGTGTTTGCAGGAAACGTGGGACGAAAAGGGATGTTTACACCATACTCAGTAGCAGCAACTCGTTCTGCCAGTGGTCATGACAATGGCGGCCTTACCACCTAAGTAAATCTAGGTCTTAGTTGTAGAGTAGAGGTTCTGAAGTATAATTTGAAGACCATGCTGAGTATTCTTTTATTATTTACAAATAAGTGTAGATTGCTTTTATTAACTTCTACAAAGCAGTCATGCTGAAGTATGAGCCAGAGGCTGTCACCAGTCTCAAAGTATTTATTGATGACTTCGTTCAAGCTGAACCAACATTTACTGTGACCATGCTAGCTGGTGATTTTAATTTTAATTTTTGTTATTCATGCCCAAAGTATAATGACCTAGACTCCGAGCACTCATTTGTTAACCCGTTGCATTTTAAACATACTCACCAAGAATTTTTGTCTCTCTTTGCTCATCCTCAGTTTTTTCAGAATTTAAAGTATTAAGGCACAACCCGAGTGATCATAATCCCCTGACGGCTGCTTTTCACTGGGAATTTTAAAAAATCCATTGGAGAAGTATCTTTACCTAGAGAGAAAAACATTCTGATTTATCAAGGACGAAGGGTGAGGTGGGCCTCTATCTTTCCCTCAATTTTTGTACAAAATTTGGTTTACACTTGTCGAGCTGATTTTTATTCCGGTTTGTCTGACGAAGAGTCGGTCAGGGTATCACAAAGTCCTTTCTAAACATTAGCAGGCTCATGAAAATAGCGCTCTGTAGAGCAGGTGCACTCCTTTTTATCTGTGAAGCAAGATGGTTTGATGGACGCTGCTACAAAGCACATAAGGATCTTTGGAACCTTTTGCATGTGACACCCAGGTGCCAGGACAAGATAAAAAGAGCTAAGGCTGCATATAGATTGGCCTGTAAGGATCGTAAAGCCCAGCTCAAAGAGGAGGCCTGGGACAAGTTACCAACCACTAGCTTGCAGCGAGACAGTACCGCCTTTTGGAGAGTGGTTAACTGTCCTCTTTTTAGCAATGATCATCTCTCTAACCAGACGTGTACTCTCACATCACAAGCCTGGGCTGATCACTTTAAGGCCATCTATAGCTCTATAGTTGAGGATGGGGAATTGAAGGATACAAGGAGTAATCAGCAAATTGTTTTCCAACTATCTGGAGGTCATAGCAGCTATTTCTCGACTATCATCAAACAAAGCACCGGGTCTGACCGGGTGCCAGGGGATCTTTTGAAAACTGATATAGACTTGTGGGCTCCCTTGCGAACGATGCATTTAAACCCAGTAGTCAACAGACTTCTTCCACTAGCTTGGTCTCAATCAATAATAGTCCCTGTTTTTAAAAAGAGCAACAGCTCAGACCCAGCTTGTTTCAGGCCCATTTCTCTGATTGACTCAGAGGTGAAAATTGTTGGTCAGATCCTACTAGACCGTCTTTCAGACTGAGCGGAGGAGAGAGGCTTTTTCTTCGACCTACAGCATGGGTATAGGCCAGGAAGGGGTACTATCAAGTAAAATCTGAACCTTTACGAACTGATTTGTAAGTACACTAAGGTCAAGAAAGGGGCAATCCATTTGGCCTTCATGGACCTTAGCTCTGCCTTCGACAGTGTCAACTGTTTCAAACTATGGTCCATGATGGCTCAGATAGGAGTGGACTCTGCATTAATTAATTTTCTGTATGATTTGCACAAAGATCTCTCTACTAGTGTCAGTTCTGGCCCTAACAGGGAATGCACTGAGCACTTTAAACTGCAGCGTGGGGTCGTGGGGTTTATCAAGGCTGTATTTTAGCACCACTTATTTTTTTTAATAACCAAATACAACAATCTTTGTGGGTGTGGATGTCCCCGTTCTATACCAGCCCTGCTTAACGCAGATGACAGTTTTAATTGTTCGAACAGCCAAGGGTTTACAAAAGCTTCTTAACCTTTTTATTGATTTTGTGTACAGCCTTGACCTTTCTACCAACTTTTCGAAATCACATGTAACTAAGTTTGGTCCGTCCAATATGAAAACTATTAAATTTGTAGTAGACGGACACCACGTCAGTCAGTTAGATAAGTTCAGATATTTAGGGATCCAGTTGGACTCTAGTCTAAACTGGTACCCACTTATAACTCAGAATGCGATGTCCTTCAATAGAGCCAAGTTTAGCATTCACGATTTCTCACGGTGGCTTGGGTGCACCCACATTAAATCGGTCTTGATAATTTTCAGGGCTAAGTGCGTCCTACTAGCGAGTTATGGCAGTGGAATATTGGGCTATGGCCCGGTCGCCCCGATTCATGTAGCAGAAAATAATTTTAAGGGACCTCTTGGTAGTCCCACAAAGTGTACCATATGAAATCGTCCACGAAGAACTGGCATCAGGTTACATTATCGACCAGATCCGACTTACCCCTTAAACTTTCTGATCCTGTGGCTGGCTGATAGCTCCCATAATATGATGTCTTTAGGGAGGCCCGAGTTATATGCTAATCCCAGAAGCATAGTTCACTCTGATCACAAATGGGTTGCAGTGGCACTTATGGGCAAGATGGCAGCGGAACGTGAGGACAATATTGAAACTCTCAGTCCGACATGCGATCTTAGTGAAAACTGTTAGTTATTTAGAACCCTATTTGACTAGGAACATGACACACAATCAGCGATGCTTACTGATTTTTTCTAGGTTGAATCCATTTCCGCATTTAGCTTTTTTTAAATCATACACGTTTTAAGGATTCGGAATTGCCCCTATGTGACTGTGACAATGTCTCAGTCAATGATACATTACACATTGTTATGATCTGTTCGAAAAATAATACCCTACTGTTGGAAACGCCCACTCCCACTCCGCAGGGTGGTGGTGGACTCCCCGAACACACTGTGGTAGCTTGGCTCGAGTGGTCAGGAAACAGGCGCAGTGCTAAGCATACAATATACCCATACAATAACCATGCGTGCATCCGTTCCAAAAACGACTCTACACCGTAAAAATTATGAAAATATTCTTTCTTTATCTTTTTCTCTTAGTTGCTGATTGGAAAAATAAATAGGTCAATCACAATATACAAGTTTCAATTAGTGCAGGTCAAATAAATATTGGCTGTTTGATGAAATAAATAGGGGTGATCATAAATAACAGGGCATAAATACAAGTGCAATATATACAGACAATTAAATACTTTGAGGCAATAAATACTGCACCAATAAATATTGTACACCAACAAGTCCTGTGGACCTATAAATATAGTGCAGCAATAAATAGATAAAAATTCAATAAATACAGTATCCCCAATAAATAATTACAAGTATACAGCACCCCTCATATAATCAGATGACACTTCACTTCTTAAGGGCTGATTTGGCCCAGGCACAGCTTGTAGGGTTGTGGAAGGCTTGAGGGGGGAGGCTACTCCCTGGCTGGGACAAGGCTGAGGCCTAAACTGAGGTAGATCAAAGGGGGGAAATACCAATGCCCTGGCTTTCCTTCTCCACACAACCTCTCTAGGTTAGTCCCAGTTCACCCCAGGCACAGTCAGGTTGGTTTCAGCACCTCCCTAGCCCCTTAGAGCAGTCTCTCAGGTCTCCACAGGGCCTTAGGCGCCCTCTACTCCACTTACTGCCCTTTTTCTGATGTTCCGACGCCGCTGGAGTCGTGTCGACGCCGTGAGGCGGTTCCGGTTCGGTCTCGGCGGCCTCGGCACAATGTCAGTTCTTTGACGACGCCGGCAGGCGGTTCCGGTCCGATGTCGGTGGCCTCGGTTCGATCTCGACCTCCGATTCGACGGCGTCAGGCAGTCTCTTCACGATGTCGACTTCGGGCGGCTCCGGTCCGATGGCGCTCTCGGCTCCGATGACGTCGGCCGGCCTGGCCTCGATGTCGACTTCCGGCGACTCCGGGGTGCGATCCTCACCCCCGACCTCCGGTGCTCCTCCTCACAGGTTCCGGGCGACTCCGGAGTGCGATCCTCACTCCCGACCTCCGGTGCTCCTCTACCTCGGTCTCCGACGACTCCGGAGGGCGGACTTCACTCCTCCGATGACGCCGCTCGCTCGACCTCGGTTCACTTCCTCCTCGACCTCTGGTATTCCTCTCGACCCCCGTCGGCGCCCTCTCACGACCTCAGGCGGCTCCGGGTACGACGTCTGCTACTTCAGTCAGCGCCGCTTCTCCACCTCGGGCTCCAGGTCTTCAGGCTATTAGACGCCGGACTCCAGGGAAACCAGTTCTCAGGTCAGAATCTTGCTGTTTTCTTGGTTCTAAGGCCTGTTCCTGCTGTCCAGGTCCTTAGGATGGTTTTCTTCTGTCTTCTTCCCACACAGGGCTATAGGCTGGGATCCATCAGTAGGGACAAGTATCAAGGGTGGGTTTATGGACCCCACTCCAGGCACAAGTTTCCACCCCTGCTGCTTCACTCCTTCCTCCTTCACTGTTGTGCTCCTCTCTCTTCACCAGTCAGGTGCCAACTGCCAGCTCCAACTGCCAACTGCCTCTCTTGTCCTCCCAACATTCTAAACCGCCTCCAACGGTCACAGGGTTCTGGAAGCTCCTGGAATGTTCTGGAAGGTGCTGGTAGGTTCCAGTGGATGCTGGTGATGTCACAGGTGGCCACCATTTTGTGCTCCAGGCCCTCAGACAGAAGTTTCAGGGGTAGCTAAAATGGCTCCCTGAATCTGCAGCAACACGAAAAAGTCTGGTGGTTCCCAAAAAGGAAAAATTCAAACAGGGTTTGAGGCAAAAGTGGGACAAAATAAATAATGATGAGGAGGGACCACCCAAAGGGCTGACAGGTCTAACACGCGTCCCCCCCAGCTGAAAGTGGGGAGAGCTACCCAATCCCTTGGGAGTTCTCATCACTAAGGCGGAAATACCTTGAGAGACCGTCTGCATTGGCGTGGTCCACTCCAGGCCGATGTTCCACCTGAAAGTCCATCCCCTGTAGGGAAATAGACCACCTCAACAACTTGGGATTCTCCCCCTTCATTTGCATCAGCCAACGAAGGGGTCTGTGGTCGGTCTGAACTAGGAAGTGCGAGCCAAACAGGTATGGCCGCAACTTCTTCAGAGCCCATACCACTGCAAAGGCTTCACGCTCTATTGCACTCCACTTCTGTTCCCTGGGAAGTAGTCTCCGGGATAGGAAGACCACGGGTTGATCCAGACCCTCTTCGTTGAGTTGCGATAACACTGCCCCAATGCCATGTTCTGATGCATCTGTCTGGACAATGAACTTCTTGGAAAAGTCTGGGGCCCTTAAGACCGGGGCCTCGCACATGGCTTTCTTCAATCTCTCAAAGGCTTGCTGACAAGCCTCCGTCCAGACTACCCGTCGAGGTTGTTTCTTGGACGTGAGCTCCGTGAGAGGGGCTACGATGGTACCGTACCCCTTCACGAAGCGGCGATAGTATCCCGTGAGGCCCAAAAATGCTCGGACCTCAGTCTGTGTCTTGGGGGGTTCCCAGGCCATGATGGCCTCGATCTTCGCCTGGAGGGGTTGCACCGTTCCCCTACCCACCAAGTGTCCAAGGTACACTACCGACCCCTGCCCGATCTGGCACTTGCTGGCCTTGATCGTCAATCCAGCTTGTCTCAGGGCCTGGAGAACAGCTTGCAGGTGACGCAAGTGATCCTCCCAGCTGTTACTGAAGACGGCTATGTCATCCAGATAAGCAGCAGAGAAACTCTCCATTCCGGTGAGGATCTGGTTTACCAGGCGCTGAAACGTGGCAGGTGCGTTCTTGAGCCCAAAGGGCATCACACAGAACTGGTAGTGGCCATTGGGCGTGGAGAAGGCTGACCTTTCCCTTGCTCCATCAGTCAAAGAGATCTGCCAGTACCCTGAAGTAAGGTCAAAGGTACTTAGATATTGGGCAGCTCCCAGCCGGTCAATCAATTCATCCGCCCTAGGGATCGGATGAGCATCAGTTTTTGTCACTGAATTCAGTCCCCGGTAGTCCACACAGAACCTCAGTTCTGGTTGGGCACCCGGTGGTGCAGCTTTCGGTACTAACACCACCGGACTGGACCAGGGGCTGCTAGAAGGTTCAATCACTCCTAGCTCCAGCATCTTAGTGACTTCACTATGAATGCTGGCCTTCACCTTGTCTGACATCCGGTAGATCTTGGACTTCACAGGTGGGCTGTCTCCTGTGTCCACGTCATGGACGCACAGGTGAGTCCTACCCGGGACAAGGGAGAACAACGAAGAGTACTGCCCCAGGACCTGGCGACAGTCCTCCTGCTGTTCAGGAGTTAGAGATGGGGAGAGAATCACTCCCTCCACCGACCCATCCTTTTCTTGAGACGCAAACAGATCAGGGAGAGGCTCGCTTTCCACGTCCTCTCCTCCGTCAGTCACCATCATCAAGATGACTTCGGGCCTCTCGTGGTGGGGTTTGAGGCGGTTGGCATGCAGCACCCGCAGGGGCTGACGAGGGGTCTTCAGGTCCACCAAGTAGGTAGCCTTTCCCTTCTTCTCCAACACCTCAAAGGGTCCTGACCAGCGATCCTGGAGGGCACTAAGCTCTCCGGGTTCGATCACCCACACCTTCTGGCCAGGCTCCAACTCCACCGGGTGAGCGTTGTGGTCATACCACGCCTTCATTACTGCTTGGCTGGCTTCCAAGTTGTCAGAAGCTTGCTTCCACAACTTAGCCATTTGGCTCCGGAAGGCCAGCATGTAGCTCACCACATCCTGGGGGAGCTTTCTGGGAGTTCTTTCCCATCCGTCTCTCACCAGGTTAAGAGGTCCACGTACAGGGTGCCCATACAGAAGCTCGAAGGGGCTGAAGCCCACTCCCTTCTGTGGCACTTCCCTGTAGGAAAAAAGTAAACAGGGTAGGAGGACGTCCCATTTCCTCCGCAGGCTTTCAGGCAGACTTCTGATCATGCCTTTTAAGGTTTTGTTAAACCTCTCCACCAGACCATTGGTCTGGGGGTGGTAAGGAGTCGTGAACCGGTAGGTCACTCCACACTCCTTCCACATTGCCCGCATATATGCTGACATGAAGTTGGTCCCCCTGTCGGACACAACTTCCTTGGGAAAACCCACTCGGGTAAAGATTCCCATCAGGGCCCTAGCCACAACAGGTGCTGTTATGGTCCTCAGAGGTATTGCCTCTGGGTACCGTGTGGCATGATCCACCAGAACCAGGATAAACCTGTGACCAGCTGTAGTTGGTGGATCTAATGGACCCACAATGTCGATGCCCACCCTTTCAAAGGGGGTGCTAACGACAGGAAGTGGTTCCAGGGGAGCTTTCAGCTTCACCCCTGTTTTCCCACTGGCTTGGCAAGACACACATGTCCGGCAGTAGGTATCGGACGACACTTTCATCTGAGGCCAATAAAAGTGTGGGACAAGACGGGCGAAGGTCTTGTCTTGCCCCAGGTGTCCTGCCATTGGTATCTCGTGAGCCAACTCTAAAAGGAAGGCTCGATAACGTTGAGGAACTACCAAGGCTCGTGACGATCCATGTAGGGGTGCCTTGGGTTCACTGTAGAGGAGGCCATCCTCCCAGTAAACACTGTAGTTCCCTTCAACGTTCCCTGCTGCCTGGGCTTCGGCCTGTCGCCTCAGCCCCTCAAGGGTAGGGCACTCCCTCTGGCCCTGGCAGAATTCCTCCCTGGACGGGCCTCCCTCCACGTGCCACTCGGCCGGGATGGGTAAGTCCTCCAGGTTGGTAACGTCCCCCTCCGCAGACTCCTGGCCCACCACCTCCGGTGGCCTATCCGTCCTACGGGGTGGAGACGCCGAGGCAGGCTCCTCCTGTCCTCGGTTCTTCCCTTGACTGGCAGCTGGCTGGGCCTTTGTTCCAGGCTCCAGCCGGAATGAACTCCCTCTTCGGGTAGTCTCGGACCTTGTGCTAACACAGGCCCAGTCAGGTGTACCCAGCATCTCGGTGTGAGTCCGGTATTCCACCTCCTTCCAAGCGTTGTGCTCCATGTCATTGCCCAGCAGACAATCGACTGGCACGGCAGGGCTTACGGCAACTCGAAGTGAACCTGCAACCCCCCCCCATTCAAAGGGAACCTCGGCCACGGGATAGTGACCTGTTCTGCCGTCAGCCATCGCGGCTGGGTGGAGTACATCGGGAATTACCTGCTCTGGAGACACCAGCTGGCTACGCACCATAGTCATACTGGCTCCTGTGTCTCTCAGAGCCTCCCCTCTTTGGCCGTTGATGGTGATCCACTGCCCATACTTTGCGGTATTTGCGGGCACCTGGATCTTGGGAACCATCTCCCGTTCTCCCAGGGACACTAAAGTGACACCCGCCCACTCCCTTCCCTTAGTTAAGGGCATCTCCTCCCCGAGCACTACACTAGCTACTCCGGGGGGCTTTCCTCCAGTGGGAGGGGGTGATCGTTTCTGACACTTCGGATCTCCTTTATAGTGTCCAACGCCACCGCACTCGTAGCAATGGACAACCCTTGGCTGCTGACTCTGGCCAGGATTAGGGTTTCTGGGTGGGTTAGCCTTAGAGGTGAATCCTGTTCCCTTCCCTTGGAAGTTATTTTGGGGGCCTTTGGAGAACTCCTTTTTCTTTTCCCCTCCCTCTTTCTTCTGGGGGGCGCCCTGTCCGGCCTTTTGAGTATCCCCTCCAGTCCCCCTTGTGGACACCCGGGTACTAGCCCAAATGTCCGCCTCCTCAGCAAGCTTCCGGGGGCTGGTCAGCTTGCTATCCACCAGGTGTTGCCGCAGTTCAGGGAAACATTTCTCGAGTAGGTGTTCCTTCAGTACTAGGTCAAACAGCTCCTCGTAGTTCCTTACTTCACTGCCCTGAATCCAACCTTCCAGTGCCCTCTTTGCATAGTCCAGGAAGTCCACCCAATTCTGTGTGCCCAGCTTGTGACTACCCCTGAACTTCTGTCTGTACTTTTCAGGTGTTAGTCCAAACTTTCTGATGAGCGCCAGTTTCATGGTGGGGTAGTGGGTCTGCTCATCCTCTTCGAGGGCCAATAAAGCATCCCTACCAGCTGGAGGCATGTACTTATACAATCCCCCTCCCCAGTACTTCACTGGAACCCCATGGGCCCTCAACGAGACCTCATAGGCTGCTAGCCACTTGGCGATGTCGTCACCCGCCCCATAGCTAGCTACTATGTCCTTTGGCAGGTAAGGTTTGGGTTCCCTGGTGGACTCTTGGATTTGGCTGCCACCATTAGGAACAGTTGGTGCTCCAATTCTTAGGATCTGAAGCTCTATCTCTTTCAGTCTTATCTCATGAGCCATCCTCTCTTTCTCCGTCTCATGAGCCAACCTCTGTTCCTCCTTCTCCTTCTCCAGCTTTGCTAAATCCCATGTGAGCTGTCTTTTCTCTCTCCGATCTGCTAACTCCACGCTGGATAAGCCCCCACTAGAGACAGTGCTGCCCTTCCTAGAAAGTGTCCTGGGCCCTGCTGACAGGTTCCCCACCTCAGGTTGGTACATCTCAGCCCCCTCGGGGTTAGGCTCTCCATCCCGGTCTTCCTCCTCAGCCTTGCTTTCTCGGCGTGCCTCCCCCCAAGCCCTTAAGCTGGTTTGGAGTGCACCCTTCTTTGCTCCTGGGGGACAGTACACCCCCTCCCGCTGGCAAAACTCCCCGAGTTGGGCCACAGTGTACGTTTCTAAATCTTCCAGTACAAACTCCATCTTGCCCACTCAGGTTAGAGGTCAGGTTTTGTGCAGTAACAATGCAGGGGGGTACCTTTAGTAATACCTCCTCCCACCACCAGAGTAAATTTGGAAAAAACAAAAACCCACAATTTGGAAGGCCGCTGTGAGAAAACTCCCGGTGCAGGCCTATGGACTACCCACAGTTATTGTTGAGTATATGTAGGCACAGCTCTATCCCACCACTGAACACCAATTTATGTTGGAAACGCCCACTCCCACTCCGCAGGGTGGTGGTGGACTCCCCGAACACACTGTGGTAGCTTGGCTCGAGTGGTCAGGAAACAGGCGCAGTGCTAAGCATACAATATACCCATACAATAACCATGCGTGCATCCGTTCCAAAAACGACTCTACACCGTAAAAATTATGAAAATATTCTTTCTTTATCTTTTTCTCTTAGTTGCTGATTGGAAAAATAAATAAGTCAATCACAATATACAAGTTTCAATTAGTGCAGGTCAAATAAATATTGGCTGTTTGATGAAATAAATAGGGGTGATCATAAATAACAGGGCATAAATACAAGTGCAATATATACAGACAATTAAATACTTTGAGGCAATAAATACTGCACCAATAAATATTGTACACCAACAAGTCCTGTGGACCTATAAATATAGTGCAGCAATAAATAGATAAAAATTCAATAAATACAGTATCCCCAATAAATAATTACAAGTATACAGCACCCCTCATATAATCAGATGACACTTCACTTCTTAAGGGCTGATTTGGCCCAGGCACAGCTTGTAGGGTTGTGGAAGGCTTGAGGGGGGAGGCTACTCCCTGGCTGGGACAAGGCTGAGGCCTAAACTGAGGTAGATCAAAGGGGGGAAATACCAATGCCCTGGCTTTCCTTCTCCACACAACCTCTCTAGGTTAGTCCCAGTTCACCCCAGGCACAGTCAGGTTGGTTTCAGCACCTCCCTAGCCCCTTAGAGCAGTCTCTCAGGTCTCCACAGGGCCTTAGGCGCCCTCTACTCCACTTACTGCCCTTTTTCTGATGTTCCGACGCCGCTGGAGTCGTGTCGACGCCGTGAGGCGGTTCCGGTTCGGTCTCGGCGGCCTCGGCACAATGTCAGTTCTTTGACGACGCCGGCAGGCGGTTCCGGTCCGATGTCGGTGGCCTCGGTTCGATCTCGACCTCCGATTCGACGGCGTCAGGCAGTCTCTTCACGATGTCGACTTCGGGCGGCTCCGGTCCGATGGCGCTCTCGGCTCCGATGACGTCGGCCGGCCTGGCCTCGATGTCGACTTCCGGCGACTCCGGGGTGCGATCCTCACCCCCGACCTCCGGTGCTCCTCCTCACAGGTTCCGGGCGACTCCGGAGTGCGATCCTCACTCCCGACCTCCGGTGCTCCTCTACCTCGGTCTCCGACGACTCCGGAGGGCGGACTTCACTCCTCCGATGACGCCGCTCGCTCGACCTCGGTTCACTTCCTCCTCGACCTCTGGTATTCCTCTCGACCCCCGTCGGCGCCCTCTCACGACCTCAGGCGGCTCCGGGTACGACGTCTGCTACTTCAGTCAGCGCCGCTTCTCCACCTCGGGCTCCAGGTCTTCAGGCTACTCGACGCCGGACTCCAGGGAAACCAGTTCTCAGGTCAGAATCTTGCTGTTTTCTTGGTTCTAAGGCCTGTTCCTGCTGTCCAGGTCCTTAGGATGGTTTTCTTCTGTCTTCTTCCCACACAGGGCTATAGGCTGGGATCCATCAGTAGGGACAAGTATCAAGGGTGGGTTTATGGACCCCACTCCAGGCACAAGTTTCCACCCCTGCTGCTTCACTCCTTCCTCCTTCACTGTTGTGCTCCTCTCTCTTCACCAGTCAGGTGCCAACTGCCAGCTCCAACTGCCAACTGCCTCTCTTGTCCTCCCAACATTCTAAACCGCCTCCAACGGTCACAGGGTTCTGGAAGCTCCTGGAATGTTCTGGAAGGTGCTGGTAGGTTCCAGTGGATGCTGGTGATGTCACAGGTGGCCACCATTTTGTGCTCCAGGCCCTCAGACAGAAGTTTCAGGGGTAGCTAAAATGGCTCCCTGAATCTGCAGCAACACGAAAAAGTCTGGTGGTTCCCAAAAAGGAAAAATTCAAACAGGGTTTGAGGCAAAAGTGGGACAAAATAAATAATGATGAGGAGGGACCACCCAAAGGGCTGACAGGTCTAACAGGGAGGTAGTAGAAAGATTAAGGATTCGGAATTGCCCCTATGTGACTGTGACAATGTCTCAGTCAATGATACATTACACATTGTTATGATCTGTTCGAAAAATAATACCCTACGATATAAGTTTTTGCTACCAATTTTAAAATCAATGAATTTTACTCAAGTCAGGCCAGCTTTACTGTATTTACAGTTTTTAAATTCACCCACATTTAGTTTTCTTTCTTGTATGTTATCTTTCAGGGATTCTAAAGCAAATGTGAATATGTGGATGTCAATTTTTTTTCTTTTTAACTGATTTGTCTTTTATGATTTTATTTCTAAAATAGAATAAAGATTGTGACGGACTGACTGGGGTGCCTGAAGGACACAAGCTCATGGGTAGTGGCGACTCCTGAGCACTCCCTAACCAATAAGGTAAAAGGTCCCAGAGCCAACCCTAGCCACTTTTTCAGTTGTTCCTGTTTGCATTACTGCAAATAGGCTCAAAATACCATGTGCCAATGCATTTTCAAGATGGCAAAAGCCTTCGGCCACACTAAACTTGGGCTCTAAGGGTTGGATGTGTGTGGGAGTTTTGTAGGGAAATAATCAATGCCCTCAAGCATCTAACACTAAAAAACAGTTTGAAGCAGGCACTATACCCAAAACAAACCCAGAGAAAGCTGCCAGACAGGCTATACAGAAGAATTGTCTTAGCATCCCGTTCTCTCCTTTTTAGGTCTCGCTGGCTATCGCGTAAGCGATCGCTCAGCGAGACTTTAGTAAAGGGGCTCCCAAAAGTGCTCCTAAAAGCGGATTGCATGGCGTGCACGCGCACAATCACGTGCATCGTGCCGCCATGCAATCCGCTTTTGTGAAGCGCTTCAGCCCACTGGCGACGGGCGTGCGGTTACGCGCACAATGACGAGCAGAGGCGCCATATGGCTTTCCTCTCTCGTCATGGTGCGCGCACATCGCACACCACTCGCCAGCCAGCCTGCTTTCTCTTTTGCGCCTCAATGCTCCTCCCCCTCCCCCACCACAGAGCGCGTCTCGCGGCCCCTTCCTGTATGCGAGGCTCGCCGGGGCCGCGCTTGTTGTTATTATTTATAGTATGCTTATGATCTGCACTCTGGAACTTCGCTTTGGGTGAGTGTTTCAGGCAACGGCTCTGTGGCAGTTGTTGCGTGTCTCTCATGGAGGAGATTGCTGTCCTGTGGGCTCCTTTTAATTTGGAGAATAAACTTTATTCTTGATCCAACGCTTTGTGCATAAAGTTTTCTTTCAACAGTCTGCCTCACGCATCTTTAATATTTTTATCGTTTTGCCTCTCGCGCTTGGATGGTGTTTCATGCTTTCATTAGCATGTGTGTGAAAACACATTGTAATGTTTTTCCGGGCCGCACACGCCCTCCATCCTGCGGGAGCTCTCCACCAGCTCCGGAACAGCTGCTGACCGGCCACGCCAAAGCAGGCGGCTCTGGGTTTGCACACATTTCACCCCAACACCATGAGGCTAGGGCGTTTAAAACGTATGACGTGCAGGTTTGTTTTCAAAGGTTTAACAGTGAAGCTCACAACAGACAACCATAGATAATACAATCGAAGGCTGGGCGATTACAGAGACGCTGCAGGGGGCTGGACCCCACCTTTGAAGCAGGGATCAACGACGGGAGAAGAGACAACAACAGCAAGTTAGTAAATAAACAAAACAATGTGGCACAAAGAACGGCTCACACCGGGAATGCAGAAAACTCAATTGCAAAGCTTTATGCTGATGGTTTTAAGAGGGCCAGACCCGCTCTTCTCCCCTTATTATCATTGGGGGTGGGGTTGTGAGAATTGTATTTGTCTGGAGCTCTGTGACTGCTCTTAGAAGACGGCTCTGTTTAGTGTTTAGGTGCTACACAGTAAGACCTCCTTTGCACACACTAGTGTCACTCACAGCCTCGTACAATTCTAGGGTTTGAAAGTTACTAGAACCTGAAGATTTTGGAACACTTTACTGGACTACAATTACATTACACATGACATGTATTAATTTTTGTAGGCACAGGGAGATTAATTGACTTGCCCAGAATCAAAGTATGTTGAGCCGGCGCCGAGACTCGAACCTCATTCGCAAGCTCCAAAGTAGGCAGCTTTGGCCGTTATACCACATCCTCTCCCCGATATTCAGACAGGCTTTTTGCACAAACTGCGATTTTACAAAGTCTTGCACAATCTGATTGCTCCCTCCCCAACATATCGCTTCTTGTCTTTTATTCGGTCTGGTCTTCCTTCCCCAAGCATTCTGGTATTTGTAGTGTTTAATGTGCTCCGTGTACTGCCGGCCAAATTGGCCCGCCGGAAATAGCCATTCGAAAAGCCTCGAGCTAGTTAGCAATTATAATTTGAAATCATGTTGTTGAAGTTTTCATGTACACAATTCATGCTTTTTGGCAATCGTCAGAGAGGAGAATTGCTATCTTTTTGGAGGAAGGATCCCAGTATGTTGTGCCCAGTGGTCAAAGTGGGAAACAACAAGCATTGGCATAGCCAGTAGGTCTCGCCTTATAAGTATTTAGTTATGCAGCACAATATCCTTCGTGCAACAACATCAACTGTTGCATGGCTAAACACTTATAAGGTCCCAAAGGCGAGACCTATTGGCTATGCCAATGCTTGTTTAGTGTGCCTTAAGTGTTGCATGTGGCTTAACAGATCTGTCAAGCAGGATTTGACAGCGTGGTGACACGTGATGCCTACAGCCCTACTCTGAATATTTTGTGAAGTTCAGGAGTCACCTGTGCCCATTCTGGGTAGCCTATTGTTAGTTGCGGGGAGGGGGTTGGGGGGGGCGCATTCCACATGTCATTCAAGGCTGGGAGCTGCAGATTCTTATGCTTATTAGCAACCTAACAGGCCAGAGAGGTAAAGGGTAACTTTACTAAACTTACTTTTCCTTAACATGCATTAAAAATCAGACTACAAGATTTTGATTTTTTTAATAACAATAAAAAATAGTGATCCCATTATTTTCTTGCTGGTCCCATTCCCGAGATACCATATTAGTATCTGTCCTTTGCTTTTCGCCAAGAGGACAGCTAAGCCTTCTTCTGGGAAGGTAGCCTTTTTTGGCCTGGTCAATGTAGGAATATGGTAGCATTGATCTTCTACGCGTCCTATTTTTAAATACCATGAACCCTACCTTGCAGGCTACCAGGCTTACAGAAGCTGGACTACATTTAAAAGGGCATTTTTACCTGTCAAAATGGTTATTTAAACAGGCTGCACTGCAGGTTATACACTCCAGCAGCCAGGCTACAAAAGATAGGACTGAAGCCATGTTTCTACAGCTACTATAGTGGATGGCACAACAAGTGCTGCCCTCCCCAAACAGAATTTAACTTCCAGGTCCTAGATACACTTTCTACACCATATACTGGGGGTTTACAGGCAAGTTAAATGTGCCAATTAGGAATGAGCCAATTTAACTATGTTTTAAGGGGGAGCAATTGCATTCCACTTCTGGTTAGCAGGGGTAAAGTGCGCAGAGTTCTAAAGCCAGCACAAATATAGGTTCCAGCAAAAGAATAAAAATCTGGAGTGACTATATAGAAAAGGCAGATTTCCTACCGGCTTATAACATTGTTCTAGAGTTAATTGAGGAATAGTATTGTGTCTAGTTAGGCAACATAACAAAGCAATAACTGAAATATTTGTAGAATATTGTTTAGCCTATTATTATGCAAGGCCAAAAAACACACATCAAGCAATGACGGAAATGTAAACATAACATTGCTCAAGACTAATTTATGCATGCTATGGAATAAAGTCATCGACATTTTACAAAGCAATGCCTGTACTTTTTATCCAGTAGACACAGAGGTTTTCTATAGCAGCATATGCTTCTTTTCCAATACAATGACACTTATAGGCCTAGGGACACCACAAATAAGTCCAGCATATACCAGAACCAAAAATCAACAAAAGGTATCGCTCAGTTCATTTCAAAAGGAAACTTTAAAAAAAAATCTTGTAAGTGTGTAGATGAGTGGCCTGCTCCCATGCGAATATTAACAAATAATGTAAATAGTATTCTTGTATTTACATTTTTACACTACTACAGAACATCCTATTGTTTATACAAACATCTCTGAGTTCAGCAGAAGAAAAATACATTTGTGCTGAAAACAGGTGGGGAGCGGGGTAGATGTATTTCTCCTAGGTACTTGTTATACACTAAATAACTGAAGAAGAAAAGTTTCAAAGACTTAAGGGACATTCACTAATTTGAAGGATCTACGACTAGAAGCGCTGTACTCCTTTCGTCGGGTAAATATTAAGTGCCAATGAATTATAACCACTATTGAGTCATTCATTTTAATGGTTGATAGTACAAAACATAAATGGATGCAGAATCCAACACTCACCTCCACGTGGTAAATCATAACCTAAGTTATAGCCCCACCTCTGCCTTTCTAAAACTAAGAACTAAGCCACATCAGGGGTGTGTTTTTGTGAGGGGTTAAAACACTTAAGGTCAATACAACGCTATAAACACACTCCAAATGTCTATTTGCACAAGTACATTAAAATCAGTGCTCAGTCTTAACCGGTTCGTCCACATTTCCTTGCCAAATGGAGACATCATCAGATCCAAAACAGTGGAGTTACAGACCTGTTAGTGAATGTGGTTACAAAAAGGACGTGCTGGTGTAAAGTGACTATTGGCGTTACATTACATCTCACACCAAGAGAGACATCATCAGCAACGTTTTAGAATGCATGTTGCTGGCGAATGTTAGAGGTGCAAGACTGGGTAAAGGAAACTGTTTTTCCCATCGCTGGGAGACCCCTTTAAGGTCTTTTCTTGACAGAACTTCAGATCAAAACCACAGAAAAAGCATTGGGGGGATAGGCAAATTGACCAGCTTTCAAAAGGCCAGTAAAATATGACATTTGCTCGATGTTTTTTTGCAGATGGCTTTAGCAACAAAAAGGAGCAAAAAGCACCACAATTCTGAGACATATGCTGCCCACATTGGCGCCTCAGTCAAGTCTACTAAATTTTCAAATACGCTTCTTTGCCACTCTCTCTGGCCAGTCTCTAAATCTCGCTTCTCTGGCCCGCGTGTATCCGCCACTTACTCTTTATTTCAAGAATGAACCCTTTCCTTCAATACATTAACCTTATGAGTCGCCATAAGCCCAATTACACTTGTAAAACGTTGTGGGTACTGTCCGATTCAATCCACACACCATTCCTCTCGTAACCACACAGTTTTCCCCCTAACCTCTCTCTCCTTTGGCTAATATATTTTCATCCTTCCCATCAAGTCCCGCCGACTACATTATGGCTGGCCTTCCGTCCATGGCCCTTAATTCATCCTTGATTCTCTAGGTCCGTCCTCGTCTCTCGGACTCTGCCCACTGTTTCTTTCTTTGTTTCTCCAACTGGTCCTAACATCCCAATCCTTGGACTGCTCCTTCATTTATATCCTGCACACACATGGCCGGTCCACTAGTTTCTTCCACCTACACCATAACCCTCTAAGCTCCATACCTTGCTCTTGGCGCAGGTCACGCTCCGCAGGGCTCCGTAGAAGATGGGCAGCAGCGCCATGATCATCAGGCTCCCGTAGGCCAGCGCCGTCCCCTCGGGGGAGGCCGGCAGCCGGGCAGATGCGTTGGAAGCTGTGGGGTCCGAGTCGTTGATCAGCGACGGGGGAGGCTCTACCTCTGCCATGGCTGGAGGTTCGGGGAGCTGCGGGGTTCAGAGAGGGAGATGGGAAGGTGCAGCGCCGAGGCTGCGTGGAGCTCTGCAGAAGGGCTCCGGAGAGGGAAGAGACTGCTCTTTCAAGCTCCGCTGCTTTTTGGTACCGGTAAGGCCACGTTACCTAAACAACTAGGAAATGACGTCCCTCCCGGATGAAGCACTGCGCATGCTCCACTTTGTCCTTAGCAACGGGTGGCGACGAAGGGCGGGCCCGGTATCTAAGGAAGTGTATGTACACATCAGAAACAAAATTCATGCTGCAAGTCAGCCTTACTCCACTCTTGAAATGAATCCGGTAAACGTGCTGAACCTCAATGATAGACTGTACAGAAAAACCTTCATTTATTTTAGAGACCACAAGAAGTTTCGAAATAGAGACTGGCATTAACAGGTTGAACTAGCCTTCTCGCTCGCACCAGGTTGAATGACACACCTGTTCTCAGCGGGTGAGGAGCAAAGAAACATCTTTGCTAGTAAGGAACATCTGGACATTTTCCTCGGCACTAAAGTTAAATTGAAGCGTTTATTCTTCCAAATTGCACCTTTTAAAGCCCTATATTTCAATTCTAATGGTAAATTCTGCATGCAGTTTCAACTTTATTGTGGTATCGTAGGACGTACATGCTCTAAAGGTAGACACAACGACACCTTCCCGCTACGTGTACCACAATAAATTGTTCTACAAACAAACTCTTCTGCATTCTCAATACAACTCATCCTTATCTGCCACCTGTAAAGGGCTGTAAAGAGATAAGGACTGCGGCCTGGTTAGAGCGCGACACGGACACACACTTGACTCTTTGCTCGGTGTCGGCCGAAGGTCACGTGCGACCAAGGGCCCATTTATTTATACCGAGCCCGGTCATGAGGGGTGTGTGATGCATGGCTGCAAAGTGTTGTAGCGGCCGGATTGCCCTCTACATCCCTCCTTTCCTTTAGATGAAAGATAAACAGAAACGTGAAAAGAAAGAGGAAAAGAACATCAGAACAAAAGTAACAATACAACCAAGAATCATGGTGCTGCAGTCGTTGACCAAAGTTCGCCCGGCCCAACGCCTCAACACGCAGTCTCTTAACTTCTGGCTGGGTGCAAGGTCGGAGCAGATACCGTTGGCGTTGGCTTCGGGAGGGCCTCTCACTCGTGTCGGCTGCCGTGCTCTCCAGGGAGCCCTCCGACAATCCATGTCGCAGTTGGTCCCCAGGGCTTCCCCTTTGGATACTTGGGGCTTCACCTCCGAGTGCAGGTGTTAGGCTCGTGCTCAGGTCTCTTGCGGGTTCTGTGGCCATATCTGTTGGTTCGTCATTGTCCTCTGAGGACACCCCACCAGCGTGAGGGGCTCCTGGACCTTCTTTGAACCAGGACACGTTTCTCACCACAGTGTGGCGGCCTCGCCAAGCCATGACCATTCCACCCTCCATTCGGATGACTGTCCACATCTCTGGTTCAAACGACGTGCGAAACTTTCAGCATGAGTGGCGATCTTTGAGGACCACCTGGGACCCTAATCGCACGGCCGGGGTTCTGTCCCCTCTGCTCACCGTTGCTTTCTCGTTAGTGATCTTTCGCTTCTGTTGGGCTCTTTCAATATCCAGGCTTGGCTGCGTCCAATCGGGGATGAGGTCTCTTGGTGAGCGCTTCAGCAGAAGCGTGGCTGGTGCACATCCAGTTGTTGAGCAGGGTGTCTGCCGATATGTGAGCAGAAATTGGTGTAAGCCCGTCTCCGGATCTTGGTGCTGATCCACACCAATTCGAAGGGCTCTGTTGGGTATCCTCATGAACCGCTCAACCTCGCCATTGGCTTGAGGCCACTGAGGTGTGATGCGGCGGTGTTGAATGGCTCGACGTTCGAGGAAGTCATGGAAGTCGTGACCCTGGAACGGAGGTCCATTGTCCGACTTTATTTCCTCCGGCAGTCCGAAGATGGCGAAGACCTTCTCCAGGGCCGGTTGGACACGTGTGAACGCCGTGGACGGTATCAACTCTATCACCAGGAATTTTGAGAAAGAGTCCGAGACAACCATGGTGTGCCGCCTGTCCGGGAAGCTCCCGAAGTCGACACTGATCTTGGTCCATGGCATGTGGCACAGTTACTCCGTGATTATAGGCGCAGGAGCAGGGTCGCCACCTGTGATGGTGCAGGAGTGACACCTCCGGACTTCTTCGTCCACCATTTTGTCCATGCCAGGGAACCACACTTTCGCCTTAAGTCTGGCCTTGGTCTTGGTGGTGCCCTGATGACCTTGATGAGCCAGCACAACCATTCGTTGGCACAGATTTTTCAGCACAACGATTCTCTGTCCTCTCAGGACTAGTCCAGATCTGCTGACGCTGAGTTTGTGTTGAACTCCCCATATTTGGCGCCGGGAGTTCTGTTCTTCCGCTGTGAGCAGAGAGAGACCATCCAGAAAACAATGCCAGTGCCCCTTCTCAAGGGCCTCTTTGATTCTTCTTATAGTGTCATCCGCATCCGTGGCACTGAAGAGATCATCTTTGGTTACTGGCAGGGGGCAGGCATTGTCTTCGACCATGCAGATGAAGGCCTTGGTGTTTGGAGTATCACTAGGGATGGGTTCGCCTTCCTTCGCCGTGGGGTGCCTAGACAGGAAGTCGGCTGTGTTCTCCGCACCTGGTCGGTATAGCAGCTGGAAGAGTACACCTGTAGCTGGACTGCCCACCTATCTATCCTTGGGGGCGCCAGGCGCGTGGACTCACTAAACAGCGGTATGAGGGGTTTGTGGTCCATTATCACCTGAAAAGGATGAAAGCACAGGTACAAATGAAAATGCTGGCATGCCCATCGTATAGCCAGAGCCTCTCGCTCTATCTGCGCATATCTGGTTTCTGTCGGGGACAGCGCACGGCTGGCGTATGCCACTGGGATGCAGATTCCTTTGGTGTTTTCCTGCAGGAGGACTGCCCGAGTCCCACTGGGCTGGCGTCGACTACGAGCTCTGTCTTCCTTTTGGGGTGGAAGTATGCCATCGTTGTTTGATCTAGGAGAGCTTTCTTGATGCCTTGAAACACCGCTTCCTCTCGGGGCGTCCATTCCCAGGGTGTTCCAGTCTGTGTCAGCTGCCGGAGCGGTTCAGACTCGGTGGCGAGGTTCGGAAGGAACCTACCACAATACGTCGCCATCCCGAGGAAGCTTCTTATCTCCGTGGGATTCTACAGGCCTGGGGCACTCCTGATGGCTTCCACCTTGCGGGGGTCGACACGAAGCCCATCTCTCACGAAGAAATAGCCAAAGAAGTCTATCGACCCCTGGTAAAAGGCGCACTTCTTCTTGTGGCGGGTGAGCCCGCAGTCAGCCAACCTCTGCAACATAGCTCTCAGCCGGGCTTGATGCTCTTCCAGACTCTGTGAATATATCAGAATGTTGTCACTTAAGTTGATTACGCCTACGAGGATGGAGAGGGCTTCCTTGATGGCATTTTGGAACACCTCAGCCGCGGATGACACCCCGGAGCTGAGTCAGGTATACCTTCGGAGCCCCACGTGTGTGGAGAAGATGGCAATGTAGCAGCTCTCCGGCGCTAACTCCAATTGGTGGTATCCGGAGTTCAGATCGAGTTTCGAGAACTATTGTGCACTGATCAAGTCCACCACAATATCATCCATTGTCGGGGTCACATGTCTCTCTCTCCGGATGGCCTGATTTGCGAGCCTCATGTCCACGAACAGCCGGATCGCGCCTGGCGTGGGCACCACCACCAGCGGGGACACCCATGGAGTGGGCCCGACATCTTCTCTATGACTCCCAAGTCCTCCAGGTTCCGCAGTTCTTGCTCCACCAGGGGGCGGAGGTGGAAGGGTATGCGCCGATTTCGGAGTGCTCTCGGTTGGACAGCCTGGTCGATGTGTAGTTTCACTTGGTGTCCTCGTAGCTTGCCCAGCCCCTGGTAGAGTTGCGGAAATTTACTCATCATGTTCTCAGTGTGATTCTCGTGGGTCTGCTTGGCAAAGAAAACCTGCTCCAGATCTTCAGCCATGTGGCAGATCAGTAGCGTCCATTTCTTCCTCTCAGTAATATAGAACTTGGTTTTCACGGAGTACTTGGAATTCAAAACCTCGACCTCCATCATCACTCACAGTGGTATCGGTTCAATGCCTCCATATGGGTAGATCTTGGCGGCGCTGGCTGATAATCGTGGTTTTGGCAACAGCAGTTCGTACTGGTTTGAGTCCATGACGTTGACTGATGCAACGGTGTCGATAAGGGCCTGTACAGAGGTTCCGTTGACCTTCATGTGGCACATCGGGGACTGAAGCCCCTTGCGACCTGGCCTTCCTGTGAAAGAGATGACAAATGTGTCACCGTCGTCCTCGTAGTAGGTGGTAGAGCCTTGTTCGGGTGGTGCCTCGGGGTTCGCCAGCTCCTCGAGTGTGAGGTTTTGAAGGGTCATTAACCGCCGTCTAGGTGCGCCACCGCGGGATCTCCCTCCGCCACTGCGGCAGACCCTGGCATAGAGGTTGGCCTTGCCACACCTCGAGCATGAATGTGCTCTTGCGGGGCACCTGTCTTGATCTTTGTGGCCAAATCTACAGTGGCCACACTTGCCGCCAGGCCGGCTTGCAGTGTTTCACCTCTGGCTTGGTGCTGGTCACCTCTGCACGACCTCCAAGGTCTCTTCTTTCACCTGCACTACTTTCTGCGTTAACGCGGCTGGAGTATTCCTGATTGGAACTGCTTCTATCTCTTTGGCCCGCTTGTCCAATAGCTCGTGGGAGCGAGCGAGGACCAAAATCTCGTCATGGGAAATCCCAGTTTGTTGGAGCATCTGGGGCAGCAGGGCAACGGACTTGCATCCCTGTATAATTTGCTCTCTATCTCTTCGTTAGGATCAATGCCTGTGCACAATGGTGCCAGCTTCCGGACTCTGGCGTAGAACATGTCCACTGTTTCCGCTTCTGTTTGCCGTGCCTGGCGCAACTTGAACCGCTCGTAGTCAGAGTTCATCTGCGGGTCAATGTATTGGTTCAGGGCCGCAATGGCTGCATCGTATTCGTGCACCGCCCTCGTATCAGGTGGTGTCTCAAACAGCTCGTCGAGCTCGTCTTCTCCAAAGTGCATGAGCGGGTAGTGCTTCACCGTCCCATCGGTCTCTTCGGTCCCTGTGAAGTAATGATTAAGGCGGCCTACCCAGAGCTTCCAACTGTGTGCGGCGGTGGTGGGGTTCACAAGCTGGCTGAACGGAGGTATCGGCGTCACTGATGCATGACAGTGTGGCGCTATTTTTCACGTGTGCCTGCTGCTGGTTGGCCTGAAACGGCGTTCTGCCTACAACGCTGCCTTGTTGCGCACAGCACGTGTGGTGGTGCTGCTTCTTTCCCTTTCTGGGTGCAGTGCCTCCCCTGTCTTGTGCCCCCTGCACTGTCTGTTCTGGGACTCCCACTGACCTTCTTCTGTTGTGTGGGGCCGGTGTGTTGCACTGGTCTGCCTTGTCTCCAGTGACTCTCCTGTGGAGCTTTCTCCCTGTGCAGTTGTTGCCTCTCTTGCCCATTTTTCTAGTTTATTTTCCCTTTTGCCTTTTCATGTGTTTTTTTCTTTTCTATTTCTTTGTCTGTGGCAGTTCCTAGTGCCTCCAGTGGATGATCGGGATGACTAGGTGCAAACACCTGCCTGTGCCAGGCTTCCGGTGCTGCTCTGCAGGGGAAACCACACGTGCCAGACCTGAAGGCCCCGCCCTCACGTATTGAGACACGCGCACGGGCCTAGGCTTCAATGCTGGTCTGCCTTGGAGCGGGGCGGATGTCAGCTTTTGCCGCTCCTGCTGAAGCTGCTCACACACCGCTGCGAGGGGAGCGGGGCACCGCTGCCCGCTGTGACTCACCGCCCTGATGCTGGATTGCAGAGGGGATCGGGCCACAACGATGACGGCTCGGTGGGCGTCGGCAGTCTCCCAGGGCCGTGACGATGATGACTCGGTGGGCATCGGCAGGCTCCCAGGGCAAACGCGGTCGCACCCAGTCTGCTGGGGTGGTGGCCTTGCGGTGTGGGGAGACGCAGGGTTGTCACACCCCCTCGTCACCAGTGTAAAGGGCTGTCAAGAGGTAAGGACTGTGGCCTGGTTAGAGCGCGACACAGTCACACACTTGACTCTTTGCTCGGTGTCGGCCGAAGGCCACGTGAGACCAGGGGCCAATTTTTTTATACCCTCAGACCGAGCCCGGTCACGAGGGGTGATGCATGGCTACAAAGTATTTTATCGGCCGGATGGCCCTCTACATCACCCATCCTTTGCATGCACTCCATTTTTTTGCCGAGCCCTTCTTTCCTCCTCTCTCGCTGAATCCTTCCACTATCTCCAGACTTCCATGGTCTTGCATAACTGTATTTCAATCTGTCTACTCGTCAAATTCCTAAACCTTATTACCCAAACCCTATGTCGGTGTCAGGTCCGCAGATCCTCGGAGACGTACGATGCTCTATGGGGTCCACCTCCTGATAGCTCAAAAGGCCTGATTTGAAACACAGACTCTATCGAGTGATCAGGTGAGGGAAGGAAAGGATGGGGACAGCAGGGAGGGAGATCTGTGAAGAAAAAACACACAAGGATCAATAACCTACTGCCAATATCTTATTGACGCCTTACAGTTAATATCCCTCACAATAATAAGTGCTGTGCCCCCTTGTACCTGTAAAGAAAAAACAAAGAATGGTTCCTTTAAGCGAGGGAGTAGCCTGTGAGAAGCCACGGTCTTTATCTTGTTCTATAGAGGGGAGAGCACAATTACTTCAGGTTCTATACAAAGTGATCGATACTTGTGAGGTTACGGAAGACAGTCACAAATAGAGCGTACCTAGAGTTTCACAGCAACAGGTAACTGGGGTAAGGAGCTAACTTCCACGGAGCTCTATCAGACCCTGACACACAAGGCGAGAAGTAGAAATAACATTAGAGCTTCCCCCTTAGGAATTAAGGGAAGCACACTGGCGCCATCAACCAGACAAGGAGCTATTCCAATGTTATGAGTCCTTCAACGGTCTTTCAGGTTTCTCTCTCTCAAAGCAATCATGTACACCAACCGGTGCGTAATTCCACAAGGCAATGTAATGGCAACCCTATGGTTTCACTGAGCCTGGCATCGGGGTTCAGACGGCATTGATTTCATACAGCCCGAAACTCCAAAGACCACACCCTATTTACAACAAAGGAATGTTTCCGCCACTGCGGTTTGGAACTTCCAGGTCCGATGACTGGAGGAGCGTAAAGCAAGCCTGCAAGAGCAGAATACGGCTTGTCCAACAGGCCTGCGAGTCGCTTCCTTAGTTAGCCTCCAAAAGTACCTTGACTCCCCTTTTATCACAGGGGAAGGTTCGAAACATAGGAGGGAGTAGGTACTCCCCTTGAAACTGAAGCGTAGCGCAACTGTCATGCAGCGTGGCTCCTACGAGCATCCAAATTACAGGCACTACCAGGTATTAACATATACGAAACAGGAAGATCACAAGATCTCTATCGGTGCAACCGCACCCCTACCGGTTCTTGCCGTCTTCTTCCTGCCGACCTCAAACACGGAATTAGCAGCGCCGCTCCTCGGGAACCCGGAAGTATTTCTGGATTCCTCGACGAGCGTCCTGACGTCAGCGCTGGCGTCCTGTTCACGGGAAACCTGGGAATTGAAGTCTTTAGTTAACGCAAACGTCGCGCTGGGGCTGCGTGGGTCGTCAGTGTTCTGCGGAGGCCAAGGTGATTCGTGACAGTCGGTAGCAGGAGGGACCACGCTGATGCAATACGATGCTTTTGCTATTAAGGGAACTTTATTCTTTTGAGCCAAAGATTAAAGGTAGCTAACAGTTAGGGAATCAGCAGTTAACACAGAGTCAGTCCACTGGTGCTCCTCTTCGGGGGATAAGCGTCTCCTCCTTGGCACTTACACTTCTCTGTATTCCTCTCGGGCAATTCAAAAACAAAAGAACAAAAGGAACCAGTTTTAATGCAACGTTTGTTTAACTCGCTGGGAAATGGGGGAGTGAGGGATTTTCACCCGAATATAAGTATGGTGTGTGTGGGAGGGGTAGGAAGAACCAACACCAGGGGAAAGAGAATCAAGCCGTAGGCTTCCCAGAACAGCTCAGCCCACCTTTGCTTGACTCCCGGTTTTTGCCGGCAAACCCAGGTTTTGCCTCCCCGCTCCCAACTCCCCGGATCCTGGCACGCGCCTGTTGTAGCCACGTCCCTCCAGGGCTGTGGCGGGGCGCAGCGTCCTCCGGTCGTTCGCTGGGGTTTTCAGCCTTTGGGTTTCCAACAGCTCTCGTGCCTTCGTTCGTTCGGGTCTCCTCTGCTTCTTCCTTCCGGTCGATGACGATCCTTTCGTCCGCCTCTTCCTTTTTGTGCTGCCATAGGCTACCGTCGTCCGTCCTCTTGGGGGCGTGGTCTTCCTCCTCCTCGGGAAAATTAAAGGGCCAGTCCGGGGAAAATTGGTGAGTCGTGCTCCCTAGGGTGAAATCGGCGTCCGGTAACTGTAGAGAAGAGAGAGAGTCTGGTTGTTGCGGGGGAGTGGCAGAACCCATACCGAGGTTCGAGGACAGTGGCTCCTGACACCCTATTAATCTACTTCTATTCACAAAATTGGCAGTGAACGTTTCCAAGCATTCCAATAGACCCGATTCAGGCAGGATACTCCCGATTTTAGACGCCCAAGGTGTTTTTTTTAGCTGTCTCCCTACCTCTTCTAAAATGTTGTGATGTTTGCGTTTTCATAGAGCACAAAAATAATCAAATAAGAACTACTGTTCTACCCTACTTCCACTAATCTTGGGTTCTGGAGTAGCATGCTACCCACACAAAGTGCTTCAATGCCTCATCAGGAGAAGTAAGCACTATATAAATGAAATTACGTTTACAATATTTCCACGGAACTGTACTTAGGTGAAATTCTGGAAAATCAAGTATTTTTTCCCATTTGAATTATAAGCCTAAAATGGCAACTATAAAGATTCACTTTAAACAATTTTAGAGCATTATTAATGATTTCAAAAAGATTATTAAAGTAAAATAAAATGTCATGCTACAAAAAGAATACAGAGAATTACAATAATAATAATCTTTATTGTATATGGTTATTTAAAAACCTTTACAAATATGAAACAAGCATTGGCATAGCCAATAGGTCTCGCTTTTGGGACTTTATAAGTATTTAGCTATGCAGTACAATATCCTTGGTGCAACAACATCAACTGTTGCATGGCTAAACACTTATAAGGTCCCAAAGGCGAGACCTATTGGCTATGCCAATGCTTGTTTACATAGTGTTGCTGGGAGGCATAGTGTGCACAATACAAAACCTTAAATATGGGAAATGTCCCAATTAGGTGTCATGACAGAGGTTAGGAAGCTATAGTTTGAAATGCAGACTAGTGTATCACTTTATGATCCATTGGATTGAATAAGTCTTGTCCTTGGAAGCTACTAAATTTTGATATTTCAACTAAAAATTGACGAAATTATGAAATAGGGCAACCAAGAATTATACTCAGTTGGATGAGTGAGTGGCTGACTTGGCTATGACATATTGTTCTATCAAAGGATCAAGAGGCCTCTGAAACTTGTGATTAGGCACAGGAGTTTTCCTTGTGATCCAAATAAATCTGTAAATGAGGTGCATTTATAAATTGGGCTATGTATGGAATTACATCACGTGTAATATTTGATTTAAATACCAGCACATACCTAGCAGAGTGAGTTTTGCCCTTTCATTTCAGCCAAATATCTGTTAACAGGCTCACTCGAGCATGGCAATATCTTCTGAGAGGTGACTGCATTTGAAAGCTCTTTGAGACTTGCCTTGATGCTGTCGCACGTGCTCTATTAAATTGTGAAGTTTTAGATGAGCAAAGAGGATATTTTCGAATCTTCCTTACATTTATTTGAAATGCTATAGAAATGCTTGTTTCAGGGCGTCGTGTTTTATTCGTACTGCAGTAACGTGAACAAACATAGATAATAGAGTGGCATGCTGATTTATATGATTACTTGTAATAAAATAACCAAGAATTATGTGACCTTGAATGACGTGCTTTGGAATTTGAAGTTTTCACTATATAATTTGATGGCATGTATTATAATGAACTTGTGCAGCTTTTCTGGGCCTATTTGAGGTATCTGATCAAAAAAGTAGGTAACACTGAACTGTGAAAACTTCACAGATATTATTTGGACTACCACGACAGCAAAAATCACACAAAAAAAGGCAACTGAATAGATTAAAACCTGGCTCGTGGTTTTACAAGCAGCGAGAAATCCTCACTTGGGGAAATTAAATTGTAGGAACTACGGGTGAAAAGGGAGACTGCCACGTCGTTCCTTTCCACAATGGAGTGCAAATGTATCCAGTGCTTAATTTGTTCCGAAGTTGAAAGTGGTAGGCACCTCATTTCTGGGGGAGGGTCTTATTTGTCATCACTATACTCTGACCCAGAGCAAGAGAAAGACAGAAAACGGATATGGGGGAATTAAATATAGGAAAACAGTGACTGGGGAAAAAGAATGGATGAAAAGAAACCTGTATGAGTGATATGTAGAGAAAGGAAGAGTAGGAATTGGTTAAGCGCCGTCTGAATTCTACCCGTTGAGTTCCAAACATGTGTAGTAGGGGGCGACACATGTTGCACTAACTTCTTAGACGAGTTTAAATAATCACAAACGGAGAGTGAAATAAAATGATACATTTGCATAGTACTAGCATTTGCAGCGATTCGAGGTGGGATACGTAGCAGGGTGACGCTTTGACGGACAGCCAGGCCTCACTTACACCTGATGGATGGAGAGAGGGGATAACAGCCAGGACAAAATGCTTGCTAGCCAAGTATACCGCGTCTCACCAGGAGCTCCAAAAAAGGTCAATCCGCTATCACCCGCGGAAAACATATAAAGCGCAGAATGTATTGCTAACTGGGCCACTCAGTAAAGGGTTTAAGGCCTGGCACAGGGAGTGTTAGACGCTACATAACTACCACGGATACTAAACGTACCTGCGCTCCGGCGAGTCCTGAGGTCACACACACACTAGCGCTCTCCTAGCGCCTCTTGTCATAGCCTTCCACTTGTCAAAACACACTGGCAGACAGGAGCGATGACTGGACGCCGGGGTTGCAGCTCTTTTTTGGGAGGAGGGGCGATGTAAATTCGTTGCAAAGCCTGTTTCGAGATAAGAGGATTGTTGTCGACTCGGCAAGTGATCTCTACTCTCACCTACAACCTGGAAGGAGCAGCTCCTGCGCATCAAGGACCACATGAGGCATCCGTTGCCTGGCGAAGCCCAGTCGTTGCAAGAAGAAGGTAAGACAAGTAGGGGGTGGGGGGAGTGTGGCCGAGAGCAGGCAGCCTTTACCTTGCGGCAGCGAGCACGATAATTGCTAACACATGAGTACATAAACAAAATACCTCTGGCCAATGTTCCCTCTAATTTTTTCCCTCTGTGTGCGGCAGTGTAGGGTCTATGTGCGCCAGGAAACAGACAGCGCATGTGGGTGCAGCGCCACATATCTCTCCAAACTTATGCTTAAACAAGTGGATAGACTGTGCATTTCCACACATACAGCGCCACATTAAGAGTCTTAAGGCAGGTTTGCAATTTAGATACACAAGCCATGACATGAACTGGTTACACAGGCAAGTACACTTCGGGTTTAGAAAAGCACAAGACTCCAATGCTGGTACCATCGTAAGATTTTACTGCTGTAGGTGTAATGTTACTTGTTGTATTATATATCTGGATGCACAGACAGAAAGAAGCAACAAAATACCAGCCAGGCGGCACACTAGGCTAAGCAGAGAGATTTCTAACTTACCTGTTACCTAGAAGAAATGCAGCAAGTCCAAAAGAACGACGTGTGCTTTACACGTCGTGCTTTTGGACTTTGGGCAGCCAACTTCTACTAGGCACACCCAGGGCCGCCTTTAACACTGGTGGCGGCCTGTGCGACAATGTTGGTTGGCGCCCTCCCAATGGCCACCTCTAGCACGGATTCCCTCACTAGCACCCTTTAATAGCGGCCCTCAAGTCTCCAGAACCACTGTCTCTCTGATTCATTTAGTTTTATAGCACCACTCATAGCAGTGCAAGGTGTCAGAGCACTTTACACCACACACACATTGCACAGAGACAACCATAGGTGTGCAAATCAGTGTATAGGAAGTGTTACATCAGACAGGACTACAAGGTGTAGTATAGGAGTAACATGTCATCGATACTAGTAGGCAATATAGTTTAAGAGTGCTTATTCTGGAAAAGTACAAATTCAGAATTTAAAATGTAACACCATTGTTAGAGGTTCTCTTAAAAACAAACAAGAATTGTTTTTTTTACCCAAATGAACCCTTTTGGCAAGATTAGGATAATGAAAGACAGGGCAAAAATACATATTGCTCTAACATAATACTTGCAGTTAACACGCCGCTGTTTGATGACGGTTAATAGCTCACTGCTCTATATTAGGATTTTGTGTTACAAACCACAAGTAACAAAATGAGCTCTCTTACAAAAGCAGTAACTCACTGACCTATGTACATTAGATGCACTTTGTGATCTGCATGATACACCTTCTTAGCAGCAGGCATTTTAACCCAATGCGCGACTTTTGGATGAGTCAAAACTTCCACTAGACTAACCTCTGTCTCTTTCCAGGAAGGGGATTAATCACCGAAGCTCTCTAGACATTTTAATTGATGCCTCAAAATTGCTGGAGGCCAGGAACACACAAGTGCTTTAAAAATGTTAATATACTTGCAAAAATGACGCCTCCACCCCAAGTCAGTGCCCGGTGTGGTGGCACCGATCTGGAGCCGGCCCTGGGCACAGCTTTCAGCCAAAGGGTTTGTCTGCATGGAAAAACGTCTGCCATTCCCTGCATCCAGCTCTTCACACGCGGACAACACCCTCATTATATGTATAGTCAGCTGCATGCAGCGGCCTTGGCCTATCTCCATGTACAGCTCACAATCTGGCAGAGACCTGTACCGCTGGTGAGGGGCTAGTGACATGATTAAGGTGGCGGCAAATTAGAGGCGGGAGACGCGCGCCTATTCACGGCAAGATAGAGGCGGGAGACAAAGCCTATTCACGTCTTTTCTTTTGCACTTGCTTCATTGCTTTTTAATGGGCCGTGGCTGTGGGCTGTTGGTGGCCCTTTGTGAAAATATTTGTTAATTGCTGCACCATCATGCGCTGCAATTAAGGACTATTGTGGCCAAAAGAAATAGTGTAATTAATGGTGCCAGAGGCAGTGTTCCCTGTAAGGTGCGCGCGCGTGCGCACGCGCTCCTCACTAACCCCTGAGCACGCAGTGTCCCGAGGGAAGCGTGCACACATCCTATTAACGGTTTCACGCCGCCGCGTTTAAGCAAGTCCAAAAGCACGACGTGTATAGCACACATCGTGCTTTTGGACTTGCTGCATTTCTTCTCTTAATGGAGCACGGCTGGCGCTGATTGTGAGCCATTGTGAAAATATGTTTGTTATTTGCAGCGCATGACGGTGCTGCAATTAACAAATATTTTCCCAAAGGGCCACCAACAGCCCACAGCCACGACCTATAAGGAAAGAAGTGCTGGATGTTCCCCCAAACAGAAAAATTACTGTTTTCGCGCCTCTCGCGTCTTAAAAGCGGCGGCGCGAAAGCGTTAACAGGATGTGTGCACGCTTCCCTCGGGACACTGCGCACTCAGGGGTTAGTGAGGTGCGCGTGCGCACGCGCGCGCACCTTACAGGGAACACTGCCTCTGGCACCATTAATCACACTATTTCTTTTGGCCACAATAGTCCTTTTAATTGACTTTGGGTATTAATTCACAGTTTTTTCTTTTTCATAAAATCTTTTTTTTGATTTGAGAATTTTTCCACATCATTCATATTTACACATCTCCTGTGTTTCTGACAACGTATAAAACATTTATATACAATGGTATATATTTTCAATTGGTATATTTCCCTTTTGTCCTACTGTTTTAAACATACAATACACTGGGACCATATATCTATTGGTCCTCAGGATATCTTAATTTGTAAAGCCCTGTATAGGGTCGGAGACTATTTCCAAAACTCGTATAAAGGAGCAGAGTTCATGCCACTAAACAGTCCTAGTGGATCAATCTCTTCTTTTCCTAGTTTGCTCCAAACCGCTATATAATCAGTGCCAACGCGTTTTGACCTTATAAAGATGGGACCAAGAAAATTCTATTTGTGTTAAGATCTTCTTCAGGGCATGACATATTTCTGGTAGGACATCTCTTCGCCTGTAATGGTGACAATATGACTTATTTTTAGTGTGTATTTTTACATACATTGGACATGTACTTTATTGTATTGCCAATGTGTTTAAAAACATTGGCAATACAATAAAGTTTCAGTTCTCTGTTCAATAAACAAGCACAGTCACATCACGTTCGTGCCGATACGGAGCAATAACCAATGAGAAAAGTCTACGTCAATGTGTCAAGCGTTGTCAAGGCAACGGAATATGTACGTAATGACCGCTAAAAACGAACAACGCTATTGACACGAAATGAAAAAACGAGACGCCGACTAATAGCGGGAGTATCAGAAGACGCTGCATGCCTCAAGCAAATCACCCCAGAGAGAAAGGTACGAGCGGCGAAAACACGGGTATGACGCTGCATCTTTGATAGCGAGAACAAAACCCCCCTTTTTTAACAACATAACGGGCTAGTTAAGAAGTATTTCACAACAAAGAGATGCCTGAGTTTTGCGTATAAGAGGAAAAAAGGCACATTGAGCAAAAAAAAACACGGCAGGACAGTAGATAACAGAAGACTGTGGAAGTTATGTAATCTATATAACAACAGTTCAGGGACTAATTTATGCACGTTTATTTATTTATTTATCCTCCAGGAAAACGCATGACAGAGTTCTAGAAGCCCCCACATTGGAGGACTCAATAGATAGAAACCCGGTAGGTGCGTGGATCACACAAACATCCTGTTGGGAAATGTCCATACGAGATGAGGAGGGTCAGTCTAACTGAGATATTTTAAATCTTTATTTAAACAGGCAGGAAGTCACTGCACCTGCAAGAAATATCACATAACTCAGTACGCGAGTAAACAATAATGTAGAAATTTGTATGTCCATTGTATGTAAAAATACACACTAAAAATAAGTCATATTGTCACCATTACAGGCGAAGAGATGTCCTTCCAAAAATATGTCAAGCCCTGAAGAAGACCTTAACACAAATAGAATTTTCTTGGTCCCATCTTTATAAGGTCAAAACGCGTTGGCACTGATTATATAGCGGTTCGGAGCAAACTAGAAAAAGAAGACATTGATCCATTAGGACTGTTTAGTGGCATGAACTCTGCTCCTTTATCGAGTTTTTTGAAATAGTCTCCGACCCTATACAGGACTTTACAAATTAAGATATCCTGAGGACAAAAGGGAAATATACCAACAGAAAATATATACCAATCAAAAATGTGTTTATTAGGTGTGTAATGTCAAAAAGTCCATTACATGTCTTTTGTCTAATCAGTCTAGAGTTTGTTATGAAATGATATAAATGTGTATTTGTTTTGTATATAAATGTTTTATACGTCGTCAGAAACACAGGAGATGTGTAAATATGTTTGATGAGGAAAAATTCTCAAATCAAAAAAAAGTTTTGATGAAAAAGAAAAAACTGTGAATTAATACCCAAAGTCAATTAAAAGGACTATCGTGGACAAAAGAAATAGTGTGATTAATGGTGTCAGAGGTATTTTGTTTATGTACTCGTTATTATATTGATTCTAGCCTCTGGTCCCCTAACCTGAATCATTCCCCTGTGCTATATACTCACAATTGCTAACACATGGCGCCGCTCGCTCCCGCAAGGGAATCGCCAATCGTGCATGTGTTGCCATTCAAAGCAATGCAACGCGTGCATGTTTTTGCCTGCAAAACCGGATCGATTTCAAAAGGTCTTTTTCCTATGCATCGGTTGCGCGCTGCGTAGGTGAGACCTAAAAAGGGGCATCCATATTAAAAGATACAAATCAGTTTGTAATAAAAACAAGTTTTAGGTGAATACATAAAATCCCAGATCATTTTCAAGTCCCTTCAGGTACTAGCTGCATTATAATTGCATTTAACAAGTCTGTGCAAGAGCTGATATGTTGTTAGTTGTCGACCAGAGAAAACTATCCATATTATCAATTGACTGAATGCAATAAAAAACAGGTTATAATTATGTGCGTATGATACCAATTGGTTAACAAAAAGCCTTCGAGATGCTAACGGCAATATGCTTATACATAACCATTCTGAAAGGAAGCTAGGACATCAGTGGTGTAGCTAGCACTTTGGACGCCCTTGGCGGTCACTGCGTTTGACGCCCCGCAGCGGCCGAATTGAAGAGTGGAGGGGGGCTGGCAAGATTGCTCCGTTTTGTTGTCTGCCTGCGGCAGACGATTGAAGCTTGTGGGGGTGGGGTGTGGATTGCCGCCCGAGATGGCAGATAAGAGGGGGGAGGCCTCCACCCTCAAAACTTGTGCCACCCGGGGCGAACCGCCCATCCCCTTCGCTAAGCCACTGCAGGGCCTTAATGTAACAGATAGTTGTTTGTCAGGCTGGACTCCCTGGATGGCCACCTAAAGACCTGAACTTTTAATATACGTGATGAATACATTTAGTCAAACGGAGATTTAGGGCTGTATTTTCTGAACTCAATACTGCTATAATTCTCTGCCGACAGAGTCAGACTCCCAATTTCTTCCACTCAGCCCTACAACATAATTTACACAAGTCCATCATCACTGGGCAAATGCACAGTACGTGCTCCTAGAATTTGCTGAACATGCCACCAATCCTACATTTGGTTTCTTGTGTTGGGCGGCACCAATGAGCTAAATGTTTCAAAAAGAGACACTCACCCAGTCTGAGAGCCATGAATCTTAGTTTTAAGTGCAAGGAGCATGTGCAAACAAGGTATGAGGATGGAAAAACCGGCTGGTATGAGTTATTTACTGCCCAAGCGTGCTTGCGTTTGGCTAAGCTTGCTCTGTCTGTGTGATAGGAACAAAGATAGATACATTTCTTTATACTTGATTTGAAAGCCATAGGACTTGGATTTAAGATCCACAGTTCATTCGCAGACAATTACTGCACACAATCATTTAAGATCATTTAAATAAATACTTGTCTAGCTAATAGAAGGTGTGAACGGAGGCAATCTTTGCCCCTTCTGCGTTCAGTCCAGTTCCTGACAGTTGCAAAGGCAGCGGCACCTGCAATACAGGTTTGACCTCCTGCAGTGTCTTCAACACAGCTGCACTCTTCTGCTCTACTTGGAGATAATGACATAGTGCGTGCATCATCCTTTCTGGTCAGTTGTAGGTCAGGTTTATTGAAGGGAAACTCTTTGTTGTGTATGGCATCCACCTGTAGCCTTGGTCATGGAGCACCAGATCAGAATCCTGTTATGCACTGCAGTGACATTGCAACAGTGGTTAACAAACATGGTTCCCACTGTTGTGACATCACACAGTGAGAGTGCTTGCTTCCCTATTGTTCCACTGCCTTGTTTGGGCCTTCAGAGACCCCAATGCAACAGTGGAATGGCAGTCACACCGCCTTCTTCCTTCTCTTCCGGATCTCCACAGACAGGCAAGAGTACACGTGCGGTGTTGTGCCTGCACCAGTCACCTTCTTCTCTGTCAGCGCTTGTCTCTACAGACCCTATCTCAAAGATCTTCTGTCAGTGCTGTGCCAGGTCTCTGCTCTCAAAGTGAGAGTAGAGAGCACATCTTTCGGCTGGGAGAGTGTGGGATAGTGTAATGGGTGTGGTGGTGGGTGGGTGGGGGGGGGGAGGAGTCTCAGGAGGCCAGGGAATTATTTTTAAGTTTGGACTCTGTAGAGTGTGATATGGGCGTATTGCAGGAGGTCAGGTATTTTTTTGGTCTACTTTGGTCAAAGAGAGGTGTGGGGTAGAGGTATTTACAGAAGATGTGGTGGGTGGTGACTGAAGGCCAGGTATTTTTTTTAAATAATTGGAGATGGGCAGGGGAGGGTATTTCCAGAAAGTGGTGAGTGTGGATGACCAGAGGCCAGGTATTTATTTTTCCATTTTGGGAAGGAGGAGAGTATATGTTGAGGATGGTGGGTGTCAGTGTTAGAAATGGGCGTCTCTAGTTGGCACAGGTATGCACTTGCGACAAGCAGGGACTCTCAATTCTAAGTCAGAGTAAGGGGATCACCCTTTCAAATAACCCCTGCTCACCCTTTAGGTAGTATGGCGCAAGCAGTCAAGACTATTCTCAGGGCGTCATAGGTTAAGCATTTGTGAACACATACAGTAATACAATGACACACCACAAATGGACACCAGTCAAGGTTATATCAAAAATAGTTCTCTTTATATAAGGCTTAGCACAAGACCAGAATAACGATTAAAATGACCACAGTATTATTTTAAAGTTCAATGTTCTTGTAAAAAGGCTTAAATGCAAAAATAGGCTTCTTTTACTCAATTCTGCTTCTTTTCAGGCTTTGTACGGTTCGTACCTGTGTGTGCGACTCGTCCGCATTAAAAGCAAGGGAAGTACGAGTCAAACAATCGTTGCGGACTCCGGGGTCCGTGACGCGCACGCTGCGGTGCGAACAGAACAAAGTACCTTAAGTTCGAGGGGTCCGCGACGGACAGTGCGGGACAAGTTGATGGGTCCGGGTCGTAGTTCGGCAGCGTATTCGGTCCGGTCGGGTCACGGCGTCGGTACGTGGCGTTGGTACGGGACCTTCAGGGATACGTGCGGATGGCCCGGATCAGCTTGCAGAGTCCGTGGCGTTCGGCGTTCGAGCCGTACTTTCGGTGCGGATGGGCGGCGACACTTCTCGGCGCCGTACAGCGTACGGGGAGGATCAGCGTATCTGAGTACGGCACGGTGCAGTACGTTAGCAGCGTACAGACCGTACCTGCGGGACGATGGAACTTGGGACCGGCGTACAGGGTTCGGCAGCCAGTGATGTACGTCTCAAATCGGCGGAGAAGGTTAGGTGCAATGCGGCCGGGAGGGATACGGCGCGTACTAACGCTTTCGGATCAGCGTAGACGCACGGTGCCGGGCGGCAAAGACACAGCTTCGCGGCGGATGGTGTACGAGGCGTACTGGGGCCAAATCCAGCGGGAAACAAGCACAGATCGTCCAGGCAACTCAATTTTTGAAGGCAGATGAGTCCAATGGTCCTGGGACTCAGTTCAGGGGGCAAGCTCTTCTTCCAAGCCCTTGGAGATAGTTGAAACACAAAGTGCAAAGTCTCTTTCAGTCTTTTCCTCTCCTTTCTCAGCAAGGCACCAACTGCAGGCCAATGCCCCAGGTCAGGGAAAGTTACTCCTCCTTCAGCTTCTTCCAGGTCCTTCTGGTCAGGCAGAGTTCCTTCGTGGTTCAATCAGGATCTGATTTCTTAGGAGCAGGGCTCCTACATTTATACTAAGTTTCTTTTGTCTTTACAGGCCAGGGGGGCCTTTGCATAATCCCAGTCCAGTTCTTTTCAGTAAGGAGCACTTTGTTGTTGGGACTCTGGCTTCTTCTTTCAGCAGGCAGGGCAGAGACATCAGACGCTCCCCAGGGGGTGGAGCCAGCATTGTGGTGGCAGAGCACTGCCCTATTCAGAGTCAAGGTGCACTCCTCCCACCCATCCTGGTGTAATCTCCCTATTCACCACCTGGCAGCCCCAGCCTGTCTCCTGGAACTTCCCAGCCCTGTCACTCAAACTACACACAAAGAAGATAACCCCTCCCAGCAGAGGCGGACTGAAATGGTTAGGCACGCCAAGGCTAACTTTCTAAAAGTAGCATTTGCAAACCCAGGATATTAAAATAACCATTTGCTAAAAGATGTATTTTATTATTCTGAGTTCAGGCATACTAAACATGAGTTTCTACCATGCTTCCTGAGCCTGCTAGGATTATAGGGTGTTATAATCTAGCAGCCCATTCTGGCCTATGGAGAGCAGGTAGCCTTACAATAGTGAAAAACGAAAATGGCTGTAATTCACTATTAGGACATGCCACACACCTCAGGGCATGTCCTACCTTATCCTTACAATGCACCCTGCCCTAGGGCCTACCATAGGGGTGATTAATATGAAGGTAAGGGAAGGTTTAGGGACTGGCAAGTGGGGACACTTGCCCAGTCAGAATGACAGTACCAGACTGCATGCAGGTTCTGCAATGGCAGACCTTAGACACATTTTACCCCGCTGCTTCTGTGGGTGGCACAACCAGTGCTGCAAGCCTACTAGCAGCATTTGGAAATACAAGCCCTTGGCACCCCTGGAGCACTCTACTAGGTACTGATAGTAAACCAAATAAGCCAAACATGGAAGTCAATTCACATAATACATTTTACCCTAGGGAGCACTTGCACTGTGGCACTGGATGGCAGTGGCACAGCGCCCTGAGCAGCTAACACCAGCACAAAAATACATGAGGAAGGCAAAAAGTTTAGGGATGACCCTGCAAAAAGGGCCAAATCCAACACAACCCCCTTCCAGCCAAAACGCAGGGTACACCAATCACCACCGTGATGGTCTTCCCTGCTTGGGGCGATAGAACAAGGATCTGGCCCGCAACTGCAGGGGCAGACTCCAGTTCTACGCCAATCTGAACCTATTGGAATCCCTCTGTCCATACTCTCATGGCCCACCAAGCCAATCCCTGGGGAACCCTTCTCCTCACCTGTGGACACCACCTGTGCAGCACCTAACCTTAACTGGCCCACAGGTGTGTCCCAACAGACAGACAGCAAAATGCTACCGTGGCCACTGACAGTAGTCAGGGATGAGACCCAGGCCGTATGCCTCTCAGGGCTCTCAAACCTCTGTGGCGCCAGGGAGCAGGGGGCAGTAGCCCCAGGTGCTTGGCACCCTTTGTCCATTCTCCCCCTTGTCAGGTCAGGTATGACATCCTGGCACTGACCCACCAGCCCCAGGACTGTACCCGGCGGCTGGACTAAAGACTGGGGTGGCCTCTCCCACAGCCGGTCCTCCCTCTTGGGGCTCTGTACCCTCCCACCTGGAGTGGTACCCCTTTCCAGAATTGCCAGGGCACCTGGGGCAGGTGTCCTGCGCAATTCGCCCACCAGTTCAGGGGTTCTATCCTGCAACTGGGCATCCAGGTCAGGGGGGACACCCTGAACCTGGCCCTCCAACCTAGGGTCTAAACCATTCAGTTGAGCCGGGGTCAGAGGTGAGGACTCCCTCCCTCTGCACCCCCTTCCAGAGTACTGCCCACTCCCAACTGGCGTGGTACCCCTAGAAGAAACATGGGTCAGGATACTGCTTACAGTGGTCCCACCCTCCAGGTCAGACAACACCTGAACCTGGCTTCTCAACCCTGGGTCCAACCCATGCGGTTGAACGCTCGCCTGGCGCACCAGGAATTCCCGGGGAGCACGCATGCCCCCCCTGAGGGTGACACATAACTCATGTGTCGTGTGATAGTCTGCCTGGCGCTGATCTCCCGACCCCTGTCCATCTGACAGTGCCTGAAGATCCCCCAGGCCAGAAGTGGTGTCACCCTGGTCAATCACTGGGGACGCAGCCCTTCTGGCTGGCCCCTGACTCACTGGTTTCTCCACTGGGGACTCTTTTCCCCTCTCACCCCTCACTCTGGACTTCTGCACCCTCCCAACTGGAGCGGTACTGCCAGACACCAGAACCGAGGGAGGCCTGCTTACAGACACTCTCCGTCCACTAGACACTAGGGGATCCCCCTCAATGGGCGGCCCATCAACACAGCCTAGGCTCCCCGCCTGGTGTTCCCTTAAAGAACCATCCAGGCTCTGAGACTGGGTTTCGGGCACCTGGGGGCACGCAGCCCCACACTCACTCCTTCTCCACTGAGACAGGACGTGAGCCCCTACACCCCTCCCACTACCAGGGGACCGAGCTGGGCTACTCTGCACCACTTCCACCACTCTGGGTTGGAAGATACCTGAGCCACTCCCCACGGGGTCACTCCCCAATGCCTCTCCAGACCCTCTGGAATCCACCAAAAGGTCTGCCTCTAATGTGGGCTCTCTGCGGTCAGAGAACTCACCCTCACACAGGTGTTGGCATAGCTCTGGAAAACAGGGACTTACAATATGCTCTCCCACAATTGGATCACACAGCCCCCTAGCAGGGTTAACCAAACTATCCTTCACCTTACCATCCAGTGCCTCACACACGTACTCCACACCACTCTCCTGAGACTGGCAAGACAGTATCTGACTGTCTCTGTCACACAACCCACACTCTTCTGGGCGGTCTTCACACTCACCCACCAGGACTTCAATTTTGGGGGAACCCCTCTCCCTGCACCTCTCAGCTAGAGTCAGTAGAGTGTCCCTCTTGCTACTAGGACCATGAACCCCTGCGCCAGTTACCCTATTCCCTTCAGGGATACTGCGCACTACTGGAGCTACCTCATGCCCTTGAACCTCCTGGTGTATGTTAACCCCCTCCTTCAAGTCAGGTGCCACATCTCTGGGTGTGCGTACTACTCTCTCAGCACCATAACATTCAATATTGCTGCCACCAGAGGAAGAGTTGTCTAAACTCTTGGCCTCAAGATCCAACTCCCTCATTCTTACTTCATGCTCCATGGCCAGCCTTTGTCTTTCCAGTTCCATTCGCAGTTTTGCCATCTCCACTTCTTGTGCTCTTGCAGCCATCCTGTCGGCCATCTCCTCTGGCGACAGGCCTCTGCCAGGCTTAGAAGCACCTTCTGGGGGTATTACCTCCAGCACATTCTCTGGGAACTTGGATTCGTATCAGGCCCTCAGCGTTTTTGTATACTGCTCCTTGTTTTTCAATCCAGTTTGGTTAATTCTGTACTTGGAGAGGTATCCTTTCAAGACTTTATTTGTGCACTTCAGCAGTGCCCTCTCCTCCCAATCTATGTCATCAACTCCAGAGAATATAGAGGACGCCCCGCCTCCATTGACTGAGCTAGGCATGGTTTCTTAAAGTGGAGATTCTTCAGCAAAACAAAAATCATTACTGTGTGGCTGCGTTATCGGTCTGAACTCACTACGTGGCGTTCACTTAATCACTGTACATGAATCACAAATGCAAATTCAAATCCTCACCGCTGACCACCAATGTTAGAATTGGGAATCTCTAGTTGGCACAGGTATGCACTTGCGACAAGCAGGGACTCTCAATTCTAAGTCAGAGTAAGGGGATCACCCTTTCAAATAACCCCTGCTCACCCTTAGGTAGTGTGGCGCAAGCAGTCAAGACTATTCTCAGGGCGTCATAGGTTAAGCATTTGTGAACACATACAGTAATACAATGACACCCCACAAATGGACACCAGTCAAGGTTATATCAAAAATAGTTCTCTTTATATAAGGCTTAGCACAAGACCAGAATAATGATTAAAATGACCACAGTATTATTTTAAAGTTCAATGTTCTTGTAAAAAGGCTTAAAATGCAAAAATAGGCTTCTTTTACTCAATTCTGCTTCTTTTCAGGCTTTGTATGGTTCGTACCTGTGTGTGCGACTCGTCCGCATTAAAAACAAGGGAAGTACGAGTCAAACAATCGTTGCGGACTCCGGGGTCCGTGACGCGCACGCTGCGGTGCGAACAGAACAAAGTACCTTAAGTTCATGGGGTCCGCGACGGACAGTGCAGGACAAGTTGATGGGTCCGGGTCGTAGTTCGGCAGCGTATTCGGTCTGGTCGGGTCGCGGCGTCGGTACGCGGCGTTGGTACGGGACCTTCAGGGATACGTACGGATGGCCCGGATCAACTTGCAGAGTCCGTGGCGTTCGGCGTTCGAGCCGTACCTTCGGTGCGGATGGGCGGCGACACTTCTCGGCGCCGTACAGCGTACGGGGAGGATCAGCGTACTGCGGCTTCTCGGCTCTGAGTACGGCACGGTGCAGTACGTTAGCAGCATACGGACCGTACCTGCGGGACGATGGAACTTGGGACCGGCGTACAGGGTTCGGCAGCCAGTGATGTACGTCTCGAATCGGCGGGGAAGGTTAGGTGCAATGCGGCCGGGAGGGATACTGCGCGTACTAACGCTTTCTGATCAGCGTAGACGCACGGTGCCGGGTGGCAAAGACACGGCTTCGCGGCGGATGGTGTACGAGGCGTACTGGGGCCAAATCCAGCGGGAAACAAGCACAGATCGTCCAGGCAACTCAATTTTTGAAGGCAGATTAGTCCAATGGTCCTGGGACTCAGTTCAGGGGGCAAGCTCTTCTTCCAAGCCCTTGGAGATAGTTGAAACACCAAGTGCAAAGTCTCTTTCAGTCTTTTCCTCTCCTTTCTCAGCAAGGCACCAACTGCAGGCCAATCCCCCAGGTCAGGGAAAGTTACTCCTCCTTCAGCTTCTTCCAGGTCCTTCTGGTCAAGCAGAGTTCCTTCGTGGTTCAATCAGGATCTGAATTCTTAGGAGCAGGGCTCCTACATTTATACTAAGTTTCTTTTGTCTTTACAGGCCAGGGGGGCCTTTGCATAATTCCAGTCCAGTTCTTTTCAGTGAGGAGCACTTTGTTGTTGGGACTCTGGCTTCTTCTTTCAGCAGGCAGGGCAGAGACATCAGACGCTCCCCAGGGGGTGGAGCCAGCATTATGGTGGCAGAGCACTGCCCTATTCAGAGTCAAGGTGCACTCCTCCCACCCATCCTGGTGTAATCTCCCTATTCACCACCTGGCAGCCCCAGCCTGTCTCCTGGAACTTCCCAGCCCTGTCACTCAAACTACACGCAAAAACGATAACCCCTCCCAGCAGAGACGGACTGAAATGGTTAGGCATGCCAAGGCTAACTTTCTAAAAGTAGCATTTGCAAACCCAGGATATTAAAATAACCTTTGCTAAAAGATATATTTTATTATTCTGAGTTCAGGCATACTAAACATGAGTTTCTACCATGCTTCCTGAGCCTGCTAGGATTATAGGGTGTTATAATCTAGCAGCCCATTCTGGCCTATGGAGAGCAGGTAGCCTTACAATAGTGAAAAACGGAAATGGCTGTAATTCACTATTAGGACATGCCACACACCTCAGGGCATGTCCTACCTTATCCTTACAATGCACCCTGCCCTAGGGCCTACCATAGGGGTGACTAATATGAAGGTAAGGGAAGGTTTAGGGACTGGCAAGTGGGGACACTTGCCCAGTCAGAATGACAGTACCAGACTGCATGCAGGTTCTGCAATGGAAGACCTTAGACACATTTTACCCCACTGCTTCTGTGGGTGGCACAACCAGTGCTGCAAGCCTACTAGCAGCATTTGGAAATACAAGCCCTTGGCACCCCTGGTGCACTCTACTAGGGACTGATAGTAAACCAAATAAGCCAAACATGGAAGTCAATTCACATAATACATTTTACCCTAGGGAGAACTTGCACTGTGGCACAGGATGGCAGTGGCACAATGCCCTGAGCAGCTAACACCAGCAAAAAATACATGAGGAAGGCAAAAAGTTTAGGGATGACCCTGCAAAAAGGGCCAAGTCCAACAGTCAGGAAGACATTTTGTTTTTTAAACAATATTTTGCTTCTTACATATGGTTCCCCCATTACTCTTCTGCCCTTCGGTGAAAAACATCCCCATTATTCACAGTTACCACATCTACAATTCTGTATGTTTTGTATGGATCTCACTGAGAGCCACTCTTGTGAATGTCAGATTCTAAATTAGGTTATTCACTTCTAGGACATGGCAACAGTGGAAAACAAAAGTTGTTTCCCACTGCTGCTGTGTCATAAAGGAATTTTAAGCTGTACTGGCCGGGCTTTTAAAGAGCATGTCAGTGTTCTACTGGCTCCAGCGCATCTTTAGGAGAGAAGAGGGTGAGAAGGCACAGAGGATGGATTGCAGTGGGTGGCAAGAGGCCAGTTTTTTTCATTTGGAACAGGCAAGAGAGACTATTATGCATGGTTCCCCCATAACTCCTCTGCTCCTGCCTGGAAAGTGAAACCAATGCAGGTGATTTTGTGGACCATGCATAAAATAGCAGTATAGATGAATAAAAAGTAAATGAGAAGGATCTTTTAAACCTCTGGGTTGTGAGCGACATCATAGACAAATCAATCTTCACTCTTGTTGTCTATTGATGTCACTCCCTCACTTAAAAACATCCCATTATTTGTTGTTGCCAATCTATATTTCTATATATTTTCCTCAAACTTCTGTGTGGGAAAGTTGTGGGATCACCAGGCTCACACAAATTTCCAACCACCCAGTGTTCCCTTCGGTCTTCTGATAAAAATTATACCTCACTTGTGTGGGTGCCCAAAGCAAAGAACCTAAAAACATCTAAAATAAAAACTGAGGGGGAACCAAAGTGGGTCAAAAAAGGTAGTTTAAAAAAATAAGTTTCTAGGCTGACTCTGCTTTGCGCACCCACACAAGTGAGGTATAATTTTTATTGGGAGACTGAGGGGAATGCTAGGTGGTGGGAAATAAGTGCCTGAGTGGTGATCTCGCAACCTTCCCACAGAGAAATGTGAGGAAAATTTGACTTTTTAGCTAAATTTGAGGTTCGCCGGGGACTCTGGGTAAGAAAACCTTGGGGGATCCACGCAACAAGCCACACATGTCTGGACTCCCCCAGATATCTAGTTCTCAGAAATCTCTGGGTTTGGTAGGTTTCCCCAGATGGACACCAACCCAGGACAAAAAACGCAGGTGGTCCCTACCTAGCACAAAACAACCTGTTTTTGCAAGGGGCTCACCTGCGTTTTTTTGTCACAGGCTCGGGGCCATCTAATGACACCTACCAAACCCAGATAGTTCTGACAATTAGACAACCAGGGGAGTCCACAGAGGTGTTGCTTGTATGGATGCCCCAAAATTTTGTTACCCAAAATCCACTGCAAACCTCAAATTTTGCTTAACAAAATCATATTTTCCTCACATTTATGTGTGGGAAAGTTGAGGGATCACCCAGCCCACATAAATTTCCTACCACCCAACATTCCCCCAGGTCTTCCGATAAAATTGGTACCTCACTGGTATGGGTGGGCCAATTGCCCGCAACAGGGAATGGCCCAAAACGTATTGTAGAGGCATCAAAAATGATCGATCACAAAATGACCTGGTTTGCAAGTGGGTCATCTGCGTTTTTGGTCCTGGACTCGTAGGCCATGTAGGAAAACTTACTAAACACAGACAGTTCTGTAAACTAGACCCCCGGGGGAGTCCAGGGAAGTGTGGCTTGCGTAGATCCCCCAATGTTTTCTTACCCAGAATCCCCGACAAACCTCAAAGTTTGCTAAACAAATCTAATTTTCCTCACATTTCTGTGTGGGAAAGTATTGGGGTCACAGGTTTGATACAAATTTCCTACCACCCAGTGTTCACCCAGGTTTCCCAATAAAAATGGTACCTCACTTGTGTGGGTGGGCCAAGTGCCTGCTACAGAGAAGGGCCCAAAACATATTGTGGAGACATCAAAATTATCTATCACAAAACAACCTGGTTTTGCAAGGGGGGCACCTGGGTTTTTGGTCCCTGACTCAGCGTTTGTCTAGGGAAAGCTAACAAACCCAGACATTTCTCCGGGGGAGTCCAAGGATGTGTAGCTTGCGTGGGTCCCCCATCTTCTTCTTACATAGAATCCCCTACAAATCTTAGCTAAAAAATCTATTTTTTCTCACATTTACATGTGGGATCACCATGACAGCACACATTTCCTACCACCCAGCATTTCCCTCGGTCTCCTGAGTAAAACGATACCACACTTGTGCGGGTGGGCCAAGGGCCTGCAACTGGGAAAGGCCAAAAATGTAGAGATTGAGGGCATAGCACAGCGAGCTTTAAGCGCTATATTTTTTTAATATACATTTTTAGGCTGATTCTGCATTTGACACCAATACAAGTGAGGTATCATTTTTATCAGGAGACCAAGGGGAACGCTGGGTGGTAGGAAATTTGTACCGGCATGGTGATCTCATACAAAAATGTGATTTTTTAGCAAAATTTGAGATTTGCAGGGGATTCTGGGTAAGAAAACTTTGGGGGATCCGTGTAAGCCAAACCTCCCTGGACTACTCGGGTGTCTAGTTTTCAGAAATGTCTGGGTTTGGTAGGTTTCCCTAGATGGTTGCCAAGCCCGGGACCAAAAGCGCCGGTGCCCCCTTTCAAAACCAGGTTGTTTTGTGATAGACAATTTTGATGTCTCCACAATACATTTTGGGCTCCTTCCTGTTGCGGGCAATTGGTCCATCCATACCAGTGAGGTACTATTTTTATCGGACGACCTGGGGAATGCTGGGTGGTAGGAAATTACTGTCGGCCCAGCAATCCCACAACTTTCCCACACAGAAATGTGAGGTAAATGTAATTTGTTTTACCAAACTTTATGTTTGCAGGGGATTCTGGGTAAGAAAACGTTGGGGGATTCACGCAAGCCACACCTCCCTGGATTCCCCTGGGTGTCTAGTGTTCTGAAATGACTGGGTTTATGTAGGTTTCCCTAGATGGCTGTTGAGTCCAAGACCAAAAACGCAGATGACTCCCTTGCAAAACCATTTCTTTTTGTCATCGATAATTTTGGAGTCTCAACAGTATGTTTTGGGCCATTTCCTGTCACAGGCACTAGGTCTGCCCACACAAGTGAGGTACCATGTTTATTGGAAAACTTGGTGGAATGCTGGGTGGTTGGAATCTTGTTGCTCCCCGCAGATTCCAGAACTTTCCAACACAGACATGTGAGAAAAATGTGGTTACTTTGACAAAGTTTGAAGTTTGCAAGGGATTCTGGGTAACAGAACCTGGCGAGAGCCATGCAAGTCACCCCGTTCTGGATTCCCCTGCGTGTCTATTTTTCAAAGATGCACAGGTTTGCTAGGTATCCCTAGGTGCCGGCTGAGCTAGGGTCCAAAATCCACAGCTAGGCACATTGCGAAATATGGGTCCGTTTTCTTTGGAAAAAAGTATGTGTCCACGTTGCGTTTTGGGCCGTTTCCTGTCAAAGGCACTTGTACTACCCCCACAAGTGAGGTACTATTTTTATTGGAAAACTTGGGGGAATGCTGGGTCGGAGGAGGTTTGTGGCTCCCTGCAGATTCCAGAACTTTCCATCACAGAAATGTGGGTGAAAATGTGTTTTTTTTCACAAAGTTTGAGGTTTGTAGGGATTTTGGGTAACAGAACCTGGTGAGAGCCATAAAAAATCACCCATGCTGGATTCCCCTAAGTGTCTAGTTTTAAAATATTTACAGTTTTGCTAGGTTTCCCTAGGTGCCAGCTGAGCTTCGCCCCCAAAATCCACAGCTAGGCACATTGCAAAAAAGGGTCAGTTTTTTTGTGGAAAAATGTGATGTGTCCCTGTTGCGTTTTGGGCCGTTTCCTGTCAAGGGCACTAGGCCTACCCACACAAGTGAGGTACCATTTCTATTGAGAGACTTGGGGAAAAGCTGGATTGGTGGAAGTTTGTGGCTCTCCACAGATTCCACAACTTTCTATCACAGAAATGTGAGGAAAAGATGTTTTTTTGGGGCAAAGTTTGAGGTTTGTAAGGGATCCTGGGTAGCAGAACCTGGTGAGAGCCACACAAGTCACCCCACCCTGGATTCCCCTGTATGTCTAGGTTTCAAAACTTTATAGGTTTGCCTAGGTGCTGGCTGAGCTAGGGCCCAAAATCCACAACTAGGCACATCGCAAAAAAGAGTATGTTTTCTGTGGAAAAATTTGATGTGTCCATGTTGCGTTTTGGGCCGTTACCTGTCACCGGAACTAGGCCTACCCGCACAAGTGAGGTACCATTTGTATCAGGAGACTTGGGGGAATGCTGGCTGGGTAGAGGTTTGTGGCTCCCTGCGGATTCCAGAACTTTCCATCACAGAAAAGTGAGGAAAATGTGTTTTTTTGTGACAAATTTTAAGGTTTTCAAGGGATTCTGGGTAACATAACCTGATGAAAGCCGCAAAAGTCACTACATCCTGGATTTCCCGGAGTGTCTAATTTTAAAAAATGTACAGGTTTGCTAGGTCTCCTTAGGTGCTGGCTGAGATATGGCCCAACCAAAATCCACAGGTAGGCACTTTGCAAAAAAAGGGTCAGTCTTCTGTGGAAAAATGTGATGCGTCCACATTGCGTTTTGGGCCGTTTCCTGTCACTGGCACTAGGCCTACCCACAGAAGTGAGGTACCATTTTTATCGGAAGACTTGGGGAATGCTGGGTGGGTGGAAGTTTGTGGCTTCTTGCAGATTCCAGAACTTTCCATCATAGAAATGTGAGAAAAAAGTTTATTTAAATTTTTTTTATTTACAAATTTTGAGGTTTGCAAGTGATTCTGGGTAACAGAACCTGGACCTGATGAGAGCTACACAAGTCACCCAATCCTGGATTCCCCTGTGTGTTTAGTTTTAAAAAATGTACAGGTTTGCTAGGTTTCTCTATGTACCGGTTGAGCTAGGGCTCAAAATCCACAGCTAGGCACATTGCAAACAAAGGGTCCGTTTCCAGTGGAAAAATGTGACGTGTCCATGTTGCGTTTTGACCAATTTCCTGTCGCCAACACTAGGCCTACCCACACAAGTGAGGTACCGTTTTTATTGAGAGAATTAGGGGAACACAGAATAGTAAAACAAGTGTTATTACCAGTTGTCTTTCTATGCATTTCTGCCTTCCAAATGTAAGACAGTGTTTAAGAAAGAAGACATTTTGAAAAATACCCCCTAATACACATGCTAGAAAGGCTACCCACAATTTAATAGATGTGCAAATAACCACTGCTTCTAAACTCCATATCTTGTTCCCATTTCGGGAATACATAGGTTTCCTTGATGCCTATTTTTCACTAATTATATTTTACCAAATGAATTGCTGTATACCCGGTACACAATGAAAAACCATTGCAAGGTGCAGCTCAGTTATAGGCTCTAGGTACCTGGGGTTCTCGGTGAACCTACACGCCCGATGTATCCCCACAACCAGAAGGGTCCGCAGACGTAACAGTATATTGCTTAAAAAAATCTAGGATAGTTAGAAGAAGTTACAGGTGAAAATGTAGGCACAAATGGCTTTTCTTTTCAACTCAATTTCAAAATTATTTTATTTCAACTGCTACTTGCTATAGGAAAACCTTGAAGGAGCTACACAAATGACCCCTTGCGGAATTCAAAATGTTGTCTTCTTTTCAGAAATATATAGCTTTCTGGGATTCATTATTGGTTTCACAGCCATTTCTACCACTAAATGGAAGGAGGTTGAAAGCACAAAAAAAATAGGAAAATAGGCTATGTCCCAGTAAAATGCCAAAACTGTGTAGAAAATGTGGGTTTTCTGACAAAAGTCTTCCTGTTCCTGAAAGCTGGGAAGATGGTGATTTTAGCACCACAAACACTTTGTTGATACCATTTTCAGGGCAAAAAACAGACGCTGTCGTCTGCAGCACTTTTTCCCATAAAACCCAAAATATAGCTGTATTCTGCATAATATCTCGGTTCCCTCCAGGGGAATACACAAACACTGGGTATCTTTAGAATCCTCAGGATGTTGGAGGAAAAGGACGCTAATTTGTCCTGGATACCTTATGTGGACAAAAAGGTATGAGGGCCTAATCGCCAACACCCCCAAACAGCCCAAAAAAGTGCATGGCACGGGGGGGGGGAGGCCTGACAGCGAAGGAGTTAAGATCTGTATTCCAGGATTGTAGATTCCAACATTTGGACAGTTCGCAAGTGTCACACATCTCGTGTTAGACTAACATATGTTGGAAAATTTCCCACATCTCCACAAGGTGTTAGATTTCACACATAATCAGCTGAACATGGATGAAAGCATATTCGTTTAGACATTATTGTCTCTGTGTGCACCACCCCACAGTTGACATAATCAACCAATCTGAAGGGTTGTTACACCATTGCGATGATAGGGCATGTAGGTTCTCTCCCCTTGTGAGGGCCCTGATCCTGAGTAATCATTCTCAACTTCTCATACCTGGAAATGGGAGAGGGAGGTGTGTAAGCTGCATGTTTACACAGAGCCCACTGATTAACTTACGTCTTCTGATAATGGTGTCGAATGCTGTAGTCAGTTTAAGGCACAGCTAACTGCTCAGATTCTAACTGACTCCGCGTTACCGCAACATGCCAACAGACCAGATTCAGGTGGGATACTGACAATTGTTTAAGCCAAAAATATCTTAATTTTAGCAGTCTGCCACCTAAAATTGCCTCGGCTTCAGTAGACGTCAATGGGGAAAATATGTTCCAGTGATTTCTTTTCAAAATCTCCCACTTTCCCATTTTAAAATGTTGGCATGTATGTTGCTATGGAAAACTGGACATCACCAGACAGCCTCTAAGCCACGTTGCTGCCAGGTTCCCTGTACACTTGCAAAAGACCACAGTAAGGGTTTAACCAGTAGCGGCTACTCGTACAGTGACGTGGAGAGCGGGGGAGGGGGGAACACAAAAATAATAAAAAAGCAAGTATAAATAAAGAAAATATAACTTACCTGCTCTGACGGCCGCCTCTTTGCTGCTGATCCTCGTGTCCTTATCAGGAGCCTGCTGCACACTGCCTATGCTCCCAGCTCCCAATCCTAGCGCTGGGATTGGTCTGAGCATCTCGATTAGGTGCTCAGACATAAACTGCGAACCTGTGTTGGTTTCTCCACCCAGCTGTACAACACAGCTCGGTGAAGAAAGGCTAAGTGCGCATGACTGTTTGGCCAAACCGTCATGAGCACTTGGCAGTGCCCACCACTCCCTCCCTCCTCCCCGGTGCTGCAGCGTCAGGCTGGGAAGCCACACCCTCCCACGGCTCGCAGCCGGCAAGGCTAAAAATAAAATATTATTAAAAATGTTTTATTATCATTTTATTTTTGTCCTTTGCCTCTGCTGGATTTCAGGGGGGGGGGGATCCTCCTCCGCGATAACGGCGGAGCCGCCCGGGGGTCTAACCCTGACAGTAAGACCCAGCCCTAAGCACTGTCAGACAGCACAGCACATCTTTGTGTACTCCGTCATATAGCATGATGACAGGGTTGCATTTCTGATCCTTCAGACACTGTGAAGTGTTCAGTCAGAGGGAGAGACATTTACCAGTCTTACACTATGCATCTGGCAGCCCATTGGAGGAGCTCTTCCCTTGCCTGTGCTGACTCCCTCCTCTGATGCAGAGCCTCTCGCAGCTGGGCCACCATCTGGATAGGGATGTTTTATCATTGCAAAACCTAAGGGGCTGGCCAAGCATAGATAGAGGCGAGCCAGTGAGCACAGAAGTGACATCCCATAAGTGCCACAGAGGTCATGGCATAGGCTGAGAGATGCAAGCAGCTGCGTAGCGTGGGTTGCCAGCCCCAGGGACTAGGCAAGTATCCTTCCACTTTTCTTTTAAAATTTTGCGCCCCTAAGAATTCCATTTGCCCGTACGAATGCCCCTAAAAATTTTGAGCCCGGGTAACCGCCCCTGTTACGCTACTGGGTTCAAGGCAGAGTAGAGAGAGCGGTCAGACATTTATTTTTTGAATGACACGTTGTTTGATGTCTTTTGTCACATTTATGTTTTGCAATGTTGATACTGTAAGCAGACATGGGTGTATGTGATGCCCATGTTGGAAGCAGTGATGCAAACTCGAGCATGGGGTACCTGATGGCTAGGGCCCCTACACCACCGGAGCTGCAAGTGTCCATGTCATCCCCTTGAGTCTCCACTTATGCATGCTTCAGTACAATGTAAGAGATGTTACCCCTTGTAAGGAAATAAGCTTGAAGAAAAGCTAATCCAGCAGGCACAGTAATGGGAGGGGGATTCCATTAGGTTTATATTACCTATCACAAGAGTCAAAGCTAAAAGTATTGCAAGCTTAAAAGACTCTTCTAAACTGATCCACTTCGATTTTTCCCCCAATAGCCTCTAAGCATGACATTGGTCTGTTAGAGATTTGCCAAGAAATTTGGAAGGTTGAACCACAGTTAGGTAACTTAATTTGTATTTTCTTCCTGCTAAACTTGTTGAGCTACTTAGCCCCCAATAGATGTCATTAAAAAGCTTGCCCAGTTTAGATAAAGCGTGTCACGGCAATTCTGTCCAAGACTGAAAATAAAGATAGAAACCGCAGCAGGAGCACCCCCTTTATTGTGCAATCTTTTCCCTATAGTGAAACATGATGTGAAGACTTTTTCTGCATGTTATCTCTAGCTCAATCTATTACATAGCAAACATTTCCTTTAACCTCAATCAATCAATCATTCAGGAGTTTATAGAGCGCACTACTCACCCGTGAGGGTCTATATGACTGATAGACTCCAGAGGATTCAAACAATCGCAGCTAAGGTAGCCTTGAAGAGGCCGAGACGTTCATCTGCCTCCTTGGCCTCGGCGGAGCTGCACTGGTTACCTATCCTGCAAAGAATTCAATTTAAATCCCTCTGCATAGTTTTAAGGCGTTGCATGGATCGGGACCTAAGACAATGCAGAATAAATGTGTATGGTGCACCCCTGCTAGGAGCCTTCGCTCCTCCTCTGTCGAGATGGTGAAGGTACCACAAGTGAAAAAAAGTGAAATCATGAGGTAGAGCTTTCAGTACCTCTGCTGCACGACTTTGGAATAATCTTCCAATTGAGTTGCGACAGTTGGAAGATCTTTTCCAGTTTAGGAAGAGACTGAAGACATGGCTCTACCCTAAAGCATAACTCTACTAAATTGGTAAGACCCCCCTCATGTACCATGAGCTCAGCTGTGCACACATATGATAGCGCCAGGATGCCCGCTGGGTGACAGTGCGCTTTATAAGTGATGAAAATAAAAATAAATAAATAAGGGTCTCAAGCCGCTGGACAGGGGAGAAGTGCAACTCCGGTTCAGTCGAAGAGCCAGGTCTTGAGGCTCTTCCTGAAGGTGTGCAAAGTGGTGGAGCGTCTGATGTTGACTGGGAACTCGTCCCAGGTCTTTGCTGTGACGTAGGAGAAGGCACTTCCACCTGCTCTTGTTCTGCAGATGCATGGGGTTTCTGCCAGGGCGAGGTCGGCGGAGTGGAGGTTCCTTTTAGGTACGTGGAAGGAAACTCTTTTGTTGAGGTATTTGGGTCCAATGTTGTGGAGGGATTTGTAGGCGTTGATGAGTATCTTGAAGGTTACTCTCTTTTTGATGGGGAGCCAGTGTAAGTCACAAAGGTGCTGAGTCATGTGTCCGTGTCGTGGGGTTCCGAGGACGAGTCTGGCTGCGGTGTTTTTGATTGTTTGGAGCTTTTGTAGCAGGGTTTTGTTGATTCCGGCATAAAGGGCGTTACCGTAGTCCAGTCTGCTGGTTATGAGTGCGTGGGTGACGGTCTTTCTGTATTCGGGGGGGGATCCACTTGAAGGTCTTGGGAGGATGCGGAGGATGTTGAAGCAGGCGGAGGCGACGGCGTTGATCTGGCGGGTCAGGGTGAGGGAAGAGTCTAGAATGATGCAGAGGTTCTGGGCGTGGTCCGTCAGGGTGGGTGGGTTTCCGAGGGCATGGGGCCACCAGGAGTTGTCCCACGCAGTCAGGGAAGGTCCATGGACAAGGACCTCTGTCTTCTCCAAGTTCAGCTTCAGGCAGCTGTCACTCATCCAGGCTGTGACGTCTTTCATTCCTGCTTGAAAACTGAGTCTGGTTTCTTCGGGGTTCTTTGTGAGAGAAAGGATGAGCTGGGTGTCGTTGGCATAGGATACTATGCTGAGCCCATGCTGTCTGACGATGATGGCGAGGTGGGCAATGTAAATGTTGAAGAGCGTGGGGTTGAGCGAGGATCCCTGGGGTACTCCGCAGTTGATCTCTGTAGGTTCGGATAGGAAGGGAGGGAGTCGGGTCCTTTAGGTTCTGCTGGTGAGAAAGTAGTGGATCTAGTTGAGTGTGGTTCCCCGTATACCGACATTGTGGAGTCTGGCTGTAAGGGTACGGTGTGAGACGGTGTTGAAGGCTGCAGAGAGGTCTAGTAGGATGAGGGCCGCAGTGTGGCCCTGGTCGAGTAGCATCTGGTCATGCATTACTTAAATGTTGTCACATATATAAAATCACAACTTTGTGGATATTCACAAATATTCTCAATGCCCTTTCCCACCTTTATTGCACCATTATTATTATTTATAAATGCAACGTTACAGTAAACAATTTGAGTGAGAAAGTTCCCCACACAGCTACTATTATTTTCAGTTCATTTCTCAATTAGGAATCCTTGATACAGCTCAGACTTTACTTAAACATTTTCTAGCAAGATGCCCTGCCCCCTTGCTCTATCGTTAAAATCAATGTGAAATCTTGTACCAGCTCAACCCATATGAAGACTTCAGACCCAGACTCCATCAGATGACTTTTAGCAAAAAACCTCATCAGCCACGTTCCTACCAATCAATCTTAAAATCTCCTTGCGTTTCATCGGATTACATTTTTTAAATGCAATTCCAACATGGGTTCAACAGGCTTCTCGTTGAGCTCTGAACAATACTCTTTGATCGGAGCGGGGGTCGCTCCTGCTCCTGGAAAAGCGGGGAGGCGCGAAGTCAACCCTGGCTCCGGCGAACCATGCCTATAGCATCGGTGCTTCTTACCTGCTTCGTCGACGGATGACAGTCGAGATGAAGATGAAGTCCACTTTGACTTCTTCTTCTTCTTGTACCTCTTCCCCGAGTGTCCCAACGACCTCAAAAGGGACTAAGAGGACTTTGGGCTCCGACAGTGGTCCTGTGACCTCCTCTTCCTTGATTGGGACCGGGAACTCTGTGGAATCTTGCTTGACAGTGTTGTCTGTTGAGCTGCAAGGAGCTTCAAAGCCAGCTCCTGTAAAGTCTTAGAAGCCATGGCCCGACAGTCCGAGCACGACTTTGGATCGTGGTCGCTCTCGAGACACCAGAGGCAGATGAGGTAGGGATCGATTACCGACATCGTGCAGGGACAGGCCCCGCACAGCTTAAATCCTATCTTCCTCAATGACATTCTCGCACATGATGGAAAACAATCTGGAAGTCGACAAAAAGTCGAGAAAAAGCCTGTCAAAAAGCAACAGAGGGGTAGCTCTTCCCGGATTGGCACTTAACTGGCGCGGAAAGAACTGACGTCCGTGCGCCTGGGTGGCGCCTATATATGTCCGAGCGCCGGGGTGGCGCCTATATGGGTACCGCAACATCATAACTGACGCTAACGACGCCGACAATGTCATGCAGAGCCCAATGGAGCTACTGACGGCGCACGCAATGGGTATCGCTCAGCAAAAGTTTCCCGATCCAGCCTGATGCCTGGGAAATTCAAAGGTAAGGAATCTGCAGCTACCAGATAATGCATTACAGAAGGTAAGTAACTTGTTCTGTGCTTAACATGAGATGTGGGAAGCCTCATATATTGAGAGTGACTCTGACATTATTTGTTGTCTGCATGTGCCTGCAAGGGAATTGAAGAGTTTAATGGGTTGATTTCGGATGAATACCTAAGCTAGACATGTTAGAGATTGAGTGATTGTGAATAATTGGCCTTGTACTTTCTATGCAAGGGAACGGCTGTTCTTTGTAAGAAAAAGAGGGGCATAGTATACGCATAGTATAGTGTGTTCCCAGTCTCTATATGTCTGAGCTGGTGCCAACAACTGAAAGTGAATGCTGTAATAGAATGTTGCTGTGTGGTAAGGAGGGGGAGCTAGGAGGTGGGGCACCTAGAAAGAGGGTGGAGCCCTGACCGGATGTGCCTGCTGTTGCTGTAACCTAAGGGCCTACTTGAATGGCTCCAAACCTTTGTATGAAGACCCTTACTTCTGACTACAACACATACACTATGCAAGTGGAAACCATTCAGAACCTGCACACCCACATGCACAAGAACAACCATTCTGGGCAAATCACTTAATCTCCCCGTGCCTAACAAAAAAACAAAAAATGAATGTGTGCCCTCATGTAGCGTAACTGGTGCTATGTAAAGCGCTCTGATACCTGATTGGATTCGGGTCAAGTTTGCGCTATATAAAACTCTGCAAAAAAAACAAAAAAAAAAACATGCATACATTTTAGAAACATTATATTCAAGGGTCTCTCAGTTGCAAATCCGTCAGCATCACGCACTTCATTCAATGCAAGAAATGTCCCAGGGAACAGTAAGTGTGGGAGATCAATTAGTCTATATGAAAACTAGGGTGAATTCATACAAATGTGGCTTTTTTGGAGCCTTGCCTGCAGGACAGCACAGTTTAGAAAGTGAGGAGTTACAGTATTGGGTTTGTAATATCGGCCTTCACGAGTATTCACTCCACAGATCGACTTGACCTATATTGTCAATGTACGCAAATGTGTTAGACTAATAAATCTATAGTCCCCCATATATGCTTTCCATGATAATATTGTGGTATTCGATACTGGAAGACTTTCAATGGAATTTGGATATTTGAAATCTCTTAAATTAGTAATTGTGACGTAGGCTGTAACCAACTACTTGGAATGTGAATTAGGTAGTGATAAATGTGTTTACTAATGAGCAGTCGTTTATAACTCGCAGTGCTGCGTTGTGTTCTCTAGGGGTTGTCAGGGACTGTTGCCACAGCAGAGAGCTGTGCAGAGCTGCCTTCGAAAATACCGCACAAGCTGTGCTCTTCGTGTGTTTAGCGGCCAATAAAAATACTCTTGAGCTGCTAAACACATTCTGCTTTTCACACTCAGTGCTGCGCCCAAATGTGGTCTACTGAGCAACTACGCCATAGGCTGACTAAACTGTAATATAGGTTTTATGAATGACTGTGGGAGAAGTGTGGGCCCTCTTCCAGGAGAAACAGCGACATTTGTCGCATATTTGATGTTGATTTGTGATGTTCTGCTAGAATTCATAGCACACAAACACCATTAAACGGAAGCTTTTTCTTTGCAAAAATTATAATATGCAGGGCTGTGTGCAGAAATTATTTCCAGGAGCATGCACTCTTTGATTTCTGAGATTCAAGAATGTAAAAACATCTTTTGTTGGTCAAATGATCTAGGTTCATTTTATGTTAAAAGATTTCTCTTAATTTGAAAGCCGTTACATCTAAGGAAGGTGGTTGTACATGTCTACAAGCTATTGCTGGTCCATGAAATGTTTTATTATCTACAATGTACAGTCTCGTCTTTCTTTGTTACAGAGGTAAAACCCTTTTTTAGCAATATTTTTAGTCATTTGGACTCAGGCCTGCCTGCCAGCCTGCCAAGTCAGCGAACATTCTGTCCTCTGCTCCTTGGATCAAGAGCAGCACACACCACAATAAGAGACCCCATCTGCCTCAGGGGATCTCTGTGGCTTCCATGCATCTACCAGTGCAGAAGATGCACCGAAGGTGGCGCGGTGTGATGAGCGCGCGTCATGATATTGTTGACTCTATTTAGTATTTTTTATTTCTTACTGAAATAAACTCCCAAAGCCCAAGTTTCTAAAAGCGATGTCCCTGATGTTCCAGGAGGTTTCTCCAAGTGTTTTGAGGACATTGACTGTTTTTCCACCTTGGGACAGCTACACCGCGCATGACGCTCCAGGCAAGGAAATTGAGTGGCCGTTGCCCCGCTTAGCGGCCTACTTGTAGACAGACTGCCAGGTCAACAATCTCCATTGGTGAAGCCAGATGACGTTCCACCGGAGGAAGCCCATCAGCTCCCCCATCTCCATAAGGGGCGGGATCACCTTAAGGCTGGCGGTTGCAGCATCTGAATCTTTTTGACAGATGTCCCACATCCACCATCATCCAAATAAGACTCTTATGGCCAGATGTATAAAAGGGTTTAATTTATCCATTCTGTGTCTATGGGAAAACGTGTTCGTACATATGGCCCTTAGTCTTTAGTGCTAGAAAGCTGTCAATAGGTCAGTCTTCTTGTCACTGGAATGAGCCATGAGTGCAGGGAGTACACGCACTCCTGTACCTGGATCCCTTGAGTGCAAGATCAACCACATTTTCATTCAAATCAGATCAGTATTTCTAATAGCATTTAGCTCACAGGTGTGTATTCACATATTTGACAGTTGTGAATTATTTTATGTGTAAAATGGTGTGATCTTCTACCTTTTCCACAAGGCATCTCTCACCAGAATCTGCAGGTGCACACTTGTCCTGCTCTGATATGTCTAAAACAGTAGAAGTTTAATGACAATATTGAATACAAAAGGAGACATAAGGTTTGGCTGCAGAGCAATTCTTATGGGAATGCCATCACTGAAAGTCACCTGGCTATTGATGACATTATGCAGAGTTATGTGACTGTGAGCTTCTCCAGACCAGGTGTATTAAGAGCAGAGCACACAAAGCGCAGGTGGTCATGTTTCATTCAGTATGTCATTGACCAACAAATTATTTTTTGTGATCACCCATCCTTTCTAAAAATCATCTAAAAATGTTCCTAATTGTCTAATTTAGGAAAATCGTAAAGCAAAAAGTCATGTTAAACCCACAATTTTTTGATCTTTGTTCAACAACTTTATAGATATCCTTTAACTTTTTTGTTTTAGATTTTGAAAATAAGGCAATGAGAGTTCATTTCAAAATCCTGTCCACGCGAGCCTCCTGTAAGCAATCCCCCAGCAATAGGAGCTAGAAACCATTTTATGGGCGCCCATAAATCATTCTACAGCAGTAACAAATACGACCTAGAACTCGGAATTGTATTATAGCATTTGTGCAGCGCTATATACCCCTACATGATGACTGTATATGACAACATTACCACGCATGCCTTTACCACTCATGCCTTTACAATGCAGCCGTAACCATGCATGCCTTTACCATGCAAGCTAAGTATATTTAATGTAAATAAAACATATATAGATATAGATAGATAGATAGACAAACAGACAGACAGACAGACAGACAGACAGACAGATAGATAGATAGATAGATAGATAGATAGATAGATAGATAGATAGATAGATAGATAGATAGATAGATAGATAGATAGATAGATAGATAGATAGATAGATAGATAGATAGATAGATAGATAGATAGATAGATAGATAGATAGATAGATAGATAGATAGATAGATAGATAGATATAGGGTTGTGAGGGTAATAAGTTTTAGGGATGGGTGGTGGTATGGGTCATTTTAGGGTTTAATGGTGGATGGTGGTAAGTGTCATTTTAGGGTTTAAGGGGATATATATATATATGCCCCTAAACCCTAAAATGACACTTACCACCATCCACCATAAAACCATAAAATGACCCATACCACCACCCATCCCTAAACCTTAAAATTACCCTCACAACCCTATACCACTACCTACCCAAAAACTGTAAAGTTACCTTTACCACCCTTTTCCACTCCCCACCTCTAAAGTCTAAAATTACTCTTACACCCTTTACCACTAACCACCCCATAACCTCAAAATGTACCTTTTTCACTCTTTACCACTACCCATCTTAAAAGCCGAAATTTAGCCTTACCATCATATATTCACAGGAAAAAACAAATATTAAAGACACGTTATAGTTAGGTATAGTAATAATGTCTTACTTGGCATTAAAAAACTTTAGAAATTCAGTATAAAGCTGACATTAGAGTTAGATTAAAATGTCAGTTTAAATGTAACTGTTTAAATTAAAACAAAAACACTGACATTCAACAGTTATTGATATTTCAAGTAACTATACCTCGTGTCCCGCCATGCACAGTGTTGTTGTCAATTATGTCAATTCAGTTGTCATCAGTGATGTTATCAATGATGTCACAGAACATATTGTAATTGTAATTGCATTTATATAGCACTTAAAACTCCTGATGAGGCGTCCAAGCACTTTTCCGGCAAGTAGCACGCTACTCCGGAACCCATAAAGGATTAGTGGGAAATTTGTATAGTGAAATATGAAAGTGATTTGAGTGGTGGATATCTTAGTCAGTTATTTGAATTGAGAAGGATAGTGGAGGGATAGAATAGGGAAAAAGGTTTGCATTTACTTGGCGCTTGATACCCCTGATGGGGTGTTGAAACGCTTTTTCGGCTAGTAGCACGCTACTCCTGAACCAATAAAGGATTAATGGTGATTAGTATGGTGAAATATGAAATTAATTTAAGTGGTGGACATGTTAGTCTGGTATTTGGATTGAAAAGGATAGTGGGGTATTAGAAGAGGGAATAATTTAGAAATATATATATATATTTCGGAGCTCATAGCAGTAGGAGGAGGCTTGGGATGAGTAAAAGGGGGTGGAGTGGGAAGAGTCAGGGGGAAGGGTTTAGAAAGGCTTGTTTTGGGGGATCCGAATAGTAAATGAGGTCTGAGATGATGCAAGGAGGGGTAGAACACTGTGTTGAGATAGAAAGACTTTGTCCCTTTCTATCTCGGCGTGGATAGCACTGTGCTAATCCTACACTTAAAGACTTTGATAGAAAAGCAGACATTTGAGGTGAGCAAATTTAGAGTGTCGCTGGTGTTGAGGGTGCTCTATACAGGAGCTGCTTTCCACCAAAACTTGAGAACTACCCAGAGTTCTCTGCTTCTTTTTTGCATATATAGTAGGTAGTTACAGTTAGGACCTATTTTCCATAGGAAATCTGCAACATTCTATTTGGAATAACGTTGGCGCCGATTGACGAATCTTCGCGAAACTTTCCAAACTTTTGGCCAGCTCCGGTCCGCTCCTATCCTGAAAATTTCACGGTGATTCGTCAAGCGGGGCCGAGAAAAAAGGGGGGTCCCAAAACGCATCTTCCCCATGCATTTTCCAGTAGGACCTGTTGACGCAGTTACAGCCCGAACTGCTGAACGGAATTACACCAAATTTGGCAAAGAGGTAGTCCTCAGTTCAGACTCATGCCTTTTGCTTAAATGGTGTAAATCCGTTCAGTAGTTCCTGAGAAAATTAGAGTTAAAAAAGATAGATATATCTGGGCGGAGCCTAACCAGACATCTATAGATATATCTGGGCGGAGCCTAACCAGACATCTCATTGTGAGATCTGATTGGCTGTCAGTACTTCATCCAAGAAGTGTTGGCAGCCATCTTGGGACCAATATACATGATAGCACCTCATTAAAAAGCATTGCAGTTAATAGAAGGTTTTAAGACTTTAGTTACATTATAAATCATTTGTTGATGGTACCATACTCATTTTAGGAATTGTGGTGTGTTCTAAGGTGATTTTACCATGTGAAAAAGCCTTCTGCTGTGATATCATGAATCATGTTTGAGAGAAAACTATTTTCTCATGCTTTTCCCACAGAGGTTTGGAAGGTGATCTATAAGCTAAACTGAGTGCATATTTTCGGTAAATTCACATTATATTTCTCAGTCATGTGAGAATGAAGTCTGACATTCTCAGTAAAACATGTACATCCAACAAGGGCAGAGACTGTCAGTTGATTCCTTTGTGTTCTACTGCAGAGTGTTCTAAAAAACAACTAGAGCGCTAACAATCCTACTTATGACAAACGTATTGCACACCTGAAGCCATCTTGACTGGAATAAAGTGGTAACTCTTAAAACATTTAATTTAAAAAGGAACACAATGAGGGGGTTCATTTTGCCATAGAAAGTATGATTAGTGCTGCAGAAAGAAAAATTAGGGCACATTTTGAGTGACTTCTCAAATACTCTTCTATTTCATTAAAACATTCTGACATGCAGACTGAAACATGCACTTTCAATACCAGCAGTAGACTTCCCTGGTGAGCAGTAGCTTTACTACAGTGATCTAATGAGCAACTAGAGTGCTAACATTCAGAATGTATGGCAAATGTGTGACACATCTGAATGCCTTCTTGATGGAACCAAAGTAAAAAACTGAAAGTATTTCCTACTGAGGAGACTGCAGTAAATACGGAAATTAGGAAACTTCATAACAAATAAATCTCCCAAGATGGCCACCAGAGACAAAAGAGCCCAAATGTAGCCCACATATCACCCAGATGTAGCCCAAGTATAGCCCAATGACAGAATGTCCCAGAGTGTTCTAACGAACAACTAGAGCGCTAACAGTCTTACTTATGACAAAAGTATGGCACACCTGAAGCCATCTTGATTGGAATAAACTGGTAACACTTGAAACATTTAATTTAAAAAGGAACACAATGAGGGGGTTCATTTTGCCATAGAAATTATGATTAGTGCTGAAGAAAGAAAAATTAGGGCACATTTTGAGTGACTTCTCAAATCCTCTTCTATTTCATTAAAAAATTCTGATATGCAGACTGAAACATGCACTTTTAATACCAGCAGCAGACTTCCGTGGTGAGCAGTAGCTTTACTACAGTGATCTAATGAGCAACTAGAGTGCTAACATTCAGAATTTATGGCAAATGTGTGACATATCTGAATACCTTCTTGATGGAATCAAAGTAAAAAACTGAAAGCATTTCCTACTGAGGAGACTGCAGTAAATGAGGAAATTAGGAAACTTCATAACACATAAGTCTCCCAAGATGGCCACCAGAGACAAAAGAGCCCAAATGCAGCACAAATATCACCCAGATGTAGCCCACATGTAGCCCAATGACAGAAGTGTGCAAAACACTTATTTTTTGTGTATTTGCAGTTTTATATAGTGCAGACTTGTCAGGTATTGGAGTGCTTTACATGAGCATTGGTTACATCACAGAAGATCAAATTCATTTTGGTTGTAGACATGGGGAGATTAAGTGATTTGACCAGAATCACAGAATGTTGAGCTGAAGCAGAAACTCCAACCTGGTTCCCCAGTTGCAAAGTCTGCAGCTCTGGAAGTAACACCACATCCTCTCCCCTAGGTGCAACATTTAATCAAGTGGTCAACTGGATACAAAAACATAAAGATTACAAATAATTTAAAAGTTCTTTGTCGCTATTTGAAAACTCAGAAAATATGTCCTCATTTTAGTTTTTTAGAGCACTAACCATAATTTTGATGCAAATAAGACCCTCTCATATATGTAATTTCTAAAGGAAATGCTCTAGGTATTACAGTTTTGATTACATCAAGATGACGTCAGGCGTTCCACACTTTTGTAATAAATATAGAATGTTAGCAATCTAGTTGTTCATTGGGATACTGTTGAGAGGCAGAGGCCAGGGGCACGGACTCTGAAAATTGAAGGCAGGTAGGAGAGTGCAGAGGCAACAATTTGACCACACTGGGTAGGCAGGAAGGGCAGTGGCAGCACAACAGACTATGGAGGGCAGTGGAAAGGGGGGCAGGGGCAACAAATCAACAATACAGGACTGGCAAGAGAGGCTGTGGCAATATAATAGACCATTGTGGGCAGAAGGAAGAGGCAGTGATAGTACAACCATACATGCCAACAGACCCGTTTCAGCATGGTACATTGGATCATGGTAGGCAGGAGGAATTGGGGTAGGAACATGGACTCGGATAACAGAGGACAGGAGGGACATGGAGAGGTGCACCAAACTGACCCTACAGGGCAGGCATCAGGGTTTGCAGCAGCACAATACACCACTCAGGGCATGCGGGACGGGAGTGCAGCACAACAATCCATAGAAAGCAATAGGGAGGGGACAGGACCAGGCACATGGACAACAGAGAACAGAGGGGAAAGAGGCAGTGGTAGCTAGCTGACCATAATGGACATACAGGAGAGAAAGTTGAAGCATAACAGACCATAAAGGACAGGAGGGACGGATCAGGGGCATTACAATGGAACAGACAAGCCAGGAGGGAGGGAATAGGGGTCTGCACATGGAAACAGAGGGCTGGGGGCAAGGGGGCAGGGCAGGAGCAGCAAGATGACCATGGAGGTCATGCAGAATGGGCACTAGAAACAAGACACACCATGGAGAGCAACAGTGAGACTATGATGGAATACACACAGACCATGGAGGGAAGGTGGGAGGGGGTCAGAGGCAACTAGCTGACCACACAGGGAAGGTGGGAGGGGCCATGGCAGCACAGAAGACCATGCATGGCAAGCGGGAGGGTTAGTGGCAGCACAATGGCTATGATGGGCAAGAAGGAGGGTGCAGGGGCATGCACAAAGGACCATGGAGGATAGAAGGGAGGGTCAGGACGTAGGCACAGACAAGAGAGTTCAGGGGAAGGGGTCTCACAACAGACCGCGCGGGGCAGGCAGGAGGAGCAGTTGCAGCACAACAGACCAGGGAGGGCAGAAGGGTGTGGCAGTAAAATGGACCATGGAGGAAAGGAGGAAGGGGATAGGGGCATGGCATGTGGACAGGTAGGGTGAAGGTGGCAGGGACAGGTTACAGTCATCTGACAATGCCAGGCAGGTGGGAGGGGAGTGGCAGCTCAACAGAACACTCAGAGTAGATAGGCGTGGCAGGTCCATGGAACATGATGGGCAAAAAGGATGGAGCAGGGGCATGCAAAAAGACATCGGAGGGCAGGGGGAAGGAGAATAGGGGCAGCAAGCTAAGCACAGAGGCTAAGCGGGAGGTCAATGATGGGCCATAGAATTGGGCAATGGAGGGCAGGAGGAGTGGACTGGTACATCATGCTAAATGGAGGGCAGTGGCAGCACATCAGACCATGCATGGCAGGAGGGAGGAGGCTAGTCCATGGATTCAGACAACAGAGGATAGGGAGGAGGTGGATGGGGCAACAAGCTAACTGTTCAGAGAAGGTGGGTATTTGGAACTTTATTGTTTTTAAAATGTGTGTCTGTGCGAACTACTTAAAATATGAACAAGTATGCAGCATAATCTCACTTTTATTCAGGAAGAAGAGGACGTTTGAGACTGTGACTCCGGGCTCACTTGGCAGAAACAACCCCCTGACCCTCCACCCCCCATCACAAAATGTAATGCCCGTGAAAAGGGTAGGTGGACGCAGTGTTATATAGAACATAGTCCTGAGAGCACGATTGAAAATGAAAACTAGATATAGTATATATAGTATAAACTATGCACCAAAAAGTGTGATATAAGATGAACTGGGGCGTGAAATATAATATGCAATACATTGTGCGCAATGACAGATTCATTGGAGAGCGCGAGATAGCACAGGCACTAGCGCGTGCTATGCGATATGCGCCTTGGAGTGTAATATGCACAGGGCAGTGTTGTGTAACCTAACTAGTCTCTAAAGTTGTAATATAAAATATGTGCTGGGGAGTGTAACGTTGCATATGCACTGTGACAAAGATATGGATCCCAGATTGTAATATGTATGGCATAGCGCTGTGCGTTATAACATAGGCATCGAGGAAGGCACGTTAGATGGGACAATATAACCCGTGCGAAGGCAAGTGTGGCTTGACATATTCACGGGGTGGTGTTACAGTGCACATGGGCTAGCGAGTGTCATAGCATACGCACTAGCTCGTGGAATACAACACAGAGGTGTGTGGCAATCGGCGGGCACTGGAGGGTGTAACACAGCATTGGGCTCAACCAGGAGCACGCTGTGACTCTCAAGTGAGGTTCGTCTCCTTTCCAGGGAGTAAAATAAAAAGTATTACACATCCGGCGGTGGATGTGTGTTTTATTAACCGTGAGGGGGGTTTCTTGCATAGTTTGGTCGAATTTTTGTCGAATCCCCTTTGAATGGCTTGGTGTGCGTGTGTATTAATTGTGCCCGTCAATAGCTACCCATGTTTGTATAAATAAACGACAAGGGTGTCTACTTAGAGAGTACCCACCGGCGGGGGCGCCGGGATTAGGCACGGTAGGGCGTCAGACACGTCAGAGCTTCACTAGCAGTGTAAATACATTCCACGTGGATTCATTGTATGCATAGTCGCCTTTTAATGAATATCACGCAAATCGTCATGGTGATAGGTACATACGGTTTTCCAGCATGTCCTCGGTGTTTCTATAAATATATATATTTTTTAAATAATCAAAAACAAAGGCCGGCCCCGGGGGATGGGGTCCCCAGGGCCTATAAATTAGAAAAAGAAGGGGGGGCACACAGCCCTCCTTCTTAAAAAAATAAAATAAATAAAAGACCGGCATCGCGCCGGAGGCCATGCCCCCTCCTTGCAGCACTCTGAAAACGCGCCCCCTGGCCAGCTGTAAGTTGGGGAATGAATTCCCCTTCAATACTGAGGGTCCCTGAGGGCCAACTAGCCCAACAGGTATCTCCAGTATGCGCCAGGGAGCTGCGTTGCAGTCAGGTGTTCTGAGGCCATGCCCCTTTTTACACCTCTATGCAACGCAGCTCTGTGGCGCTTACTGGAGGTACCCAGTGGGCTAGTTGGACCCTAGGGACCCTCAGGATTCAAATGAACGTAATCTCCCAACTAAAAACGGCCACAGGGCGTGTTTACACAGTGCTGAAGGGAGGGGACGGGCCTGAGTTAACGTGTGTAAACAAGCCCTGTGGCGCGTTTTAAGTTTGGGAAATAATTCCCTTTCAATCCTGAGGGACCCTGGGGGCCAACTAGCCCACCAGGTGCTTCCAGTAAGCGCCACTGCTCTGCGTTGCAGAGAGGTGGTGCAGGCCGTGCCCCTTTTTACACCTCTCTGCAATGGCGCTTACTGGACGTACCTAGTGGGCTATTTTGCCCCTATGAACCCTCAGGATTCAAGGGGACTTAATCTTCCAACTTAAAAAAGGCCACAGGGCGTGTTTACACAGTGGGGAAGGGAGGGGACGGGGCCTGAGGTGAAGTGTGCAAACACGCCCTATGGCACGTTTTAAGTTGGGGAAATAATTCCCCTTCAATCCTGAGGGCTCCTGGGGGCTAACTAGCCCACCAGGTGCTTCCAGCAAGCACCACTGAGCTGCGTTGCAGAGAGGTGGTCCAGGCTGTGCCACTTTTTACACCTCTCTGCAACGCAGCTCTGTGGCGCTTACTGGAGGTAACTAGTGGGCTAGTTGGACCCTAGGGACCCTCAGGATTCAAATGAACTTAATCTCCCAACTAAAAACGGCCACAGGGCGTGTTTACACAGTGGTGAAGGGAGGGGACGGGGCCTGAGTTAACGTGTGCAAACAAGCCCTGTGGCACGTTTTAAGTTGGGGAAGTAATTCCCCTTCAATCCTGAGGGACACTGGGGGCCAACAAGCCCACCAGGTGCTTCCAGAAAGCGCCACTGTGCTGCGTTGCAGAGAGGTGGTCTAGGCCGTGCCTCTTTTTACATCTCTCTGCAACGCAGCTCTGTGGCGCTTACTGAAGGTACCTAGTGGTCTAGTTGGACCCTAGGGACCCTCAGGATTCAAGGGGACTTAATCTCCCAACTTAAAACGGCCACAGGGCTTGTTTACACAGTGGGGAAGGGAGGGGACGGGGCCTGAGGGGACGTGTGCGAACACGCCCTGTGGCACGTTTTAAGAGGTAGTTTTAATCCCCTGCCGTATTATATACTAGGGGCTTACAGAGGAGGTCATGCTAATCACAGGGGGACCCCAACGCATAGTGTTCCCTAGTGTATGTAGGTGTTTTCACTGTATTCTGAGTGTCTTTTAACATAGCACTGGCTCTAGGACTGGTTAGTCAGACTCATTTACCACCAGTTTCCGTCTGAAAAAGTTGAGGGTACAGGATGATTTTGCAACAAGGCTTCTTTCTGCTCTTCTGTTTGTTCTTTCTGCATGTTATCCGTCTTCCTGCACTTTTCTTCGTCTTTGAGGACTTCTGTTGCTTCTTTCTGCATTTCTTTGTTTTCTTTCTGTGCGTTTTTTCTTCTTTCTTCACATGTCCTATCTCTGTTGGCATAGTTAGAAATTAGCATTTAAAAAACCTTTGAAATTCACTGAAAAAACCATAGGTTTCAGGCATGGTATAGTTAGGAATTAGCATTTAAAAAACCTTAGAAATTCACTGAAAAAAACATAGGTTTCAGAGCGTTATAGTTAGCTGGACTTTTCACTCGTACAAAACCATTGAAATTCCCCGTTATAGTTAGTTCAGCTAACTATAACTCGCGCGCCCGCAATGCACTGCTGATGGCGTCACATATTACATCACTCATGACATGGTCATTGACATCACTCATGACATCACTGATGACATCTCAAATGACATCACTGATGACATCATCCTTGTGATAGAGTGGCAGACCTCCTCTCCCCCTAATATAACCTTTGATACACACATTCAAAAATAAAAAATAAAATTTTCGAAACAATGGACATACCAATACCAGTTACAACAACCTATTCAGTAATTCAAAGATCCACATACACATCCACTCATTCACCAACAGTCCTATACAGTCACTCATACATGTACTCACTCATCATATGTACTCATACACCTACATATCCTGTTACACAACGCCACTCATCCATAGAGTGACTCACACACATAGTCACTCATGCTAATAAAGAATCAAACATCCATTTACTTGCAGATACAGTTACACACACACCACCACACTTACTTCTACAGAAACTTACACATACTTAGTCTTTTAAACAATCACTTATAGAAACACATACTTATTAATACAGGAACTCTTTCAATCTCTCACTCTCACATATGCTCACTTATATACACCAATAGTCACATAAACTAGTTTAAAACATATGTAGTTACTCATAAAGACACTATTGAGACAGTCATTCACTCACTAACACACACATGCACACACTCATCCACCCATACAGTCCTGCACACATGCTGTCTTCAACACATACAGACAGTGAGTCACTCATTCATGCACCTATGCACTACGTAATACCCCCCACCGAACCATACAGACACTCAGACACTCATACTGATACTCAAAAACCAACTAATAACCTATATAGACACTCATGTAGCTACTCACCAACCCATGCAGCCACTTATACACAAAGTGAGAGACTGATACAGATATTTACATATTTAAACATTACTCACTAAGCCATGTATTCACTAAGATACACTTAATCAGTCAGTTATACAATCAATTTTTCAAAAACAAATCATCCATTTAGACACTTATATACCCATTTATTCTTCCATCGACCTTGAGATATACATATATAAAACATATGTATTTTCTGAAAAACACACATTCACTGGATGATGTCATCAGTGATGTCATTTGAGATGTCATCAGTGATGTCATGAGTGATGTCACTGACCATGTCATGAGTGATGTAATACGTGACGTCATCAGCAGTGCATTGCGGGCGCGCGAGTTATAGTTAGCTGAACTAACTATAACGGGGGAATTTCAATCGTTTTGTATGAGTGAAAAGTCCAGCTAACTATAACGCCCCTGAAACCTATGTTTTTTTCAGTGAATTTCTAAGGTTTTTTAAATGCTAATTCCTAACTATAACGTGTCTGAAACCTATGTTTTTTTCAGTGAATATATATTATATATACATACATACACATATATGTGTGTATATATATAAATATATATTACATACACATATATATGTGTGTGTGTGTGTGTATATATATATATATATATATATATATATTCACTTTAAAAACCATAGGTTTCACACATTTTATAGTTAGGTGGATATTTCACTCGTAAAAAACCAATGAAATTCCCCCGTTATAGTTAGTTGAGATAACTATAACTCGTGACATGGTCAGTGGCATCACTCATGACATCCCTGATGACATCATCCTTGTGATAGAGTGGCGGTCGCGCAAGTTATAGTTATCTCAACTAACTATAACGGGGGAATTTCATTGTTTTTTTACGAGTGAAATATCCACCTAACTATAACATGTGTGAAACCTATGGTTTTTTAAGTGAATTTGCAAGGTGTTTTAAATGCTAATTCCTAATTATAACGTGTGTGAAACCTATGTTTTTTTCAGTGAATTTGTAAGTTTTTTTAAATGCTAAGTTATGTATGTATTATAATTTCTTTTTTTTTAATGGTTTTTCACCGTGCGTGCACGGTGCGTGCACCCCCGCGATTTAAAAAAAAAAAAATTTACTGTTTTTTTCTGCCTTTGGGGTCCTTCAGGGACCCCCTGACCAAGGCTAGGGGGTCAGGAACTCTCTACCCTGCCCCCTTTTCACGTTCGCCACCTTCCTTTTCCACTCTCGCACTGAAAACAAACAAAATGGCGGCCGACACTTCCTGATTTCGACCGATTCGAACGTTGACTGACATGTAACAACCAATCAGAATTACGCTCGCGCACGTTAGGGTGCGCGCACGGTGCGTGCACGGTGCGTGGCTATAGATATGTATGTGCTTTTAACTGCAATTTTCTCAGGAACTACTGAACAGATTGACTCCATATATGCAAAAGGCACATCCCTGACCTAAGGACTACCTCTCTGCCAAATTTCAAGTAATTCTGTTCAGCCGTTCGGGCTGTACCTTCGACTAAAGGTCCTATGGGAAAATGCATGGGGAAAACGTGTTTTGGGACCCCCCTTTTTTCTCAGCCCCCGCTTGACGAATCCCCCCGAGACTTTCAGGGTAGGAGCTGAGCGGAGTGCCCCATTAGTTTTGAAAAATTCGCGAAGATTCGTCAACCGGCGCCAAAGTTATTCAAAATAGAATTTTGAGATTTCCTATGGAAACACGGTCCTAACTATAACTATCTACTGGCGACCGCCAGTAGATAATATAGGTAGTTATAGCTAGGATGACGTTTCCATAGGAAGAGCGTTTTTTCATTTGTCAATAACTTTGACGTCGTTTGATGAATCCTCGTGAAATTTTTAAAACTTGGTTGCCACTCACTTAAGCTTCTGTCTTGAAGATTTCAGGGCGATCTGTCAAGCAGGGGCGAGAAAAAGGGGGGATCCCAAAACGCATTTTCCCCATGTTCATTTCCAAAGGAACTTTAGACACAGCTACAGCCCGAACCGCTGAACGGAATTACTCCAAATTCAGCAGAAAGGTAGCTGTTGGTCCACAAAGCGACCTTTTTGTAAATTGGTGTAGATCCGTTCAGTAGTTGCGGAGTAATTTAAAGAAATTCTCAATTGTATATATAGGGACATGGTGGCTCCACAGCACCTTCCAATCTCGTGCTGAGATCTGATTGGCTTCCTACACCAGAAAGTGTTGGCAGCCATCTTGGGCCTCGGCTTGAGCTGAGTCCCAGTAAAAACATAACAAAAAAGAAAAGGGGGTAGGGTAGAAATACTCTGATCCCCTAGGCCTCTTGGGGGGGTCTGACAGGAACCCCGCAGGACCAAAACAGCATTTCCTTAAAAAAAAGGTTTGGCAGGATCTGCTGATCCTGTTAAACATTTTTTAAAAACTAAGTGTGGGCTCCCATGCTTTGTGAATTATTGCCCCTGGGTGGGCTAGGTCCTGGCGGCATTTTTTTAATAAGGGAGGGGAAGCACACAGGCCCCCACTCCTGGGGCTTAATAGTGCCCCGGGGACCAACACCTCCCTGGGACATCTTAATAAATGAATGCGGGCGAGGCCCGTAAGGCCCCCCCCTTCTGACCTGGGGACCACCCCCTCCCTGGGGCTTATCTACTTTTTTAATGGGGGGCCTCTTGGCCCCCCCAGCCCCAGGCACCACCAGCCCCGTGGGGCTTTACTTGAAAAGATGCTGGGGCTGCGTGAGCCCCCCCTGCAGCCCCAGGGACCGTCACTGCCCCGGGCTTTACTTTCAATTAATGTGGGGGGGGGCCAAGGGACCACCTACACCCTGGGAACCACCACCTTCCAGGGGCAAAATTCAAGGAAGCTAGTTACGACTTTGGGGACCGCCACTGCCTAGGGCCGGCTCCTGCTATGTCCTGGAGCGCCACCCCTGGGACATAGCTGTTTGCTTTGACTTGATGGGAGCTTTGACAGCTCCCGCCAAGTCAGAGCAAACACTTAGCTGTCAGCAAGCAGGAACTGTGTTCCCGCTTGCTGAGAGCTGAGTTGTCCTCTGTTACCCTGCCCGCAGAGATGCGGACACGAAAGCAGAGGACAATTGCTTTGACACACAGGGAGCTGCATCTTTAGCAGCTCCCTCTGTAACAAAGCAATGCTGGCTCCCACGCAGGAGGCAGGGAGCCGACAGGGACTGCGGGGGACTGGAGGCTCCCCCCACGGTCCCCATCAGTGGGTGCCCGGGGTGGGACCAGGGCACCTACAATAGAGGCCGGGCCCTTAGGGATAGGGTCCCCCAGGCCGAAAATGGCCTGGGAGGGGGACTGTGCAGTCCCCCCCTTCATTTGTGTGTTGTTTTTAAATAAAATAAAAAGGCCGGGCCCTGTGGGATGTGGTAACCGGGGCTGTAATCGCCCCCCCTCCATTTAATTTAAAAATAAAATGTTTTTAAAAAGCCTGGCCCCAGGGATGGGGTCCCAAGGGCCCAAATCTGCCCAAGGAAGGGGATCTACGCGCCACCCCTCCCGTAATAAAAAAAAAAGCCAGACTGGCAAGTCACCGGCGGCCCCTTCCCCATTCACCAGCACTCTGCAAACGTACCTCCTGGTGCACAACCGGCTGGGGAATTAAGTCTCCATGGCTGCAGAGGGCCCTTGGGACCAACAACCCCTCCTGTTACCTCCAGCAAGTCCCACAAAGTGGGATTGCTGAGAAGTGAGCGGAGGACCCGCCCCTTTTCTCCACCACTCTGCAAGTGCAGCTTCTGCCATACTACTGGTTGGGGGATGAAGTCGCCTTGGATGCTGAGGATCATTGGGGGCCAGGAAACCCTTCTATTACCTCCAGTAAGTCCCACACAGCGAGATTGCTGAGATGTCTTTGGAGGCCACGCCCCTTTCTCCCCCACTCTGCAAACGTGCTTCCTGGCGCACTGCTGTTTGGGGGATGAAGTCCACTTTACTCCTGAGGGTCCTTGGGGGCCAACTATCCTCCTGTTACCACCAGTAAGTCCAAACAGTGGGATTGCTGAGAGGTTGCTGGAGGCCACGCCCCCTTTCTCCACCACTCTGCAAACAAGCCTAATTGCATACTACTAGTTGGGGGATGAAGTTTCCTTGGATCTTGAGGGTCCTTGGGGGCCAACTACCCTCCTGTTACCTCCAGTAAGTCCCACACAGCAGGATTGCTGAAAGGTCTTCGGAGGCTGCACCCCCTTTCTCCACCACTCTGCAAACATGCGTCCTGGTGCACTACGGTTGGGGGATGAAGTTCTCTTGGATGCTGAAGGACTTTGGGGGCCAAGAAGCTCTCCTGTTACCACTGGTAAGTCCCATACAGCAGGATTCCTGAGAGCTGGTCAGAGGCCCCACCCCCTTTCTCCACCACTCTGCAAACGTGACTACTAGTTACAAAACATAGAAATTCACTTTTAAAAAAAGCAAAGGTTATAGGGCCTAAAGTTAATTAACAACACAAGTTATAGTTTCTTTAGATAAGTATAACTATAAGCATACCTATAACTGCTGAATTTCTATGGTTTTGTGTGGGTTAAACGGGAACCTAACTATAACAAGCATGTAACCTTTGCTTTTTTCAGTGAATTTGTATGTTTTTTAACATAAAGTAATATATAATTTTGTACGTTAATACAACCACCACCGTAACCAGCCGGTGATTGCTGCTGTCAACCCTCCCTCCCGCATGCAGCCAACTCCACGCTGCACACAGCTTTAGGCGAGAGTTTGGTGTGTAATTGGGTGTCATTTTTGCCACTGTGCTTCAGATCTGCAGATCCATTGTGAAGTTACACTGGGGGCCGCACTGAGAGGATCCGCAAATCGGCCCAAAATACATTTTTGGCCAATTTCTTGCCCATGAAGGGGTCATCAGTGACCCTTCCATCTGTCCTAAGGGGTCAGGATACCTGTATCCTGGCCCCTTGTTTGTTTTCACACTTTATTCCCCCCCCCCCCCGGCCAAGCGACAAAGAAAATGATGGCAGCAACTTTCCTGTCAGGTTGCCGCCAGCCAATCAGGGCATTGCTGTTTGCCCAGATCTGCAGATCACCCGTGATTGGATCTGCAAATGATTCACAACCTTAGATACGAAAATGTCTTCTTCCTTTAATAACTCCGAAACTTCTGAACACACGCTTTCTTAACCAAGATCTAGCTTCCAGTCAAATTTGATGTAATTCTGTTCAGGTGTTCGGGCTGTGGCCGTGTCTAAAAACTGCAATATTACCATAAACATTGCATGGGAAAAAAGCGTTTTGGGACCTGCCCTTTTTGTTGGCCCCCAACTTCACGAAACACCCCAAAACTTTCCAGACAGCAACTGACCTAACCCGTGTCCTAATTTTCAATCTTTCGTGAAGATTCGTCAAATAGCGCCAAAGTTATTAGCAAAACAAAAAATGCTTCGTCCATGGAAGTAGTTGGTCTCAACTGTATATATATATATATATATATATATATATATATATATATATATATATATATATATATATATATATATCACCAGATTCCGTAGAACTGCCTCGAAGCATACACGGACACGGACCAGGTAATTCGTGCAAAAATGTATTCGGTGCAGTATGTCGCCATAACGTTTCGGCTCGTCCGAGCCTTGTTCACATGACAATGTGAATGAGTTAGACCACATTATTTAAAGTGACAGTGCTGATTGGTCAGAGTTCAAAGTTCAAGCATGTGATAGGTTTTTAGGAATAGAGGTAGAAAAAACACAATCGTGTGGTAGAATGTAAACAGTGCGTTTTCGAATGTTTCACATTATATCGAACATATTGAAATGACTTGCATACGTTGGTTATTATACAATTGTTTTAAATTCAAACATTTAAAAATTAAAAACCAATTGTGCAAATTAGCAAATAGTGCACATTTGAATAACAGTTAAATAGAACACAGTATTGATTTTGAAAAGTGGTCAAATGCCACTTATCTTAATAATGACTGCTCTAGTATGTGCAATAAATGTACAATCATGGGTTAAATCCCGTGTCAATAATTTGTCTCAAAACACCCCGTTCACATACTCATTACCCATATACGTGCAGATAGACTGTTAGCTGCACATAATTGTGTCATCCATTTGTTAATAAATGGCTTATCTACTCCCTGAGACTTTTTATTAGATCTTTTATCTCTATGATATAAAAGTCGTTTTTCTTATATTTTTTGTTTGCTTGTAAATATATAGAACCCTTACGTTTCGTGAAAAAATTGTTTTAAAAGTTTCGTGAGATCTTATTCTCATTAGTGGATAGGGGCACTGACTATCCCAGCAATACTAAGGTAGAAATACATCAACAATGGCCTGTGCAGATAAATACTTAAAATAGTTATAAAAGTATTCTTGAAAATCTGTTCATAAATAAATACAGACCTAATAGAATTACTGTCTGAATAGGAAATGATTGTCATTAGGGATGCTCTGACAGAAGTATTGAATACATGTTTAAAAAATGGATATTTGATCCAATCCTGGAATCTAAATAAATACTATAATAGGTGGTAAAAGACGCGTATGTCGATGTAATTGACAAACGCAAATGTGTACAGCTCATGAAAACACATAAAAGATACTTATAGATATACTTAATCAAATTTACTGAATATGAATAAAACAATAAATATTTAAAAAAGTTAAAAGATCCCCAAAAGGGATCTACTATCAAAATTAAAAAACCACCACTGAGTTAAAATAAACATGTATGTAAATCTTCTGTAATGTTAAGGCCTCCTGGGTGCTTCGAGTCCAGTTGTAATATGTATCTGGTTTCTAATTTACGTAACTTGGACTCACGGTCTCCCCCTCTTCTACTAGCATTCACCGCATCTATGACAAAATACTTGAGGCCCTGATTGTCACTGTTATATATATATATATATATTCACTGAAAAAAACATAGGTTTCAGGGGCGTTATAGTTAGCTGGACATTTCCCTCGTACAAAATCCTAGAAATTCCCCTGCAGCTAACTATATTTCGCACCCCCGCAATGCACTGCTGATGACGTCACATATTACATCACTCATGACATGGTCAGTGACATCACTGATGACATCTCAAATGACATCACTGATGACATCACTGATGTGATAAATTAGTGCATCTTCTCACACCCTAATATAACCTTTGGTACACCGACTCAAAATTTCAGACGGCCGTTTTGAAAACCATAGATACTCCAATACCAATAACTACATACCCACTCATTAACTCTCAGGTCTACATACACCTCCACTCACTCACCTGTACAGTCACTCATACTTACAGTCACTCCGTACAAGACTATCATATGCATTTATACACCTATATAGACACTCACACACCGCCAATCATCCATTGAGGTACTGACAAGACCTAGTCAGTCGTGCAACTAATTAAACACAGTCCAATTTACTCACCTATACAGTTAAACATACTCAAGTTCACTTACTCATAAAAATAGTACCACATTCTTACGCTCTTATACAATCATTGATACAAGCACACACTCATCCATACAGCCACTCTCACAATCACACACTCTCACATATACCCACTTATATACTCTTACACACATATATACTGCCTTTCACACATGTACCACTGAGATATACATTTAATCCCTAACACACCCATACATACACTCACCCAACCATACAGTCCATCACAGATGCACTCTTAAAACCATGCACCCATAGAATCACCCACTCACACATCTATGCATAGAGTCACACACACCCTACCCACACAAACACTCAGGCACCCATACAGATACTCAGACAACCAATCAATAACCCATATAGACACTCATATAGCTATTCACAAAACCATGCAGCCACTTATACACCTACACACAGACACATACAGACATTCACACAGTTTAGTCACTAGTCTGCAGTAAGATACATTTAATGACTCACTTATAGAGTCAGTTACGCACCTAGAAAATCAATCATTCACACACTTGTACACCCACTCATTCTTCAACAGACCTTTCCCTATATATATTAAACATATTAAAACTGTACAGAAACACATACTCACTGGATGATGTCATCAGTGATGTCACTGACCATGTCATGAGTGATGTAATATGTGACGTCATCAGCAGTGCATTGCGGGGGCGCGAGTTATAGTTAGCTGAACTACCTATAACAGGGGAATTTCTAGGGTTTTGTATGAGGGAAATGTCCAGCTAACTATAACGCCCCTGAAACCTATGTTTTTTTTAGTGAATTTCTAAGGTTTTTTAAATGCCAATTCCTAACTATAACGCTCCTGAAACCTTAGGTTTTTTCAGTGAATTTCAAAGGTTTTTTAAATACCAATTCCTAACTATAACGTGCATGAAACCTATGGTTTTTTCCGTGAATTTCAAAGGTTTTTTAAATGCTAATTCCTATCTATAACTTATCTCTAAAGATATCATGTTTAATGATTTTGATTGGATTTGTTTGGATTTTTCAAATTCAGTGTGTCAATTTCATTAATTACATTTTTTTTTAAATACTTTTTTATCACCATTTTTTAAACTAATTTTTTCAATTAATTATTTTAAAAATTATTATTTGAACTTAATGGGTTTTTCAAACATATTTTTTTATATTTTTCAAAATATTTTTTTAACTATATGTTCAAAACTTTATTTTATATATTTTTGCCCATGTTTTTGGATCCGCGCACCCAACGCGAAAGGAACCGTGCACCCAACGCGATAGGATGCGTGCACCCTGCGCGTAGTTCGCCGTTTAAAAAAAAAAAAGGGGGGCCCCAGGGGGTCCTTCTGGGACCCCCTAAGCACCTCTAGAGGGTCAGAGTATTTCTACTCTGCCCCCTTTCTATGTTTTACACACTTATTCCCCTTGCTTCTTCAGCCTCGCTTCTACCGAGGCAGAAGATGGCTGCCAACAGTTCCCGGTTTCGAATGTAGAGAGACACTCGACAGCCAATTAGCATTCAGGGCGCGATCGGGAGGGTGCGCGCTCGGTTCGGGGAGGGTGCGCTTACGGTGCGTGTAGGGTCCGCGGATCCTCCCCGGCCATAGATATTTATGAACTTTTAACTCTAATTTTCTCAGGAACTACTGAACGGATTCACACCATTTATGCAAAAGGCACAAGTCTGAACTGAGGACTACCTCTTTGCCAAATTTGGTGTCATTCCGTTCAGCGGTTCGGGCTGTAGCTGCGACAACAGATCCTATGGGAAATTGCATGGGGAAAACGCGTTTTGGGACCCCCCTTTTTTCTCGGCCCCCGCTTGACGAATCACCACAAACCTTTCAGGGTAGGAGCGGAGTGGAGCTGGACAAAAGTTTGGAAAATTTCGCGAAGATTCGTCAACCGGCGTCAAAGTTATTCCCAATAGAATGTTGCGGATTTCCTATGGAAAATAGGTCCTAACTATAACTATCTACTGGCGACCGCCAGTAGATAATATATATATATATATATATATATATATATATATATATATATATATATATATATATATATATATATATATTCACAAACAGTTCCATTTTACTAGGGGCCCCGACCCTGCAGGGCGGGCTCTTAAGACAGGAATGGAAATCCTGTCGATATGAAGACTCATCACAGAACAATAAAGAGCCCAACTTCGGTAAATGGCAGGAGCTGACTTTAATTTATCGTCTGCGCTACAGCATGCATCGCACTCCAATTCCTTACGCGTTTCAGCATATCTGCCTTGATCACAGGTGAGTGCATTTGTAAAATCCAAGTGGTCACGTGCCCGTAGTTCATGCTTTTGACTGCAGGCCCCAGAATGCACCTGCCGGGTATCCTTGTATGTGCACTGGTAAATCCGTGTTTGCTGAATAGCGTTAGTGTCCCAATGTCACAAAAATATTCGGTTCTCAAAAGGTGCACTTAAAATTCTTTCTGCAAAATGCCTCAAAACTGCAGCGCCTTTAAATGTTACTGTGCTGTTTGCCACGAAGTCGTAAGAGGAAAGCATTCCTCCTCTCCCTTTCTCCCCCACAGTTCCAAATTGCTTCGGAAATCCTTTGTTAGCTGGAATTGCGGAGAGCGGGTCATCCCCCTCCTTCAAATATTCACAAACAGTTCCATTTTACTGGGGGCCCCGACCCTGCAGGGCGGGCTCTTAAGACAGGAATGGAAATCCTGTCGATATGAAGACTCATCACAGAACAATAAAGAGCCCAACTTCGGTAAATGGCAGGAGCTGACTTTAATTTATCGTCTGCGCTACAGCATGCATCGCACTCCAATTCCTTACGCGTTTCAGCATATCTGCCTTGATCACAGGTGAGTGCATTTGTAAAATCCAAGTGGTCACGTGCCCGTAGTTCATGCTTTTGACTGCAGGCCCCAGAATGCACCTGCCGGGTATCCTTGTATGTGCACTGGTAAATCCGTGTTTGCTGAATAGCGTTAGTGTCCCAATGTCACAAAAATATTCGGTTCTCAAAAGGTGCACTTAAAATTCTTTCTGCAAAATGCCTCAAAACTGCAGCGCCTTTAAATGTTACTGTGCTGTTTGCCACGAAGTCGTAAGAGGAAAGCATTCCTCCTCTCCCTTTCTCCCCCACAGTTCCAAATTGCTTCGGAAATCCTTTGTTAGCTGGAATTGCGGAGAGCGGGTCATCCCCCTCCTTCAAATATTCACAAACAGTTCCATTTTACTGGGGGCCCCGACCCTGCAGGGCGGGCTCTTAAGACAGGAATGGAAATCCTGTCGATATGAAGACTCATCACAGAACAATAAAGAGCCCAACTTCGGTAAATGGCAGGAGCTGACTTTAATTTATCGTCTGCGCTACAGCATGCATCGCACTCCAATTCCTTACGCGTTTCAGCATATCTGCCTTGATCACAGGTGAGTGCATTTGTAAAATCCAAGTGGTCACGTGCCCGTAGTTCATGCTTTTGACTGCAGGCCCCAGAATGCACCTGCCGGGTATCCTTGTATGTGCACTGGTAAATCCGTGTTTGCTGAATAGCGTTAGTGTCCCAATGTCACAAAAATATTCGGTTCTCAAAAGGTGCACTTAAAATTCTTTCTGCAAAATGCCTCAAAACTGCAGCGCCTTTAAATGTTACTGTGCTGTTTGCCACGAAGTCGTAAGAGGAAAGCATTCCTCCTCTCCCTTTCTCCCCCACAGTTCCAAATTGCTTCGGAAATCCTTTGTTAGCTGGAATTGCGGAGAGCGGGTCATCCCCCTCCTTCAAATATTCACAAACAGTTCCATTTTACTGGGGGCCCCGACCCTGCAGGGCGGGCTCTTAAGACAGGAATGGAAATCCTGTCGATATGAAGACTCATCACAGAACAATAAAGAGCCCAACTTCGGTTCAACAGACCTTTCCCTATATATATTAAACATATTAAAACTGTACAGAAACACATACTCACTGGATGATGTCATCAGTGATGTCACTGACCATGTCATGAGTGATGTAATATGTGACGTCATCAGCAGTGCATTGCGGGGGCGCGAGTTATAGTTAGCTGAACTACCTATAACAGGGGAATTTCTAGGGTTTTGTATGAGGGAAATGTCCAGCTAACTATAACGCCCCTGAAACCTATGTTTTTTTTAGTGAATTTCTAAGGTTTTTTAAATGCCAATTCCTAACTATAACGCTCCTGAAACCTTAGGTTTTTTCAGTGAATTTCAAAGGTTTTTTAAATACCAATTCCTAACTATAACGTGCATGAAACCTATGGTTTTTTCAGTGAATTTCAAAGGTTTTTTAAATGCTAATTCCTATCTATAACTTATCTCTAAAGATATCATGTTTAATGATTTTGATTGGATTTGTTTGGATTTTTCAAATTCAGTGTGTCAATTTCATTAATTACATTTTTTTTAAATACTTTTTTATCACCATTTTTTAAACTAATTTTTTCAATTAATTCTTTTAAAAATTATTATTTGAACTTAATGGGTTTTTCAAACATATTTTTTTATATTTTTCAAAATATTTTTTTAACTATATGTTCAAAACTTTATTTTATATATTTTTGCCCATGTTTTTGGATCCGCGCACCCAACGCGAAAGGAACCGTGCACCCAACGCGATAGGATGCGTGCACCCTGCGCGTAGTTTGCCGTTTAAAAAAAAAAAAAGGGGGGCCCCAGGGGGTCCTTCTGGGACCCCCTAAGCACCTCTAGAGGGTCAGAGTATTTCTACTCTGCCCCCTTTATATGTTTTACACACTTATTCCCCTTGCTTCTTCAGCCTCGCTTCTACCGAGGCAGAAGATGGCCGCCAACAGTTCCTGGTTTCGAATGTAGAGAGACACTCGACAGCCAATTAGCATTCAGCGCGCGATCGGGAGGGTGCGCGCTCGGTTCGGGGAGGGTGCGCTTACGGTGCGTGTAGGGTCCGCGGATCCTCCCCGGCCATAGATATTTATGAACTTTTAACTCTAATTTTCTCAGGAACTACTGAACGGATTCACACCATTTATGCAAAAGGCACAAGTCTGAACTGAGGACTAACTCTTTGCCAAATTTGGTGTCATTCCGTTCAGCGGTTCGGGCTGTAGCTGCGACAACACATCCTATGGGAAATTGCATGGGGAAAATGCGTTTTGGGACCCCCCTTTTTTCTCGGCCCCCGCTTGACGAATCACCACAAACCTTTCAGGGTAGGAGCGGAGTGGAGCTGGCCAAAAGTTTGGAAAATTTCGCGAAGATTCGTCAACCGGCGCCAAAGTTATTCCCAATAGAATGTTGCGGATTTCCTATGGAAAATAGGTCCTAACTATAACTATCTACTGGCGACCGCCAGTAGATTATATATATATATATATATATATATATATATATATATATATATATATATATATATATATAATTTTTTTTTTGATGGCACTGTAGAAAGCTTCGGCTGAAATGCGTAGGCTATGCTCTTGTAAAAATGCACGATGCAGTTTATCTGTTATGAGGTGAAAAAGATTCAATAAAGATTACCTCCGAGTTGTGCTGCTTGCTTTCTGGACCAGGAAGCAAGTATTGTAGCAAGAGAAGGAACTGGTTTAGTATATCAATATACATATATTATATGATCTTGTTCACATCAAAGGAACCTCCATATTGTTGTGTAATTTATGTTTGCACGTGACACTCTTCATTATAAACATAGTAGAAATACTATGTCGTGTTTAGTTAGAAATATATTTTGTAAATGTGTTTTTAGCCAGTGCATGAACATTTAATTTGAAATCCATTGCACAGTTGTCCATTAAAAATATGTACAATACAACTGAAATTATTAAATGATAATGATAACATATATACTGGGCATGTGACATGGAGCCCCACTGAAAGGTAAGATACAATCTTGCCCAAGTGGGCTGTAATATACTCACACGCACACTATTCTCGGTACTGGATTCAGCCAAAGTGGGCACATATGAAAACATTAATATGCAAATCTACTTCTCCACTAATTGCATCTAAGCAGTTTATGCTCAGACTTCACAATAGTCAAATCAAAGAGGACATACATTCCCTAGACTGTTTTTGGGGTCCCCTTCGAAAAATAGTTGCAAAGACAGGAATTAATGTGAGTTCTGTTCTATACCCCATCAACTTCCCATGGGAACTTCTCGTGGAAATTAGCTGACAACTACATCTCTTCATCCATGTTAAGTCCAGTTGAACGTTGACTGTCTAGTCTAAGGATATAGACTGATTCCATTCTTCTCAGCTTTTTCTCCCTATCTCCACCTCTAATGGATCTAGGTACTGCATTTATGACAATGTATTTGAAATCTCTATCTTGGTTTTCATGGTGTTCCGCAAGGTGCCTGGTAAGTGGGTAGGTCTTATCCCTCTGTTTTATAGCTCAGCCATGCTGTAAAATATGTTTGTGTACCTGCTGTTTAGTATTCCCTACATATCGGAGACCACACGGGCTCTCCAATACATATACCAATAGAAGAAAACAGGGGAACCCTACTCACTAAGGAACCAGGGTAATGATTATATAGGAAAAACAAAGGTTCCTGTGGGATAATATAATCTATACTTGTAATAAAGAAGCACAATCGCAATATAGAGGGTTGAATAATGGCAGAGGGCGAAGGAACCACCAACACAAATGATTCAGTGTAACATATTTTAATAAATCTTCAAACAAAAATAAATATATACATTGTATGTATCTTTATCAAAAAAGCATTTGTGCATTGTGTCCCAAGTGAAACGGGAACCTGAACTTAAGTGACAATGTGAGTCTTATATACAAGGTTTCCACCATTCATAAAAAGTCTACCATTATCAAAATGATTTCTATGTGAACAGCAGCTATATACAGTGATACGCGCTGGGCACTGGTTCGCTTCTTCTGTTTGTCGACGGCGTTTCGATCCTTTAATCAATGTGGGGTCTCTTCAGGACTAGTGATGAAGGGACATATATGAGGGAAAATAAAAAGAGCTTAAGGCCCATGTACTGGCACAAATGCGAGAAATGAACAGAAAGGCCATGTGAATGAGGGGGTACCTGTAATTGTAACTGCGCAGTCTCGTGAGAAAAATGTGCCACACGTGAAGAAGAAAAGAAAGTTACTCAGATAAGGACCCGTCCGGGTACTGGTTTTGTGAGAGGGAATAAGAAGAAGAATGTGGTTACAAGTCAGTTGTTATGTGCACATTGTTACTCTTATGAAAAGTGATGAAGATAGCCTAAGGGGTCTTACCTTAATGTGAGGGAAGACTGCCAATCAAATGTCGAAGGTCGGCCAAGGTGGCTCAATTAATAGTACGCTCCAGCCGTAGCGGTTGGGAAATCCCTTTGTAAGTGTTGTAATCAGTGACAATGCACTGAGGGTGTCTGTGGAAATTAAAGCGCAGAGGTTGGTTGCATAATTGGATTTAAGCAGGAGGAGAGGTATGCCTTAACGCGCCAATTCTTACCAGGATCGGTGATGAAAGACTGCGGGACAGCACTCCGCGTGTGTGTTGTCTGCAAAGCAGCTTCCGTCAGTGTTGTCGGGTGCAATGACAAGGATACCTACGAAGGATGGATGTTAAATACAGGGTTTCCCGCCTCTCAGTCAAGGGAAACCGCAGGCCTGGCTAGGGAAAACTGCTGAACCGAGCGATCCGGTGCTCGGTTTCCGTGAAAGGTGCAAAGTGAAAAAAGACCTCAATAGGGAGGTTAGAAAGTAAAGAAAGAAGTATAGAAGTGTGGCACATTATCGGTATGGCTGCGTTGAACCAACAATAAGTACTCAATAATAAGAGCAGGTCAATATCATGTACCCAGCATGAGATTAGAAGAAATGACAAGGTCAGAATACCCTCGGGCTTCACGTCCGGATGTTAAATCACACTGACCGTATTTTTTTACCATTCGATGGCAGGACTACATATATGTTGCTCAAGTTTTGATGGTCCCTACATTGTATGTTCGTGTACAGTAAATGCGGGTACAAATAATATTTAACAAGACACCTGGATGGTTCGCCAGTACTACTACTAGGAGTGTGACACTGGCCGCGGGCAGGTGGGTGTAATTGCCTCGCACATAGATGGCCAGTGCAGAATGTACTTATATACAAGAGTGAAGAGCATACTTGGTAACCCGACATTTTGCAGTAAAAACATTGTGATAAAAACTTTTTTCTTTTTTTCATAGTTTTTACATGGGTATATTAGGAATCGCTGAGCACGTGTTTACATCAGTGTGGATGTGATGTTACAATTTGTTTGTTTCGAGACAGCATATATGAACAAGCATAATTGCTGTACATAGGGAGCAGGCATGTATTTAACGAAGCGTGGTGACATACCCCCTCCATTCCTCAGTGGAATTGAGCCCTTCTTCTATTGAATTAACCTTGTCTATCCAGCGACATTCATTGCGTTGGAGTATCTGTAAGATGCCACCTCCTCTTTCTGGCAGAGTAGCAATCTCAATCACTTGCCATTTTATTTCTTCCGCAGTGTGCTTTTTTTGTTGTAATGTGATACAAGTGGTGCATTCGCAACAGATCTGTGTATACGGCTGCGATGTTGGCCGATGCGGGCCTTGATAGGTTGTTGTGTTTGTCCAATATAGGGGAGGCCATATGGACACCATATGCAATACACAACATTCCTTGTGTTGCAGTTGGAAAAGGATTGTAGATTGTGTTTCACATTCCCATGTTCAAATGTGTTGGTATTGAACGTGAAGTTGCAGGAAACACAGTTCCCACATTTGTGGTGCCCTTTCATTTTAGATAGGCCCCATGCAGTAATTAGTGTGTTGGACCTGCTTGTGTTGATGTCTGTTGCCGACCTGACCAGATGATCTTTTAGATTTTTACCTCATTTGTTAGCAAATAGAGGTATATCTATCGTGTGATCAATGCTTTGTATTATATCCCAGTTTCTAGTGATCAGCTTACGGACTTGATTGGTGTGTGTGCCAAAGGTAGTGACACATACAATCTTATTGACCTTAGGTTTATCTTTGGTCTTGAGAAGTTCTTCTCTAGGACAATGCCAGGCGCGCTTGAGGGACTTCTTTACTAGTCTGTTCGGATAACCTCTTACGACTAGTTTGGTTCTGAGTTTTTCAGCTTCTCGCATATAATCTGCTTTGAGTATGCAGTTGCGGCGTACTCTAAGAAATTGGCCAAAGGGCAGACCATCCCTTAGTGCATGAGGGTGTTGGCTTCAGTATAAGAGGAGAGTATTTTTTTCGATTGGTTTTCTGTGGAGTGAAGTGTAAAGTGTTCCGTTATCATGATTGATGTTGAGATCAAGGAATGCAATAGTAGATTTATGTACTGTGGATGTAAACGTGAGATGGTTCTCGATGGTGTTGAGGTACAAGACAAAGTTATTAAAGTCTCTTTCACTCCCTGTCCAAATCAGAAAGATGTCGTCTATGTACCACTTCCAACACTTAATGTTGGAGCTGTACACATTGTTTGCTTTGAAAGCAAATTTTTGGCTCCACATAGTCCATATAGATATTTGCTAGATTGGGCCCGAAAATGGCTCCCATGCTCGTACCAGAGCATTGCTGGTAATAATTGCCACCCGACAGGAAGTAATTGCTCTATAGGGCAATACGTAATAGTGTGATGATAAAAGTTGTGGGTACCTGGGTTGGTCTGGGTCAACTTTCTAGCAGTTTTTCTATAACTGAAATGCTCTCGTGGTATGTTGGTGTATAATGAGCTAATGTCTAAGGTCGCTAACAGATCAGCTTCCATGTTAAAAGGCATCCCATCTACAAGGCTGATCATGTACATAGTGTCTTTGACGTATGTTTCTTGTAAGGGAACAAATTATTTGAGAAAATGGTCTATGTATATCCCAAAGGGTTCTAAAATGGACCTGCATCCTGATAGTATGGGGCGACCAGGGGGGCTCGTAGAGCACTGGGATCCTGGGATTCTCTGCATTAAGGAATTCAAACTCCTTCTTAGAAATATATCCTGCATCCATCCCCAAGGTAGTGACTTGTAAAATCTTGTTATGAATCCCTGTGAGGGGCTTGGTGTTAAGAATCTTATAGAGTTTTCTCTCACTGATTTGTTTATGGATCTCTGTTTCATAATCTTTGTGTTCTTGTACCACAATTCCCCCACTTTTGTCAGCTGGTTTCACTATAATAGATTCATCATTCTTTAATGCTTTCAGAGCTTATCTTTCTAAGAGTGTGATGTTGTAAGGAACAAATGTCCTCATTATTTTCATTGTGTCAATACCTTGTATGGCGCACTGCTGCTCGGCGGATGAAGTCCACTTATGTCCTGAGGCCCTCAGGACACAAGAGGACCTCATCGTCCTACCAGCAGTGCGCCAAGAGGCGCGTTTGCAGAGTCGTGTAAAAAGGGGTGTGGCCTCAGACCACCTCCCTGCAATCCAGCTCTGTGGCGCTTACTGAAGGTACCTGGTGGGCTAGTTGGCCCCCAGGGACCCTCAGTATTCAAGGGTAATTAAATCCCCAACTTACAAAGCGCCAGGGGCACGTTTGCAGAGTGGTGCAGAGAGGGGGCGGGGCCCCCCGGTGAGATGCTGGCTTTTTTCTAAATATATTTTTTTAGAAGGGGGGCTGTGTGGCCCCCCTTCTTTTAGTATTCTTGGGGCCCTGGGGACTCCATCCCCCAGGGCCTGACCCCTTTTTTATAATCAAAACCCCAAATAAAATGAGAAGGGGGACGCGCGGCCCCCCTCCCGAGGCCAATTTCGGCCCTGGTGACCCCATCCCCCAGGGCATGGCGTCCAGCTAAATAATGTACTTATTGGGAAGGGGGGGCCGCGTGCCCCCCTTCCCTAGGCCACTGTTGGCCCCAGGGACTCCATCCCCCAAGGCCGGCCTGCCGTTTTCTTTTAATTAAATGAGAGGGGGGCTGAGTGCCCCCCCCCTCCTGGGCCACTTCTGGCCCCGGGGGCCTCATCCCCCGGGCCGGCCCTCAAGTTGGGGACCATGGGGGAGCCCCAATGCCCCCATGGTCCCTGCCGGCTCCCCGCCTCCTGCGGGAGCCAGCATTGCTTTTGGGCAAGGGGAGCTGCTGACATGCAGCTCCCCTTGCCCAAAAGCAAATCTGCTTTGCTTTTTGGAAGCGAGAGCAGGTTTCCTGCTCTCGCTTCCAAAAAGCAAAGCAGGAGTTTGCTATGACAGGGTGGGAGCCATGCTCCCGCCCTGTCATAGCAAACAGCATTGCAGGAGCCAGCCCTGGGAAGTGGTAGTCCCCAGGGCCATCAACGGCTCCTGGACGGGGGGCGCGCAGCCCCCCTCCCATCATTTGTAAAGCCCTGGGGAGGTGGTGGTCCCTGGGGCAGTGTGGGGGGTTCGAGCCCCCCACACACATTATTTATTTCAGCCCCGGGGATGTGGTGACCTCCGGGCCTTGGGGGGGCCCGCAAGGCCCCCCGTATTTTAATAAAGCCCGGGGAAAGTGGCAGTCCCCAGGGCTTGGAGGGCCACGAGGCCCTCCACCCTATTATAATAAAGCCCCAGGGAGGTGGCAGTCGCCGGGGCTGCAGGGGGGCCGCGTGCCCCCTGCTCATACATTATAAAGCCCCGGGGAGGTGGCGGTCAGCGGGCTGTGGGGGCCCCTGTGGGCCCCACTACAGAAATGAGGATTGCACCCGGGACCTGGCCCACCCGGGGGCTTTAAAAAACAAAGCGCGGGAGACCGCACTTTTTTTTTTTCATTTTCGACAGGGTTTGTGCACCCGGCGCGACCCGGATGGAAATTGAAAAAATAAAAAGCTTTTTTTGGGCCTTGGGGTCCCTGTGGGACCCCCTGGACAGGCATAGGCGGTCAGGGTGTTTTTACCCTGCCCCCTTTTCTTCTTTTTAATGTTTCACTCACCTTTTTCCTTCTCCCTCGGTACCGAGTCACAAGATGGCTGCCAACACTTCCTGGCTTGAAGTGTTGGCAGCCAATCAGAGGCAAGCTTGTGCTCTGGAGGGCTCAGCCAATCAGATCTCACAATTCTCAAATATCGATATCTGTAAATCTTCAAATATCTCAAAAACTGCTGAACGGATTTACACTATTTAAGAAAAAAAGTGCTTTCTGGACCAAGAGCTATCTCTCTGCCAAATTCCGTTCAGCAGTTCAGGCTGTAGCCGTGTCTAAAGTTTCCTATGGAAAGTAACATGGAGAAAACAAGTTTTGGGACCCCCCTTTTTTCTCGGCCCCCGCTCGAAGAATCACCCCGAAACTTTCAGGACAGGAGCTGACCTGAGTAAACCATTAGTTTTGAAAATTTCGTGAAGATTCGTCAAACGGTGCCAAAGATATTGGCAAATGAAAAAATGCTAGGTTCTAACTAAAACTACGTGTGGAATTCAAGTGGTAGCCAGGTGAGTTTTGGAAGGGATTCGAGATAAAGTACTTTTATCTACGATCATGCAGGCTGGATGCTGTTTTGCTCACGTCATTGGAATATTTACAGCAATGTGCGAGGAACATCAACTCACCTGGCTACCACTTGAATTCCACACTGACACAGTATCACCGCTATGAAGGTATTAAAATTACTCTGTGTATTCCACCTGTATTTTAACGAGGACTTCCAATTTGTGCATTACATCATAAAAGCGGTGTACTGTGGGACTTGTATTTTTGCATGTAGTCACGTGATGTACCAGGAACTTTGAAAGCACGCAGGAACGTACTGAACAGTTTGAATTTTACCTTCCACCTGTGAGCAAGGCCGATTGGCGGCCGAAACGTTAGGTGATGGGAAGGAATCTGCGATGCCAGACGTTGAAATAAATGCCGTCGTACCAGCAATTGGCCTCTTGGTTTTGTGTGGTTAAAGTTGATGGGCTGCTCCGTGCCCATTGGTAAGAGGCCGCCCTGAAGGGTCGGGCGCTCCAGTAACGGGAGAACTGTGTTTAGGGATATATATATATTCATATATATATATATATATATATATATATATATATATATCTCACAGCAACTCGCAATATACTCCCGCTTGTGCGCGGAAATCACCAGTGCAGACCAACTTGTGCAGCATTATTTTTATTTCTTAATCTCCTCTTGTGTCATATATACACAGATATATATCTATGTATATTACCACCAAATCCCACAGGAATGGAGCACTCACAGGTAAGTAGCAGCTTAATTTATTTCTTTGGCCAGACGGGTTTAGGCAAGGACTTCCTTTCTGAGTAGTGATAGTAAATGCAGGAAATTAAACAACATTGCTCTTTAAATGGGAGCTAACGCGCTCCCATTGGCTACTTGTTTGTGAATGGCAAAAACAAACCACTCTACCTTCACGATGCTCCGTGGCCAGCATGTACGTCATCCCAGTATATACACAGCAATCCTGATGACAGCATCCGTGAGAGCACTTTTCACTTCATTAGCTTTCCTGACTTTAGTGGATTATGGCCCCACGGATAGTTCAATTAAAACATTCCAGCTCACAGTCTTTCTCCATAAGCGTGATATCCCCTAGGCTGCACATTACATTCTTCACCACTGCTTATATCCTCTTAGTGCAAAGTTCTGAAGACACTTACTTAGTAGCACCAGTAGCGGCAGGCAAGGCTCGTGGGTGGGGAGGCAGGTGCAGGGTCACGCGGAGAGGGAGGTCGCTCGGGAGGGGGGGGGGGTCAGTAATAGAAATAAAAAATTAAATCTACCTTTCCGCAGGCCAAGGTCCTGCGTCTTCACTACTCCTGCTCTCCTGCCTCTTACAGGAACAGGAAGCAGGCATCCTCTCTCCCCTCCCCAAAGCCAATCACAACACTCCAGTGGAGCGTTGTGATTGGTCGGGACGCCGGCCAGCCAGGGGCTGTAGGGGATGGCATGTTGTCCATGTGGGCTACAATGCAGCTTGCATGGAGAAGTGCAGAGTGCGAATGTTGGTTTTGGTGGCCCGATAGGGGCGACCAAACACTCTTTGCGCACTCAGGAGTGGGCAAAGCACCCCTGCCCGGCCGCCTGCAATGCGCAAAGAAACATAAAATGGTAACAACCAAAAGTTATAACCATTTTCTGTTTTGGCTTTCTCGCGCTGCGAGAAAGCAGTGGGGCAACGCTCCTCCGCCCTAGTGGAGAAGCACGTGTCTTTCCATTTTAGTAATGTCCCATCTCGGCAGGAATTGCACCTTCTTGCTAGGCTGCGGCTGTTCTGGCAGTTAAAAATTATAACCAGCAAATGACCAGTTAACTGCCGAAAACTGTTAAACGGGTGCCTCCGCCTTGATAGTGATCAAATCACGCATTTGTATTACCTGCAAATCCCACAGGAAGAGAGCACTCACGGATAAGTAGCAGCTTAATTTATTTCTTTAGCCAGACACGTTTCAGCAAGGACTGCCTTCCTCAAAATGGTAAAGGCTGCATGGTAAAGGCTGTTTCCTACGTGATGTGCCGAGATGCATTTTATGAGGTCTGTCTCAGAGTACATATGGGCATTTCCCTATCATTTCTCAAGCAACTTTTTCATTAATGATCCAAGCTTTGCTACCCCTCTAACCAGTTAACTTTCAACCTCAAGCAATGACTTATGTCTTTGGTTTCACGTTGCGTGGAAATAGGCAACATCCAATTTGTGTGGGTGGGTAGAACCCCCTGGTGGTCACTTGTGAGTAAGCAGGAGTTGGCCCAGAGAGAGTTAGGTGACCTAAGTTCTGCAGCACAGGTATTGATTGGATCTTATTCACTCGGAGTGTATACAGCCTTATATGATTTACGAGGCCTAAAACATTTTCTTGATTGTTGAGCTAATGGATAGTCCGTATGTACAATTTATATAGCGCTTCGCCGCCATGACAAGGACATGGAAGCACTCGGATTTTTCAGAAGCCTATTGAACACCCTTTGCATGCATGATTGAAAGCACGTTGTTTGTAGATTGTCCCGGGTAAGGGAAAAGTTTCAAAGTAGATGGGGATTTCAGATTACAACCGCGTCAGTTTCGTGGATGGATATATAAGCTGAAATTGTTCTAAATTAATTGCAGATCATGGTGCCTGTATGGTCCATTCATCATCTTGTTGGTTGTGGAGAAAAATTAGGAGCCCTCCAATATTTTACTGGTCCATCCAGGGGCGCTGTGGAGATTTGTGGAACCATTCTGCAGTGTCGGGTCCATTTAATAGGGAGATGATACACGTTGTTCTAGAGTTTGCGACGTAGTTTGCAGCATTTCAGAGTTGCAGGCACACCGGACCCAGCTTTCCCAGCAGGAAAATCAATTTGGGATTGGGATGCAAGTGCACCCTATTCGTAGCACCTACCGACTACCTTCAAAGGAAGGGGGCCCTAGCATTTAATGCCCCCTTGCAACCCTCTCCAGTCTCCACCCACAATCTCGCACTGACCTCCTGCTGATATTCATTACCAACTCATGAGCATCAGTCCCCATAGTATTGTAAATTCGCTGCAGAATGCTACCTAAAATAACCAAGTCTGCAGAGTTATTCCCCATTCCATGGCGATTAGCTCATAATAGGCGAGAGGGAGAGGTGTGCCTCAGCAGGCAGAGCAGCTAACTCCGGAGCGCGGGGCTCACGGTTCGGCCGCACGCGGCAGCTCAGGTCAGCTCAGCATCCTGTGACTCTGGGCAATAGCTCATTTAATCTCTCGCTCCGGACACCCCCCAGCGCTTTGAAACCCTTATGGGGTGATATGTTCGCGCTTTACAAATAGGAATTATTATTATTAGGTGTTGAATTCTGCCCAGAATCTTTCGTTTTAGTCACCTGGGGGTCTAACTGGAATGATTCCATGTTGAGATTCTTCAGTGGTCTAATCAGGGTCGGACTGGGACAAAAAATCGTCCCAGGCATCGAAATAAAAGTGGCCCCCATTATCAAAGCATATAGCAAAAATGTGGCAATAACAGGGCAAGCAACAGTAAAACACGGCCCACCTGGCTATAAAACCAGCGCACAACTGCTAATAAAAACGGCCACACACTGATCTGTCAGACCAGACCATCAGACACTGCCTGATTGACCAGTGGGTCCCTGGTGGTCTGTTAAAGGAAGCGTCGGTGGGTGTTGTTGGTATTAGTAGTGCAGTTGTAAGTTACATTGAAATAAATTATACGTGATTGCTCCAGGTGGTAGGCTGTATTTCTTCTTTCTGGACTGATATAATGTCCCTAGGAACGAGAGATAGTGGGCCAGATGTACAACCATTGATGTTTGCGACTTGCAAATTGCATTAAATTGTGAGTCGCAATTTGCGAGTCGCAATCATCACTGTACAACAGTGGGGTTGCAAATTGCATGCCTCACAATTTACGATCCTATTAGGAATGGCTGGCCCTCCCAAGTATGGTGGCCTGCTGGGCTCAGCAGACCTCCATGTCTGGGACTGCTTTTAAATAAAACAGTTTTGTTTATTTAAATGCAGCCCATTTTTTTTTTTAAAGGAAAACGGGATGCATTAAAAATTTTTAAAAGGAAACGTTTTTGTTTCATTTTTTAAGGGCAGGTAGTGGTCCTGGGACCACTGCCTGCCCCTAAAAAATATTTTCCCCTGCATTCAGAAAGCGGAAGGGGTCCCCTTGGGACCCATTCCCATTTGCGAGTGCTTTACCACCCTTCTGAGAAGGGTGGTAAACTGCGACTGTTTTGCGACCGCAATTACGGTTGCGAAACAGTCTCACATCGGGCTCAGACTCGCTATTAGGAAGGGATGCCCTTGGAACGTCCCTTCCTAATAGCAAGTCGCTAATCCTATTTAGTGAGTCGCAAATCATTGTCGACTCGCTAATTAGGATTAGTACATGGCCCATTTGTTTTTGCGTGCACAAATGGGTCGCAAACCTGTTTGCCCATGCAAAAGAGGGTGTGATATCTGGCCCAGTATCCTTAGGCAATTTTCGAGAAAGGGATTACTGACCTAATGTGGACTGTGAATCTCGGTAGAAGCTGAGCCTGAACTGTCCTGCAAGATGTAGTCATGTTTGTGACCTGGCACAGCTGCAGATGCTGAGTTTTCTCACTGGCAGACATAAACCTCAAATTGCTGAGATAATGACGATTCTCATTAGAACTGAGCAAAACAAATTGGACTTAACATCTGTTTTCCTAATCTACAGCTGGGCAGTGTTCCATTTCTGACCCTTCGTCCCTGGGTAGCAATTAATCTTGTTAGAAGTTGACAAATTAATATAAAAGTAAAACATCTTTAATCAGCCTCTAGAAAAACCTAAAAAGAATCCACGGTGCTTCTACTGTAGCACTTTAGTGCTTGAAGAGAGAAATTGGTGACCAATCCGCTAACATACCATTCCTTTCCTTCCAGCCTTCCAAATTGAGGCTCCTAAACTGATGCAGGAAGCAAGCAAGTTATCTCTAAATCCTTTGAGTTAAGCTGCAGGCAGAGGAGAGCTCAGTTAGCTGGTCCTGTGGACGCAGTCTGGATGCTGAAACCTTCTGTGCGGTGAACAGCTAGTTTCCCTCTTCTTCAGGCGACATCCAGATGGCTCTTGCCTGGCATCTCAAACTGATGAGTTGCTCTCAAAGGGAAGGCCTGAGGAGTGCTTCCTTCTAGCTATCCCTCTCTCAGAATGCGCTCAGATCCTTCCATCCCTCTGCTGAAAGATAATGCAGGCAGCAAATAAACACAACCGAACCGCATACTGGCAGTGGGTCATGGAAGAGGGAAAGACCGGCTCAGATTATCCATAGCCCCATTCCCTTTTCCCATTCCAAGAGGTAAACTGCTGCAAATGAGAAGAAACTTAGCTCATCCCAGGTCACTATGTCTGAGTCAATGCAGCCAGCTTGGTAACACTGGTCTGGGTCTCGGTCCAGACCCGAACCTCCTGACCCGGGAAGGCACAGGCCAATAGATTGTCATAATTTCTTCCTGATTGAATGAATTCCTGGATTACCCTGAGAACCAGAGCCTCTGAACCCCTAAGATTTCCCCTGTCAATGGCATCCATTGTCGGGACCAGGGGTTGGGGCGAACCGGAGAAACAACCGTGTCCAACTGCTGCAGAACCAACCACCTCTGAACTCCCTGCAGATCTGTACGGTTTCAGGTATCATGGCATTGTAGCACTTCAAGTATAGGTTTCAATGATCAGGGTTAATTGACTGGAATCTGGGATTGAAGATGCACAGGGAACCACAAGGAGTCAGGTAGCCATCTTCCCCTGCAGCCAATCCCATGCGTTTGATGGACTTGGCCAACATGGCTTCAATTTCCATGGGGAAAGGAGGAACACTGGGCCCAATTCTGTGCAGAAATGGATCCAATTAATTTATTCTTTGGAAGGCACTAGATGGGACCTTACTGAGATGCATATAAATCTGTGATTCTGTAGCACCTTGCATATGTTTTATACACCCTCCACCCTGTTTGAAAAGAAGATTCACAGATTAGCCTGACAGTCAAAAAAGAGAAACCCTGGATGCCTTGGGAATAGAATATATCCACCAATTGAGCCACGACAGACCCATAAACCTGAGGCTAGATTAAACAGGAGCCCTTTGAACTGGTAGTAATGACCTTGGATGTAGATCTTTTGGAGGATGGGTGTATCGGTTTCAAGATCTGAACGCACAGAGAGATGTTTGGCCCTGAAGGTCCTGAAGACAGGATGATCTCCCCTGGTAGCCACCCTGCCAGCCAGTAAGGGGGGAGACGAGTCTGGAACATGCCCTATGTGGAAATCACCAGGAGGGAAAAAAGCCAGTGGCTAAAAAAAACTCCTGAAACTTACCCAACAACAATAGCACAAGGTACTAACCGGATGGCAGGAAAATAAACTAAGAAACCAGATTTAGGTTCTGGATTGTTGCAATGCACTGAGACATGTTTCTAGCATGCTTACATGGGGGAATATGAACTAAAAAAGGAGGATAGGACCCAAGGAAGAAATTCCTTCATACAGGTTTAGGGGAAAACAACTACACCCTATGTGACGGCGGCCATGATGGATTGGGATAGAGACTAGAAAGTCTCACCCCACCATGGAGCTCTCATATCCTGTAACTATGCCTCCCTAAACAGAGGAGCAGGCAGCCCTCACAAACCCCCTCACCGCCCTGGAGGAACATCGCCTCAGAACTACACCACGAGCATGAGTAGAAGTGTGTCTCATGAATAAGCTCAATCGCAGGCACATAGTAGAAAGGACTCAACCTGTGGATGCACCTGACAATCAGTATGCGGTGATAGGCATCTATGAGGTCCTAGGGAGACCAAAACATTTCCAAGAGCATGCAACTATTGAATAGCTTGGAAAGTCACCATGTTAACGGTCATTTGGGGCAGGAAGATATTCACCTACATCAAATCCAGGATAGGTCAGAAGTCCAGATGGCTTTTAAACCAAAACCAAGATGGAGTATCACCCCTCATCTTGCTGCTTCTGGGACCAGAAGCACAGCTGCATTGTTCAAAGAAGCCCTTGATGCACCACAGTTGAGCATGACCATGATTGTGTAGACACTGAAGAGCTGGAGTGGGTTGGTCTCACAGAGCCTCCTGATACTTCATAGGGTAACCTGCTTCCACAACCTCAGGGACCCATGTATCTGAGATGGAATTCTACAGAGCATCGGAGAACTCTAGGAGACAACCTCCGATTCACCCCAGGCATTCCAGTAGAGCAACAGCTTTGGACGTTTGGACGCTTGCCTCTAAAGGCAGGCTGTTATCGGGCATGAGCCCTCCCATGAAAGGGCTGCATAGTTCAGTGAGTAGAAAAAAAAGGGCCAAATAATCTCCAGGAACCAAATCCAATGTCACCAGCCAAGAGTATAAACAGGTATATTCAGCTTCCGGCCCTCTGCAACTTCTTACTGAGGTTTTCAGTTGGCAATCACAGAGCTTGGCTCTCATGAAGGGGAGATGAAGCAACAGCACCTTCTGTGAGTTGTTCACCTTACAGACAAGCATCCAGATGTGGTGGCAAGTTACCGCCAAGGGCCCAGATGCTGCCACCACAGTATAGAGGGAGCCGAAGGATATTCCTAATAAAAATGTATCTTGCTCCCCGATCATGGAAAGATGAACAGTCAATTCTTTGTTGCATGTCCTTTACCAAGGCTTTGAATTGATGAAGTAGAGACTGCACTGTGTGTCTAGCTTGGGCCCTGGCTCAGAATGGAATAGTGGAGGCTGAGTAAGAGCACTTGACTTCAACCTCCATTTACTTGTTCACATGATCAGTTGGTTTGGTGTGTCTTGAAATTCTAGTTCTGCAAAATATAATTAAAATGGGATAGCGGGTATTGTATCTTTTGTTCAAGAACCAGGTTTTTCGTTTCTTGGTACGACTTTGCAAACTGCCCTATGCACATGGAAATGCTCAGGCTCTTTCCTCTGATATGGCTTGGAGAGGTTGCACTCATCCCCTGGTGGAATTGACTTAAGGAAGGCCATTTAAACACTGCGGTGCTCGAACACCTCAGCCATCTCAGCGAATTGCACATAAGGCTCCCTTTGGCTCAGGATTTTCTCAACCTACTCTAGACTGCCTCAGTGATTCCGCCCACCATGGTTGCTTGGGATGAGGGTTATCCCCATGAGCCTGCAGGGCATTGGAAACCGTTTAATCAATTAATTTTTGTAAAAGTTCTGTGAAAGGGTGTAAAAGAGGAACCACAGGTATTCCAGACTCCAGCTCAAAAACTGAAGAATCAGTAGAGTGGACCTGCCTCACACAACATTCTGGTAACATTTGTGTAGCTCCATGGCTTCTCAGAGCAGATGCCAATCTGTAGAAACAACCACCTTGTACAACAACAGCCAAGAGTATGAGACCCAAGCAATGCTCCCCGCCTCCCCAGGAGATATGCCATCTAAACAACGCAGCCGATCGCAATCTGGCAAAAGCACCATCATCTTGGAATCAGGCTAAGCTGAAGGGTTGATCGAAGCTATGAGAATGCAGCAGCATTGTAAGAACAATGCCTGTCCCTACGCATATTGCTCCAGATGGCGCAAAAGCTGCCGCCACAGCCCCAGCACCTGGGCCATAGCATATAAATGCTCCTCCTCAGGTAATAGAGTTGAAGCCAGCCCGTACTGCTGGGGCTGCAGCAGGGTCTCCTATAGTGGAACCCTTGTTCTCAACAACCCCCATCCGGGCTGTAGCAGACACCCCTCCCTGATTGTGGCATAGACACAGGGCACAGAAAGAACATGCAATACCAAAGGGGATGAGGGACGGAGCGTTTGAGTAAATCAAACACTCACCCCCAGGCAACTGATCTGGGTTTAATCCATCATCATTCTTTAGCTCACTCCACCACCCCAGTTCAGACATGGCCATATGCAAATCAGTCTGACCCTGTGCCTCATGGGAACAGTCCGGCCCGAACTGCCAAGCCATGTCTTCCCTGGACCGAAAACAAGCATCCTGGGACCGGTTTCGGGTTCATGACCCTCATCAGGCAGGCTATCTTGAATCCAGTGGCAAAGTGAGCAAGGGACCCACGTCTCGGCATACCCTGCCAACTTAGGGCGAACAAAGCGATACCAAAGGGGATGATGGACGGAGCGTTTGAGCAAATCAAACACTCACCCCCAGTCAACTGATCTGGGTTTAATCCATCATCATTCTTTAGCTCACTCCACCACCCCAGTTCAGACATGGCCATATGCAAATCAGTCTGACCCTGTGCCTCATGCGAACAGTCCGGCCCGAACTGCCAAGCCATGTCTTCCCGGACCGAAAACAAGCATCCTGGGACCGGTTTCGGGTTCATAACCCTCATCAGCCAGGCTATCTTGAATCCAGTGGCAAAGTGAGCAAGGGACCCACGTCTGGGCATACCCTGCCAACTTAGGGCGAACAAAGCGATACCAAAGGGGATGATGGACGGAGCGTTTGAGCAAATCAAACACTCACCCCCAGGCAACTGAACTGGGTTTAATCCATCATCATTCTTTAGCTCACTCCACCACCCCAGTTCAGACATGGCCATATGCAAATCAGTCTGACCCTGTGCCTCATGGGAACAGTCCGGCCTGAACTGCCAAGCCATGTCTTCCCTGGACCGAAAACAAGCATCCTGGGACCGGTTTCGGGTTCATGACCCTCATCAGGCAGGCTATCTTGAATCCAGTGGCAAAGTGAGCAAGGGACCCACGTCTCGGCATACCCTGCCAACTTAGGGCGAACAAAGCGATACCAAAGGGGATGATGGACGGAGCGTTTGAGCAAATCAAACACTCACCCCCAGTCAACTGATCTGGGTTTAATCCATCATCATTCTTTAGCTCACTCCACCACCCCAGTTCAGACATGGCCATATGCAAATCAGTCTGACCCTGTGCCTCATGCGAACAGTCCGGCCCGAACTGCCAAGCCATGTCTTCCCGGACCGAAAACAAGCATCCTGGGACCGGTTTCGGGTTCATAACCCTCATCAGCCAGGCTATCTTGAATCCAGTGGCAAAGTGAGCAAGAGACCCACGTCTGGGCATACCCTGGGTATACCCTGCCACTTAGGGCGAACAAAGCGATAACAAAGGGGATGATGGACGGATCGTTTGAGCAAATCAAACACTCACCCCCAGTCAACTGATCTGGGTTTAATCCATCATCATTCTTTAGCTCACTCCACCACCCCAGTTCAGACATGGCCATATGCATGAAAGAACATGCAACACGTACAATAGAAAGAAGAGAGAAACTCACCGAAATGATAGAAAAGGCATACCCTCCATAAAAAGACAGAATAAACAAGAGGGGTTTCATGGGCACCCCCTACTTCTGCATCTAGGGGAAGATCCTAGACTAGGAAAGTATTAGAGACAAGTATTTGTTAAGGGTTAGGAGAGGTAAATCCTCTCTACTGAACAAGGCAAACCTCATACTACAAGGACTGCGATGAGGAAGACCGAGAAGGAGGTAATGAGTATCGGTTTTGGTTTCACATCGGTGCTTAATTCTGATGCCAGACAAACCTATTACACAGCTGGCCTGGGTTTCTTTTAAGGCTCCGATTAAAGCTACATTGGATATATAAACACACTGAGGGATACTGTACTTCACTGTTTGCAAAACATTGCACCTCTTGAGTGTTTCGTTGCCATTACACTTCCTTTCTGTCTTGGCATGCAGCACCCTACTCTAGATTGCACTTAGGTTGTCTTGTTTACATAATTAGAGGGGAACTGAGTGCTTTTAATTGCTGTAGTGATCTATCCTGCTCCTCTCACCTGTCTGCAGCATTCCCATATCTTGCACTGTGCCAAACTGTGTGCCTGGCCGCCGTACTGTAGTCTAATATTGCACAGAAGCAGTTTGTCTACTTAGCGGTGGGTGCATAGCATGGAGGGTTAATGTTCTGCAGACAAAGGTTTATATGGAGTTTATGAGCCCAATTCACAAATGTAAATTTAGACCTGTCGTCTAAGTTTAGACCTGAAGTCCGAGGGCCCAATTCACAAAGGTAACTTTAGACCTGTAGTTTAAGGTGAGACCTGAAGTGTAACTTTAGACCTGAAGCCTAAGGGCCCAATTCACAAAGGTAAATTTAGACCTGAAGTTTAAGGTGAGACCTGAAGTCCAAGTTTAGACCTGAAGTCTAATGGCCCAATTCACAAAGGTAAATTTAGATCTGAAATTTAAGTTTAGACCTGAAGTTTAAGTTTAGACCTGAAGTCTAAGGGCCCAATTCACAAAGGTAAATTTAGACCTGAAGTTTAAGTTTAGACCTTAAGTCTTAGTTTAGACCTGAAGTCTTATTTTAGACTGAAGTCCAAGTTTAGGCCTGAAATCTAAGGGCCCAATTCACAAAGGTAAACTTAGACCTGAAGTCTAAGTTTAGACCTGAAGTCTGACCGCCCATTTCACAAAGGTAAATTTAGATCTACATTTTAAGTTTAGACTTGAAGTTTAAGTTTAGACCTGAAGTCTAAGGGCAATTCACAAAGGTAAATTTAGCCCTGAAGTTTAAGTTTAGACCTGAAGTCCAAGTTTGGACCTGAAGTCTAAGTGTACCTTTGTGAATTGGGCCCTTAGACTTCAGGCCTAAACTTAGACTTCAGGCCTAAGTTTACCTTTGTGAATCAGGCCTTATATGTCTGTGCACTCTAAAAAGAAAATCCGCTATTTTTTGGGAGACCCACCAAACCATATATAACCCTACTGTTTTGGTTGATGCTAACGGAAGGTCGAGGCTTTTGAGCTGCATGATCTTTATGGTGGAAGGATTACACGCTACCTTAAAGTGTTGATTTTTTATTATTTCTGCTTATTTGTTCTTAATTTCTTTTTTTTGGATAAAACATTTAATTAAACACCATCAGCTTATCAGGTAGATTACAGAGGAAGCAATAATGCAGGCCACATGTGGACAATAGAAAAAAGCAATCAGTACATTACAGCATTAGGAAGGTCTAGGGTGAGGGAGGGTCTTCACTGTCAGGGAAGAGGGGGGTCGTCATATGTCTCCACAATAAGAGTTCCACAAGCCCCATACACGTGCCCCCTTCTTAGGGCAGCCTCGAGTTTCATGAACTGTCTTCTCTCTAAACATTGACCAATACAGATCTTTCTTCCAATCACTCACCACAGGAGGGTGAGACGCTCCCCACCGCTGTGCAATTGTTCTTCATTTCTGTTACTTTCATTAGTTATCCCTCATACCAGTTACTAAGTGTTTTGCACGTTAGACTATTATTGGGTATCTATTGGTTGTTTCAGTGAAGAGAAGGATTTGTTGTTTTTGATGCTGATTGATGGTGAGGCTGCCATCCTCCTTCCAGTAGCAGGAGGTTGTCATCCAGGAGCTCTTAGATTGTGGCTTCCATGGACAGCAGTCGGAGGATGAAGCCGCCGTGCATGCGTATGTGATTTTGGTGCTCATCAAACCTCATGTTGAACCTATCTGACAAGGCGCCCTTCTTGCATCGGAACACAACTCCTATCCATTGCAATGTGAAAATAAATAAGTTCTCATGGTTCTCATCACTTAACAGAGGGTGCACAAATCCTCCACGTGCACTTTAAAAAAATCTAAATTCATAGTTTACATGTTGGGCTTCTAAAACTTGGCCCCGCTGGCAGGGTCGGATTGGTAAGGCGGGCACTCGGGCAATGGCCGGTATCGAAGTTCCAGCTGTGGGCTGCTTTTTTGGCAGCCTGGGGGGCCGATTCGGGCTGTGTCTGATGTGTTCAGATGGGGCCCGAGTGGCCTTTCTGGAGGCAGATGGGCGTCCATTACCTCCCTTTTATCAACGGGCAGAGTTGTCACTCCCTTTGTCTCGCTGGGCCGGCCCAATAATGTGTGCATACTGAGTGGGGGTCGGGGGCCTGAGCAGAGTGGCCTCACTTGTTTTCAGGTGTTTATAAAACTTCGCCGAAGCAGAGTTTTTGGAGAAAAGGCAATTTGCAAATGTGGGCCACTTTTTTTAGCGTGCCCGGGCCGATTTCTAATCCCAATCCAACTCTGCCCTATGGGACTTGGTGCATTGATAACTGGTCCTCTCTTTGAGCAATGAACTAACTGTGGTAGACTTCCACTGAGACACATGATGTGCTTGAAACTATTTGTTTGTTGGTAGCGCGTCCCTCATCCACATTCATTTCCTAATTACTCTCTTTTCCATTTCACATGATCTGACCTTGGAAAGAGACATCACTCCAGGCCTACCTCTTCCTCCTTCATGGGATAGGGGAGAGAGCCATTGCTTTTTCTCACCCTCGTGGGAATCAGAGAGGTGACTTGGGTGAAAGAGAAAGTTCAAGTTACTCACTGTAGTGACTCCGGTACTTGCAGCCCTATTTTCCAGACTCATGGAGTGGCCTTTCTTCCTTAAACTTTCTTAAAAGTGACCCCATTGTGGTTGTATGTCATCATGGCTCCATGCCTTAGATACCCACTTGGTCTCGCACCAGAGCCCAGTGTTTATATCTGTAATACATGCGCTACCCCTTGGCAGAACAGACAGAGATGGGAACAGGGAACAAGCGTTTTTTAAAGCCTAAATATATGTTAATGGCCCAAAAAATACCATCATTTGTGCTTGCCAGGAATTCCCAGCAGGCGTAGATGCATTTACTGCTGTGAATTTTTCCACCAAGATTGAGAGAAACATGGAGTAATAAATGCCACTCCTGGGAGGAAGGGGGCATTCCTAGTTGAGCTTTACTTTGGAAGTTCGGGAATGCCTACGCACATAACAGGTGTATTTGTAAAGCACACGTTCACCCCAGCAACGGGGTATCTTGGCGCTGAAATAACAGATGTACCCAACTCAATGGTACTCATTTTATCGACCTCAAATGGATGAAAGGCTGAGTGGACCCGCCGGGATTTGAACCTGTGACCATGAGGTCGAACACAGGCCCCTGCAGTGGATGCATTAGTCCACTGAGCCACCAGACCCGGCATGTACATATGTAAGCATTCTGAAACTCTGATCTGACCTTTTCCCACCTTGAAAATGACCAATAAACTAAGTCCCCATCCAGGACGGCAGTGAAAGAGTTCCTTCCCACATTTGGCAGGGTTGTAGGGAAGGGCTTTCTCCATGCAGAGAAATGTTTTCCCTGGGGACAAAAAAGAAGTAAAAAAGTGTGTCTTGCTCCATTGTTCTCATGTTGAATTCTACACTATGTAGTTTTCCGCACACGGGGAACAAGAGCCAATGGGCGATGTCACGTGACATTTCCAGAAATACACAAAGAAACATGCAGCTTTCCAGGCAATATTTACGTTTGTAAAAACTAAAAATACGTAAACGTGCACCCTAGCGGAGACGTAAGTCTCACCGGTGCTCTCATGCTTTTTCTGTGTAGAGAGCCCTAGGAGTGCATGCCAAGAAGGTAAGTAATGTGTGCTTACTTTAGGTTTCAGTCCCTGCCTCCCCCCCCCCCCCCCCTGCGGTGAAAGATGCTTTGGATACTCGAGGCGATGTCTGGTTTATACAACGAAGAAAGACCCTGTCAGAGGACAGAAGGCGTCTGCACAGTGCTTGGAAGCCCTCGTCTCCTGAACTCTTTGCCTCAAGACATGAGATGCTGCAGTGATCTCCTTCTAATCTGGGACAAACAGAGCCTACTTCTCTTAAGCTCCATCAGGACATGTATCTCCTTCCAGATCACTTCTGAGTCCTCACGCTCCTTTCATCTTTACTCTAATCCCTTTCTCCACTCTTCTGTCTCACTTATTTCATCTTCTTTCTACCTCCTATGTGCTCTGGTCTCCTTTCATTCTTTTCAGTCAGCTCTGCTCCTTCTCTTCCCATCACTCTATCATGTTCAATTGAATCTTGCTGCTCTTCATTGTTGGGTCACTTGTTTTTCTATACTTGATATTTGTTTCATATATTTATTTTTATTAAATTGCAAAGATGCCTCCATCTCTCTAGTTGACACTGACACCCCTGTGACAGAGTTGTGCTGTTTAAAGATGCAAAATAACGACATCAAACTAAATAAATCCAGTTGAAACTGAGAAATCCCTCAGGTTCCCAATCTGTGAAAAGAGGTTGGGAAAAAAAGGGTGAAGTACTTCCTGGTTCATATCAAAAGCAGACAGAAACTTTGGGAAGAAACATTGACTGGCCTGAGATAAACCTGTTATCTAGGGCATGTAATTCACTTATTCTCCAATCCAAGGTGCAAAATAAAAGGGAACACTATATTAGAGGTCACATGTGTCACAAAACTGATTGCATTGGTTCAAAAGGACCTTCTGTCAAATTCTAAACTGGGTTTGCACTTTGCATCTCTTTATATTGGATATCCAGTGCTTCACTCTAGGAAACTGACTCTATATATCCTACACCAAACTGAGGTATAGTGTGTATAGACTCCAGGTGACCCCAGAGGTAGGCAGAGGTTAAAGTTACATAGAACCTTACTCTTTATCTGTGGGAGAGTGGTCGAGCAGTAAGGCAGTATCAGAGGACAGTGTAAAGCATTTGATGTACACACTCAGTCAGCAAATGAATTCACACACTCAAGAACTGAACTCTAGGCCAATTGTTTTTATATATAAAATATACTGTTGATTTATTTTTAGAACCAAGCAAACCTGGCACAGGTAAGCATTAAATACTTTACAGTAATAAGTTGCTGAATGTAAAACAGTTTGAAAATGCAATGGAACTTGTACATTGTTTGAATTACAGGGGATGCAGTAGGTTGCAACATTTAGCAAATACAGTACATTGAAATGAATAGGCTTTTTCATTAAATTAGAGGTAAGTTACTTTTTACGTTACTTTTCTAACTCAGTGCTGGATACCTAGATTCAGCACTGGGACATTTCCTGCAAACAGGTAAGTAAATATGTTTTGGTTATTCGTGCGATTTTTAAAGAATATTTTTAGATTTCAAAACTCCACACTTACAAACTATTTGGAAGAAAATTGTCAATGTTATCCTATGGAGGAAAAACGGTTTATCGGTTCATAGGTAAGTTATCGACTGTGTGAGTTGAGGTTCTGGGGATAGACTCAGGGGTCCCCCAGGGTCAGTGATGCACACTTGTTACACCCTTTGCGACACTAGGGCAGCCGGGTGCAGAGTGTTGAGGCCCAATGTTATCCAATGGGGAAAAGGGGGCCTCCGCTTGGTGGCTGCTGGCAAGCAGGCCACTGGGTTGTGGCGCTCTCAACAGCTAGCGGTAAGGTAAAATTGTACAGAATAAATACGGTGCTACCACGTCAGGGGGAACCCAAAAACCCCTGAAACATGAGGGCACGGGCCCACATTGTAAAATTCAGACCAAGTCCTGGGCACACGTTTAGGGAAATGTTGAGGACGGTCAATCAATCACAAACGTATTACAAGCAAAAAATAATAACAAAGGTCGACACCAGTGGATGCTTTTTTGGGATGTATTAGCGACTTTCTTCAGACAGTAACATCATAGGAAAACCAGCCGACACGTGTTTCATCACTCGGGTAATCACCCGTGACTCTTCAGGGCTGAATGGAGAAAAAACGCGTGTAGAATCGCAGGACCGGTGATAATTCCAACCTGGTCAGACCTGGTGTGAAGTGACTCGAAGGCCAAGAATGGCGTATTCTTAAAATGGAAATGGGGAGGATGGGTAGGTCCCTTCCCCGTGGATTCGCGATCCTGCTAAGACGGGCGGGTGCATCCGTCTTACGTGCGTCCAGTGTGCGGCGCCGTGAGGATCTCTCTGAATCCGTCTCTCTTGCCGGAGAGCTCTTGATTGAGCTCGGAGGGGGCCCCTTCACGTTCTTTGCAGGGAGGCTCCCTCAATTTTCGTTACGCCAGTAGTGCAGGGTGCTGTTTCGAGGTTGGGTGCCCTGTTGTTTTCAATAGAGAACCTCCTGTTTGCAAAAGCACTGAAGGCAGGAAGACGAAGGACTTCTGGGTGCGACCACCCCTTCGAGAGGTAAGTTGGGAAGTTAAGGGTTGGTTAGGCACCGTTGGTTTCCGCACACAAGGCCGTGGGGCGTCGGGGGCAGTGGTGCCTTTTGGGGCCGGATCTTCTTACCAACTCCAGGTCGCGGTCAGGGGGGCCTTCTGGATTTAGGCTGCAGGCTTCGACTGGAGGCTTGAGGCAGGCCAGGGGTCGCTGGATCTTGGGTCAGGATCGCCGGGGTGACCTCCTCGTGGTGTTTTTCCACTCGGGCCGGGTTCGGTGGGTGCAGAATGGGCTGGATTCACGGTCTCCGGCTGCTGCCAGAGGTTGCAGTCGAACAAATCCGGTGTTCACGGGAGAAGCAGTCTTTGGAAGTGAAGACAGGCAGGTTCTCCGGGGTTTTTGAGGTTGCTGGCTGCAGGATACATGGGATTTCCCAGGAGCAGGTTTCGAGGGGAAACAGGCCGGTAGGGCTGGGGCCAAGTCAGTGGGCGTCTTCCTCTTGTTAGCTGTCTGCACGGCTGTTCGGTCCTTCTTCTTTTCTTCTTGTCGTTTCTGGATCTGAGGAAGCAAGGTTCAGGGTGCCCCCTAAATACTAGATTTAGGGGTATTACAGGTAGGAAAAGGGCAGGGACCAATGGGTCCCTTCACTGGGGTGGGTACACCCCCTATAGTGCCACCCTCCAGTGGAAGGGGGGCGGGAGCCTGTCCCTGGTTGGCTAGATCCCCCCATCCTCAAGATGGCGGGGACTTAGAGCTGTGCTTCACCTCGCCTCCGCCACCTGAGGGGTGGAGTTGGCAGAGGTGGGCACACCTCTTTGCCTCACTTGTTTTTCCCGCCGGTTGTCCTGCCCAAAGTGGGGGGTAGAACCATTGGGGACCAGTTGCTGAAAGCAGCAAATGATCTGGAGAGGCTCACAAAGTTCCCCTTTGTGAACCCTGCCCATCCAGGGGGAGGAGGCTTGGCACCTCGTCCCAGGATGTGCATTGTTTCAGGCCCTCAAGAGCAGCAGGCTCTCGACCCAGGGGTCCAGAAACATGTCTGTTGGTGGCAGCCTAAGCAGCTACTCAGTCAGGTCACTAGAAGTTGGTCGAGTTTCAGGGGGCATCCCTAAGATGCCCTCTGTTGTGCATTTTACATTAAATCCCACACTGGCATCAGTGTGGGTTTAATGTGCTGAGAAGTTTGATACCAAACTTCCCAGTCTTCAGTGTAGCCATTATGGTGTTGTGGAGTTCGTAATAACAAACTCCCAGCACCATATACTCTTAATGGCAGCACTGCCCTTACAATGCCCAAGAATGGACTTGGGCACTGTAGGAGTACAGGGCTTTTGCACCTGTACCCTCACCACTGGTATAGTGCACCCTGCCAGAGGGGTGACTGATCTATGCCAGGGCAGTGGTTTGTGAGCATGGCAAACAAAGGCGTGTGCCATGTTGACTTTTCACTTTATTCTGCACCAAGACACGCTTCCTGCAAAGGCAGTGTTTGTGTGTCAGGGTACAGGACATATAAAGCTGGCACAATAAGTGCGGCAGCCCTTAGAGGCCTTCTCTGGTCACAGTGTCCTGGGTACCTGTGGTACCATTTACCAGGGGCTGACATGTGGCCAGAGATGCCATTTGGCTTAAGGCTTCAATGCAATTTTAGGGAAGGAACTTAGGCCCTGGGTACCTGATTAGCAGGAGCCCAGGGCACACTCAGTCAAAGAACATCAGCAATTCAGCAAAAAAGTGGGGGCATACCATGCAAGAAAGAGGGCACTTTCTCACATTCACCATTGTGTTTTGAAAGGAAAAATAACCATACTTGGAATTCCTACAGAGTGGTACCTTCTGAGTAGGAGCTGCACAAGTCTACCTGGACACATGTTCTTGCCAAGTGGGAGGCAAATGATAAAACATTGCTGAGAGTTATGTCAAAGAGGTACTTTTTCCATTTCTAAATGACCAACGATTTATATGTTGGCGGAGAGGGATCCCTTATCTCATCTTGAGGGAGCATTGCGTTGATTGATTCTGAAAAAGAAAATCCAGCTTTGGGATTTTCTTTGTGAAAATAAAATAAGCTGCAATTTTGCCGCACGGCTCAGTCATGTTGACATCGGTTCCACCTTGATGGCAGTTCCTGCCAATGCTATAAATGTTCTCTGGGGGGGCAGACATTTCTGAATTTGGCAAGTGGGGACTCCGTCAGGGTGTCAGAGTAATTTTCTCTCTCTCTCTCAATCTCTCTCTCTCTCTCTCTCTTCCTTGCCCCACCTCACGCATCCCCAACCATTAGTTTTCTCTTAGCCCCAGGCTTTCTTAAGTATTTTGGGGGCCCTGGGCCAAATGTATTTTTGGGGCCCTTGTTTCGAACAGGTTTGAATTTATGAACTAATTTCAATGCACGTGGCCAGGTCACTGACAGTGCACTGGCACACTCGTCCAAATTTTAAATGTGTTTATATATAATATTTAGGGATAGCAGCTCACTAATGTTACTGCAAATAATCTCTGTGACACCCTCCCATTTCTCAAATTTGAGGTTCTGGTTTGACCTAACAGAAACTTTTTTATGGATGTTGCATTAAACATAAACACAACATTGCCCTGCAAAATGCTTGAAATAGATTCTCACACATCACCTACACTAAAAAAGTAAAGGAAAACACTATGTAAAACAATCTGTTTAAGAATAATTCAAGGTCACAAGAGCAAGACTTTCTGCACAACACAGCTGGCTCTATCAGGGGGCCCCTGTAAAGGCTGGGGCCATGGGCCAAAGCCCACTTTGCCCATCCCTTAAAATGTCTGTGATCAGCTGACAACCATCTTAAAATGTTTTCATTGGAAAAGAACAGTGTGGCTGACCATGGTTAGGCACCTCAGTTTCAAAGTCAATTTGTGAGTCCTTGGTTTGTGCACAACACGTCCGGAGCAAGCCACACCTATGCTCCACTGTACAAACAGATAGCAAACTGTTTAGGGGCAAGGACGGTGCACCATGTAACACAATTCAAGAAGCTTCCAATCTTGTGAAAACAAATTCTTTATTCTTTTTAATCTTTAAAACAAGGCACAGCCAACGCGTTTCGTTCCAATGGAACTTCATCAGGGCTCTTTGCACAATCTTTATATAGGAAAGGCTGTCAATCTGTTTCCTTCTAAATTCCTAGTGATCCAAATATTATAACAAATCAATCTCAAAGTGTAACGGGGCATGAATAATCCCCAGGGTAGGTCGACCAAACAGTCCCACCCGTCTACATGTTTCTTTTCTGGAGAGTCCTCCTGATTGCCTTGATGTAAGTCCAACCGCAAAGGTTCCCACTAATTCAAAGTGTTAAAATGTTTTATAAAGATTAATCCAAGATTGACTCCCACTCAGGGCCGGCTTTAACGATGATGGCACCAGGGGGGCCAATCTTTTTTGTTGTGCCACCCATATGACCTCCTCATCATATTCCCTTGCTACCACCCGGCAAAAATGTGCCTCATCTCTCCATTGACCCTCTCTCAAGTACATTTAGTTTGTTTTAAAGTGCTGGGAAAGGCTTTACTAACCACTCAGCTCAGTGGATAATTTGTAAAAAAAAACATATGTGCCGGGGTTCTCGTAAGGAGGCAGCCTGCACCAGCCCATTTCGCCTATTAGCGCTGCCTAAAACCGAACCAACTACTAACCATGACAGTGGTGAGAAAATATGGCCTAATGGACAGAGCTGCTGACTTCGGAGCTGGGGAACCAGGTTCGAGTTTCGGCATCGGCTCAACGTTCTGTGATGCTGGGCAAATCACTTTATCTCCCCGTAAATTAATGTGTCCTGAACTGGTTCTCGAAAAGCCCTAGTATTGATGATTAATTGCCGGTGCTGAGCACCGGAAACCACTGGCTCAAATTAAGCACTGACTCAACTATCCACATAAAATGCAGATCTGTTCTTCGCAGCAAGCTTATTAAATTACCACGCTACTCTATAAAATTGCCAGACAAAACTCCGATTTCTTTCTGCAGCAGGAACATTATTCACAAAAGTTATCATTACATTTTTATTGCTGCCTGAAATCTGGACGACAAGGAACTCTGCAACAGGTGCTTTAAAATTGTATGTTATTGCTAAACACAGTGCCCCCACCCCTATCCAGGTCAGCACCCAGTGCAGCTTCACCAGTCAACCCGCCCTAAAGCCGGCCCTGCTCCCACTCATTAACATATGCATGTGCTGAATATCTTTGAATGTATTTTTTTTTTTTTTTTAAACCGTTTATTGCAATCTCAAATATATACAGGTATGGGCCTACAACCTTCCGGCCGGCCGCTAAAGTGACAGAAGCAAATGACATATATACAATAAGGCACCTGACTTTGCAGAGACGATAAAACAGGAGGTATCAACAACGTGGGCCACATGACTCTGAGCCCACAATACGGTTTCGTTTTATACAACACAACAACATAAAACCACACCCGCAAGGCAACCCGCGATCGAAAATGACAACACGTGCTCCTCCAGTGGGGGACCCCAACCATCCAAAGAAATCCAGAGAGGGGAAGGGAGACAGATCCGGGACTGGGAGAACAATGTGTCCGGGGCTGAGGGAGGGGGTCAACTAGGGGGATGGAGCTGGTGAAGTGGGAGGCAACAACGGCGGCTCGCAAATACCCCCGCGGTAGGCGTTCCAGGGGCCCCATATCTTCACCCATGCCCCAGGCTTACCCCGCGCCACATACACCACCTTTTCTCGGAACATGCACCAATCCATGTGTTCTTTCCAGGCCGACACCGCCGGGGGTCTCTGGGATCCCCACAGTTGAGCAATGTCACGTTTAGCTATCATATATCCCAGAGTCACCCATCGCGTCTGCGGAACCGAGTAATCGGTCGGTTCCCACACATTCAGCAAGCATCTCCTCGCTTCAGGCAACAGCGCGACATGCGTAACCGCTCGCAGGACCTCATGCACTCCACGCCAGAATCGCTCCACCCTCGGACATTCCCACAGAATGTGCAAAAAAGTCGCCAAAGCACCACACCCACGCTTACACAATCCATCCTCGGCATAGCCCATACGCAGAAGCCTTGGCCCCGTCATATACACCCGGTGGAGTATCTTAAGCTGGACGAAGCGAAGGCGAGCCGGGATGGCCACCTCCTTCGGAGAGGCCACCGCGGAGGTCCAGTCCTCGTCGTCCAACTCCAGCCCATCGGCAACCCAAGCCTCGCGGAGGCCAGTCAGTAAGCCCGAGCGGTCATTTATCAATTTCTTGTAAATGAGGGAGATCGTGCTGTCCGGAACGTGGCCATCTAGCACTCTATCCTCCAGGGGGGAGGACTCCGGGATGGAGGCCACGTCTGGGAAGACGGAACCCAGTGCGTGACGGACCTGCAGGTAGCGAAAGTATTCACTGCCCTGCAGCTGAAACTCCGCCTGCAGCGTCTCGAATGTTTTGAATCCTCCCCTCGTCCAGAGATCTCCCACTGTACTGATGCCTATCATGTCCCACCTCTCGAAGCCCTTCGAGGTCCACAAAGAGCCCAGCCTCTCCGACGCATACAACGGTGACGCTCGGGTCAAACGGTCCTTCCATCCCATAGCTGCATTAGCCGCGTGCCATACTCGCACCATGACACGCGTGGGTCCCGTCAAGCGGGAATCGGGCACGCTAGTGTAGAGCGCTCGATTGTAGTCGCCACCGGGCAGGAGCATTTTGTCCATTTCAAATGCCGGGTTTAGGGCGGGCCCATAGAAACCGTGATTAATTGCAGCTAACTGGGAGGCCCAGTAATACCGCTTAATATCCGGGAGGGCAATCCCTCCGTCGTACCACGGGAGCGTCAATTTTGCCAGAGCTATACGCGGCCTCCCGTCCCAAAACAGACGGCGCTGTAAGCTTTCCACCTCACGGAAATAGCGCGCCGGGACCAAGTCCATAGTGTTCTGGAGAGCGTACAGAAAGCGCGGCAATGACATCATCTTGAACAACGCCGCCCGACCGAGCGGCGAAAGCGGCAAGCGCCGCCAGCGCGCGACGTCCTCCTTCAAGCGCTGGAGGGGGGGAAGCAAATTTCGCTCGTAGCGGGCCACCGGGTCCAGCGTAATATAGACCCCCAGGTATCGAAATCCCTGCGAGGCAATCTGGATCGGACAGCCCCGAGGGAGGACAGGAGCCTCCCCGGAAAGCACATAGACACAGGATTTAGCCCAGTTGATGACAAGGCCTGAATTACGGCCAAAGGAGCGCAAAACATCGACCAGGACCATCAGTGACTTGCGCGGGGAGGCTAAGTACAAAAGGATATCGTCAGCGTAGAGGGACACGCGGTCCTCATACTCGGGGGTCCAACGGAGACCACGGATAGAAGGGTGCCACCGCAGCCACTCCGCCAGGGGTTCCAAGGCCAGTGCAAAAAGGAGCGGCGACAGGGGACAACCCTGTCGCGTGCCCCGTCCCAGCACGAATGGGGCCGAGACTCGACCATTCACCACCACCTGTGCCAATGGGTCCGAGTACAACAATTTAACCCAACTGATGAATCCCGGGCCAAATCCAAATTTCGCCAGCATCGCCCAGATGTAGGGCCATTCGAGCGTGTCGAACGCCATGGTGGCGTCCAAGGACGCCAAGATGGCCGGCTCCCGCACGAACGGAACACGCGCGAGCACCCCGTGCAAGCGCCGCAGATTAAGGGCCGTATTGCGATGGGGAATAAAGCCGGACTGGTCTTGGTGGACCAAATCGCCCACCACGCCGACCAGCCGGTTGGCGAGCACCTTGGCGAGGATTTTAGGCTCCGCGTTCAAGAGCGAGATAGGCCGGTAGGATGTGACCCGGTCTCGCGGTCTCCCCTCCTTGTGGATAACCACGATGGTAGCCAGACGCTGGTCCGGCGGGAGGGAGCCCCGCGAGTGGGCCGCAAGGAACATTGCGCGGAGGTGGGGTGCCAGTACATCCGGTCGCAGTTTATACAACTCGATAGGAATGCCGTTCGGGCCCATGGCCTTGCCAGAAGCGACCGAGCGGATGGCGAGGGCAATTTCGTCCGAGGTGGGGGCGGCATCCATCAACTCCCTGTCCTCCATTGAGAGGGAGGGCAGCGCGATGTCACGCAGCAGGGCATGGGAATCCTCCTCCGGGCAGGGAGAAACCGGGGAATATACCTCACGGAAATAATCTGCAAAGCAAGAGACAATGCCTTCCGGCTCAGTAACACGTACACCATCCATTCTCTCAATCAGCGGGACCACACGACTAGCTCTCTCCTTCTTATCCAACCACGCAATCAACTTGCCAGCCTTATCACCCACATCATACAATCGCCCCTGTTGCTCTCTGCTGAGGCCCCTGGCCGCCTCCGTGACGAGGGACCTATAGGCCGCCTGCTTAAGGTGTAGAACGTGCAGCGCAGCGTCAGTCACCCCACTCCCCAGATCACCCTCCAGTTCAGTAATTTCGGCCTCCACCCGGGTCACCTCCTCCTGGGCGCGCCTCCGGGCATGGGAAATAAAGGAGAGGGCCTCCCCTCTAAGCACTGTCTTGAAAGCCTCCCACAGGGAGATGGCCGACGGGACAGACCCCACATTCTCCTCAAAATACCGTTGCAAGGATTTAATCAAGTCCGCACGAATCGTGGGGTCGCGCAGGTACCAGGCATTGATTGGAGCTACCCTGCCCTCCCCCCTCGGGAAGACATCAAAGTGCAACAGGAGTGGGGAATGATCTGAAATACCCCGCGCCAGATGGCGCACCTCCCCCACTCTCCCGGCATAGGCCGCAGGGACAAGGACATGATCAAGCCGCGAAAGGCTACCATGGGCCCCCGAATGGAAGGTGTATTGCAGCTGAGTGGGATGCTTTAGACGCCAACAGTCCACCAATCCCAGTGTGTCCAAAAGGCCAGACAGCCACGCTTGTGCCCGGGGGAGGTCCCTAGGGGGATAGCGATCCATAGTCCCAGAGGCCACCGCATTGAAGTCCCCCCCAACCACCAGAAGCCCCCCCGGAAGGTCAAGCAGGAGGCGTCCCAGGTCCGCAAAGGTGGTGGACTGTAACCCCGGTGGGACGTACACTGAGACAAAGACGACTACTTTGCCCTCCATTCTCCCCACCAAGACAGTGTAGCGTCCCCTCTCATCATGGCGCACCTCGTCTATTTCTAGCGGGAGCGAGGTCTTGACCATAATGCCCACCCCTCGTGAGCCTGATGTAAAGCCCGAGTGGGCCACCAAACGATAGCCACGCCGATTCATGGCACAAAAGGAGTTACCAATGAGGTGTGTCTCCTGCAAAAAGACCACATCAGGCGAAATCCGTTTCAGATATTGCAGGACCACACCCCGCTTAATCCTATCACCCAGTCCGTTAACGTTCCAGGACAACAAAGTCAGGTCCCTACCCCCCATCACATACAGAAGCCATCATTTGCCCCCCCGAGAGCATCTCAAAAACACCAATACAATGAAGGGTTTGCCTTGCGGTAAAAACGAACCACACCCCACCCCAACCCACCCATCCCAACAGAACTCCCCCCACCCTGCACCCCTGCATGAGCCCAAACAGCCCCCCCAAAGTGCAGTGTGCCTGTCGCCCCATAGAAAGAAAACTAACTAGTCCCCCAGAGGAGGAGGGAGATCCCCCAAGAGACCCCACTCGACCTCCACAGGAGGGGAACTTACCCTAACAGTCAATGGTGACAATAACACAGTCCAGAGCAAGGCCTACCATTAGACCCTCAGTCCTGATCCGGCGGGCCCTCCCCACCAACCGCTCCCCCCCCACCCCCCCGGCCCCGATCTCCGGGCAAAGTGTCCAGCCAGTCCCCGGCCGCTTCGGGACGATCAAAAAAGTGCGTGCGGCCATCCACCTCCACCCTCAGCTTAGCCGGAAAAAGCATCGCATATTTGAGATTCAGGTCCCGTAGGCGACGTTTGACACCGAGAAAGCTCAGTCTCTGCTTTTGGACCGCCGGAGTAAAGTCAGGATAAAAATTTATATCCATATTATCAAGTCTGACCGGCCCTTGTAGCCTGGAAGTCTGCAGGATAGCGTCCCTGTCCCGAAAATTGAAAATCCGGGCGATGAGAGGCCTCGGAGTGGCTCCGGTCTTAGGCCTACCCCCGGGGACCCTGTGGGCACGTTCCACTGCAAAGAATTTACTCAGCCCCCGAGGCTGGAGATGGGTGAGGACCAAGTTCTCCACAAACAGGTCCGCTGCCTCTGCCTCGCGTCCTTCCGGCACCCCGATAATGCGGACGTTGTTTCTCCGGGCCCGACCCTCGGAATCCTCCAGTCGACGATGCATCAGGGCGCTCGCCTGGCCAAGCCTGCGCACCTCCTGTTGGAGGGCCGCCACGTCAGATGTGAGGCCCGAGGTAGAGTGGGCCAAAGAATCGACCCGGTCATTTGTTTTTGACAGATCGGCTCTCACGAGGCCCACGTCCACGAGGACCGAGTCGATCTTCTGCGCCAGAGTGTCAAAGCGCTGGTCCACCGAGGCCTTCATCTCGGCGATGGCGCCCATGACGTCTCGGAGGGTCAGGTCCGTGGGCAGAGCAGGAGCATCAGTCGGGCACGTAGGGGACCTACGCAGCGCCTCTGGAGACCCCTTCTGGAGGGTGTAGCGATCCATGTTGTTGGATTGATGGGCCGCGCCACGACGGGTCGACTTCACCTTAGCCCGGTCGCCATCTTGTTTTGTGGCCATGGTCGCGGTCCCCAAATCGAGCCAATCTCTTCAAAAAAGGGGGTAGACAATCCCGTTCAAGGGCTCTGGGGGGGGGCGACCACCGCTCCGCAGGACGGACCGCAGCCGGCGGGCCGGCAGGGCACCCCAACGAGGCCACACCACCGCACACCGCTTCGCGACCCTACCCCGCCTGGCAGCAAGGAGGGCGCAAAAGCGAAAGTGAAAGTGCGGGGTGCGCGAGTCGCCCAGCCTTGCCCGCCGCTGTTATTCACTTTGTCGCCGGATCGCCCCACAACTCCAGTACGGGGGGCCGGTGTGGAGAAGGCCGCAAACCTTAATCGGTGCTCCCGCCGGTGTCCGAAGTCCGAATTGAAAACGGAAAACGGGCGTCACCTCAGTTCGGGTTCACAAACACAGTCCCCTCATCTAGGACAGGATTCGGTCAGGATTTATGCAGGAGGTCGCGGAGGTCCTCGGGAGCCTCGCACCTACGCGGCCATCTTGGGTGCGCGCTAGGCTCCTCCTCGAATGTATTTTTTATAAGGATGAAAAAACATACATCCAAAGATGGCTGCTTTGAATAGCAGTGCCTTCATGGCGACCATCTTTCAATGTATCTTTTTAAGATAGCTGTAAGCTGCACAGCTAATAGGTGAATGGTTATTACTTTCTGCTACTTCTAATGCAATATACATGGGATTAACAGGCACATGCATCAAGCAAAAAATGCCTTTGAAAAATTACAAATCGCTAAAATAGACCGTTAGCAAACACAAACAACTCTTTCCAATGCAGGAACCCAAATACAGAAAAACCAACAAATTCTCAAAAATAAGGTCGCGCAAAATTTGTGAGAACCAATAACGCGAATCCTTAATAGCGAGTCACACAACAGCCACCGCAAATAGCGATTAACAATTAAAAAATCGCAATGCAATGCATGTAAACTCGCAATTACTGACTCTAAAGGCCCCTGAAGCCTTTCACAATGGCAGCACTCTACGTGATGGTGAGGAGGATGAGGATCCATGCAGCAGCCCAGCGCAAAAGGAGAATACAGGAGATGATTTTCCGATTGCTGGGACAAACAGAGGATGAAATCTACGATAAGTACAGGCTGAACGGTGCAATAATCATGCACCTAGTTGCAGAATTGGAACCCCTAATGCAGCGCCAGACCCGTAGGACCCATGCTATCCCTGCACATGTACAGGTCCTATGTTGCCTGCACCTACTTGCCTCAGGCAGTTTCCAGGGGGTAGGAGCTGTAGCTGGAGGGGTATCACAAAGCTTACTTTGACGCTTCTTCAAAACCTTCCTTGACGCCATGATGACAAGGATCCACACCCACATCACCTTCCCCACAACCCCACAGGATTTGAATAAGACAAAACTGGTCTTCTACCAGGTAGCACAATTCCCTCATGTGATCGGCTGCATAGACTGTACGCATGTCCCTATCTGTCCCCCAGCAGCTAATGAATACATCTTCAGGAACAGGAAATCCTATCACTCGATCAAAGTGCAAGTAGTGTGCAATGCAAAGCATATCATAACGGACATTGTGGCACAATTCCCTGGAAGCACCCATGACTCCTATATATGCCGAAACAGTGGCATCCACACGCGTATGCTCAGGGGTGAATTTGGCGAAGGACATCTACTTGGTACACACACATACCTATTCGCAACATTAATCAAACAAATGTAAATGCATAACTGTGGCTAACCCTTTGCTTTCCGGCCCTGTAGTGACAGCGCATACGCCGTGCGGGACTACATTTTGACACTATACCTTAACCCAGCCACACCACATGAGCAGTTGTACAATGCTGCACACATCAGCACACGGAATGTGATTGAACACATGTTTGGAATACTGAAAAGTCGCTTTCGCATTCTACACAAAACTGGTGGAGCATTGCAGTACTGTCCGGAGACCTGCTGCCGGATCGTGGCTGCATGTGCCATGTTGCACAATATTGCCATCAGAAGAGGCATACACATCGAGATGTTCGACAGTGAGTCTGATGGGGACACCCAACCACCCGCACAACACCGACAAGCGCATGTGGCGAACTCAGCAGAAGGGCAAAGGAGACGTGCACACATCACCCAAAATTATTTCTGAGGTAGGCAATAATGAGATATAACACCTAAATGGCGAACACAAAAGTATTTATTAACATGAGTCCATGTATCAATGTGTAGCCACACAGAGATTTGTGCCAATTATAACTGTGGTTGCATTGAGGTATAAAGTTAAATGAACAATTCCACGCACTGGATAGCAATCACTAGGATGTCATTGACCATGGTTATGTCACCATGGCCAAACAAAGGAGGACATGCCTGGCTAGCGCCTCCTGCCACGCACCCCCAGACGACTTTCGCCTGCCTCGGCTACATCACCCTGATGTGTAACGGAAGATGCTGTGCTGCGCGAACTGCGCCTCCTGGCAGTGGTCACTGGCACAGACAGGCTGCTAAGACTGGATGCCTCCTCACTCCCCTTCTCCCCTGTTAAGTTGATGCCACCAACAGTCCCGGCCTGGATATGTTCCACAGCAGTGATCACCTGCCCTAGGGCCCTGGCAACATCCCCACAGTAATGGCCCAGATCAATTTGCATGGCCACGCAGCGACGTGCCAGCAGTGGTGTTGCAGAGCTTTCTGTTGGCCCTTCAATAGGCTGACATGCGCATCATGCTCTGGCGATGCCTTCTCCTCTTTGTACTTTGTCCCGCAAGCATCGCCCAGGTGTGCTCCTGTAGGCTTGAGTTTGTCTGCTTATTCCCCTCAACAACCGCCGTGGTCAGCTCACGCACACTGTCTGTCATTATGCTGATGTTCTTGGCAAGTTTGGAAATCTGTAGCTGTATTGAGCTCATGTGTCTTCCCTGCAGGCGCTGCATGCATAACATCTGGGACTCTACGCCACCAAACACATTCGGAGCCTGGTCTTCATGTGCAGCAATACGGGCCCTTGACCTGCACCGCCATCCACGTTGGACCTGTGCCTGTGGTGTTGCCACACGAGGCTGGCTGGTCCCTGTAGTGGGTGTAGGAGACCGCTCAGATTCCATTGGCTGTAGTGAGGGGATCTGGGCCCTGCGTTTTGTGGGTGCAGGTGGTGTGCATGCTGGGGCAACTGGAGTCTCCACATCAGCCTCAGCAGGTGTCTCAGAGATGTGTAGGCAATCACTATCTTCAGAGTCTACCTCAGCTGCATATGTGATGTGAAACAGTGCAATGTTAATTTGTGTTATTCTTACTATTGTGTTACATTTTGCATACTTGGCTCACATTAAATCACTGACTGCCATGCAGTGTTGGCGTGTTTTGCTTGCCATTGTTGGGTTGGAATACCCACTAGACTGACATGCCTACAACTCCCATGATGCTTTGGGTGTATGAGAGAAAACATGGACTGGAGTCTGACCTGCACACTGTGTTTTGCCTGGGTGTATGTGCACGATTAAACATTACGTAGAGGTGTATGGTTGCATGCATCTTACCTTGTGGGGTACTTGCTGCGCCGGATGTGTCCAGCTGGGTGACTCCAACGACTGCCTCAGGCTGAATTGTCACCTCCACCAGGTCCTCCAGGGCTGTGTTGTTGGGTACAGTAGATGGACCCCCTCCTGTGCCACTTGCCTCCTTCAGCCTTTCGGCAATGCGCTGCTTGGCACGGCTCTGCAGGTCGTACCACAGTTTTTTTCAGTCATCGATGCTGCGGTGTGTGACACCCACAGCATTCACATTGGTCTTTATGCACAGCCATATCCTTCTTTTTTCAGTCTCTGGCACTTTGAGTGACTTTTTCCCAAACAGCTTGTCATAGCTCTTGCGGACCTCCTAAATGAGATTTTCAAGTTCTCTCTCAATGAACTTCATCTTCCTCTTTCTGGGCGTGGCACTAACCCCTGATGCTGTTTTGTCCATCCTGGGGCGCAGAAAGTTGCAGGAAACAGAAGTGACGCAACTCCAGCAATGGGTCATTACACATGGGCAAGTCCCATGTTATATGATCCTGCGTTAGTCTTACGCCTGCCATGAGGCAGGCGTAAGATATTGACGCATTTGCGTCCTAGCAGTGACGCAGTGAAATCTCATAGATTTCACTGCGTCACTTCTACGAGGCTTACTTGCGTCAAAACGCCCACCCTGCATACATTATACCTGGCGCAGGTATAATGTGGTGCAGGGGTTTACAAAGTGGCGTCACTTTGTAAATATGACGCAACATGGCGCATTTTTTACGCCGCTGGTGCGTCACAAAAAGTGACGCACCGGCGGCGCAAAAGTGACGCAAGGGCTCATAAATAAGCCCCAAAGTACTTTGTGCAAAACATAAATGCTGCATTCAGCAAAAGCAACGCTACATATACACACCTCTCGTAATAAAAGGTGCAGCTCTTTTATTCCAGACTTGCATATGGTTAAAATCAGTCAACATTTTTGTGTCTGTCCACTGAAACAAAGGAGGTCCTCTGGGAGTGTCTATTTCCATTACCAAACAACCCTGTAGAACAGATTGTTGTACATTACACATGTAGTACATATGTGTATCACTAGGACACACTGTAAGATGGAAGGCATTAATCCATGAAAGGAGACGTCAAATATTTGGTCTCTTCCAAACTCTGAGTGTACCTTGACATAAGTGCTTCTTGAGAACTGTTTTTGTGCTGAGAGATGAATATTCACACATGATGGAAAACATTTTCAGGGCCAAGAAGAACTCATTCTTTGTGCCCTGTGTGAATTATATTCAAATATGGAACGTCTGCTTGCTAGCTGCAGACAAAAATACATTACTGTAGCATAGCACTCCGAAGGGGTGTACGTGCTGCTTTGCAAGTTCTCCGCAATATTTAAAATATTCCATGCCAGATACTGAGCCGGCTGATGTGGGTCTCTTCCAGGCCCACTGGGGTGAACTTATTGTCGCAGGTCAAGAGAAGCCTTGTAGGAAATTCCACCAAAGCAAGCTTGCACTCAAGGTAAAAGAGTGCCCGGAGGGAAGCAGGATCACGGATCTCTGCCAATCTAGAAGTTCACAAGAATCGCTCCTAAGCCTGTGAGTAATTTTAATTACACTGGCAAAACGCTTGCAGTCCCTGAATTTCGCATTAAGAAATATTACCTGCAATTTCACATTGTGCGCTTTTGCGTAGAATTTGCACGTGAGAGACTCTTCATACAGAAAATATCTTGCTAAGAGACTTTTTTTTGTGCTCAAACCAGTCTCCTTTTGGTATCTTGCGAGACTTTCTACCTAAAGTGCTTACTCACATGAAAAAAGTTACCAGTAAACCGCATTTTATCTTAATGCATAAGGTCGCAAAAGTTTTAATTAATTTCACAAAAGTTCTCAGGAAAAAAATGACAATACTTCTCCCACCCTTAACTTCCCTCCCCTTGTTGGAACCAGATGTTGACTTTCTCAAGGCCTGTGGCATCTGGCCTTCTTATGCTGTGGTCTTTAGTTTATGGTAATTTTTTTCCTGGTGCCTATATCTTTCTAGCGAGTTCTGTTGCCGTGGTCTCCTTCACACGTGTCTCCCCCACAGGCACCTCTTAGCAGCCTTCCTATGTCCAGATGCCAATGGACTTGATCTTCACCCTCCCACACTCTTCCTCAGGCCCCAACTGCATTTGTCCAACCTAGCAGAAAAGGTGTGCTTTGTAGGTCGAGCCTGATCAGTGCATGCGCTACTCCGCAAGGCATGCTGTATTCAAGTATAGACTTGAATCCCCGCTCACTCTCTGCTCATATTTGTCATTGGCTAGTGTCATGGTCCTTCCTAAATGCTGGCTTCTGATTCGTTAATAGGCTTGTTAGTCACTCCTTAGTACCGCCTTGTCTTCATTTGTAACCTCCCATGAGGACTGGCCCTTTTACATTTGTTATTACACAGTATGTCTTATTTAGTCTGTAAGCACTATTTTCTTTAATGAGTTTCTCCTACTGCAGGCACGACACGCTTTCCTGCAACATTCAGCACGCCATGCACCCTTTTAACTTTCTAAGCAGCCCGGGACAATGGCGGCTGCTTCTTTGAAGTGAAATAGTTCTCGCATTTACAAGAGTTTCAGCTTTTGGCATTGTAAATTACAATGTCTTTTATTTATGTGTTAATTATCAAAACAGATAAATAAAAGGCATTGCCATTTACAACACCAATAGCTTAAACTCTCGCACATGACCTATTGCATTGCAAATGCTTGTTGCATTCGGTTATCAGGGATAAGAGTTGCTGGGTGAGTGAGTCCTTTGGGTGTAAGGGTTCCGTGTAAAGATTTATTGTGCAGATGTGTACTGCTCAGACCAGCCTGCAGCTCAGCAAAGATACTATTAAAATCAACGAGTTCCTCATTCAGTGCCTGCAGGGTCTCAAGTCTATATTAATCGCAGGGGCTTAAGTGAGGCAGCCTCTGCTATGTCTCATACCCAACAGCAATTAAAACCTGACTTCAAAAGGGGTTCCTATCGCACCTTACATTCATGTCCTTAACTTTTCAGGCAAAAATACGGATTTATCTTTTTAAAAAATGACAGTAAAAATCCTTTTTCTAATTCATGTCAGCGAGGCTGCCCAGTTTGTTTTCCACTCTTTACGTCATCTTTAATTTCCTGATTGTTTACTTTTTTCCAGGTGATGTGTTTTGAATGTGCTATGACTCTTGTGTAGCGCCTAGCGTGACTGGCTCGCTGCTGGGTATCTGAGTGAATTTGGTTTGTGGGTGGGTGATCATGCCAGGGCACCAATGAGAGCTCTGGGGTTGAAGTTGAAGGTAGTGTGAGCTTCTTACCACGCCTGTCAGTGGGTCATAACCGTGTTCATACTACATGCACATCCAATCCTTGGCACCTCTCCAGAGCGCAGGGAGAATTGATTGGACCTGTGCCACGTGTAGTTGAAATTCTGTAGGAAAGTGTGTAGGATATTTATTTATATTTTTTTTAATTTTTTTTAGTTATAATATTGTATACTCTGCACAATTTACAAAAACATCACAAATATCAATAAATATTTAAAAACTGTATAAAAGTGATAACATATATAAACCCAATCAGGCAAACAATCAGAACAAAACAACTACATCACACCACGTTAGAATCCCCCATTTCAATCAATCAGGGTTTATAAAGCGCAGCTACTCACCCGTAAGGGTCTCAAGGCACAGGGGGGAGGAACCTGCTGGTCAGTCGAAGGCGCTGTGGTTCAGTCGAACAGCCAGGTCTCGAGGTCCTTCCTGAATTGAGGCAGTGACGGTGATTGCCTGAGGTGGAGAGGCAGTTAGTTCCAGGTCTTTGCTGTGAGGTAGGAGAAGGATCTTCCTCCGGCCGTGGTCTTGCAGATACGTGGGACATTAGCCAGGGCCAGTTCGGTGGAGCGGAGGTCTCTGGTGGGTATGTGGAATGGGAGGCGGTGGTTGAGGTGCACAGGTCCCGCGTCGTGTAGGGTTTTGTAGGTGTGTGTGAGGATGTTGAAGGTGAATTTGAGCAAAATTGGTGCAATATGTTACTGACGTGTGGTTGCTAAACCAGACAGTATATATGCGAGCAAAACGTAAATTAAATCTCTTGTTGGGCTGGAGCTATTAATACTGTTTCTTCCTTCAGTGTAGGAAACATTAGACTTTAAGTTATCAACAATTTGTAAACCTCCAGCTTTGAAATCGAAATAAAATAACAAACATTCTTATGTAAAATAGCTTTAAGATAGAACTGGGATGTGTGTGAAACAGGTATGCAAAGGTCAAATATGCAGCTCTTTGCGGTGAGTGGTTGGATTGTGTGGGCTGGGGAGGTGGTAAGCGGAGGAGATTAAATGAAGTGCATGCAAAAGGGAAGAGATAGAGAGATACAGGTGGAGGAGAGGGAGAAGGTGCGGATGAGGAGGAAGGAGATGAGATATATGTAAGAGATGGAGATGTAGGATTTCAGACAGATGTGGGGAAAAAAGTGTCTTAGCGAGTTAGAGACTGCAGAGGAAAGTGGTCTGATGTGAACAACCGAAGAGATTAAGACTAAGCCTGGGCAAAGCACTACGCTACGCTCGCGTAGTTTGCGAAGTTCGCGCTACTTCGCACTACGCGAACTGCACGTAGCACAGTGCGAACACGCGTAGCGTAGTGTTGCGTAGTGCTGCGGTCATTTTTGCTTGCTCGCGGTCCTCAACGTCAAGTTGGCGACCGCGAGCAAGCAAAATGACATCCCGGCGAGACTTTTTCCTTGTTCGCGATCAGCAACTGCAAGTTGGCGATCGTGAGCATGGAAAATAAACCTCCCGGCGAGATTCCCAACGCGAGGAGGTCAGGTTTCTCATCGCGATGAGAAACTACCAGTTCGCGTTGAGAAAGCTGAAGCTCGAGTAAAAATCTACTCGAGCAGCAGAAAACTACAGCTCGCACTGTGCAAGATGCCATTTTCAATGATTGCACAGTGCCGGTTGCTTGTCCGCACTGTGCAATCATTGAAAACGACATCTGGCACAGTGCGAACAAGGTACTACGCAGTTCGCGAAGTGCTACGCGTAGCTCGCGTAGTGCGAACTTCACTTTGCGTAGCTTCGCGAAGTGCTACTTCGCGAACTACGCCCAGGCCTCTGAAGGCCGCTACCCCTGCCACATACCTTAGTAATCTTTAGTTCACAGTCTCACAGTTTCAGAATGGAAACTTTTTTTTTTCTAAATATTCCCAACAAAATAATTTTTGTTACTCATCATCATCATTAACTTTATTCGGTCGTTAAGACCATCAAAGTGTATAGGCGTACAACAGTATGGTAATTAAAACAAGATTTGGTTGATAAAAATTGTAAGCCAAAGTAGATGACATTATTTACACAGCAACAAAACATATTAAAACCCGAGCCATTAAGAATTAAAAAACAAGTTAAAAGAACTGGCTTCCAAAGTATTAAAACCATACAAGCTAAAAAAACATAAAAGATACACAAAGTGCTTGTGCATAATTGGCAGAAATACAGTGTAGCTCAGTTCTCTGTAATTTATACATGAGTCATAAAATGCCATGATCATAAGACATCAAATACGAACTGGATACTTTGTGAAAAATAATACTTAATCTAATGATATGCTCAATTCATTTTAGCTTCTGCCTCCTAATGAACCAAAACCTCCCCAGGAATTTGGCCATTGCACATGCTATTTGTTACTCATTTACTTGAGACTGCTAAAAAAGCATGGTGCAGTGAATCCCAAGTCAACTGCCTAGTCTGTCACGCCGTGAGTATGGTGCAGTGAATCCCCACGTGCACTGCCTAGTCTGTTACGCAGTGAGTATGGTGCAGTGAATCCCCACGTAAACTGCCTAGTCTGTTACGCCATGAGTATGGTGCAGTGAATCCCGTGTACACTGCCTAGTCTGTCACACCCTGGGCGTGGTGCAGTGAATCCAGCGTACACTGCCTAGTCTGTCACATCCTGAGCATGTTGCAGTGAATCCCCACATACACTGCCTAGTCTGTCACATCCTGAGCATGGTGCAGTGAATCCCCACTGTTAGAAATGGGGGTGTCATGCACTGCTCAGGCTCGAACTGGCAATGGTTTGCCCCTTTGTCCAAATAGGGACCTTTGCTCCTAGTCAGGATAAGGGGGATACACTCCTAGATAACCCCTGCTCACCCCCTTGGTAGCTTGGCACGAGCAGACAGGCTTATCTCAGAGGCAGTGTGTAAAGCATTTGTGAACACATACAATGAAAACACTACAAATGGACACCACACCAGTTTAGAAAAATAAGTAATCTTTACTAGACTTAACACAAGACCAAACGACAAAAATCCACAATACAATATCAAGAATATGACTTTAAAATGGTAGATATAGCTTTGCTCAATGTAGATGGTAAATGCGACACTTTACTCTCAAAGTACTTTGGATGCGTCACGCAAAACAAACAAAAGGGTTGCAAGGAAGGTGATGCGTCGGTTCCTTGCTTCGGGCGAGGTGATGCGTTGGTTCCTTACTGCAGCGCAGGAGAGGCGATGCGTCGGTTCCTTACCGGAGAGGAGGTGATGCGTCGGTTTCTTACTGCATTCTGGTTACGATGCGACAAGATGGCGTCTTGATGTGATGAGACGATCTGGTGCAATGTGACAACATGGCGTCTTTGATGCGATGCGACAACTTGGAAGCGATGCGTGCATGCCCAACGTCCGTGTGGTAAAATCGATGAACTTTGGAGCCACGACAGGCCCTGCGACACTCTTCTCCGGTGATGCGATGGTGACCGCTTCGGCGGCGGCACGCTTCTCCGATGATGCGACACGCTTTGTCTGCGATGCGACGGTGAACAGCTGCGGTGGCGGCACACTTCTTTGGCAATGCGGCGGCAACTGCTGCGGCGGCGACACGCTTCTTCCTCGTTGCGTCATGCTTCCAGCGCTCAGCGCCAAGCAGTCTTCAGAGGGCACAAAACAACAGCAGGCACCTCACTGCAGGTAGAATTCCCAGCAAGGGAATTCAGGGGGAACTGGTGGTGAAGTCTTTGTGGCCCTGATACTTCTGAACAGGAGGCAAGCTCAACTTCAAGCCCTTGGAGATCTTCCTCAAGATAGTAAAAGTACACACAAAGTTCCTTTTCTCTTTTCCTTGGCAATAAGTAACCACTGCGGGCCAACCCCAAGCAGCACAGGGGCAGTCTCCTCCTTCAGCTTCCTTGGTTTCTCTCATTGGCAAAGGGTTTGTCTTGATTCCCAAAAGTGATCTGAAGTTCTGGGGTCTGGGACCCCTTTTTATACACACAAATCCTTTGTCTCTGAAGACAGAGAGTGTCTGTACCCAGCTAAAACAAGTTCTGTTCTCTCTGGTGCAGCTTCCTGGCAGGAGGTGGAGACAGCATTGTTGAAAGCAGACCTGGCCCAGGTAGCTGAAAGGAAATCTCCTCCCCCTACTCTCTATTCTATGAAGGCTCAGGCAAGTGAAAGGAAATCTCCTCCCCCTATTCTCTATTCAATGCAGGCCCGATTCAGCCCAGCCCTGACTCATCAGACTGCTGGAGCCACATCCCTCTCCCAGCACCTGTCACTCAAAAGCCAGACATGCAATACACAAACCTAGCAGAGGCACACTGGATACTTTCTAAAAGTGGTATTTTCAAACACAGAGTGTTCAAATCACCCACACTAAATGATGCACTTTAACATTATGATTTCAGGCATACTAACTTTATTTTCCTATCTTGTTCTCTGGGTCAGTTATATTTATAAGATGTTATAAACTAACTGCCCATTCTGGCCTATGGGAACAGATAGCCTTGCAATAGTGAAAAACTAAATTGGCAGTCATTCACCATCAGGACACGCTACACACATCAGAGCATGTCCTACCTTTCACATACAATGCACCCTGCCCACAGGGGTACCTTGGGCCTACCTTAGGAGTGACTAACATGTAGAAAAGGGAAGGTTTAGGGACTGGCAAGTGTGGGCACCTGCCAAGTCGACATGGCAGTCCCAGACTGCACACAGGCTCTGCGATGGCAGGCCTGAGCCACATTTTACAAGCTGCTTCTGTGAGTGGCAGATTCAGTGCTGCAAGCCCACCAGCAGCATTTGATTTACAAGCCCTGGGCACACATGGTGCACTGTACTAGGGTCTGACAAGTAAATCAAATAACCACTCATGGAATCACTAATCCATTACATTACTTTATAATAGGGAGCACTTGCACTTTGGCACTGAACAGCAGTCGCAAGGTGCCCAAAGCATCTAGACCAACAAAAACAGATAAGGCAACAAAAAAAAGTGGAAGGGAGACTCACGCCAATGGTGCCAAGTCTGACACCCACGTACACTGCCTTGTCTGTCATGCCGTGAGTATGGTGCAGTGAATCCTGCGTTCATTGCCTAGTCTGTCACACCCTGGGTATGGTGCAGTGAATCTCTGCGTACACTGCGTAGTCTGTAAAGCCATTAGCATGTTGCACTGAATCCCCGCATACACTGGCTAGTCTGTCACACTGTGATTATGGTGCAGTGAATCCCACATACACTGGCTAGTCTGTCATGCCGGGAGTATGGTGCAGTGAATCCCCGCATACACTGCCTAGTCTGTCGCACCCTGGGCATGGTGCAGTGAATCCAGTGTACACTGCCTAGTCTGTCACATCCTGAGCATGTTGCAGTGAATCCCCACGTACACTGCCTAGTCTGTCACATCCTGAGCATGGTGCAGTGAATCCCCACGTACACTGCCTAGGCTGTCACGCTGTGAGTATGGTGCAGTGAATCCCCACGTACACTGCCCAGTCTGTCACGCTTTGAGTATGGTGCAGTGAATCCCGTGTACACTATGTATTCTGTCACACCGTGAGTACGGCGCAGTGAATCCTGCATACATTGCCTATTCTGCCACACCCTGGATATGGTGCAGTGAATCCCTGCATACACTGCGTAGTCTGTCAAGCCATTACCATGGTGCACTGAATCCCCGCATACACTGGCTGGTCTGTCACACTGTGAGTATGGTGCAGTGAATCCCACATACACTGGCTAGTCTGTCATGCTGGGAGTATGGTGCAGTGAATCCCCACATACACTGCCTAGTCTGTCACACCCTGGGCATGGTGCAGTGAATCCCGTGTAGTCTGCCTAGTCTGTCACATCCTGAGCATGGTGCAGTGAATCCTTCGTACACTGCCCAGTCTGTGAATTCCTGCATACACTACGTAGTCTGTCACGCTATTAGCGTGGTGCAGTGAATCCCGAGCACACAGCCTCGTCTGTCACGCCATTAGCATGGTGCAGTGAATCCCAGCATACACTGCGTAGTCTGTCACATCCTAAGAATGGTGCAGTAAATTGCGAGCACACAGCCTAGTCTGTCACATTCTGAGCATGGTGCAGTGAATCCCGTGCACACAGCCTAGTCTGTCACACCATTAGCGTGGTGCATTGAATCCCGAGCACACAGCCTAATTTATACCATTCTGAGCATGGTGCAGTGAATCCCTTGCACACAGCATAGTTTATCACGCCATTAGCATGGTGCAGTGAATCCCAGCGTACACTGCATAGTGTGTCACATCGTGAGCATGGTGCAGTGAATCCCGCGCACACAGCCAAGTCTGTCACACCATTAGCATGGTGCAGTGAATCCCAGCGTACACTGCGTATTCTGTCGCATCCTGAGTATGGTGCAGTGAATCCCATGCACACAGCCTAGTCTGTCACATTCTGCACATGGTGCAATGAATTCCGCACACACAGCCTAGTCTGTCACATCCTGAGCATGGTGCAGTGAATCCAATGTACACTGTCTAGTCTGTCACATTCTGAGCATGGTGCAGTGAATCCCGTGCACACAGCCTAGTCTGTCACACCATTAGCGTGGTGCATTGAATCCCGAGCACACAGCCTAATTTATACCATTCTGAGCATGGTGCAGTGAATCCCTTGCACACAGCATAGTTTATCACGCCATTAGCATGGTGCAGTGAATCCCAGCGTACACTGCATAGTGTGTCACATCGTGAGCATGGTGCAGTGAATCCCGCGCACACAGCCAAGTCTGTCACACCATTAGCATGGTGCAGTGAATCCCAGCGTACACTGCGTATTCTGTCGCATCCTGAGTATGGTGCAGTGAATCCCATGCACACAGCCTAGTCTGTCACATTCTGCACATGGTGCAATGAATTCCGCACACACAGCCTAGTCTGTCACATCCTGAGCATGGTGCAGTGAATCCAATGTACACTGTCTAGTCTGTCACATCCTGAGCATGATACAGTGAATCCAGTGTACACTGTCTAGTCTGTCACATCCTGAGCATGGTGCAGTGATTATCTTGCACACTGCCTAGTCTGTCACATCCTGAGCATGGTGCAGTGAATCCAGAGTACACTGCCTAGTCTGTCACATCCTGAGCATGGTGCAATGAATCCCGCACACACAGCCTAGTCTGTCACATCCTGAGCATGGTGCAGTGAATCCAGTGTACACTGTCTAGTCTGTTACATCCTGAGCATGATGCAGTGAATCCAGTGTACACTGCCTAGTCACATCCCAAGCATGGTGCAGTGATTCTCGTGCACACTGCCTAGTCTGTCACATCCTGAGCATGGTGCAGCGAATTCCACGCACACTGCCTAGTTTGTCCCATTCTGAGCATGATGCAGTGAATACAGTGTACGCTGCCTAGTCTGTCACATCCTGCGCATGGTGCAGTGAATCCAGTGTACACTGCCTAGTCTGTCACATCCTGAGCATGGTGCAGCGAATCCAGTGTACATTGCCTAGTCTGTCACATCCTGAGCATGGTGCAGTGAATCCAGAGTACACTGCCTAGTCTGTAACATCCTGCGCATGGTGCATTGAATCCAGATTACACTGCCTAGTCTGTGACATCCTGAGCATGGTGCAGTGAATCTCCACATACACTGCCTAGTCTGTGACATCTTGAGCATGGTGCAGTGAATCCAGAGCACACTGCCTAGTCTGTAACATCCTGAGCATGGTGCATTGAATCCAGATTACACTGCCTAGTCTGTGACATCCTGAGCATGGTGCAGTGAATCTCCACATACACTGCCTAGTCTGTGACATCTTGAGCATGGTGCAGTGAATCCAGAGTACACTGCCTAGTCTCTGACATCCTGAGCATGGTGCAGTTAATCCCATGTAGACTGCATAGTCTGTGACATCCTGAGCATGGTACAGTAAACATTGAATACGCCACCTAGGCTGCCACACAGTGCATCATGGGAGGACTCCTGTCTCTTGCAGCTGTGTGTACCATCCTCATGCGACTACCCCCATCGACTTCACCTTGAAGTCCTGGAATCGCCAAGTGGCGCTGAGAAGCAGATTATGGCACAAGCTTGGAGTAGGGGAGTATTGTGCCCTTTCCATCCACCTTCAGACTGCAGTTTTGTGTCCACTTTTGAAGGATTGTGATTGTTTTTTTGGCTCCTTGAAAACTACTGCATCTGCGGCTGCCCGCAGCACATGCAGTGGGCCCTGTAAAGGGCAGCCCCCTTAGTGCTGCATTAGGCACCTCCCAGCTCTCTGTTGCAGAGACCCCCTACTCTGGGAGTACTTCCTAGGTCTGGCGCCTCTGTGGCGTAATTTGTGGTGCACAGTGAGCTGGGGCCAGGTACTTATACCTGCCCCCAACCACTGGCCACCTTCTTTGTCCCCCGCTGGACACGCTGTCACCCTCCCATCCGCTTAACCTGCGTGCCGACAGGAGGGCTGGCAAACCAATTAAACATATTAATGTATACATTTGTGTTGCAGGCGGAGTTACTGGGCAATCCGGAGGCGAATTGGTACGAGGGGTACCCTTTCAGGAGCACAATAGGGGATCATTATGCCCAAATCCTAGGAGTCTTTACGGCAGCACACTGGTTGAAAACGACGGCACCCCGCTAGTATTTCGGGCGGTTGTAAGCCTGAGCAACCGGGGGCTTGCCTGGATATGCTCCGCCCCTAAAAAGGCATGAGTAAAAGTGATGGACTAGGGGTCCATGGTATGTAAGGGGGATACCCCCCACATAAATGGTAGCACCGATTGGGTTGGCCACGGTGCAGTTTGGCTCATCAGGCGGGCAGGGCAGCTTAGGTTAGGTTAGTCACCGCTGCCTGCCTTTGGATCGCACGTAAGTTAACCCACCAAGTTGGCATACTCCTTCTATGTAATAAACCTTCAGCAAACTGTTTCTCCAGCAAAACGTGTGTGGACTGTTTATTTTGCGTAGCGCAACTATTATTGCTAAGCGGGGGTTGCCGATATTGGCACAAAGGGTGTCTGCGATTCCATTGTTGCCTCTTTGATGCGCCAGGTTACCGGAGTGAAAGGCTTAATGCTGTCTGTGACATCCTTTCTGGTTATTGTGGGTGTGATGACTCTATTGCACCCTTAGTGATGGTGGCTGCCGAAACTGTGCCAAGAGGGGAAACTCTTTGAGGTAATCCGCTATATCAGCCCCCAGATGCTCTTGGGTAAGGGAAATGTGTTTGTATGTGTATGTGTGTGTGCGTGTGTGTACGTGTGTGTACGTGTGTGTGTGCGTATACATGCATATGCGCTCATACATGTGTGCATGTCTCTGCACTTGTGTGTGCCCATGTGAAAGTACGTGCATATGTGTGTGGGGGCATTCCGTGCACCACTGCTGCCCTTATTGCTCCTATTCTGTCTCAGGGGAGCTTGCATTGCTGCAGTAGATGTTCTGTGTGCCTCAGGGGGCCTGAAATGCTGCTGTCTGCACTTAAACTGTGCTTTGTGCATGAGGGAGTCTTGCACTGCCATGGTGTGTGAACCTTGCACTGCAGCCTGTGCTGTACCTGTCCCGTGTGTCAGGGGAGCTTGCACTGCTGCACCAGCTGTTCTGTGTGTCAGGGGAGCTTGCATTGTTGCATTAGATATTCTGTGTGCATGAGGGGACCTGAAATACTGCTGTCTGTACTGAAACTGTGCCTTGTTCATGAGGGAGTCTTGCACTGCCATGGTGTGTGAACCTTGCACTGCTGCCTGTGCTGTACCTGTCCTGTGTGCCAGGGGAGCTTTCACTGCTGCAGCAGATGGTCTGTATGTGTGGGGGAACCTGAATAGCTGCTGTCTGTAGTGTAATTGTGCTGCATGTGTGATGTAAATTTGGACTGCTTCTGCCTGCGCAACACAACTTTAATGAGTGTGAGATGCACTTACACTGCTGGTGCACATGCTGCGCCTTGTGTGTCGGAGAAGTTTTCACTGCTGCAGTAGATGTTCTGTGTGTGGGGGGGGAAGCTGGACAGGCGCTGTCTCTAGTAAAACTGTTCTGTATGTGTGTTGTAAGAGTACACTTCCACTGCTACACAAATTCAGTGTGTGTGAGAGGCACTTGCACTGCTTCTGCCAGTGCCACAGAAATTCAGTGCGTGTGAGAGGCTCTTGCACTGTGCTGCCAGTGCTACACAAATTCAATGCGTGTGAGGGGCAATTGTACTGCTGCTTCCAGTGCTATACAAATTCCATGCATGTGAGATGCACTTGCAGTGCTGCTGCATATGCTATACAAATTCAATGCGTGTGAGAGGCACTTGCACTGCTGCTGCCAGTGCTACAGAAATTCAGTGCATGTTTGGGGCAAATGCACTGCTGCTGCCAGTGCTACACAAATTCACTGCTTGTGAGAGGCACTTTCAATGCTGCTGTCAGTGCTGCAAGAATTCAGTGCACGTGAGAGGCACTTACACTGCTCCTGCCTGTGCTAAAGAAATTCAGTGCACATGAGAGGCACTTGCACTGCTAGTGCAAGTGCTGCAGAAATTCACTGCACGTGAGAGACACTTGCACTGCTGCTGCCAGTGCTACACAAATTCAGTGCATGTGAGAGGCACTTGCACACCTGCTGCCCGTGCTTTACAAATTCAATGCGTGTGAGAGGCACTTGCACTGCTGCTGCCTTTGGTATAGAAATTCAGTGTGTGTTTGATGCTGCCAGTGCTATAGAAATTCGTGTTTGAGGCACTTGCAGTGCTGCTGCCAGCGCTACAGAAATTCAGTGCATGTGAGAGACACTTGCACTGCTGGTGCAAGTGCTACAGAACTTTAGTGCATGTGAGAGGCACTTGCACCGCTGCTGCCAGTGCTACAGAAATTCACTATGTGTGAGAGGCACTTGCAGTGCTGCTGCCAGTGCTACAGAAATTCAGTGCATGTGAGAGGCACTTGCACTGCTGCTGCCAGTACTACAGAAAGTCTGTGCGTGTGAGAGGCACTTGCACTGCTACTGCCAACACTACAGAAAGTCTGTGCATGTGAGAGGCACTTACACTGCTGCTGCCAGTGCTATAGAAATTCACTATGTGTGAGAGGCACTTGCATTGCTGCTGCCAGTGCTACAGAAATTCAGTGCGTGTGAGAGGCACTTGCACTGCTGCTGCCAGTGCTACAGAAATTCACTGCATGTGAGAGGCACTTGCACTGCTGCTGCCAGTGCTACAGAAATTCAATGCATGTGAGAGGCAATTGCACTGCTGCTGCCAGTGCTACATAAATTCACTATGTGTGAGAGGCACTTGCACCGCTGCTGCCAGTGCTACAGAAATTCACTATGTGTGAGAGGCACTTGCACCCCTGCTGTCAGTGCTACAGAAATTCACTATGTGTGGGATTCACTTTCAGTGCTGCTGCCAGTGCTACATAAATTCACTATGAGTGAGAGGCACTTGCACCCCTGCTGTCAGTGCTACAGAAATTCACTATGTGTAAGATTCACTTTCAGTGCTGCTGCCAGTGCTACAGAAATTCACTATGAGTGAGAGGCACTTGCACGGCTACTGCCAGTGCTACAGAAATTCACTATGTGTGAGAGGCACTTGCAGTGCTGCTGCCAGTGCTATAAAAATTCAGTATGTGTGAGAGGCACTTACACTGCTGCTGCCAGTGCTATAGAAATTCACTATGTGTGAGAGGCTCTTGCACTGTGCTGCCAGTGCTATAGAAATTCACTATGTGTGAGAGGCACTTGCATTGCTGCTGCCAGTGCTACATAAATTCACTATATGTGAGAGGCACTTGCACTGCTGTTGCCAGTGCTACAGAAATTCACTATGTGTGAGAGGCACTTGCAGTGCTGTTGCCAGTGCTACAGAAATTCAATGCATGTGAGAGGCACTTGCACTGCTGCTGCCAGTGCTACAGAAATTCAGTGCATGTTAGAGGCTCTTGCACTGTTGCTGCCAGTGCTACAGAAATTCTGTGCATGTGAGAGGCACTTGCACTGCTACTGCCAGTGCTACAGAACTTTAGTGCGTGTGAGAGGCACTTGCACCGCTGCTGCCAGTGCTACAGAAATTCACTATGAGTGAGAGGCACTTGCACTGCTGCTGCCAGTGCTACAGAAAGTCTGTGCGTGTGAGAGGCACTTGCACTGCTACTGCCAGCGCTACAGAAATTCAGTGCGTGTGAGAGGCACTTGCAGTGCTGCTGCCAGTGCTACAGAAATTCAGTGAATGTGAGAGGCTCTTGCACTGCTGCTGCCAGTGCTACACAAATTCAGTGCGTGTTAGTGGCAGTTGCACTGCTGCTGCCATTACTACAGATATTCAGTGCGTGTGAGAGGCAGTTGCACTGCTGCTGCCATTGCTACAGATATTCAGTGCGTGTGAGAGGCACTTGCAGTGCTGCTGCCAGTGCTACAGAAATTCAGTGAATGTGAGAGGCTCTTGCACTGCTGCTGCCAGTGCTACACAAATTCAGTGCGTGTGAGAGGCTCTTGCACTGCTGCTGCCAGAGCTACACAAATTCAGTGCGTGTGAGAGGCAGTTGCACTGCTGCTGCCATTGCTACAGATATTCAGTGCGTGTGAGAGGCACTTGCACTGCTGCTGCCAGTGCTACACAAATTCAGTGCGTGTGAGAGGCAGTTGCACTGCTGCTGCCATTGCTACAGAAATTCAGTGTGTGTGAGAGGCACTTGCATTGCTGCTGCCAGTGCTACAGAAATTCAGTGAATGTGAGAGGCACTTGCACTGCTGCTGCCAGTGCTACAGAACTTTAGTGCGTGTGAGAGGCACTTGCACCGCTGCTGCCAGTGCTACAGAAATTCACTATGAGTGAGAGGCACTTGCACTGCTGCTGCCAGTGCTACAGAAAGTCTGTGCGTGTGAGAGGCACTTGCACTGCTACTGCCAGCGCTACAGAAATTCAGTTCGTGTGAGAGGCACTTGCAGTGCTGCTGCCAGTGCTACAGAAATTCAGTGAATGTGAGAGGCTCTTGCACTGCTGCTGCCAGTGCTACACAAATTCAGTGCGTGTTAGTGGCAGTTGCACTGCTGCTGCCATTACTACAGATATTCAATGCGTGTGAGAGGCAGTTGCACTGCTGCTGCCATTGCTACAGATATTCAGTGCGTGTGAGAGGCACTTGCAGTGCTGCTGCCAGTGCTACAGAAATTCAGTGAATGTGAGAGGCTCTTGCACTGCTGCTGCCAGTGCTACACAAATTCAGTGCGTGTGAGAGGCTCTTGCACTGCTGCTGCCAGTGCTACACAAATTCAGTGCGTGTGAGAGGCAGTTGCACTGCTGCTGCCATTGCTACAGATATTCAGTGCGTGTGAGAGGCACTTGCACTGCTGCTGCCAGTGCTACACAAATTCAGTGCGTGTGAGAGGCAGTTGCACTGCTGCTGCCATTGCTACAGAAATTCAGTGTGTGTGAGAGGCTCTTACACTGCTGCTGCCAGTGCTACAGAAATTCAGTGAATGTGAGAGGCTCTTGCACTGCTGCTGCCAGTGCTACAGAAATTCATTGCGTGTGAGAGGCACTTGCAGTGCTGCTGCCATTGCTACAGATATTCAGTTCGTGTGAGAGGCACTTGCGCTGCTGTTCCTGTTCTGAGTGAAAAAATGCTTAGCGTGCACTGTTTCTCCTCTCTGTGGTTGTGCGACAGAAGTTTGCACTGCTGCTGCTGCGTATACATTAACTGCAGCGTGTGCCAGTGCAGTTTAGTGAACGCTTTTGAGCACACAAAAGCCCAAACTCTTGGCTTTGTCCTTCCGTATAGTTCTTAAGTAAAGGACTCTTCGTGAGTCCGGCTGAAGCGGGGAGACACCCGCAGAAAATGTTCCAGATGATACATTAGGACAGGGAGGAGATATGTTCACTCCGTATTCAAAATCTCTCAACGAATAATGGTAAATAAAACCGAAACAAGCCACATCTCCCTTCCTTCGCGCGCTGCCCCTTTTATTCCATGTTGGTTACACAATGCCTCCGCTGTCCAATTCTCACACCCGTGCCCTGCGCCTCCTCAGAGGAGAACTACTCCCCACCCCCTGGAGGTCCGCCAGGGAGGTCTGGAAAGTTGGCTAACCCCGCTCTGCTTTCCATGAACACATTTCCATCCCTCCCAGGGGGTTTGTCTATGACAACATCAAGGGCTCCCTGCTGCAGAATCGTTTAACACTTCAGTGGTTCTGAGAGGTTTGTGGTGCTGGGGCAGAGTCAGTCGTGCCGGGTGAAACCGGGACAACAGTTTGATGAGTTCAGCTTTCAAACAAACGTAGTGGCTCAGGAGAGGGAGGTCGCCAGTGATATTGGGACAGGGAGGCGAGCACTCCCACCGGTGCAGTGACTCTGGGACAGGGAGATCAGAGCTCGGTCACAGATGTGACACTGGGACAGTAAGGTTAGGGCTCAGTCACATTGAGACTGGGACTGTGAGATCAGAACTGAGCCACAGTGACCCTGGGACAGAGAGATCAAGACTGAGTCACACTGACACTGAGACACTGAGATCAGAACTTAGCCACAGTGATCCTGGGACAGTGTGATCAAGACTGAGTTACACTCATAATATGATAGTGAAATCAGAACTCAGCCACAGTGACACTGGGACAGTGAGATCGAGGCTGAGTCACCGAGATCAGAACTTAACCACAGTGATCTTGGGACAGTGTTATCACGACTGAGTTACACTCACAATATGATAGTGAAATCAGAACTCAGCTACAGTGACACTGGGACAGTAAGATCAAGATGGAGTCACAGTGACACTAGGACAGTGAGATTAAGGATTATTCCCAATGACCCTGGAACAGTGACATCAGGGCTCAGTCACATTGACACTGTGATAGTGTGATCAGAACTCAACCACAGTGACACTGGGACAGCGAGATCAAGACAGAGTCACAGTGACACTAGGACAGTGAGATGAAGGATTTTTCACAGTGGTCCTAGGACAGTGGGATCAGGGATCAGTCACAGTGACCCTGGGACAGTGATACAGGAGCTTAGTCACACTCAGGGGATCTCAGAAGATTAACATTGAAAACTGTCTCTCATCTCCAAAGGCCGTGGATCGAGGTGTCCCTCGAGGATCTATACTTGCTCCGACCCTTTTTAGGTCTCGCCTGACCCAGCGCATGCGCTGGTCTGGCCAGACTTATTGAGAGGGCTCCAAAAAGTGCTACCAGGCCAGCCTAGAGGTACAGTGCAGGTGCGCGGGCGCGCACGCCTTACTTGACCCCGATTACTTTCACTTTTGCGGCCACAGGGCCGCTTTGATGTTTGAACGCGATCACTTTCGCTGCCGCTTGGCATAGCCAATAGGTCTCGCTTTTGGGACCTTATTTAGTTATGCAACTGTTGCATGGCTAAACACTTATAAGGTCCCAAAAGCGAGACCTATTGGCTATGCCAATGCTTGTTAATCTTTACATTGAACCACTAGGAGCTCTTTCAAAGGAGACCGGGATCCTCTATCACCTTTATGCTGATGACACTCACCTCTACCTCAAGATCTTCTCAGCACACAACATCTCACTCCTCGCCACCACTCTCAACTCCATCCAAGAATGAATGAAATGTCATCACCTACAACTGAATCCCTCTGAAACTGAATTCCTTCTTATCTCTACCTCAAACTCTCCGCCTCCAGTTTAATCATGGATGGGTGATCTGAACATTCTTAACAGTAAACCTGCCATCGTTGACAGTGCCAAATCCCTAGATGTCACCCTAGAAAAAAGAATGAACCTCCAATCCAAAATCCACACCATGGCTAAGCATGCACGCTTCCAACTTTTGCTTCTCTGGGGGATCCAATGTCACATTCCTATGCAAGACTTGAAAACTCTTGTCCAATCTTTGGTACTCTCCAGACTAGACTACTGTAATTTTCTCCTTGCAGGCCTCGCCAAGACCCACCTACCTCCTTTATAAATAATCCATCTTACACTCAGCTGCGCACTTCGTCTATGGGGTCAAAATAAATGACCATATCACACCTATGGTGATAACTCTTCGCAGCTGCCTATTGAAGCTAGGACCATATACAAGACTGCTTATATTACCCATATAACCATTCACACCTCCACCCTTTGCTACCTATCAAACTCAAGTTATCAGGTGGCACAAGACCTTCACGAAATGGTGAAAATCTACTGCTCGAACCTTCAACTTTCAAAAGGGAAAACTTATGTCGCAATCTTTCTCAGGTAATGCCACTGGAATTTGGAACTCGCTACCTCCAACCCTTCCCACCACCACCTCTTTCTGGATCTTAAAAACGGACCTTAAAACTCTTCTCTTCCAAATACATTTTTCTCAATAACACTTCTCTCGCTAAGCTCCCCACCAGGCATATGCCCTCACTGTTACATGACGCTCTTGAGAGCTATAACGAACTTTCCGCTTCAGCTCTGCAAGTATATCATATGTATTTGTGTAATCTTCATCGCTTTAACTTTTCAAAATTTGTCAACCATAGTAGCTATACGTACTGTCACATACTACCCTGTTACTCTGAATTGCTCATGTCACGTTCTTCGCTCTATTGTAAAGCGCTCTGACACCTCTGGGTAATATCTGCACTATATAAAATCGCTTAAATAGGCTGTCCTCTCTTAGGTTTAAACCTATAATAACTGATAAAACCCCACTGAAAGGGAACAAGCCCTCACCGGTGTAAACATGTAAACACTGAAAAAACACCTGCACAACTACAAACTAAATACCATTCAAAGAAAGGAGAAGGAGAGTGAAAGAGTCATTATTATTTCTTCCTGAAGGGGCCAATACAATGTGACATTGTTTTACAAGGTAGCAGCAGCAAAGACTGGCCTAACATTATTCTGCTTTAGTTTTCTTGTTTAGGGTTAGGGTTGTCACTAAAATATTGTTTCTTCTTCCTTTTGCTTTTTTCAGTTTAGTGGTCTTTGGTCAAAAGAGGCAGGGTTTAGAAGCATGATTTAGGTCATATTTAATTATCTTATAAACTGTAGAGAATCAGGAAATATCAAAATCATATTTGATATTTTGGCTACGTTTGATCCTTGCACTGATAGGTAAAATTGCTGGTTTCATAAGAATCTTTCCCAATATGCACCATCACATTTAACCACAGACAGAGCATGGGTAAAACCATTTGATATATCAGCTCTCTTTTCTAGTGAGTCAGTATTTATAGTAGGTGAATTGTCAAACACCCAAGGCTTTAAAAATTGAATGCAAGGTGTAGTGACAGGTACTTGTGAAAAGAGTGCTGTCACCAAGCATCTGGGATAGTAGTAAAAACATGGCACCAGACTTTTGGAAAACATGGAATGCAGTGTCTCTTGGAATGCTGAGTCAAAAAATTCTTATCAAGTTCAACAAAGATTGGAGTGATATTGCTTGTATTTGCTGTGATTCTGCTACGAATATGAAAACGTTGTGTGTTGACCTGTAAAAATTGATACCTGAGCTGAAGTGCTTCCCTGTAAGCGATCCTTGCACTTGCTAGATGGTATGCTGAAAGCATCTTTACAATCTTCAGAGTTAAGGAAGAATGCTATTGACTTTGTAGTCCATTCTGGTCATCCCAACTGTGTCATTAAGTGATGGTTCTCAGTCCTAGAGGCGTTGAATGCTATATTATCCATATGGTGAGCGTTTACAGAATTTTTGCTTAGTGATGATGCCAAAGGCAAGAAATGTGTGGATCTTCAGTCGCATATTGATAGTAGTGTGAAAAAAGTACACTCTACTGCACTTTTAGTTTTTTACAGGAAAACATGACTGCTGTAGTGCACATGATAAAGAGTTTGAAAACACACTTGTCTACCAAGTATTCAGCGTAATTGGTGTAGAGGTGAAACAACTCCTTGAGAGTAGGCTGGACAACACTCTTCGTGAGTTTGGCACTGCAACATGTTCCATGGTAGAATGCTTGCCACTTGGTAAGGAAAGATATGCTGAGGAGCAATTCAGGAAATTTCATTTTATAATGCATGAGAAATGGCTTGCAATGGTGCATAGAAAAGTCCCTTCTCCGACCATGACATTTGAAGTCAATGAAGCCTCACTGTGGTACTCTGCACACGTTCTAGAGAGAATTTTCTCTGGACTTTGAAAAGTACTGCTTCGTTTTTGACCACTTCAATAACTCTGAGGGTACAGCGCCCACGTCAATGCCAAAGTTGCAGAACCTGTCTCAGAGAATCACAATCTTCAGGTCACCAGTATTGGCATGGAAAGCTATGTCAGTGGCCAGAGTTAGCAAATTGTGTACTGGCTGTTATGGTGTTGCCCTTCTCAAGTGCCAATGTTGAGAGGGCCTTTTCGCAGATAAATGTTTATATGTGAAGGGAAGAGTGAACATGCATGACCAAAGACTCACTGAAGAAGTATTGTATGGTGTACCACAATAAGTTTGATTTGTAAAAATGTATTTAAACTTCATATACACTGTACGTACACTGTCTATATACCATGCAATGTCAACGCCGGAAGGAAGCAATGATCAAAGCAAAACATTCCATAAACACCAGAAAAACACTGTTTGTGTTGTTTTTAATGGCGCAAAAATGTGTAAGCACTGATAACCACTGTTTTTTAAAGGTATTGTCATCACTGAATAAACCCCACCATAATTTACCAAAAATAGAAACTGAAAGCAGGAAAGCCTACGCCTAAACAAATAAATAAATACATAAATAAATAAAGTACAAAAATAAAAACTCAAAGTTGGCTCACTGGCAACCACCTTATGCTTAACACCAAAAAAACTGAATTCCTTCTCATCTCCCCACCCAAACACACACCCAAGATAGACCTTTGGTTGAGACATCTAACTTCCTTTGACTGTGCTCCCCACATCATTGACTCCGCGAAATCCTTGGGAGTCACCATAGAAAAACACCTGAACATGCAGGCGCAAATCACTAATGCCACCAAGGGAGCCAATAACCAGTTGAGTATACTAAGGAAACTTAAACCCTTCCTCCCACAGACCGACTTAAAAATGGCGGTACAAACCCTAGTGTTACCAAGATTGGATTACGGAAGCACCACTCTTTGCGGTCTCCCCAAATACAAGTTGGCCCCACTGAGGGCTTTGCTCAACGCTGCGGCAAGACTGATCTCAGGGATTAAAAGAAATAACCACATCTCTCCAACCTTGAAAGCTCTGAACTGGTTGCCCTACGAGGCAAGAATACATCTAAAGGTTGCCTGCATGACCCACAAAGCCCTGCATCACAATACCCCCACTTACTTAGCACTAAAGCTAGAGCGATCGGGCGGATGCAGACAATTGCGAAGTGCGAGGTCACTACTACTGAAACCACAATCCTTACATAAAAAGAGAACTGGTTGCAGAGCTTTTTCAGGGATCGCACCGAAGATTTGAAACTCCCTACCTCCAGTGGTACTTGGAATCTCCTCCTTTACCTCCTTCAAAAAAGAAGTAAAAATGCTTCTCATTAACAAATTTACATCCTAAGGCTTTAATTCGATGTTGACTAATAGTTACCTATGATAACCAGATACTTCTGTCTACCTCTCTTGAATTGAATGGAAATTACTGAATGTATATATTCTACCCCAACCTCCTAATGCCTAATAACTGTGTACTGTGAAGTGCTCTGATTCCCTTGTGGATCATTCTTTGTTGTCTACTTGTCACCTACGCTATCCATATAATACTATATACCTCTTTTGTACTGAATAGCGAATACCAAATGTTTGTATACTACATCAACCATCTAATGTTCAATAATTGTATACTGTAAAGAGCTCTGACACCCTCGTGGGTCACGTTCGCGCTATATAAAACTTTATAAAAATAAATGAGCTCAGAAGCTGTGAACGTGTCTGCGCTCTGACGATTCTCACTACTGACTGTGTGTGAACCGGTCCCAGGATGCTTGTTTCCGGTCAAGGGAAAACCTGGCTTTGTAGTTCAGGCTGGACTGTTCCCATTGGGCGCAGGGTCGAGAATGATTTGTTTATGGCTGTGTCTGAACTGGGGTGGCAAAGTGAGCTAAAGAACGATGATGGTTTCAACCCAGATCTGTGACTGGGGGTGAGTGTCTGAAAAGTTTCAGTGCTCCGTCCATCATCTCCTTGTGTTTGGCTTATGACACATGGGTATCACTGTGTCCATTCTTCAGGTGTGGCCTTGGATGCCTAAGAAATCAAGCAGATTAAGCCTCTTTTGTAAAAACTAACATACACTTCCTTGAACTAAAACATGGCCGTTGTTTAATTTGAACCACCTGGGGGCGGGGGGAAGCCAGTGTGGTACCATGTGAGAAAACCTCACAGGGTGGGATGACAAACGAATGGAAAACAAATCATTAGCCTGTCTTTAGGGTAAGTAAAGGGATTGCTAGAAAATGTAGAAAGAAGCCACTGGGAGTAGGTCCTATACTCCAATACTGACTTTTAGGCCACCCCAAGCTTCAACATCAATGCTTTGTCCCAAAGGGCGGTGGTCCCTGATAGGTCAGTTTAGAGTTTTAAAGGAACCTTCACAAGGGAACAGGGAGGAATAGAGGAGCACAACCTGACCATCAGATCAGAGTGGAACTGTAAGTGAATACATAAGTTTCATCATCCCCTTTTCTTATGATTTAGGTGAAAACTGATGAAAAAGAATGTTCTAATAAAGTTGCCGTCTCCAGGTACGTCCATTTATTGTGAATAAGAAGGGACTCATGGAATTGTTTTGGAACAGGAGCGAATAGCTGACTGGGTCAAGAGAGTGAGATTTTGGGGCCACTGGAAGAGTTGCAGCGGGGCACTCAACATTTTGAACAGGTGCCGCACCGAGGCTGGGATTGCGCCAGCATTCAAAACCTCTTGGAAGAGGTTGGCACCTACGTGACTGGTTAGATCAGAGTAACCTAGGCAGTGGCTGGGCTGCTCCAAATCACAATGACCTAATGGGTAACAACTACTTCTCAATATATTGAAACCAAAGAATCAACACATAAAGCAGGTCCCTGAGTGACAGCAGCAGGACTATCAGGATGCCGACATGGAATATCACCTAAGTGAGAAAGTGTCAGAACATGATTATTCACTCACTCGTCCACCTATACATTCCTCTCTAAGAGTTAAGCATCTGCTCCAGCGATCTGTCTGTACCCTACATGACTTAAACGTACATGTTCTGAGAGCGATCAAAGTTTGTGCTAGTCTGCTGCACTGAGAATAGAAGATATTGCACTTATTGCCTTCTGTGGGTGAGGGAACCTTGCTTTACTACTACCATACTGTACCTGTTCTTTGAGGAAGTAAAGTTTGCAGAGCTGCTGACTGAGTTGTACATGTCCTGTGATGGGGAAACCTTGCACAGCTGTTGCCCTAGCTGTACGTGTCCTGTGATGGGGAAAGCTTGCACAGCTGCTGCCCTAGCTATACATATCCTGTGATGGGCAAGCTGGCAATGCTGCTGCCCTAGCTGTACATGACCTGTGATGGGGAAACCTTGCACTGCTGCTTCCCTAGCTATACATATCCTGTGATAGGCAAAGCTGGCAATGCTGCTGCCCTAGCTGTACGTCCTGTGATGGGGAAACCTTGCACTGCTGCTACCCTAGCTGTACATATCCTGTGATGGGCAAAGCTGGCAATGCTGCTGCCCTAGCTGTACGTGTCCTGTGATGGGGAAAGCTTGCACAGCTGCTGCCCTAGCTGTACGTGTCCTGTGATGGGGAAAGCTTGTACAGCTGCTGCCCTAGTTGTACATTACCTGTGATGGGGAAACCTTGCACTGCTGCTGCCCTAGCTGTACATATCCTTTGATAGGCAAAGCTGGCAATGCTGCTGCCCTAGCTGTATGTCCTGTGATGGGGAAACCTTGCACTGCTGCTACCCTAGCTGTACATATCCTGTGATGGGCAAAGCTGGCATTGCTGCTGCCCTAGCTGCACATATCCTGTGATGGGCAAAGCTGGCATTGCTGCTGCCCTAGCTGCACATGTCCTGTGACGGGGAAACCTTGCACTGCTTCTACCCTAGTTGTACATTTCCTGAGATGGGCAAAGCTGGCAATGCTGCTGCCCTAGCTGTACGCGTCCTGTTATGGTGAAAGCTTACATCGCTGCTGCCTGAGTTGTACATGTCCTGTGACGATGAAGGCTTACATTGCTGCTGTCCTAGCTGTACATGTCCTGTGATGGGGAAAGCTGGCATTGCTGCTGGCCTAGCTGTACCTCTCCTCTGGAGTAGGGAGGTCACACTGTTTCTCCCCAAGGTGTAGCCGCTCCATGAAGTAGGGTTTTTTCCAATGCTATTGCTCCATCTTATGAAAAAAGCAAAGGGGCTTATTTATGAGCCCTTGCGTCACTTTTGCGCCGCCGACGCACCAGCAGCGTAAAAAATGAGCCTTGTTACACCATATTTACAAAGAGACGCATCTAGGTAGATGCGTCACTTTGTAAACCCCTGCGCCACATCATACCTGCGCCACATGGCAGGCGTAAGACTGACGCAGGCACATTTCACAAGGGACTTGCCCATGTGTAATGACCCATTGCTGGAGTTGCGTCACTTTTGTGACACACTCCAGCAATGCGTCATTTTTGCGCCTACAGTTACGTCAGGAATACTGACGTATCTGTAACTCCTTGCAACATGATGCGTCATACTGTAAATATGACGCATCATTCATGTCGTAAGGGGGGCACAATAAAAAGTAACGCATCGCTGTTTTCTCGCAGCGATGCGTCACTTTTCATAAATGCGGCCCAAAGGATATATTGAGTGCACTTCCATAACATGCCCTATAAACCTGGGACTTTCACAATAGTTCATGTGTGATACCTGCTAGTCTTACACTTTGCATTCTAGGGTTTTGAACCCATACTACCCAGTGAGTGGGGGCAGAGATAGCCTCCCAAATGCAAACACCGCATTGCTAGTGGGCTGGGTTTAGCTTTCCCTGGACAAACTGCATGCTAAAAGGTGTCATTTGCCAAAACAATACCATAAGTATCTGAAACCCCCCTAAAAGACACTGGGAAAGGAGAAACAATGTTCTGTCATGCCTCTCCCTGAGCCCATACCTGGCCTGGAGGCTAGGGTGATTTAGATAGATTGTCTCTAACAGCAATGTGATGCTCCATCCATGCTGCAGATGCTGCCCCTCAAGCACTGCCAACAGTGCTAAGCAAGGGAAACAGACATAAGACCAGCTATTTTAACATAACTTGTATAGTTGTAAATCATGTTTCCCCCCCCCCCTCCAGCACTCAGAATAGATGCTTACTGCTACCCCACTTAGTGGTACTTATTTTATCCTGCCTTGGAAAGATGATGAGTCGACCCAGCTTGATTCAAACCTGTCCCCATGGGTAAAGTACGGATCCCTGGAGTGGAAGCAGGGCCGGACTGGCCGTAGTGGGCATCGGGTATTTTCCCAGGAGGCTGGAAGAGTGGGGGCTAGTTTTGGAACATTGGGGGCCGGTTTTGGAGCGCTGGGGGCCAGTTTTGTTACTGGGGGTCGGTTTTGCAGCCATGCTACAATATTGGCCCCTAGTAATAAAAGCAGCAGTGCTGGGGTCCGGTTTTATTATGCAGCAGTGCTTCACGCTTGGGACGGTCCGACAAAATTGCCAGGGCTGCTTTGGGTTCCCAGTTCAGCCCTGAGTGGACCAACAGACCTGCCTTTTATCTTTTTGTGGAGAAGAAAGATGTTGACCTTCATTGTGACCCATTTCAGAATTACCCAGGGGAGAAAATTGACCCACAAGGGTAATGCTTGTGGCCTGACACAAAGCTGCCACCATGTCCTGAGTACAGAACCCTGAAAGTCTAGTTGCACAGTAAAGAAACTGCACCGAATCTGTACAGGCATTGATTATAGTGTTATTTGCAGAAGCGTGCACACATCACAACGAATCCTAAGACATGCATGTACCAGGCACTGTTTTCTTTGTTTTTATTTACCAGTCCAACATGGTGGACACCTCTTGGATCAGTAAATGAAAATAATAAAGGGCGTTTTGTACAAAATCGCAATAAAAAAAACAATCAGTTCGGAGGGCAAAGGAGGAGCAGGGAGAGAATAGTATGGTGGGGAAAAGCAACACATGAGAAAGAAAGATGTAAGGTGGAGTGCAGAGGACAGATGGAGATGCACATGAGAGAGTGAACAACACACAAGGGTGACAGCAACACGGGGAACCATTGGAGAAGCACCCGAAAAAGAGAACAACCCAGAGCGGGGAGTGTGAGTATGAAGCATACAAGAGAGGAATACAGAGTGCGGGATCATTTGAAGAGAAAGAGAAAGCTGGAAAACACATGCACTCTCATGGAGTGCTCAATGAAAAAGAATAAAAAGAGTTCCCTATAAGTAAGCAGTGGAAGGAAACAAGTCAGACAATTCAACAAATTGGTAAAGAAGCATAACCTTTGGTGCTCAGGCTGCAGCTGGCCACGTCTCCCTTACGGCAACAGTAGAAGGAACATTAGTGTTGTTGTCTCGCACCAGCAGAGTTCCTGTCTGGAATCCACCAAGGGAACACTCGTGGCCGGAACGCTCATTGCCAAAACCTTCCAAGTGTATCACATCCAGGGTGGGTGTTTGATGACACAGGGGTTCCTAAGGGGAATTTGCAAAGATGACAACCACTTTTGCGGTCAGTCAAGAGATGTATTGTATTGTAGTAGCATTTATATGGCACTTTTTAACTAGATGACAATTTGCCTCATTACCTTCTCATTTCAGAGTCTCAAGGTGGAGTTGCAGGGCGATCCTAAAGCTTAAGGGAACAACAAGGGCTCGGAGAGCTGGGAGGCGCCAAAGCTATCCCTCAGGTCGCAGGATAGCACTACGGAGGGGACTTGACCTGAAACAGGCGGTGATCCTTAATCTTTCTGGGGAGAGTTGGAATCCTGACCACCTGTGGGAGTTGGTGGCCTTTGGATTATTCTTGTTACTCTATGGCAATATCAAAGGAAATGTTGCAAATCCTTTAAACCATTTGGAACATATTGACTGCTCATCCCCTGGGTTTCGCAGGATGGATGTCAGCTGTTGTCTCTAACGACCAACTAAGAGACACATCACCCGGAACTTAATCGACCCTGTGTTTTGAATAAATGTGATACATGTCATTATAACGACTATATGTGTTTCCCTAGGAAATCTCACTATGGGCTCCTGTGTCGGCTGGAGCCTCCCTGTCGTGGTCGGCCATCTTAAACTTTGACTGACGACATTTTGATTTTACCTTAGTTTTTGGTTTTCAAATGTCCTGGTTAAAGTTCTTTTTTATTACTTACATTGGCCAACTGTTGGAGAGGCTCCTTAAAGTTATGTTTGATGTTTTAAATAACTTCTGGTCATTATATTGACTTTGATAAGTTCCTGTTGGGTTATGATTGTGATTTGAAGTTAATGAACCCTTTTATATATTTTTTTATTTTTAGTAGCTTTTTAGGCTTTAAAAATATATATAGATATATATATTTCAATTGAAATGTCCAGACATAGATAATTCTTTCTTTAGAGTGTTAATGTTTGGTGTTTGTTAACTTGTGGCACCATGTAGGAGGTGTTTTGTACTGAAATGCTATCAAAATGAGCACAACAGGTCTTTTAAAGCCACCATTGTCAATGTTTCTGCAGGATTACCTCAGCCAGGTTTGGCAGGATTAGTAACAGTTTTTGATAAAGTCAGTCTAACCTTCCCTCTGATGCAAGTCTGGCTTTAAACGCTACACAGACCATGACAGTCTGACAGGAAGATACATTCCTTTATTGGTTACTTGTAAAGAGTGCAAAACAATGAAAAAATGTCCCAGAACAGCCCACAATGGGTTAAAAAAAATGATGACGTAAACAATAGTGAAGAAGAGAAGGCGGCACTGTATAGAATATTAAAAATTCTAGAAGTCCTCATTGAATAGAGGGAACTTCTTTCGACTGACCCACAGGGTCAGGTACCAGAGTAGTGCAACCTGTCCTAGGCACCTGACCTAAATGAATTGTTAGTGCCTTCTGGATCACACTTACTCCCTCGCTTCAAATTTTCTAGGTTAGGCGGACGCAGCTTCTTCCACCTGGCACCTAAGCTGTGGAATTCTCTCCCACTTTCCCTTAAGACTGAGTCCTGTCTTCTGCCTTTTAGGAAATCTCTGAAAACCCTGCTCTTCTCACACTCCCGTTAAGTTTCTTCTGTCCTACCTTGGTAGTCTATCAGCGCCAGGAAACCTATGGTGACAGTGCGCTCAATAAATTCCCCTTAACATTAACATTAACATATGTTTCATAAAACATTAGATGCTCCTTGAGTCACAGAGAGTGATGTAGGGGGAACAATTCTCAGGTGCAGACCGGGACAACGGAAGATTGGCCCTCAGTCACTGACGGGCCACTGGGATAAGGAGATCCTATCTCAGACACAGACATTGAGAGATCAATCCTCAGTCACAGACAAGGCCCCTGGGACAGGAATATCTTCCCTCAGAAACAGATAGAGTAACTGCAGGTCAACTCTCAGACACTGACAGCGACACAGGGAGATCAGTCCTCGATCATTGACATTGGGAGATCGGCCCTCAGACACTGACGGAGGTACTGGTACAGGCAGATCTGTACTCAGACAGTGATGCTGAGGGTGGTATTCCACCAAAATATAATTTACAAAATATCAATGGACAGAAATATCATGATGCCAAGAGTATCATGGGATAGAACATTGCAGGTAAGAATATTTTGTTTTTAAGCATTGTGTAACGGTTATTTACATAATGCTGTTCTTTCATTATTTTGTTGAGTTTTATTAGTTATGTTATAAGTTGTGTTAGAAAGTGGGTTATTAGTTGAAGTGGAAAGTAGTCCTCTTCAAGTAATAATGGGACTGTTCCTTACTAGGTCCAGTTATGTCTCAAAGGGCCATATGTAGGTGGCATACAATTTACCGATTCTAAAATACCGAATTTTACCGATTCGGTATTTAAGAATCGGTAAATTGTATGTAGGTAATAATTCGGTAAATGTTACCGAATCGGAGAAATTCGGTAATTACCGAATCGGTATTTACCGATTCGGTAATGAGGCATACCTTCCCATTGATTCCTATGGGCCTGGAGGCCCATAGGAATCAATGGGAAGGTATGCCTCATTACCGAATCGGTAAATACCGATTCGGTAATGGGGGGAGCACATTCAAGGGTGGCAGGGCGTCACATTGACACCCTGTTGCACCCCTGATTCCTGCATGTGTGCACATGTGGCGGACATACATGCCCTAAGGGCATGTATGTCTGCCACATGGCACTCTTATTTCAGCAAAATATTGCTTTTTGCATTGTATTCGGTATTTATCACCAACCTATATTTGGTGGTAAATACCGAATTCTAATTCCTACACAACACTCATTAGAGTGTTTCCTACATCTCATTTCAGGATTCGGTATTTACTGAATCGGTAATTTTACCGATTCGGTAATTTTACCGATTCGGTAAATTACCGAATCCTGAAATATGCCCCCTACATAGCAAATGCCTAAATACCGGTCGGTAACAGGATATTTACCAAAAATCGGCCGTTACCGACCGGTATTTGGCTTCCTACATATGGCCCAAAATGTTAAACCAGATCTCAACCCTTGGTATCTGTAGGGAAGAGTAGACAGGCTTAATTTAGGAGAAATTTGTAAAGCATTTATCAGTACCAAAACAGTTAAAAGTAGAAAACACAAAACAATAAAATCCCTCTCCGAATAATGAAATAGGGAAAATTTTAAATGAACAAATAGACACCCAAAGGACAAAAATCAGATGTAGGGAACCAGAGATATGATTTTTCAAAGTTGTAGATGGTTCTATCTCCAAAAAGTGCAAAGCGCCAATCATGCATGTCTTTTCATGCTAGACCGGGTCAAAATCAAAAGTTAAGGCTGATCGCAATGGAGCCCAGGTCAGATACAGGGGCCAGTTAAATCCTGGTGGAAAGTTTGCCTACTGATGTCGTTGTTTTTCTGGAAAACGTTGTGCTGACCAGTTCGTCAGTGGGTCAGGTGCCAGCTGGATCCGAAGAAGGTCTCATAAATGGAAGCTGGCTGATGCACAAGACCTCAATGGGAGCTTTGTCCCCAGTGCAAAGTTTGAGCTCTTGACATCGAAGGTGGGAAAACTAAAAGTGGGTGAAGTCCAAAGTCTGGGCCCAGGAAGTTGTTGTCTTCATTGGATTTCTTCTCGTCATTGGTCCAGGTGAAGAACTCTACGTTCAAACTTAGAAACCGTTCTGGAAGTCAGGATCCTTTCAGTGGGGCAAACAATCAAGTTCAGTCCAAATGGCAGTTCGACAGCAGCAGCTGCGGCTCAGTGGCGGTCTGGTGGTAGGCTCCGGTTCTTTGTGCAGAAAGTTTGGAGAATGTTTCTAAGTATCCAGTCTTGCAGTTTTTGATTGGTAAAGAGTATACCCTATCACCATCCAAGGGACTAGGGCATTTTGGGCACCACTTGGGGGATAGGACTCAATTTCCCAGATGCCAACAACAGGGTCCAGGGCAAATCTAGATGGAACTGGTCAGCTGGGCTCAGCAGAGACTTGGGCTTTGTGCACCTTTTCTATTCCTGGAACTGAACAGTAGGCTAGCCAACTAGCCCTTGGAGTCCACTCTTCTGTCTTAGGTAGTAGTGGGACTAGGTCCAGTCCTTGGGGTTCCCTCCACAGGTGCAACAATATATGAAGTCCTTCTTCTGTCTTCCATAGGTCCAAAGGTGTTCTGAAGAGGGTTTTAAGGCTGCTACTTTTGTGCGGAGCAGCAGTCTATGGATGAGTGAACGCCTGACCACTCCATTCCCTGGGCTGCCCATAGCCACTTTTGGAGCACTTCCTATGTGTTTTACTGTAACCTATCCCACAGTGTCCCTCTCTACCTAAAACCAATTTGGCAGAGCCTTTCTTCCCTTATGCAGAGTTCCGGGCACACCACTGAGGTATGTCCTAGGGAAATGAGACACTTCCCCTGCAATACAGTTCTGGAACAAGATCTCCCATAACGGGAGTGGTGCCCCTTTGGCAGCTTGGTAAATGGCAGAAGCATGCCTATGTGTGAGCTACATCTGCCTGTGATAAGGGATGCCCCTTTGAAGTTTGTGCATTTGGTGGGCACATCCTCCAAACCATCCTGTCAGGAGTAGGTCACACCTCTTCCTAGCCACTGCACTTTTGTTCCATTTCCTGGGAGCCATTCACACCAACCAGCAGGCTGTCAGGTGACAGTGGGGATTAAATCTGAACAGGCTACTGGAAGCTTTAGGTAGGAAAATGCCAATTTTTTTAAAGTGGTGTTTTCAAAATATTAATGTAAAATCTGACTTAGCCATTAGATTAGATTTGAAAGTGCTATTAATTACAGCCTTGACTTATGGTTCTAGCTATTCCCATACTGAAGTTATGCTTTATACATTATTACAGCGTTGCCCAGGGCTTTTCTATGAGAGAGGCAGCTTTGCCACAGTGAAAAACGACTTTGGAGATTTTTCACTGCTAGGACATGTAAAACTGATGTACACATGTCCTATTTTTAAAATGCTATGGACCCTGCCCTGTAGGCATTTAGGACCTACCTTAGGGGTGACTTATAATTAATATATAAAGGCAGGTTTAGGGTGAGCAGAAGTTTTATTTTGTAGGGTCGAATTTGCAATTTCAAACCGGCACACTCAGGCTGCAGGGGCAGTCATGAACACATGCTTTGCATTTAGTAGTAGCACAATAGGTGCTGCAGTGTATTAGTGGCATTTAACTTACAGGCCCTGGCTGCACTGGGTACCATATGGTCTATACGTATTGGTAAGTTAAATGTGCAAATTAGGATTTTTAACTGATTCAACAAGTTTTTAGGGGTCAGAGCACATGCACTGGGTCCCAGTGTACAGGGCCCAAACATCAACAGTATCATTTAAATGATCATGCAAAAAAAGTGGCATTTTCTTACAAGTTGTTATTATGTTAAGTATGTGCAATTATGTTTTACTCTACTTTTTGATATGGCAATATATTTAAATTTCTTATTTAATTTAATTTATTTTCATGTATGTTTTATTTGGCAGGTTGTTGGGTTTGTAAGGGAATAGTTCGGGATTTTTTTTAAATTATGTTTTCATTTATTAGCACATTGTATTTATAATTGTATTGGTTCATTTAGGATTTTTGGTTATAATTCATTTATATAAACAATGTAATATTAAAAATATTATTTTTGATATATTTTATGTTTCATTATATATATATATATATATATATTATCTACTGGCCAGTAGATAGTTATAGTTAGGACCGAGTTTCCATAGGAAATCTCAAAATTCTATTTTGAATAACTTTGGCGCCGATTGACGAATCCTCGCGAAATTTTCAAAACTAATGGGGCGCTCCGCTCCGCTCCTACCCTGAAAGTCTCGGGGTGATTCGTCAAGCGGGGGCCGAGAAAAAGGGGGGGTCCCAAAACGCGTTTTCCCCATGGATTTTTCCATAGGGACTTTAGTCGCAGCTGCAGCCCGAACGGCTGAACAGAATTACGTGAAATTTGGCAGAGAGGTAGCCATAAGGTCCATGAAGTGCCTTTTGCAGGTTTGGTGTAAATCTGTTCAGTATTTCCAGAGAAAATAGCATTTAAATCAATATATATATCTGTACGCGCGCAGCGTGCGCGCTGGGTGCGCGCACTTTGCTGTGCGCGAGCGCAATTCTGATTGGTTGTTAGATCTTAGTAAACATTCGAATCGGTCGAATCCAGGAAGTGTCGGCCGCCATTTTGTCTCTCGCACTCTGAGGGGGTGAAAAACAAATGTGGAGAACGTGAAAAGGGGGCAGGGTGGACAGTTCCTGACCCCCTAGCCGTGGTCAGGGGCTCCCAGAAGGACCCCCAAGGGCCAAAAAACTATTTATTTTTTTTCGAAAAATTGCCGAAACTGAAAAAATTCTGCGAAGTTCGCGCAGCGTGCGCGCACTCCGTGATTTATCGGAAAAAAAAAATGTATTTGGCCCTTGGGGGCGCGCCGTGAAAAAGTTTTGTTTAAAAAAATATATTAATAAATACATAACTTAGCATTTAAAAAACCGTACAAATTTACTGAAAAAACCATAGGTTTCACACACGTTATAGTTAGGAATTAGCATTTAAAAAACCTTGCAAATTCACTTAAAAAACCATAGGTTTCACACATGTTATAGTTAGCTGGGCATTTCCCTCGTAAAAAACCAATGAAATTCCCCCGTTATAGTTAGTGCAGGCAACTATAACTCACGCGACCGCAATCCTCTGCTGATGACGTCAGATATTACATCACTGATGACATATGTGTCTTTCTGAAAAAAAAAAAAAATGTAATATATGTATAGCTAAAGATGAATGGAAGAAGACATGGGTAAATAAGTGTCTAAATACAGTGATGTAATATCTGACGTCATCAGCAGAGGATTGCGGTCGCGTGAGTTATAGTTGCCTGCACTAACTATAACGGGGGAATTTCATTGGTTTTTTACGAGGGAAATGCCCAGCTAACTATAACATGTGTGAAACCTATGGTTTATATATATATATATATATATATATATATATATATATATATATATATATATATATATATTCACTTAAAAAACCATAAGTTTCACACACGGTATAGTTAGGAATTAGCATTTAAAAAACCTTGCAAATTCACTTAAACAACCATAGGTTTCACACATGTTATAGTTAGCTGGACATTTCACTCGTAAAAGACCAATGAAATTCCCCCGTTATAGTTAGTTCAGATAACTATAACTCGCACGCCCGCAATCCACTGCTCATGACGTCACATATTACATCACTCATGACATGGTCAGTGGCATCACTCATGACATCACTGATGACATCATCCTTGTGATAGAGTGGCGGTTGCGCGAGTTATAGTTATCTGAACTAACTATAACTGTGGACGCGCTTTGGGCACCCCGCGATTTTTTTCAAAAATGATAAAATGTTTTTTTTCACCCTTGGGGGTCCTTCTGTGACCCCCTGACAAAGGCTAGGGGGTCAGGAACTCTCTTTCCTGCGCCCTTTTCACGTTTTCCACCTTTTTTCCACATTTTCTTTTCAGTGCGACAGACAAAATGGCGGCCGACATTTCCTGATTTCGACCGATTCGAATGTTTACTGACATCTATCAACCAATCAGAATTTCGCTCGCGCACGGCACCGTGCGCGCACTGTGCGCGCACGGTGCGCGCGTATAGATATTTATATCCTTTTAAATGCTATTTTCTCAGGAAATACTGAACAGATTGACACCAGACCTGCAAAAGGCACTTCCCTGACCTGAAGACTACCTCTCTGCCAACTTTCAAGATCAGGTAACTATAACTTGCGCGCCCACAATAAACTGCTGATGACGTCACATATTACATCACTCATGACATGGTCAGTGACATCACTCATGACATCAATGATGACATCTGAAATTACACATTGTGGATTGCGGTCGCGCAAGTTATAGTTACCTGATCTAACTATAACGTGGAATTTCATTGGTTTTTTACGAGTGAAATGTACAGCTAACTATAACATGTGTGAAACCTTTGGTTTTTTAAGTGAATTTGCAAGGTTTTGTAAATGATAATCCCTAACGATAACGTGTGTGAAACCTATGGTTTTTTCAGTGAATTTGTACGTTTTTTTAAATGCTAAGTTATGTATTTATTTATTTATTTTTTTTCTGGTTTTTCACTGTGCGCACACCCTGCGCGCACGGTGCGCTTCGCGCACCGTGCGTGCGCTGTGGGCACTCGGTACGCTTCGCACACCGAGCGCCCACGTTGCGGAGTCCATGCCGTGCGCGCCTCGCCTTTTTTTACACAGTAACATTTGTTTTTTTCTCCCTTGTGGGTCCTTTAGTTTATTTAATAAATGTGATTGTTACTTCTTTATTTTATTTTTATTTATTTTTTCCGTGCGCGTACGGTAAGCTTACCGTACGCGCACTCCGCGATTTTTTTTTTAAATTATTAAATGTATTTTTCGTACTTGTGGGTCCTTCTTGGACCCCCTGACAAACACTAGGGGGTCTGCAACTCTCTTCGTTGCCCCCTTTTCACGTTCCGCCCCTCTGTTTCTCAGTGCGAGAGACAGAAAATGGCGGCCGACACTTACTGATTTTGACCGATTCGAATGTTTACAGTCATGTAACCACCAATCAGAAATGAGCTCGCGCACGGCACCGTACGGTAAGCTTACGGTAAGCGCACGGAGCGCGCTTACAGATATATATATATTGATTTAAATGCTATTTTCTCAGGACCTACTGAACAGATGTACACCAGACCTACAAAAGGCACATCCTTGACCTGAGGACTACCTCTCTGCCAAATTTCAAGTAATTCTGTTCAGCCGTTCGGGCTGTAGCTCGGACTAAAGGTCCTATGGGAAAATGCATGGGGAAAACGCGTTTTGGGACCCCCCTTTTTTCTCAGCCCCCGCTTGACGAATCCCCCCGAGACTTTCAGGGTAGGAGCGGAGCATAGCGCCCCATTAGTTTTGAAAATTTCGCGAGGATTCGTCGACCGGCGCCAAAGTTATTCCAAATAGAATGTTGCGGATTTCCTATGGAAACACGGTCCTAACTATAACTATCTACTGGCGACCGCCAGTAGATAATATATACATATATATATTCAAATTGAAAGGGTTGCCGCTCCGGTGGAACGCACTCGCCGGAGGTCAGGCCAGTGGCAGGGCTGCTCTCTCAGAGGAAATTTTAGCACGCCTTGAAGGCCAGCACCCACATGGGTATTGGAATCAGGACTTCCAGTCCCATCATGCAACAGAGTTACTTACCTGATTTTATATTAGGATTGAATATGCAAAATAAAGAAGGGACTTCCTTAAATAACTGCTGATGCCTCTCATTGTGTTTTAGACTGCCCAGAGGAAGGGAGGTGTCCCGAAACGCGTAGGCAGCGTCTGTGTGAGGGGAGAAGATCTGAGAGAGCAGCCCTGCCACTGGCCTGACCTCCGGCGAGTGCGTTCCACCGGAGCGGCAACCCTTTCAATTTGAATATTTGTAGCCAAGCCCAGGCCACGGCTACGCACCACCACGAGACCCGAGTGGGTCTGCAGCAATGCACATCGCAATGCACAGCGGAGCTGGAGGGGCCTTTTGAATCTTCAGGGCGCTTTTCTGAACTTTGTTTGTCCCACGAGGAAATTTTAGCACGCCTTGAAGGCCAGCACCCACATGGGTATTGGAATCAGGACTTTCAGTCCCATCATGCAACAGAGTTACTTACCTGATTTTATGTTAGGATTGAATATGTAAAATAAAGAAGGGACTTCCTTAAATAACTGCTGATGCCTCTCATTGTGTTTTAGACTGCCCAGAGGAAGGGAGGTGTCCCGAAACGCGTAGGCAGCGTCTGTGTGAGGGGAGAAGATCTGAGAGAGCAGCCCTGCCACTGGCCTGACCTCCGGCGAGTGCGTTCCTCCGGAGCGGCAACCCTTTCAATTTGAATATTTGTAGCCAAGCCCAGTACACGGCTACGCTGGGCATTTCCCTCGTAAAAAACCAATGAAATTCCCCCGTTATAGTTAGTGCAGGCAACTATAACTCACGCGACCGCAATCCTCTGCTGATGACGTCAGATATTACATCACTGATGACATATGTGTCTTTCTGAAAAAAAAAAAAAATGTAATATATGTATAGCTAAAGATGAATGGAAGAAGACATGGGTAAATAAGTGTCTAAATACAGTGATGTAATATCTGACGTCATCAGCAGAGGATTGCGGTCGCGTGAGTTATAGTTGCCTGCACTAACTATAACGGGGGAATTTCATTGGTTTTTTACGAGGGAAATGCCCAGCTAACTATAACATGTGTGAAACCTATGGTTTTTTAAGTGAATATATATATATATATATATATATATATATATATATATATATATATATATATATATATATATATATATATATATATTCACTTAAAAAACCATAAGTTTCACACACGGTATAGTTAGGAATTAGCATTTAAAAAACCTTGCAAATTCACTTAAACAACCATAGGTTTCACACATGTTATAGTTAGCTGGACATTTCACTCGTAAAAGACCAATGAAATTCCCCCGTTATAGTTAGTTCAGATAACTATAACTCGCACGCCCGCAATCCACTGCTCATGACGTCACATATTACATCACTCATGACATGGTCAGTGGCATCACTCATGACATCACTGATGACATCATCCTTGTGATAGAGTGGCGGTTGCGCGAGTTATAGTTATCTGAACTAACTATAACGGTGGACGCGCTTTGGGCACCCCGCGATTTTTTTCAAAAATGATAAAATGTTTTTTTTCACCCTTGGGGGTCCTTCTGTGACCCCCTGACAAAGGCTAGGGGGTCAGGAACTCTCTTTCCTGCGCCCTTTTCACGTTTTCCACCTTTTTTCCACATTTCCTTTTCAGTGCGACAGACAAAATGGCGGCCGACATTTCCTGATTTCGACCGATTCGAATGTTTACTGACATCTATCAACCAATCAGAATTTCGCTCGCGCACGGCACCGTGCGCGCACTGTGCGCGCACGGTGCGCGCGTATAGATATTTATATCCTTTTAAATGCTATTTTCTCAGGAAATACTGAACAGATTGACACCAGACCTGCAAAAGGCACTTCCCTGACCTGAAGACTACCTCTCTGCCAACTTTCAAGATCAGGTAACTATAACTTGCGCGCCCACAATAAACTGCTGATGACGTCACATATTACATCACTCATGACATGGTCAGTGACATCACTCATGACATCAATGATGACATCTGAAATTACACATTGTGGATTGCGGTCGCGCAAGTTATAGTTACCTGATCTAACTATAACGTGGAATTTCATTGGTTTTTTACGAGTGAAATGTACAGCTAACTATAACATGTGTGAAACCTTTGGTTTTTTAAGTGAATTTGCAAGGTTTTGTAAATGATAATCCCTAACGATAACGTGTGTGAAACCTATGGTTTTTTCAGTGAATTTGTACGTTTTTTTAAATGCTAAGTTATGTATTTATTTATTTATTTTTTTTCTGGTTTTTCACTGTGCGCACACCCTGCGCGCACGGTGCGCTTCGCGCACCGTGCGTGCGCTGTGGGCACTCGGTACGCTTCGCACACCGAGCGCCCACGTTGCGGAGTCCATGCCGTGCGCGCCTCGCCTTTTTTTACACAGTAACATTTGTTTTTTTCTCCCTTGTGGGTCCTTTAGTTTATTTAATAAATGTGATTGTTACTTCTTTATTTTATTTTTATTTATTTTTTCCGTGCGCGTACGGTAAGCTTACCGTACGCGCACTCCGCGATTTTTTTTAAAAATTATTAAATGTATTTTTCGTACTTGTGGGTCCTTCTTGGACCCCCTGACAAACACTAGGGGGTCTGCAACTCTCTTCGTTGCCCCCTTTTCACGTTCCGCCCCTCTGTTTCTCAGTGCGAGAGGCAGAAAATGGCGGCCGACACTTACTGATTTTGACCGATTCGAATGTTTACAGTCATGTAACCACCAATCAGAAATGAGCTCGCGCACGGCACCGTACGGTAAGCTTACGGTAAGCGCACGGAGCGCGCTTACAGATATATATATATTGATTTAAATGCTATTTTCTCAGGACCTACTGAACAGATGTACACCAGACCTACAAAAGGCACATCCTTGACCTGAGGACTACCTCTCTGCCAAATTTCAAGTAATTCTGTTCAGCCGTTCGGGCTGTAGCTCGGACTAAAGGTCCTATGGGAAAATGCATGGGGAAAACGCGTTTTGGGACCCCCCTTTTTTCTCAGCCCCCGCTTGACGAATCCCCCCGAGACTTTCAGGGTAGGAGCGGAGCATAGCGCCCCATTAGTTTTGAAAATTTCGCGAGGATTCGTCGACCGGCGCCAAAGTTATTCCAAATAGAATGTTGCGGATTTCCTATGGAAACACGGTCCTAACTATAACTATCTACTGGCGACCGCCAGTAGATAATATATACATATATATATTCAAATTGAAAGCGTTGCCGCTCCGGTGGAACGCACTCGCCGGAGGTCAGGCCAGTGGCAGGGCTGCTCTCTCAGAGGAAATTTTAGCACGCCTTGAAGGCCAGCACCCACATGGGTATTGGAATCAGGACTTCCAGTCCCATCATGCAACAGAGTTACTTACCTGATTTTATATTAGGATTGAATATGCAAAATAAAGAAGGGACTTCCTTAAATAACTGCTGATGCCTCTCATTGTGTTTTAGACTGCCCAGAGGAAGGGAGGTGTCCCGAAACGCGTAGGCAGCGTCTGTGTGAGGGGAGAAGATCTGAGAGAGCAGCCCTGCCACTGGCCTGACCTCCGGCGAGTGCGTTCCACCGGAGCGGCAACCCTTTCAATTTGAATATTTGTAGCCAAGCCCAGGCCACGGCTACGCACCACCACGAGACCCGAGTGGGTCTGCAGCAATGCACATCGCAATGCACAGCGGAGCTGGAGGGGCCTTTTGAATCTTCAGGGCGCTTTTCTGAACTTTGTTTGTCCCACGAGGAAATTTTAGCACGCCTTGAAGGCCAGCACCCACATGGGTATTGGAATCAGGACTTTCAGTCCCATCATGCAACAGAGTTACTTACCTGATTTTATGTTAGGATTGAATATGTAAAATAAAGAAGGGACTTCCTTAAATAACTGCTGATGCCTCTCATTGTGTTTTAGACTGCCCAGAGGAAGGGAGGTGTCCCGAAACGCGTAGGCAGCGTCTGTGTGAGGGGAGAAGATCTGAGAGAGCAGCCCTGCCACTGGCCTGACCTCCGGCGAGTGCGTTCCTCCGGAGCGGCAACCCTTTCAATTTGAATATTTGTAGCCAAGCCCAGTACACGGCTACGCACCACCACAAGACCCGAGTGGGTCTGCAGCAATGCACATCGCAATGCACAGCGGAGCTGGAGGAGCCTTTTGAATCTTCATGGCGCTTTTCTGAACTTTGTTTGTCCCACGAGGAAATTTTAGCACACCTTGAAGGCCAGCACCCACATGGGTATTGGAATCAGGACTTCCAGTCCCATCATGCAACAGAGTTACTTACCTGATTTTATATTAGGATTGAATATGCAAAATAAAGAAGGGACTTCCTTAAATAACTGCTGATGCCTCTCATTGTGTTTTAGACTGCCCAGAGGAAGGGAGGTGTCCCGAAACGCGTAGGCAGCGTCTGTGTGAGGGGAGAAGATCTGAGAGAGGAGCCCTGCCACTGGCCTGACCTCCGGCGAGTGCGTTCCACCGGAGCGGCACCCCTTTCAATTTGAATATTTGTAGCCAAGCCCAGGCCACGGCTACGCACCACCACGAGACCTGAGTGGGTCTGCAGCAATGCACATCGCAATGCACAGCGGAGCTGGAGGGGCCTTTTGAATCTTCAGGGCGCTTTTGTGAACTTTGTTTGTCCCACGAGGAAATTTTAGCACGCCTTGAAGGCCAGCACCCACATGGGTATTGGAATCAGGACTTCCAGTCCCATCATGCAACAGAGTTACTTACCTGATTTTATATTAGGATTGAATATGCAAAATAAAGAAGGGACTTCCTTAAATAACTGCTGATGCCTCTCATTGTGTTTTAGACTGCCCAGAAGAAGGGAGGTGTCCCGAAACGCGTAGGCAGCGTCTGTGTGAGGGGAGAAGATCTGAGAGAGCAGCCCTGCCACTGGCCTGACCTCCAGGGAGTGCGTTCCACCGGAGCGGCAACCCTTTCAATTTGAATATTTGTAGCCAAGCCCAGGCCACGGCTACGCACCACCACGACACCCGAGTGGGTCTGCAGCAATGTACATCGCAATGCACAGCGGAGCTGGAGGGGCCTTTTGAATCTTCAGGTCGCTTTTCTGAACTTTGTTTGTCCCACGAGGAAATTTTAACACGCCTTGAAGGCCAGCACCCACATGGGTATTGGAATCAGGACTATCAGTCCCATCATGCAACAGAGTAACTTACCTGATTTTATATTAGGATTGAATATGCAAAATAAAGCAGGGACTTCCTTAAATAACTGCTGATGCCTCTCATTGTGTTTTAGACTTCCCAGAGGAAGGGAGGTGGCCCGAAACGCGTAGGCAGCGTCTGTGTGAGGGGAGAAGATCTGAGAGAGCAGCCCTGCCACTGGCCTGACCTCCGGCGAGTGCGTTCCTCCGGAGCGGCAACCCTTTCAATTTGAATATTTGTAGCCAAGCCCAGGCCACGGCTACGCACCACCACGAGACCCGAGTGGGTCAGCATGAAATGCACATCGCAATGCACAGCGGAGCTGGAGGGGCCTTTTGAATCTTCAGGGCGCTTTTCTGAACTTTGTTTGTCCCACGAGGAAATTTTAGCACGCCTTGAAGGCCAGCACCCACATGGGTATTGGAATCAGGACTTCCAGTCCCATCATGCAACAGAGTTACTTACCTGATTTTATATTAGGATTGAATATGCAAAATAAAGAAGGGACTTCCTTAAATAACTGCTGATGCCTCTCATTGTGTTTTAGACTGCCCAGAGGAAGGGAGGTGTCCCGAAACGCGTAGGCAGCGTCTGTGTGAGGGGAGAAGATCTGAGAGAGCAGCCCTGCCACTGGCCTGGCCTCCGGCGAGTGCGTTCCACCGGAGCGGCAACACTTTCAATTTGAATATATATATATATATATATATATATATATATATATATATATTATCTACTGGCGGTCGCCAGTAGATAGTTATAGTTAGGACCCTGTTTCCATAGGAAATATATATATATATATATATATATATATATATATATATATATATATATATATATATATATATATATATTCTTTTTTAATATGTGAATGGGAAAAGAAAATGTGAGCTTTGCAAAGCCCGGCATTTTCCCTACTGTTGCTCACTTTGGAGTGGGAATAGTACTTCTGGCCCCTCCAAAGTCCAAATCTTTCCCTACTGTTGTTTAGGTTGGAGTGGAAATAGTAACTCTGACACCTCCAAAGCCCAACACTTTCCCTACTGATGGCCATGTTGGTGTGGGAGTAGTGAATTTGACCACTCCAAGTCAATTTTTGTGCTTGAATATCTTTTGAAAAATTTGTTAACATATATTTTTGGGATTTAATTTTAAAGTTTACTTCAATTTAAGTGTTTTATTATCTATTGTTAGATTAATATTCTGTGTATTGAACTATTTTTATTTTAATAGTGTTATTGTACTTTTTAAAATGTACATATAGATATAGTATTTATAATTATTATTAGTATTTTTCTCTTATTGCTTATGTTAAATTAACATTTGTATTTATTTAAATATTATGTTTATTTTTTGCAATTTATTTTACGGTATTTATTTTTATGCTGTGTTTGTAAATTATACTTTTTATGTATTTTTGATATTATAAATATATTCTTTTAAGAACGCAATATCTTTTTTTAAGTTAATATATATTTTAAAGTTAATATAATGTTTAATAAATACATATACTTACCTATTTCATGACGATATTGTGTCCTTATGTTTTTGTAGTCAATATCTTTTACTTTATATACAAAGTATGAAAGGTCGATATTTGTTTGTCTATATTTTTGGGCAATATTTCTGGCTCCTGATATTTTCGTAGGTGATATTCCATGATAGAACTGCTGGGGTATCGTCAGCACTCAGTCGCTGAGAGTGATGTGGGAGAAGAGGGAGATGTGATCAGCCTTCAGTCACTTAGAGTGACAATGGTGGACCAAGAGCAGAGCTCAGCAGCTGGTTACCAAGAGTGACACTTGAGTGCAGGAAGATGTGATGAGCTCACAGTGACTGAGAGTGGCGCTGGTGGAGAGTACCAGGAGACTAGCATTCAGCGCCTGAGGGTGAAAAGAGAGGACAAGGACACGTGACCGTGACGCAGCCGCCGAGAGGGACCATGGAGGATAGGGAAATGAGTTCAGCCATCAGTCACTGAGAGTGGCAGTAATGAAGAGTAGCACTCAGAGACTGAAGGACAGGAAATTGTGATCAGCACCCAATCACTAAGCGTGACACTGATGTAACATAACATGTGTATTTGTAAAGTGCACGTTCACCCCCAAAGGGGCATCTTGGTGCTGAATAACAGATGTTTATTGTTACCCAACTCAATGGTACTCATTTTATCACGCTCAGAAAGGATGAGAGGCTGAGTGGACCCGCCAGGATTTGAACCTGTGACCAGCAGGTCAAACACAGGCCCCTGCTGTGGATGCTTTAGTCCACTGACCCACCAGACCCGGCTTGTAGAGTGGGAAAAGATGAGCAGTCAGTGCCTGAGAGTGACAGTGGAGGACAGGAAGATGCGATCAGCACCCAGTCACTGAGAGCAACATTAGATCAGCACCCAGTCACTGAGAGTAACATTAGATTAGCACTCAGTCACTGAGAGTAACAGTAATGGCGAGTAAGAGGAGATTAGCACTCAGTCACTGAGAGTGACAATGAAGGACAGGAAGATGCGATGAGCATTCAGTCCCTGAGAGCGATTCTGGAGGACAGGGAGATTTGATGAGAACACGGGGAGAGTGAAAGAAAATTAACACTCAGTGCGTGAGAGTGACTGACAATGGGGGACAGGTAGATAGGATCAACACTCACTCACTTACAATGACAATGGAAGACAGGGAGATGAGTTCAGCCTTCAGTCGCTCAGAGTGATGCTGGAGGACAAGGAAATGTGATCAGTACTCAGTCCCTTAGAGGACAATGGTGGGCAGGGAGATGAGTTTGTTTAGCCTTCAGTCACTGAGAGTGGCAGCGGGGTACAGGTGGGTGTGATTAGCCTTCAGTCACTGAGTTTGACACAGGACAACAGGGAAATGTGATCAGTCTTCAGTCAGATGGTGATACTGGAGCATGGTTAGATGTGATCAGCACTCAGTCACTTAGAGTGACAATAGAGGACAGGAAACTGTGATGAACACCCGGTCACTGAGAGTGATCCTGGAGGAGGGAGATGTGATGAGCACACGTGGAGAATGAAAGCAGATTAGTACTCAGTCACCTAGAGTGATACTGGAGAACAGAGAGATGGGATCATTCTTCAGTGTCTCAGAGTGATACTGGAGGCAGGTGGGTTAGCACTCAGTCACTTAGAGTGTCACTGGAGACCAGGGCTATTTGGGCAGCACCCAGTCACTTGAAGTGACCTGAAGGCAGGTGGATGTGATCAGCCCCCAGTCACTTAGGCTGACAATGGTGGACTGGACTTTGAGATGAGTTTAGTCTCCAGTCACTGAGCGTGACACTGGAGCAGCGTGAGCGCGCGCGGCCCTCACTGGCAGGAAGTATCAGTGAGAGCGCGGTGTCAGGAGGTCATCCTTTAGCTGCGTTTTTCCTGGGTTTGAGCTAATATTTTCCATAAACTCCTCTGCTGCGGTTTCCTGCCAAGTTTCCATCTTTACAATTGGGACGGCAGGGGTGGGGGCGGTGCGCTCCCGGGCCATGCAGCCGGGAGTAAATCCTACGCCGAGTGTGGGAGAGCGCGACGGCGCTGGCCGTGTGTTTACATCTGGGTGCACGTAGGCGACGGAAGAGGTCATGGAAGGAAAGTCAATTTGTCACTTTTCATAAACCGGCTCGTGCTTTGTTTGTGAGCTGAGGCGCAGGAGGACAGGGGCCGAACTTGTGCTTTCAGCAGCGCAATAACAGACTCCTTTTCAAACCCCATCCATCCACTCCACCCAATTACACCCACCCGCCTATCCATTCACCCACCCACCCATCCATCCATGCTTCTGCCTCAATCACATCTAACTGTAGCTCCATCTGTCTTTGTTCTATCTCTCTGTTGTCCCCTCTCCCTCTCTCTCTCTCTCTCTCTCTCTCTGTCAGTGTCTTTCTCCCTGTGTCTGCCTCTGCACCTGTGTCTCTATGCTTCTGTACCTCTGTCCTTCGCTCGCTCTTGTTGTTGACCGTCGGTGTCTTCCTTTCTCTGTCTGCCACCCTCCGCTAACCGTTATGTTACATTGGTGCACTCCCTTGTCAATTTTCGTAATTTCACGCTACTCTTGTTTCACGAAACAACGTTATTACGCAAGGTCGCGTAATTATGTGCCTTTCCCAGCCAAGTTTTACCACGAGCACCCAGAAGAGCCAGAAAGGGCGTGGCTGTTGTTCATAGCACTTCTGTTGTTTGTGCATTCATTTTAATGCAAAACACTGGATTTACTTTTCGTGTAACTACGCATAATCTCATGCCATCCCCCCGAAACTTTGCATAATGTTGCAAAAAGCAAATTACATATATTTTGCACGCCCCTAATTAAAAGGCAGAAAACGGATCCATGTTAGCCCAGGATGAAATACAAAAAACAAGCATGATGCCGAAGGCATGAGAGTGCAGCAGGTCCTTACAAAACAAGCATTGGCAATCAATCAATCACATAATTTGTAAAGCGCACTACATACCCGTGAGGGTTTCAAGGTGCTGAGGGCGGGGGGGTGCTGCTATTGGTCGAAGAGCCAGGTCTTGAGTTGTCTCCTGAAGGTCAGCAGGTTTTCGGTTTGTCGTAGGTAGAGGGGGAGGGTAATATTTAGTTATGTAGCATAATATCGTTGGTGCAACAACATCAACTGTTTCATGGCTAAACACTTATAAGGTCCCAAAGGCAAGACCTATTGGCTATGCCAATGCTTGTTTTTTTTGTCAAGAAGATGACAGGCATTAGTTACTAGAAGGTTTCTGACTCCATCATCATGACACCCAAGGCAAGTTGCAAACTTAATGGGCATCGTAACCTTAAATGAACACATGCTAATGGTGGGCGAGCCATGTAAGGCTCGAGCCAGAAGCCTAGTTCAGCCCGAGCTCCTCTTAGACAACCAAGACCAAAATGAGCCGAGCATTAATGTGGCTTCTGCCTTTAATCCTTGATCTACCATGATGCACCGAGAATTAAAAACAAACCTTAAACCGTTGCTGCTGAAAATTAGAGAAAGGTACCCATTTAGTGGGTGAACTGTCTAATGGGAAACCAGAAAACAAGGGATCGTAGGCAAATATTTCAAATAGGGCTTCTTTTTTCTTCTTTATCCCTTATAGGAGTACCTTCTAATTTGTGAGTGAAGTGTGTGCGCTGTACAAAAATAATCTGATGAATTAAGCTGAAACGATTCATGTTAAATAAATACTTGCTTTAATTTTAAAGACACCATATTTCCAGATTGTTTGTTGCATTTAGAAGCCAGCTCTTTTCAGGGCTCCATTTGTGCATGCTCTTAGAGCCCAGAGACAGACACCCTTGGCTGGGCGCTCGCTGTTAATTTGTTGGCTCGCCCACCTCTACACATAGATGCCAATAAGCCCTATTCAGACAGGATACTCCCGATTTCTGAAGCCAAATATGGCCATATTTTGGCTGTCTTCCATCCGAAGTTGCTTCTGCTTCAATAGAATTCAATGGGGGAAATACATTTTCCTGATTCTTTTTTTTATATGTCCCACTTTCCTCTTTTAAATTTTAGCATATACGCCGGATCATTCAATTTTTTTCATTAAATATCATAGCAAATCTTAGACAAGGCAGCTCAGTTGTTTCGCATTCACCGGCTGTGGTATACGGGGTAGCATAAAAATATCTGGGATGGGTAGGGAATTTTACAAATATATTTGTGCATGTATAGTACTTTAACACATACACTCGCAGTCCAGCAAAATTACTAAACAAGCCTTGTTGCGGTCTCTTGCACAATGCCAACAAACCGTGGAGTTCTATAGAACATCAACTGTGGCGGCCATTTCGAAGTCAGGGAAAAGCCCCATGTGACTTAACAGCCACATGCTAATATACTTGTAATACTTCTACTCAGCCTAAACTGTAAATTGTCTCTCGTAGTGACACACTTTCTTTACCGATACCCGGTGAAGGTCTGCCTTTGCTTATGAAATACAGCAGACTGCCCAGAACTCCATTTCCCAGCATATCGCGACCAGTGGGTGTCAGTGATGACGTTCCACTTATGCGTGCCAGCGCAGAGTCAGATCCGGAGTTCTGTATTGCGACAAGATGGCAGGGCTGCCCCGCAGGATCCTCGAGGTGAGGCGTGGCACACGGGCACTAAGTGAACATGGGGCTGTATAGGCCTCTCACTGTCTCAGTCGTAGCATTAATTGCATAGGGGGAGTTCTAGGCCGCTGCTAGCGCCCATGACGGGCCAGAAGAAGGAAGAAGGAGGAGCGCCTTGAGACCCTCACGGGTGAGTAGTGCGCTTTACAAATGCTATGATTGATTGATTGATTGATTGATTGATTGGGTGAGTTATACCCCACCCCCAATGCAGCATGGCGGAGAAACCGGGCTTGGGAATGAGGGGAGAAAGAGGTCATAGGTCGGGTGCTGAAACCAGAATGAGCCTTTTGTTTGCTCTGGTGTCCGCGGTGGGGAGGCGCGTGAGAGGCTGGCTGGGACCTGCTCACTGTTGGGCCAATGGGGTTCTACAATTGGGCGGCGAAAGTGAAGTAGTCCAAATGCAGGAAAGAGTGAGGCTGGGGTGCAGAACTCTTGTTTAAGATGTTAAATTTCTGCGAGGGCGAATGGGCTTCGCAAGCCGGTGCTGCAAAGCCCTATCGCTGCTTGGCATTCCGAGGCCATTGTGATAGTGACATCTCCGAGGAACGTGCACGGGGCGAAAGGTCGGGGTGCTTTCACAGTGTCTGCATATACATTACAATCAATCAATATTACTTTATTGCGGCTATTCCAGCCATAAAAGTACAGATTTCTTTTTTACAGCATTAAAAAAAACATACTCCAATCAAGTAAAAAAGGGATAGTATCAACAGGGTTGTATCTACATAGTTATAGATGCCAGGGCTTCAGGAGGGCAGAATAAAAGATACTTTATCGTTGTTACCAATAGTTACAAATAGGAATTTAATACTATAAATTAATATAAAAACTTTAAAATATCATTAAGCCATTCCTCGTTGGAAGTATCTTTGATTGCCAGTGTGGCCAGTGGGAAGAGCTTGATCTATTTCACATGTAATAGTTACAACAGTAGCATTGCGCTCTATAATTGCGGCAAAATAGAATATCGATGTTAACTATTTTGTACTTTTAACAGATACTTTCTTTTGATCCACATGGCCAAAAGGAATTTCGAAATTGCAACAACAAAAAGTGGATTCATATCAGATTTGAGAATTCTATAAAATTGGCGAAATTCCCTTATTCCCAAATTTTTGCAGAGTTGTAGGATCCATTTAGACCTAGACTGTTTATATGCCGGACAAAAGAATCTGGCTTTCACTGCCTCGGAGAGTCGCCAGCACCGGCACCCCGCTGTCCGCATTTATTGCGCAACCCCGCTCTGTCAGCGCCTCATACCGGCACGGATCCCCCGAGACGCCTGGGACACTCCGACCTGCGATTCCAGCACGGTCGTGCTCCCCAACCGCTCGCCCTGACATTCGAATACCACGGGCCCTTGGACCTCTTACCGGCCCATTAATTGATGACCCCCTTGGCTCTTCCCCCGCGGTTGCACCCCTCCAGCACTTGTTCAAATTAACAACCTGGTCCTGAGGATGATCCTGATTCACAAGGATCGAAACGCCGTCGACTATTCAGCGCCACACCTTAGCGCATTGCTCCTTTGGTTCAACCAAATAACTGTATAATCTATTGAAAGCAATTTTTGAACCATCCTTCACTGTACATATACAGTTGCACTTTGCGCCGTGTTCGCTGTCACACACATTGTCACTTGCGTCGCCACTTGTTTTGCCACTTGCACTTTATAGCACCAAGTTCAATGTCGGGTTGTTTTTCTGCATTACCTTGCTCACAGTGCTGATACAACTGTCCCTGACTACATGTAAATATATGATGCCTTGTGCACTTCTTTAAATTCAATGACTAAGAGTTCTCCTTTTTCCGGTTTGCAATGGTCTTTGACATGCTCTGTCTAAACCGCCTTTCTTAAATTACACCATTTGTGATATTGTTGTTCATTATCGGACAAAAGAATAATACATGAATCTCTGATTCCTCCTCCCTGCGACATCCAGGACAAAGGCTAGGCAGGTCCCCTACCCACTTATTTGTTTTTATCAGAAGTGGAAGGGTTCCATACCTAAATTGGAGGAACAACTTCTTGGCTAGCACTGGCTGTATTATGTCTAACACCTGCTCAAACTGGTAATCTAGCTTCAAATCCAGGAAGGCATAGGTTAGACTATTTACTCTGGTGGCCCCAATTAGTTTATTCAGCTGGTACTCTTTCAATGATCTTGCCAAACAGTTTTTGGAAGTAGTTAGACACGATTCTTCCGGTGCATCCCATAGATGCCCCCTTCCCATGTCGCGCAAAGAGTCCCTCACAAAAGACAACCAGGGTATACCTCTAACAGCGCCCGGTATAAGCATTACCACTTTGAGTTCCTCCCTGTAGTGTCTCAGCTCAGGCGTGCTCCATAGTCGACGCCAGTAAAGCAATGGGCGACTCAAAATCACTGGGCGGATACCCAAGTCCATTCTAAAAAGGAACTAACGGGGTACTTACTGGAAGCGCCATGATTTGCCTAATGAACTTATTTTCAGTTAGGGTCAATGCATGCTTTGGGCAATGTCCCCAGAGTTCTGCCCCGTATAGTGAAGCCGACCACACTTGCACTCTATATATTTCAAGCGGGGGACTTATGATCTTTTGGGTACAACTATTCTGAACTTTCAATATACCACCTATTGCTTGGGTTAGTTTCAGGTTCGCCCTGTCGCTTGGGTACCCCAACCCATTTTGTCGTTTAGGGAGACACCCAGGTATTCAAAGGTCTGGACCCGCTCTAGCGGTATATTATTAAAATTGGGAACAGGGAAGTTAGTATGTGCTGAATTAAAAGCCATATAGTTAGTTTTATTTATATTAACCACAAGATTCCTTTTTTTGCAGAACTCACTAAATTCATTTAATAATCGTTGCATCCCCATCGGGGACTTCGAGAGGAGCAGGGTATCGTCCGCAAACATTAGTGCAGTAAACTTGCGGGACGACAATTTGGGTGAATCCAGATCGTTTGCGGCCAAGAGGTCATTAACTAGGCCGTTTAGGAAGAGGGAGAAAAGAGTAGGAGCAAGAACGCAGCCTTGCCTCACCCCCTTACCAACAGGGAAGGGGGCTGTCAGTTGACCATTCTTGCCAAATCTGACTCTGGCATATGTGCCCTCGTGGAGGCGTTTGAATTGGAGACATAAGTAGGGTGGAACTCCCATGTACAGCAGGATCTTCCACAGCTGGTCACGGTCAACCAGGTCAAACACAGATTTTAAGTCCACGAAGGTAAGGTATAAACTCCCTTTTTCCAAGACCACATGTTTCCAGTATATTAGCTGCAGTCTAAATAACTGGTCAATTGTTGAGATCTTGGCTCTAAAGCCTGCTTGCAGCAGGGTCAGGACATCCGAATCTTCAATCCAATCCTGCAATCTCGCCAGCAAAACCCTCCCAAAGATTTTTTGGGACAAATCTATAAGGCTAATAGGCCTGTAGTTCGCTGGTTCGATTGGCGATCCCTTTTTAAAAATTGGAAACGATCTCAGCGCCAGCCCATGTTGCTGGTGCAGGTAGGCCATACAAAATTGCATTAAATAGTGCTAATAAGTATGGAGCCCAAACTACTTGTTCACTTTTATATAAATCCCTGGGAATTCTATCCAGTCCGGGGGCTTTATTTGGCTGGAGTTTCGGTAACCTCGCTCATAGTGCATAGGGGAATATCACAGACGGACTCAGGAGTGGAGGGGCAGGGCAACAGCTTCACCGCACTTACATCGTTAAGGGGACTGGAGTAAAGTTCCTTAAAGTGCTGGTGCCATATATCCTCATCGATGTTAGGATCAATGACAGTCCTACCTTCGGCTTGGCCATGGTGGACCCAATTCCAAAAACTTCTACTGTCATATACATTACAGCAGGGGTCGACCTAGTAGTTTCTCAGAGGTAGAACCGCACCTTTCTTGACGGGCCACCGAGTCCGTTTCAGGGGTGTCAGCGCTGACTTCTTGGGCGAGCAGCAGTTATTAAGAGGCACACAGCTGTCAAAATACCGGCAGGGAAAAAGTAATCAAGCGTGCGCGCCTCAAGTAAAAAAAAAAAACTGTCGGCAAAAGTGAAAGCATTTCCCTTGCGGGAGCGAGCGGCGCCAGGAGCGATAATTGAGAACACATGGCGAAAAGCTCGCTCCCACAAGGGAATCGCCAGACATGCACGCGTTGCCATTGGAAGCAGTGCAACGCGTGCACGTTTTTGCCTGCAAAGCTGTACCGATTCCTAAAGGTCTCTTTCCTATCAGCGCATGCGCTCTGCGTAGGCGAGACCTAAAAAGAACAGCACGGAATAAGTCCTAGGTCTGCAGTCTGTAACAGAGGCATCATACCAACTCCAAAAGAGGCCATCTTCGGCCCAGTGTCAGCAGAGAATGAGTTTACAGTCAGTAGACGAAACTAGAAATGCAGAACAGTACTTCAGCACACCCCCGGCTCAGGAACAAGGGTCATCAGTGACCTGTTGTATGGACTCTGATCCCGGGCCCCAGAATCAACTCAAACCATGGCTTTTTTCCATTGTTTATCTTGACTGGACTTCCAACCACAGCCCCGTGTGAGCAATGCTTAATTAGGCAATAAAAATATGCTGGTTCCCAAAGCCCTCCTCTGAAACATGCGGCTGCTGCAATTAAATGTGTGAGCACAGAATACTGAGGCAGCGTAATCCTAAAGCCATCTTGGACCTCTTTATTCCATTTACAGGCACTCGCTGCCCCTTCAGCTCTCTCTTGCAGCTTTCTCCCTTTGTACCACTTTTCCGTCTTTCTCTTCCTCCGTCTTTCCTATATGTGTCTTTTGCTCAGAGTAAATGCCTGATGCAGAAAAATAGGTGTCGGCCCACAAAAATAAGTGCCGGTGCCCCCCACCAGCAATCACCCTCTCTATTAAGTACTGCCTGTGAGCCTAGGAGGAGGGGGTGGACAGTTGAAGAAGATAGAAGACACCTTTTCATCCCCAGCTCGGTCCACTGCCAGGTGCCTTGCGGAAGACTGTCTATAGGTGTTAAGTAGAGCGATTGGTATAGCCAAAGGCCGCTGGGGGCAGGGAGGTTGTTACATAGCTGTAATACCAGACATGTTTCACTCTTATGAGTTCATTAGCACAAAAAAGCATTATCACTTGAACCATAGGGCCTTTGATTACCCATCCAAAACGTCCTTTTTTACATGCATCCCTTTCGAGACATCTCTGTGCAAACACATGTCCTCTGGGGACACACTAACCACACAAGGGGAAAGGCAGAAACCAGACTCTTGGAAATGTCTGGAACTGCAACAGACCTCCAAATCGAGTTTTATTGTCTTGTCATTGCATTTATTTAGTGTTTATTTCCCCTGACAAGGTGTTTAAGCGCTTTGTGGTGGGTAGCATGCTACTCCTGAACTCAAGGTTAGAGGCCAATCCAATGGTTATTGTTGGTTAACGATTATTTTTCTCTATTGGGATTAGCTTTATACTTTCAAGGAAACCATTCCATTCATTTACTCAAGTTTCTTTGAGGTACAACTCAACATTCTTGCAAAGTTATGTCGTGGGGTTTGTGCCATAACTTTGTATATGGATATAATATGGAAGAGATGTGGACACTCCGGGGATTCCAGAGACAGATGTTTTAAAGTTAGAGTGATTGGGTTCTACGGATTCTGACCACAGTCCAAAGATCCCCTGGGTTAAGGTCCATGATGCCCACCACCCCCACCACCATTCTTCCTCAATATATGTGAGATTAGCAGGAGAGGTGTTCGGGAGTCAGGGCTGAATTCTCACACAATACATTTGTCTCAATGATCTGTTGCAATAGGAAGAAGACTGGCCTTACAGGTTGAGATGTTACTTCCAAAGGTCTGTAGGTCTGAGTCAGCATCCGTATATATCATGCTCAGTTTAAATACTTCTCAGTCCCTTGCAGACATCCTTGGTTTGGATAAAAGGAGGAGAGGATGTAGCCTTACGGCTAGAGCGGTCCACCCCGAAGCGGGGGAACCGGGTTCGAGTCTCGGTAACGACGCTCAACATCTTGTCATTCTTGGCAAATCACTAATTCTCCCCCTGCCTAAAAAAAATAAAAAAATAATGTGTTCTCATGTAACGAAACTGGTGTTCATGTAAAGCGATCTGATACTCGATGTCTCGGGTCTAGTTCGCGCTATATAAAAAAACTCTTAAAAAAAATAATAATAATGAAAGCACCACTATTGGGGTTTGAAACCCTGTGTAAAGGATGACAAAGTCAGGAGTATACAAAAAGAGGACACATTTAATCAAAATAACTTTACATGTTTCTCCGGCACCTCTGTTCAGTAGTTGGTCATGAACTTCTGCCAATCTGGACATACACGTCTCTTGGAGCACGAACAAGGTGCTGCAGATTCAGCTCTTCACCGGCTCATTATACAGGAAACTCAGGACCACACTGCTGAGGAGTTTCCCATCTCAGGCCCCTCCTGTCTAGGAGCAGTGACTCAGGACCAGCCTGTCCAGGGGTACTCGCCTCTGGATGCTCCTGTTTAGGAGCACTCATCTCAAGCCTCCACTATCTGGACGCCATTGTTTCAAACCCACCCTGTCTGTTAGCTTCACGCTTCAGGATGAGCCAGTTCAATGGACTTCAACCTCAAGCCCACCCTATCCAAGAGCATCCCACCTGAGGACCGTGCTGTCGATGAGTCCCATGCCTCAGGACCATATGGGCTGGAGCACTGGCCTCAGGGCCACCTTGTTAGTGACTCATGTCTCAGGACCCTCCTGTCTAGGAGCCTTGTTCTCAGGACCTTCTGTCTGAAAGCCTCCAACCATAGTTCCATCCTGTCGCTAAGCGCCTGTATCAGACCTTCCTGCTGAGAAGCCCCTGTTTCAGGCCCCTATTGTCTGGAAGCCTCCATGTCAAGCTCCTCTTACCTACATGCCTCTAACCTCAGGCCCATCCTGTTGAAGAGCCTCCAGCCTCAACTCACCCTGACCAAGAGCCTTCTGCCTCAGGCATATCCTTCCTGGGAGCCTCCTGCCTGGGGGCCATCTCGAGTAGGCGCCTCGTGCCTCAGGACTACCCTGTTGAGGTGCTCTTGTCTCTGCACCTCATGCCTAGGAGCCTTCTGCTCAAGCTCTTCTTGTCTGTCAGCCTCCCTCCTCAGGACCAGCCTCTCCCATAGCCTCCTCAGTCAGGTCCATCCTTTCAAAGAGCATATAACCTTAGGACCATATGCAAGAGGAGCTTACTGCGCCAGCTCTGTTGTGTCCAAAACCTTCCACCTCCAGACCATCCTGATTTGTAGCCTTTAACTACTGGATCATGCTATCCTGAAGGATCTGAGCTTAACACCTTCTAGTCACAAGTGCTATCCTGCCACGGGGCTATCGGCCTCGGGGCCATCTTGTCTCAGAACTGTTGGCCTCAGGGACACTATGCCTCAAAGTCGCAGGCCTCATAGCAATCCTCTCTTGGAGATGCCCATCCTCAGAGTCGCCCACCTTGGGGCCGTTGTGCTTTGGTGCAGCGGGCCTCAGGACTATTCAGCTTTAGAGCCACCAGGCTCAGGACTATCTTACCTCAAAGCCATCGGCATCCGGACCATCCCGCCTTGGAGCTGTGGACCTCAGGCTGATCCTGCCTCAGAGCCATCAGCCTCGGAACCATGCACTCCGCGAAGCAGAGTTTTTTCCTCGATCGCCAGCGTCAAGTTGTCGAGCACGAGCGAGGAAAATCCACTTCCTGGCGAGAATTCTCAACACGGGTGGTCGGATTTCTCAGCCAGGGCGGACATGGTTGGTCGCGACCGCTCGCGTTGAGAAACCTACTGTTACTGCTTCCAGCATTGCATATACACTGAGCACTGCCTCGGTGTCAGCACTGCACGTACACAGAGCACCCCCTTGCTATCAGCTTTGCATGTACACTAAGCACTGTCCCTTCTCTCGGCATTGCATGTACACAGAGCACTTCCCCCTCCATCAGAACTGCAAGTACACAGAGCACTGCCCCTCCTATCAGCACTGCATGTACACAAAGCACTGTCACTACTGCCAGCACTGCATGTACACAGAGAACTTCCCATGCTGTTGGCACTGCGTGTACACAGAGAACAGACCCCTCTGCCTTTATTTCTTGTAACAGTTTACCGTCCTAGTAAAATTGTATCATCCACTGTATACAGAACCCTGCCTTTGATTTCAGCATTTCCTGTAAAGCTGCCAGCCTATCCTGTAGCGTGTTACTGTCCAGGTACTGTTAGCACTTTCTGTAACGTGTCACTGTCTCTGTAGAGAGCCAAAAGTCCCTGTAACATGTCAATGTGTCTGCAGATGGCCAGCAGTCCCTGTAACAGGTCACTGTGTCTGTAGACGGCCAGGGTCCCTGTAACAGATCAATGTGTCTGTGTAGTCCCGGCAACAGATCAATGTGTCTGTAGATGGCAAACAGTCCATGTAACAGGTCAATGTGTCTGTAGACAGACAGCAGTCCCTGTGACATATCATTGTGTCTGTAGTCGGCCAGCAGTCACTGTAACAGACCAATTTGTCTGTGTAGTCCCTGTAACAGGTCAATGAGTCTGCAGAGCAGTCCCTGTGACATAACAATGTGTCTGCAGACGGCCAGCAGTCCCTGTGACATATCAATGGGTCTGTAGACAACCAGCAGTCCCTGTGACATATCAATGTGTCTGTAGACGGTCAGCAGTCCCTGTGACATATCAATGGGTCTGTAGACAGCCAGCAGTCCCTGTGACATATCAATGTGTCTGTAGACAGCCAGCTGTCCCTGTAACAGATCAATGTGTCAGTAGACGGTCAGCAGTCCCTGTGACATATCAATGTGTCTGCAGACGGCCAGCAGTCCCTGTGACATATCAATGTGTCTGCAGACGGCCAGCAGTCCCTGTGACATATCAATGTACCTGTAGACGGCCAGCAGTCCCTGTAACAGGTCAATGAGTCTGCAGACGGCCAGCAGTCCCTGTGACATATCAATGTGTCTGCAGACGGCCAGCAGTCCCTGTGACATATCAATGTGCCTGTAGATGGCCAGCAGTCCCTGTAACAGGTCAATGTGCCTGTAGAAGGCCAGCAGTCCATGTAAGAGCCCAATGTGTCTATAGACAGCCACCAATCCCTGTGACATATCAATGTGTCTGCAGATGGCCAGCAGTCCCTGTAACAGATCAATGTGTCTGTAGACAGCCAGCAGTTCCTGTTACAGATCAATGTGTTTGTAGAGGTCCAGCAGTCCCTGTAACAGATCAATGTGTCTGTGTAGTCCCTGTAACAGATCAATGTGTCTGAGTAGTCCCTGTAACAGGTCAATGTGTTTGTAGACCGCCAGCAGTCCCTGTGACGTATCAATGTGTCTGTAGACAGCCAGCAGTGCCTGTAACTGGTCCTGGTCCTATAGAATGTTACAATTCCCTGTTAACGGGAACACTGCCCTATTGTCAGCATTTCCTGTAAGAGGTCTCTGCTGCTGCTGTTCACTATCTGCACCCTACATGAAGGGCCACATCCGATCTCCTGCAGGTTAAGGGTGCCTTTGGGAACCCGGGAGCTTCCTGACCACAGAGTGTTGCTATGGTACCTTGGCATAGTTACAAGTGTGCTTTATTCCAGTCTCTGCGCAGGCATATAGATCCTCATTCTGTGTCTGTCTGTATAGGCACAGCTCTCAACCTGTCCATTGAGGATACCTTGGTATGGAACTGTGCCCTGTCTTAAGCTCTGAGCACCCATTCCCTCAACTCAAAGCACCAGGTCCAACAGCGCCCTTCAAAAGCCCCCGGTATAAAGGTTCTCTAAAGGGGCAACAGCAGATGAGGGCTGAATAAAATGAAAGCATAATTCAGAAAAAACATTCACTTGCGCCCCAGTAGATGGTGAGAAGGACACAGTGGCACCAGCGCTAGAGCACTTTAGAAATGCTTGATGGTCGATTTGAATATGTCTCCTGAATAGATTGGCTTCCTCAGGGATTAGGGTCTTGGTTGAGCTGCAGAGGCCTAGCTCAAGGCAGGGGACCTTCATGGTTCTAGATTTGCTTCTGATGACGCTGGCAGCTTTGCCTCATGTGTTTCACCATTCTTTAGTTCGCTCCGGCTGGCATACTTTTGAAGAAGACAGTTTGGAAGATATCGGTATCCGCTGCATTTTCTGTGTAGATAGTCACTCATTCAAAATGCGAAGAACACAGTGGGGATCCTGAATTTGTACCTCAGAGAAGCTTCTTTAAGGACCCTCACAGGATATCATTTAAACATGGACATAGTGGCTGCTTAGAGGACCGAGAGGTCATGGCAGGACTTCGAACGCACCTTCATGGCCACTTTCCTGTTGTTTCGGGCCACCAGTTTGTCCAGGAAGCGACGCGCCTTCTTGGTGAGGCTCTCTTTGCGTCTGTAGATGGACCGGCGCTTGTCGTTGGCTTCCTTGCTGTCCCTTCGCAGACGGATCTGACGGACAATGCCCTCGAAGAGTTCGGCCACGTTGTGGTGCAGGGCTGCTGAGGTCTCGATGAACTTGCAGTCAAATACCATGGCACAGGCTCGGCCCTCTGCGGGGAAAGAGGGGAGATGAGAAGTATAAATTAATTGTATAAGAAAAAAACTGGATAAAAGGTTATGCACAAGGGAGAAACACAAGAGAGGATGGCTGGGGAGAACTAAAGGGTTTTACAGAGAAAGGAACTGAAGTTGAAGGTATGGTGGCCCGTGGCCTGCAAGACCACAAGAGGTAGGAGTCACAACTCATACCTCTGGCTGGATTTGTGCAGCCCCTTCCCATGACCACCAACCTGAATGTGCAACTGCTGGGACTCGTTTTTTACTTCATTGTGAGTTGCTTGTTATTACCAATATACCTTTATCACCCCATTAGTGGATGATGAAAAGTCTGGAATGGGGAATAAAATGCCGCACCCAGAATTACCAGCACATTTACTGGGATTTTTTCTCAATATCCAGGTGCTTATCCGGTCACATATTTCACCTGCTTTATAGTTATATAGGTGGACTTTGTGACCAAATGAAGATGGTATACCAGTTGTGGAATCTCCTGATAATACTTGCATGGATTCGGTACAACTTGAAAGCCTGAGTAGATGCATTGCCACCAAAACGGGGCAGAAATACCACTTTGCGCAACTCGTAATATGATTCCTGGAAGCAGCAAAGGCCCAAAGCTCTGAGTTCATACCATGTCTACTAGAACTTCCATAATGAAGGCTCTCACTTGTAGGGCTGAGCCATCTACTCTTTTGTATGTGTCAGGACCTGTGTCTAATGGAGGGCCTTCTAATCTTGCTTTTTCAGATTTAAGACCTTCCTCTCTGCCTCAAACCTGGCAGTCAACCTCTGTAAATTGTGCCCTTTTCCTGCCATGCTCTCACCACTTCTGTTCCTCTACAACCAGCAGCTTTCCAATGCAACTTCCACCTCTGACTCCTTTCGTCTCTGCTCTTTTCTCAGGTCATTAGATTTATAACGCAGTCGTTATCCTTTGTTGACTTTTTCTTTTGCTACATCTTCTCTCCTAATCTTTTAGGTCTGTACTCTCATCAACTTGCCTTTTGTCTTTGTTTATGTATTCCTTTAGTCTGTGTTATTCTTTGTTTTATTCTAGATCAGTGATTCAAGCCTTTTGACTTCTATGGACCCCCACTTAATCATTATTGGAATCCGGGGACCCCCACAAAGGCATTACTGGAAGCCGGGGTACCAGGTCTAAGCAATTTCAATGATTTGGTCAACAAAACAATACACGAATTACGACATATTTTAATTAATTCACAAACAAATTTAAAAAAATCATGTTTTTTAATTTTAATGGTAAGGTAGACGCTTTTATATGATGGTGCACAGCCATTAGTGGTTGGGCGCAGACTTGAATCATCTACACAAAGAGAAGGCATTGGCCCTCAATAGATGTGCGGGATCTTGCAAAGGGGTTTGCAGGGCTGGGTGACATTTATCAAGGACAGGAGAATCTCAATTATAGTTGAGTATGGCAGGCTCACATTGAAGGAACATTTGATGAACTAAGAGAGAGGGCTGTGAAGTAAAAGGATAGATAACTTTATAAAAGTGTAATCAGACAAATAGAGCATCGATTAACGAAAGTGGTTAAAGGCCCTTTATGCTCAACAAGCTTGATCAGCATACTTTTCAGCATCTAGGTGACTTGGCGTACCACAGGGTGGGGTGAGAGGATGGTTGAAATGCCCTTTTGCCAGGTTGCTAGGATTACCCATTGCATGCCTGCAAGAGTGCTCATGCTTGCTTACCCAAGCCTAACAGCTTCCTAACAGGCTATGAGGAGGGTGCTTCAGGTCTCAAAGGAATGCCCACATGATCTTTATGCCATGCTCTTTTTGCACATCTTTAATACTGCAGGACATTCCAACACAGGCAAATGTGCTCCATTAGCCTGTGCTGAAACTCAACAAAGGAAAGATAGGGAGCAACAGCACCTCCTGAAGCTGCATTGTAGAGGGCCGGGACACACATACAGGCAAAGATGGATCCAATGTTGCAAGAACCAATATGGACTGTCAAAAAGGTGGGCTCCTGCTTGATGGTGGTGGAGAAGGAGAGAGAACAGGGGCGGGAGTAGAATTGGTATTGTAACCTTATTATGACACTAGATTGTGAGTTGGTTTTAGTAACTATCCTGCACAGGTACATACATGGCAAAGCTTGGGCTTGACCAGAAGAAGGTGCATTGAAGATTTAGCGAGATCCTAGAAGCGGCCGAAACATGGCCAGGCAGGCCTAGGAGTTTGGGACACATGACCTGGGCGTGTTCATTCTGTCCCAGGGCCAGACCACACTCACCTTCCACAGAGACCTCCCGGCTTCGAACCAGGTCAGTCTTGTTCCCCACCAGGATGATGGGAATGTCCTCTGATTGGCGTATCCGTCTAAGCTGGATGCGGAGCTCTGAGGCGCTCTCGAAGCTGGCCCGGTCTGTGACTGAGTACACCAGGAGGTATGCGTTCCCAGCCTGCATGCTCCAAGACACTTCGTCCCCCTCGGCAGACTGGAGAGAGGGAGAGCCCAGAGAGAGTGTCACCGCTAACAATAGGTATCAAGCGTCTAAAATGGAATTTACTCAGTGTTTTCAGTCAACAAACATGTGAAATGTAAAACACTAAAAGTGCAGTGAGTAAGTGTCAAGTTAACTGGGTTTTGGTGGTGTCTTTTAATGTTTTCTTTGGTCCAGCCATGTTATACAGATTCCATGGGATTGTGAGGAATCTATTTCCCACTGTATTATATTTAGTTATCAGATGTGGTAGGAAATATGGGCATGTAACACAGGGAACAGGTAAAGCAGGGGTCGCTGTTCTATCTTTACTCACACAAATACACAGAAAAGATACAGCACAGGCATGAAGCAGCAAAACCATCTCTCAAATGCTGAAAAGGAACAGCATGAGGAGCTCCTGGGGAAGCTTCACTCACACAAATACACAGAAAGATAGAGCAAAAGCAAGAGGCAGCAATGCAAGCATCCCTCAATGACAGAACAGGACGAAAAGCTTCCCTCAAACACAGAGCAGACACAGTTGAGACCTCAGCAGTGCAAACTTCAATCAGAGAAAGACACACAGAAACATAGGCGCAGCATAGTCAGTGAGATCAAGGGGTGTAAATCTCAAATTTACCAACTAAAAGAGTAGTGGAGCAGAGGGTGGATGTGTGAGGTAACCAAGGTTCGGGATGGACTGTTCTCACGAGGAGCAGGGTCAGTACTGATCCGTATTAGGTGGGCCTCTGGGGATGATTTAGAGTTTGGCGAACAATTACTCTGTTTCAACTGCGACGGAGAACCCTGTCTGCCAAGCTCAGGATCCGTCTGCCAGATTTTAAATTGGGTGGGCTGCAAGCTTTACGCCAATGGAGTAAAAGTTACTCTGTCAGTGTAAAACTTCCTTTGACAGCCCAGTGGAGTAGTTGCCTTCGTAAGTAAGCAATCCAACCATCAGCCCTATTCAGAGTGGATTTTTTTACTGTCCGTTGAGGGACATAAAAAACACAAAAAAGTCCCCCACACTGTGGAAAAAAACTGGTGTGTGGGGGTCAAATATTTATTTATCAAAAAACAACTCCCACTTTGTAGTTTGTTTTTGCAAAAAAATTTAAAACTGAAAAAGTTTGACGGCCAGCCGTTAGGTTTGATGTTCCTGATCCAAAAAATGAACAAGTTAAAACCTCTTAGTGAAATCAGGATGCCAAGAAAAACCAAAAAACATATAGCAAAGCCGACTAAGGGCCACTAGCAGCAACTACCAAGCTAATAATGCATGTGTTTGGGGGGTGTCACAATCTATGCCCCTGCACAGAAAATAGAGAGACAAAGCAGGTACAACACAGGCAGCAGCAGTACAAACTTCAGTCAGAGAGAGGCTCAAAGAAAACAGAGAGAGAACGCAGCAACACAAGCTTGGAGTAGAGAGAGAAAAAATGAAATTAGAGAGACAAAAAGGCACAGCACAGACAGCAGCAATGCTTGCTTCCCTAAGTTAGATACAAAAATTTACAGGCAGCCTCAGTTTCCTGCAGTCACACACAGAACAGGTGTACACAAGCAGCAGAAGTGCAAACCACCCTCATACACAGAGCCAATGCCTCACATGCATCAGCAGTGCAAGCTTCCTTAACACTCGCAACTGGTAAATCACAGGAAAAAGCAATGCAAGCTTTGTTCCAACATAAATGAAGTACAGCATTGCCAGCAGCAGCCATGCAGGCTATGCACAGCAGCAGGGTAAACTTCCCTCACAGAGCAGGCACAGCAGCAGTACACACTTCCCTCACATATACAGACCAAGTACATCACAGGCGTGTTACTTTGTAGGATACAGAATTATTTGTGCTCAGAATCATTCAACCTCAGCTCTGTGGAATTCATCTGAGACCCAAGACTCATCCATTGTAAGCCACAGTCGCCACTTCTGTTATTGTGATCCAGACCGGCTTCTAAACCTACCCACAGATCAATTCCGGTTGCCTTGCAGAACGATACCACCGCTTGTGCCACATAGTGACAAACACCACCTATGCACGATGTCAGTCCCTCTGGGAGCAACCACCCGGTGCCGGGTCAATCAATAGTTTCCAGACTGGAAGCTTCTGCCCTGGGGCTGTGTTTGATTGGTCGGATGGTCAATCTATTGTCATCTTGTCCAATCACAGGCTACGGCTCAGTGCATTGATTTGAGCTCGGTCACAGGGGAGGGACATGGAAACTAGAAGGTATGCTTAATAGGGCATGGTTGAGAGATAGAGGGAAAGGAATAAAACAAAAACAAATGCAGACAGAAGCCTGATGCCCTAAGAGAGGTGCTTCCCAGGCCACGCACCCTCACATACTCTACCACAGAGTGGCTCTCCAGGTTATGATGTTTCTACACACCAGTGAGAGAGCTGGGCTATAGGAGCACATGCTCTGAGGAGCATCTTTGCTGAGGTCTCTCAATTTGATGATTAAGGAAGATGAGGCAACACTTTTGAAGTTCTTGGCTTTTTCAGGAAAAAGGGCTCACATTTGTTTCTGATAGAGAAGGATGCCCTCTTTGAATGCCTAAATTCTTCTTGTCCAAACGGTGTGGTGTGATGTCGCAGTGGGACCCAGGCCTGGCTTTCAAACAGTTGTACGTCAGAATATTGACTACAAAAATATCGACCTACCAAAATATAGTGGCCGAAATATCGACTGCCCGAATATGATGAAGGTAGTCAAAACTTAGGTAAGTGTAGATTTGCTATTCTTCAAAAACCAAATCTATGAACCATGAACATTTTTATGTAGTCAAGGCAGCAAGGAATAGCAAAACTATACATAACTATTTGTAATATTTTGCCCATAATATTTTGGAAGGTCAATATTAATATCGCACTATTCTGGGAGAAAACCCTCAGATCCATGTATTAGAAAGCGAAAAGTGGGATGAATGGGCCAGGGGACACTGTTCCCACAAAGCACTTTTTTTCCTGTTCCGGGAGCCTCTGTTTATAGTATTCCTCGCAAAAAGTGCATTCAAACCCACAAACAAAATAGGAGCTGAACGATTAATGTGGGGTTCCATGCAGCATATTTCTAGCTCTCTCAAGGAGGTACACTGTAGTAGGATCACAAATTCTTATAACTGCAGGATGAAGAAAAAGCAGCAAATCAACAATCTTGGACAGGGTTTCTTAACCTGTGGTCCAGGGGCCACTGGGAGTCAATGAAACCTACTCAGGGTGTCTGTGACTGCTTAGAAAATTAAATAATATTTAGTATATATAGGAGGAGGAGCCTAGCGCGCAACCAAGATGGCCGCGTAGGTGCGAGGCTCCCGAGGACCTCCGCGACCTCCCGCATAAATCCTGACAGAATCCTGTCCCAGATGAGGGGACTGTATTTGTGAGCCCGAGCAGAGGTGACGCCCGTTTTCCGTTTTTAAATCGGACCTCGGACACCGTCAGGAGCATCGATTCGAGGTTTGCGGCCTTCTCCATACCGACCCCCCGTACTGGAGTTGTGGGGCGATCCGGACACAAAGTGAACAACAGCGGCGGGCAAGGCTGGGTGACTCGCGTACCCCGCACTTTCACTTTCGCTTTTGCGCCCTCCTTGCTGCCAGGCGAGGTCGGGTTGCGGGGCGGTGTGCGGTGGTGTGGTCTCGCTGGGGTGCCCTGCCGGTCCGCCAGCTGCGGTCCGCCCTGCGGAGCGGTGGTCGCTCCCCCCTGGACCCCTTGAACTGGATTGTCGGCCCCCCGTTTCTTGAGGAGATTGACTCGTCTTGGGGATTGAAACTATGTCCACAAAACAAGATGGCGATCGGGCTAAGATAAAATCGACCCGCCGTGGCGCGGCCCAGCAATCCAACAGTATGGACCGCTACACCCTCCAGAAGGGATCCCCAGAGGAGCCGCGTAAGTCCCCTACGGGCCCGACTGATGCTTCCGCTCTGCCCACGGACCTGACCCTCCGAGACGTCATGGGTGCCATCGCCGAAATGAAGGCCTCGGTGGACCAGCGCTTCGACACTCTGGCGCAGAAGATTGACTCGGTCCTCGTGGACGTGGGCCTCGTGAGGGCTGATTTGTCTAAAACAAACGACCGGGTCGACTCTTTGGCCCACTCTACCACGGGCCTCACAACGGACGTAGCGGCCCTCCAACAGGAGGTGCGCAGGCTTGGCCAGGCGAGCGCCCTGATGAATCGTCGGCTGGAGGATTCCGAGGGTCGGGCCCGGAGGAACAACGTCCGCATTATCGGGGTGCCGGAGGGACGCGAGGCGGAGGCGGCGGATCTATTTGTTGAGGACCTGGTTCTCACCCATCTCCAGCCTCGGGGGCTGAGTAAATTCTTTGCGGTGGAGCGTGCCCACAGGGTCCCCGGGGGTAGGCCTAAGGTTGGAGCCCCTCCGAGGCCTCTCATCGCCCGGATCTTCAATTTTCGGGACAGAGACGCTATCCTACAGACTTCCAGGCTACAAGGGCCGGTCAAACTTGATAATATGGACATCAATTTCTATCCTGACTTCACTCCGGCAGTCCAAAAGCAGAGACTGAGCTTTCTCGGTGTTAAACGTCGCCTAAGGGACCTGAATCTCAAATATGCGATGCTTTTTCCAGCTAAGCTGAGAGTGGAGGTAGATGGCCACACGCACTTTTTTGATCGACCCGAAGTGGCCGGGGACTGGTTAGACACTTTGCCCGGAGATCGGGACCGGGGGGGTGGGGGGGGTACGGTTGGTGGGGAGGGCCCGCCGGATCAGGACTGAGGGACTAATGGTAGGCCTTGCTCTGGACTGCGTTGTTGTCATTATTGACTGTTAGGGTAAGTTCCCCTCCTGTGGAGGTCGTGTGGGGTCTCTTGGGGGATCTCCCTCCTCCTCTGGGGGACTAGTTAGTTTTCTTATCTATGGGGCGACAGGCACACTGCACTTTGGGGGGGCTGTTTGGGATCATGCAGGGGTGCAGGGTGGGGAGAGTTTTGTTGGGTTGGGTGGGTTGGGGTGGGGTGTGGTTCGTTTCTACCGCAAGGCAAGCCCGTTATTGTATTGTTGTTTTTGAGATGCTCGGGGGGGGACTAATGATGGCTTCGTTATGTGATGGGGGGTAGGGATTTGACTTTGTTGTCCTGGAATGTTAACGGACTGGGTGATAGGATCAAGCGGGGTGTGGTCCTGCAGTATTTGAAACGGATTTCGCCTGATGTGGTCTTTCTGCAGGAGACACACCTTATTGGTAACTCCTTCTGTGCCATGAATCGCCGTGGCTTTCGCTTGGTGGCCCACTCGGGCTTCACATCAGGCTCGCGGGGGGTGGGCATCATGATCAAGACCTCGCTCCCGCTAGAAATAGACGAGGTGCGCCATGATGAGAGGGGACGCTACACTGTCTTGGTGGGGAGGATGGAGGGCAGGGTAGTTGTCTTTGTCTCTGTGTACGTCCCACCGGGGCTACAGTCCACCACCTTTGCAGATCTGGGACGCCTCCTTCTTGACCTCCCGGGGGGGCTTCTGGTGATTGGGGGGGACTTCAATGCGGTGGCTTCTGGGACTATGGATCGTCATCCCCCTAGGGACCTCCCCCGGGCACAGGCGTGGTTAGCGGGCCTTTTGGACACACTGGGATTGGTGGACTGCTGGCGTTTAAAGCATCCCACCCAGCTGCAGTACACCTTCCATTCGGGTGCCCATGGTAGCCTCTCGCGGCTTGATTATGTCCTTGTCCCTGCGGCCTATGCTGGGAGGGTGGGAGAGGTGCGCCATCTGGCGCGGGGTATTTCAGATCATTCCCCGCTCCTGTTGCACTTGGGTGTCTTCCCGAGGGGAGAGGGCAGGGTAGCCCCAATCAATGCTTGGTACCTGCGTGACCCCACTATCCGCGCTGACCTGATTAAATCCTTGTATTTTGAGGAGAATGTGGGGTCTGTTCCGTCGGCTATCTCCCTGTGGGAAGCCTTTAAAACAGTTCTCAGAGGGGAGGCCCTCTCCTCTATCTCCCATGCCCGCAGACGCGCACAGGAGGAGGTGACCCGGGTGGAGGCCGAAATTACTGAATTGGAGGGCGATCTGGGGAGTGGGGTGACTGACGCGGCGCTGCATGTTCTACACCTTAAACAGGCGGCCTATAGGGCCCTCGTCACGGAGGCGGCCTGGGGCCTTAGCAGAGAGCAACAGGGGCGACTGTATGATGTGGGTGATAAGGCTGGCAAACTGATTGCGTGGTTGGATAAGAAGGAGAGAGCTAGTCGTGTGGTCCCGCTGATTGAGAGGATGGATGGTGTACGAATTACTGAGCCGGAAGGCATTGTTTCTTGCTTCGCGGATTATTTCCGCGAGGTATATTCTCCGGTCTCTCCCTGCTCGGAGGAGGACTCCCGTGCCCTGCTGCGGGACATCGCGCTGCCCTCTCTTTCAGTGGAGGACAGGGATTCCTTGGATGCCGCTCCCACCTCAGATGAAATCGCCCTCGCCATACGCTCGGTCGCCTCGGGCAAGGCCATGGGCCCGAATGGCCTTCCTATCGAATTGTATAAGCTGCGACCGGATGTACTGGCACCTCACCTCCGTGCGATGTTCCTTGCGGCCCACTCGCGGGGCTCCCTCCCGCCGGACCAGCGTCTAGCTACCATCGTGGTTATTCACAAGGAGGGGAGACCGCGAGACCGGGTTACATCCTATCGGCCGATCTCGCTCTTGAATGCGGAGCCTAAAATCCTCGCCAAGGTGCTTGCCAACCGGCTGGTCGGCGTGGTGGGCGATCTGGTCCACCAAGACCAGTCCGGCTTCATTCCCCATCGCAACACAGCTCTTAACTTGCGGCGCTTGCACGGGGTGCTCGCGCGTGTTCCATTTGTGCGGGAGCCGGCCATCTTGGCGTCCTTGGACGCCACCATGGCGTTTGACACGCTCGAGTGGCCGTACATCTGGGCGATGTTGGCGAAATTTGGATTTGGCCCGGGATTCATCAGCTGGGTCAAATTGCTGTACTCTGACCCATTGGCGCAGGTGGTGGTGAATGGTCGAGTCTCGGCCCCATTCGTGCTGGGACGGGGCACGCGACAGGGTTGCCCCCTGTCGCCGCTCCTGTTTGCACTGGCCTTGGAACCCCTGGCGGAGTGGCTGCGGTGGCACCCTTCTATCCGTGGTCTCCGTTGGACCCCTGAGTATGAGGACCGTGTGTCCCTCTACGCCGACGACATCCTGTTGTACTTAGCCTCCCCGCGTAAATCACTGATTGTCCTGGTTGATGTTCTGCGCTCCTTCGGCCGTAACTCAGGTCTTGTCATCAACTGGGCTAAATCCTGCATCTATGTGCTTTCCGGGGAGGCTCCTGTTCTCCCGCGGGGCTGCTCGATCCAGATTGCCTCGCAGGGGTTTCGTTACCTGGGCGTCTATATTACGCTGGACCCGGTGGCCCGCTACGAGCGGAATTTGCTTCCCCCCCTCCAGCGCCTGAAGGAGGACGTCGCGCGCTGGCGGCGCTTGCCGCTTTCACCGCTCGGTCGGGCGGCATTGTTCAAGATGATGTCCTTGCCGCGCTTTTTGTATGCTCTCCAGAACTCGATGGATCTGGTCCCGGCGCGTTACTTCCGTGGGGTGGAGAGTTTGCAGCGCCGCCTGTTCTGGGACGGGAGGCCGCGTATAGCCCTGGCAAAGTTGACGCTCCCGTGGTATGACGGAGGGATTGCCCTCCCGGATATTAAGCGGTATTACTGGGCCTCCCAATTAGCTGCAATTAATCATGGCCTTTACGGGCCCGCCTTAAACCCAGCATTTGAAATGGACAAGATGCTCCTGCCCGGTGGCGATTATAATCGAGCGCTCTACACTAGGGTACCCGATTCCCGCCTTACGGGACCCACGCGTGTCATGGTGCGAGTATGGCACGCGGCCAATGCAGCTATGGGATGGAAGGACCGTTTGACCCGGGCGTCACCGTTGTATGCGTCTGAGAGGTTGGGCTCCCTATGGACCTCGAAGGGCTTCGATAGGTGGGACATGATAGGCATTAGTACAGTGGGGGACCTCTGGACGAGGGGAGGATTCAAAACATTTGAGACACTGCAGGCGGAGTTTCAGCTGCAGGGCAGTGAATACTTTCGATACCTGCAGGTCCGTCACGCTCTGGGTTCAGTCTTCCCAGACGTGGCCGCCATCCCGGAGTCCTCCCCATTGGAGGATAGAGTGCTAGATGGCCACGTTCCGGACAGCACGATCTCCCTCATCTACAAGAAGTTGATTAATGACCGATCGGGCTTACTGACTGGGCTCCGCGAGGCTTGGGTTGCCGATGGGTTGGAGCTGGACGACGAGGACTGGATTTCCGCGGTGGCCTCCCCGACGGAGGTGGCCATCCCGGCTCGCCTTCGCTTCGTCCAGCTTAAGATACTTCACCGGGTGTACATGACGGGGCCAGGGCTTCTGCGTATGGGCTATGCCGAGGATGGATTGTGTAGGCGTGGGTGCGGTGCATTGGCGACCTTTTTACATATTCTGTGGGAATGTCCGAGGGTGGAGCGATTCTGGCGTGGTGTGCATGAGGTCCTGCGAGCGGTTACGCATGTCGTGCTGGTGCCTGAAGCAAGGAGATGCCTGCTGAATGTGTGGGAACCAACCGACTACTCGGTTCCTCAGACGCGATGGGTGACGCTGGGTTATATGATCGCTAAACGTGACATCGCTCAACTGTGGGGATCCCAGAGGCCCCCGGCAGTGTCGGCCTGGAAAGAACACATGGATTGGTGCATGTTCCGAGAGAAAGTGGTGTATGTGGCGTGGGGTAAGCCTGGGGCGTGGCTGAAGGTGTGGGGCCCCTGGAACGCCTACCGCGGGGGTATTTGCGAGCCGCCGTTGTTGCCTCCCGCTTCACCAGCTCCGTCCCCCTAGATGGCCCCCTCCCCCAATCCCGGGCACAGTGGTTTCCCAGTCCCGGACCCATTTCCCTTCCCCTCCTTCGATTTTAGTGTAGGGTTGGGGTCCCCCCATTCGAGGAGCATATGTTGTCACTCTTGTTCTCGGGTTGCCTTGCGGGTGTGGTGTTTTGTTGTTAGTGTTGTATAAAACGAAACCGTATTGTGGGCTCAGAGTCATGTGGCCCACATTGTTGAGACCTCCTGATAGCGTCTCTGTAACGCCAAGTGCCTTATTGTATATATGTCACTAATTGCTGTCACTTTAGCGGCCGGCCGGAAGGTTGTAGGCCCATACCTGTATATATTCGAGATTGTAATAAACGGTTTCAAAAAAAAAACAAAAAAAAAAAAAAAAAATATTTAGTATATATAAATAAAAGAAGAAAAATGTAAAGCTGAACACCTTTAAACATTGTGTAGAGGTCAAGGAATTTGAATGACATGCTAAACTTTAAGTAGTAACATATTATTTTGTGAGATCAATGCAAGTGCATCAAAAAGAATATAGTATGGACAATGAGTGGCCTTAATTCAATTTAGAATATATCCAACCTTCCCTTAAAATTAAAAAAATATATATATTTGTTTGTGAAATAAATAAAATATCTCACCATTTGTTTATTTGTTTGATGAATGCCTGTTTCCGTATTTTTAGGGCATTGTTGTGAGGTTCAAATCATCAAAAATGCTTAGGCCAGTGTCCCCGGCGTCCAGTAATGACTCAGTGCGGGTTCCTGGATTCCAATAATGCTTCAGGGGGGTTCCCAGATTTCTGTTATGATTAAATGGGGATCCGCGGGATTCAAATGGTTAAGAACCACTGATCCAGGAAATGAATCCTGCACAGCACTAATTTGATTCACACCTAATTTGAGGATTTAAGGGAGTTTAGGCAATTTTTCATACTTTTCCCACTAAATGCCCTATATAAGTTAGAGCATTTTGAAATCAAAGCTAAAGCCCTAGTGATTGTTATGGGGCAATAATATTGCACTGAATATTGCTGATGTCAGTGGTATTTGTAGTGTCAAGGTTCTGGAAATCTGGGAAATCACAAGTTAATCCCCTATATATCCTTATATAATAGGGAATAACATCGGAATCGGTGTTTCTATAGCAACTACTGCATGTAAACCTGTCCCTTGAAAAAAACACACCATTTGTAATGCTGATTTGGCTGTTTTGGGCCAAAAAGGGATAACAGGGCAATTCCGAATGGTAGCCTTATTAACTATATTAAAGACTTGCCGGTTTTGCTGCACTACAACTCCTCAAAAACCAAGCTTACAAGTCCACACTTCTTGTAGTAAGAGATGTGCCTCTTTTCTTATGGCACCTTCAATTTCAGATTTACTCTGTGTTCAACCTTTTTATGGCTCTGGATGAATCACCTTCCATTAAGAAATAGCCAGCAGAACAGTACTGTACGTACCAGATTTACTATGTGTGTGCCTTACCAGAAGGCACACAATTCAATACATCAGAACTTAAAAGGAGATGCAACATATTTAGAATTTGTAAGAAATTGGGTTACTGTTAGAGGGAGGTGAAAGCCCCACTCAGGCAACAACCACAATCCTTGTCAAGGTGAGTTAGTAACTTTTATTGTTTTCAGTTATTCAAACCATAACAATTTACCAAGCATATATAAAAACAAGCTACAAACTTAACTGTGATAATAAAACCACAATGCAGATGACACATCTGGGCTAAATCAGTACCTAACCTACTTTCTCTAAGGAATGTTTTAGTAATCCACTGCTACTCAGGGATGGTTATAGTAACTGTACCATTATTCACACAAAAAATAGATTTAAAAAAAGACAGCATCATATAGAGGCAACTTAATAAAGTGCAATATGCTTAAGAATAACGATGCCATTATTCATAAAAAATACTAAAACAAATGGTTAAAGATTTGAGCAACAAACTAGTAATACCGCATTATCTATTGGAAGCACTCTTATTATCCTATAAGCACCATTCAAAAACTTTAAAAACCTAGCTGTTACTGTGCAGTGTCCCCACTCAACTACATTTTTACTGCTGTTTTACACTGCCTTATTCCTAAATAAAAATGTGTTTTTAGCTAAAAGCATATTCAAGCCACTACGGGGGCACACTATGTGCGACAACGATTCTTGCTTATAGTCGTACAGTCTGCAATTTACGGCAACAGACTCTTACAAACGCCCATACTTAGGCCTTCAATGGTATTATTCCACCCCTCAGTCTCATTAAGTCTTTTTCTGAGCAAGGCTCAGAGGGCTGGATAAGTACAGTACCTTCCCGGTAGATAGATAAAGGTTTGCAGACACATCTGAATGGGCCTTCAGTTCCAAGTCATGTCGATCACCCACTAAAGATATTGCCTTTGCGTCCTTTACAATTATTTTAGCACAAAGTTTTGGAGGCAAATTTAGGATCCAGATCTCCTATGAATTTTAAAATTAATTTGCATCACTTGTGTAGGTCTTTTATTGGAACCTTTTATTCCACGTGCTCAACCATATAAGTTCCGTAAGTGATCCACTCGGGGCTGCCTTTAGGTTCGCATAATAGCCTAGACACTTAGCTTTTGCCATAACCGATTGCTTGTATATACTGAATTCAAGTAGATTTTGAGATGACAGAGTGGCCAGGTGTGCCGGCACAGGTAAGAGTGGTGGGGCGGAGTGGGGTGGGGGGGAGTCGAGAGACGACAGGTCAGGTAAAATGAAATTAAATTTTTTTTAAAACCACTTACATTTCGCTCGTCGTATCGCTGATCAAGTGATGCAGCGAGCGCAAGGTAAGTGGTTTTTATTTTTCTAAATTTAATTTTACCTATCTCATTGTATGTCAACTCTACCCCCACTCTGCCCACCCCCGCCCCACCGCTCTTACCTATGCCAGCCGCGCATAGGAGTGGCGTCTGGCAGCTGGAATAATCTTCTGTAGAACCGGTATTGCGTTTTATCCAGCCAAGCAGCTTGACGGTCCTTAAATACCAGTATGCCATACATCAATGTTGGCAAAAGCTTGGCATTAATGTCACGGTAGATTGCTTTTAAAACCAGTCCTGCCAGTTTTTAAACAATTTTTTGAAACTGATGTTAAGCAACATAGACACTCCATTCAATGCCAAGAGCCGTGCTTGGTGTGTGCTGCACTAGTTAAAATGAATTCCCAGGTACTTCATGCTTGACAATTGCTCTAATTTCACCTGGTCTAAGTAAAATCTGGCCTTGTTGATGATTTTATTTCCGCAAACCATTATTTTAGATTTTGAGGATTTAATCAAGATCTTTTTTTCATTACAATAAATGGCCAGTGCATCCAGGGATCGTCGCATACCGACAGCCGTATGGTCGAATATCATTGTTTCGTCTGCATACAGTAAACACTGGAGACGGTCACCTCCTAACTAGTGTGGAAATGCCCTTAATGGCCCTTGATTTGTCAAAGACTTTTTGGACGTCACTCTATTGAACGTAACTTTAACTTTAACCCAGGTATATACATATAGGCTCATTATAGCTCTTAGAAAATGGCAGGGATACACCAATTATGAAGCGTCTGCCACAGCCTAGCTATGCCCACTCTATTGAATGCAGTGGTGAAGTTAATAAATGCCGCATAGAGTGGTGGAGCATTTTTCTTTGTTGAGCCTTCAATCAAGGAGGAAAGAATAACCACATTTTCCTCAGTGCCATTCCCACGTCTAAACATTGATTGCGTGATGGGAATTAATGCTCTCAATGTGGCCCATTTTTCTAGTTCCAAGTTTAGAACTTTGGGAAGACAGTTGCCGTCCACATCAAGATGTGCAATCAGTCTAAAGTTGGCAGGCTGATTTATTTGGGCTTGTTATGTATAGGGGTTAATATTGAACCTTTCCAGCTGTCTGGGACATCCTTTGTCAAAATGTGATGCTTAGACAGCGGACTTACTAGAGTTGCCCATTCTCTTTTTGCTGTTTCAAATATATTGGCTGGCAGACCGTTTGGCCTGGGGGCATCAGCCGAGCAAAATGAAGTAATTATTGAACTTGTTCAGTTTACATTGTAGCTGTTATCATTACATTCCTTCAGAAGTTCCATACATTACTCGGTACCTATTGCACCAGAGGGCTCTACAAGCTTTCCTTGATCCGTTATGGCATACAGGCTTGTTACATAGTCAGCCCATCTTGGCATCCTGTGTGTCAAGACCTGGGCATTTCAATTTTACTATTTCTGCACAAGCTGCCAAAACTTACTTGGATTTTTAAATGTTGTGGCTTCAAAGTTTCGTCCACAGTTTTTCCCAATTTGTCTGCGAATTTCCCAGATCTTGGATCTATAGGCCTTTCTCGCATTCCGGATGCCATAGATTAGTGAGCAATAGCCCCTTCTCGGAAGGCCATTCAAGTTTTGCTTGAGGGTTCTAAGTTCAGATGAAGATTTAAAAGGTTGCCCCTATCGAGGTTACTGGGACACAGTTATCTTGAAAATTGATTTAATATGGTTTGACCATTGCTGATGGGTTGATGCCCAGTTATTTGAGCATGATTGAAGAATTTTCTTGAGTTCCACTATCTTTTGTGCAGGCATCTCATTAGACCATTTTATACTACGTAGACCACTTACTTCCTCCTGTTCGTCAATTGTTTTTATTTGGGTTAACCTGAGCGTGATCATGGAGAGGGTGCAGATCAACATTGCATGGTCACTAATCAGACTGGGGTGCTCTCGAAACTTGCACACATGGTTATAGTATTATTGACTAGATACTGAAATATAATCAAGTACTGATGAATTTGTCAGGGTGAACCACAAAAGACACTAAATCAGCCTGTGCTTAACCCTCTGGTAGCCTGGCACAAAAGCAGTTAGGCTTAACTTAGAGGTAATGTGTAAAGTATTTACGCAGCCCACAAACAATAATAAAGTGAAAATACAACACTAGAAAAATACCAAACCAATTTAGAAAAATTTAGTAAATGTTAATAAATAAAAAAGATACCAGAGTGGCACAAAAACAATTAGTAGAACTGGGGGCATGCACTTTTAAAGATTTTAGAGAAATGTTGCCTAAAAGCATAGTGCGCAAATCACTGTCATCTGGTCATGCTAAACCGGGTGAGAGTTACATGTTCCAGCCGAAGGCGGGAAAGTAGGTCTGATACAGGGACAAAGTTAGTCCCCAGGGGCGGCTGGTGTATAGGGGCGAGATGGGCGTCGCCCTGACACCCTGGGGGAGAGAACAAAATGCGAGATAGAACACCGAGCAGCTAGCAATTAATTGTGCTGGCTGCTCGGTGAACTAACATGTAAATCTGGGTTTTTGTTTGAGGGGGTGGGGGAGGATGGCCTTTGGCTCTGTGCATATCTTGGCTGGGCGAAGATTTCTTCGACCTGCAGCCAGAAAGCAGGGCAGTGACGGCACACTGGTGGGCCTGGTCAGTGTATCACTGCCAGAATAATGTTTTAGTTTGGGCGTTATTCACGTAGCCCAGGGAGGAGTCGAAAACTTACATTCATTTCAATGGCTGGGGGCCCGGCAGTCAGCTTAAACAATGTAGGAGGGGGGTGTGTCAGTGGCCTCCTTCTTCCACGAGCCCCAGCAATAGTTGTTCATTTGTAACTAAAATGATTGGTGGGCTGGTGTCTGGGGGAGGAGTTCAAATCCAGTATTTTCCAGTTCCTTCCAGGCTTACGCCATGCTGTCTGCCGTCCAGTCATGCGGAGGAGCCTGGCATAAGAACGTTCAATTGGTGAGTAGCAAAAGCGAGCGAGTCTGTTGACTGTTTTTTGTCACTATTTTCTTGGAGAACTGCATCCGAGCGCGTCCAGCAAGAAAACAGAAGCTAGCTCTAGCGAGGCATCGGCCAGTGCAATGGCGCCGTAATTATGGGGTGACGTCTTTCTAAACAATGAGGTGTGCGTATGGAGGTGGCAAATTGGGTAGCGCGTTAACTTTTGCAGCGCTTCAAATCCTTGGTTTCTCTTCTGCCCTTACAGTAAATAGCCTGTTTTATTAAATGCCTCCTTTTGCACGTTCTGCATCTATCACGCCCGCACTTTAAAAACATGGATTTTTGCGTACAGTAACAGATAGCCTGTGAGAAATGGAAGGGACGAAGTTCTAACGAGGGCATCGGAAACGCCGGTGAGGCAGGAACTGTTCCGGGAGTTCCAGGGGGAAATAAGGCAGCCTATTAACAGATTGCGCGTGGCAGCGAGAGGGGCTGTTAAATTGCCTTGTCTGGCACGAGAGGTAACACTTAAGAAGTGCTGCGCGAGAGGAGCTGGCCCAGTCTGCCCAAGTGCAGACCGCGTTTAAAACCGGAGTTTTCCTGGCGTGAAGCTGCTTCCTGGCCGGCCCATGCTCATTTGTCAAGACTGCGGCTCCGTCAGTAATTTATTTACTTACAGTACATTATATTGATCGAGCGAGACTGTTTTAAAATGACCGAGCCCTCTCCGAAGCTTTTATTCACCAACTGCTCTTGAGTGCTAGCTCTGCTGTCAGATCCCGAGATAAAGGTAATTTAGTTAAGACGTGTGTGTGTGTGAGGCCTTTCCTGTCAGGTAATTTGAAATGCTTAATTTGTGAGGCCTTTCCTGCCATGCGTCCTTGGGTTCTTTTTTGTGGTGTGTCTGTGCTGCATAGCCCCCCTCACATTTGCGTATTGAGCTTGTTTACATTATGTAAGTCGGAGTGCAGAAAACACTACAGGCATGAAATAGGCATATATTCAATTAATGGAGAATATTTGCTGTAGGTCTCGATAATCCTTAACATCTTGGGCCTTGACTTCTTTTGGCCAGGAGAAATGGCGCCCTCAGACCAGCATTGTGCGGTAAGGCAGAGGGGTCGGGGAGGAAGCAGGGGCTGCCAGGGTCCCAGCACTGCAGGAGAGAGGGAGGAGGTGGGGGAGAGGAAGAGTATACAGACGGGAGACCAGCAGGAGAGACATAAATGTGGTAATGAAAGAACACGAGTTTTGCAGAGAGCAGGCGAAACAGAGAGGCAGCGGAAGTGACTGAGAGAGAAGGAGAGTTGTAGGGCAGGGAGATTAAAAACAACAAGAGAGCGTGAGGGAGAGGAAAAAAGACAATAAAAGAGCACCTGACAGATAGGAAGAGAGGAGGAAATAGAGAGAGAGCGCAGGAGAGAGACAGGTACAATTGGGGGGAGAAGTGAGGGGACGGCGCGATAGAAGGAGAAAAAAGAGAGAACAATTGAGGGAGTGCATGAGGGGGAGAGCGGGCAAGTAAAGAAGAAAACCGGAAAACAATATAGACAGGAAGGAATATATGGAGAGAGAAGAAGGAAGGCGGCTAAATCAGGAGAGAGATTAAAAGCCGGAGAGTGCATGATAGAAAGAGGGATACAGAAACAGCACAGTAAGAGCGCAGGAGAGAGAGCAGGGGCGAAAGAAGATCAGGCATGAGAGCAACAGAGCGAGCAAGGGAGAGGTGGGATAACAGGATAATAACAAGAGGAGAAAGGACGCGAGATTGGTGAAAGAGAGGAAAGAAGAGGAGGAGAAAGTGGAAGATACGGCAGAACAGCCACTGAGGAGAGCAAGAGGGGGACAGGCTGCATGAGAGAGTGAACATGGTAAGAGATCACAAGAGAGCTGTGGAATGCAAAAAGACGGAGTGAGAACAGAGAGAGATTTAGGGAGATATTGTGGGCCATGCATAGACCACAGGAGGGAGGCCGAGGGAGCATGTGGAATTGGTTTTGTTGACCTTATCATTAAAAGTTGTGTGGTAGGAGCTAGAAGGACAGGGGGAGGGTGTGGCCTAACAGCTAGAGTAATCAACCTTGAAGCTGGGGAACCAGGTTCGAATCTCGACAGGGACGCTCAACATCCTGTGATTCTGGGCAAGTCACTTATTCTCCCCTGCCTAACGAAAAAAAAAGGAATGTGTCCATCTGTAATGCAACTGGTGTTCAGGTAAAGCACTCTGATACCTTCGGGTCTAGTTTGTGCTATTTAAAACCCTCCCACAAAAAGGGCATACTTGCTTTTATTCGCTCACAACATATGATAGACTTCTTACTTGGGATCAGATTTACATGCTATATCTAGAACTCTGGTGATGTAATGGGGATATGTGGATTTTCATTGTAGCCCTTCATCTAATGAGGAAAGGTGAGCCAGAGATGTGGACCACCCTCCATAAAACACGTATCTCCTTTGCTTTTCTTTGTGTTCCTGTGGATCTGTAGGATAGTTGCTTAATCAGAGTGGATGTGATTGGTACTGTTTTAAGTTCTTTCAGGCTTTAGCTGGGTCCTGGTCCTTTTGTTGGTGACTTAGAGAATCTTTAAGGTAATTTTAGCCTGCGACAAAAGCCATTAAAGGTCTCTGATTTGGAGGGAGGGCAAGTGCATGTTAGTGTGTCTGCTGTGGTCTATTGGAAAAACAAGCATTGGCAAAACAAACATTTGTGGAAATGGCATCACCTGGGGTATTGATTTGTATTGATTGTATTAAAATATTTGTTTACAGCAAACTTCAGGATTACAAAACAATTTGGTTCATTTGTGCTTTGCTAATTCTGATATATTTGCAGAGTTCATTTACAGACATTTGTATTATGTTGTGTGTTAAAAGTATTTCCTTTCAAACCCTAGATTGAGTTTTCAGTTATTCTCTTTTAATATTTAAGTAATTTCATTTTGAGGTAAAACTCGAAACAAATGAAAAGACACCATCCCTTAAACATTTTAAGAATGAGACAAGTAAGCTCGCAGTTTGACCTTGGCTGGTACACAGCTTTGCGTGCACACTGCTGTGCACACCATGTGCACAAATGGATTGCAATAATGTGCGGCCTGAAGGCGATCTTAGGTTCCTTCTTTGCAGTACCCTAATCTGCTGGGCCTGTCGGACCCATCGCAGCTTACCCTATCCCGCACTATTGTGACATAACCCAGAACGCATTGACTACAGTACCAGGAATTCAGAAAAACAGTACAGAGAAAAGAGCGCATCACCCCCATGTTTACCAGATGCATCCACGGGTCACAAGGGCGGCTACCCACCTTAGCTCATGAGGGTAGTGCCAGGTTCAAAACCTCTAAAGGGTCAGTATAGGGAAGAGCAATGTTTGGACCAGGCACGTTATTCAAAATAACTACCACCTCCAACACAAGAATTGGGAGAGCAAGTCAGGGTTGCAACCTCAGTAACTCCGACAGACTGTATGAAGTAAACAAAGGAGCTGAACCTGCCCGGGCTGTCAGGGGCACTGATCTGACATATGACTGACACCATACCAACCCTGCCAGCGGCACAGGTCTGACATATGTCTGACACCATCTCATCCCTACCAGTCTATCAGAGGCGCTGATCTGACATATGACTGACACCATACCAACCCTGCCAGCGGCACAGGTCTGACATATGTCTGACACCATCTCATCCCTACCAGTCTATCAGAGGCACTGATCTGGCCACTGACTTTTGGTCTTTTCACCCTGCCTTCCCTAACGTCCTACAGTAGCCACACTGCACACATGGCATCAAGCAGTATAAGAGAGCCTCCGCTTTTCATGCTGGCCTGTTTCCGTTGGTTGGGTGTGCTTGGCTTGGGCGTCATTTTGCAGGCAGACCAGTCTGAGCATTGGGCACATTTTTTATATGTCTAATATTTTCTTCACACTTGTGTTTTAAAATGCTATATTTGGATCCCTTTTTAAAACCATTTGCAGTAAAAATGTGGTGTAAAAGCCACAATTCGAATACATTTTTTTCAAACTTTCTTGCTGGAGCAGAACCCCTCCCCCCCCCCCCGCACCCTCCTTTTCAACTTCGAGCTCGCTCGCTCATTATACTAGGGTACAAAAAATTACGCCTCACCACTTCCAAAATCCACCAGCCGCCTCTGTTAGTCCCACTGAAAAGTTACTTTCTCAGTCTGGTGTGAAGAGTTCAGTTTGCATTGGAAGAGGTCGCGAGGAGGAGGCTGAGTGTAAAGGGTGGTTATCACTGTAGCACAAAGAGCAGATTGGGCATCGCAAACGGTCGTCGATGTAGCTCGAAGAGCCCGTCGAGCATCACGGGTGATCGTTGCTTAGGCTCGCATTGGCGGTCATCATCGGCTGTCATTGTTGTAACAGTTGCTGGTCACTGCTAACTGTCATTGTCAGCACAAAAAGCAGGTTTCACCGAGCTACCATTCACAGTCGTCATAGTTGGAAGAGATTTGGTGTGATTGGGCCGTTCGCAGTCCCAAGGAGCCCAAACTTTAGGATTTCCACTTGATGCCAGCCAAGGGTGCAGGACCTGGGAAGGCACCTCCTGGGGATCAGTAAAACACTTGAGCAGAGTCCAGCAGGGATCAGGCATGTCCAGTTGCAGAAGGCCTGCTGGGCAGTTGAAGGGAGGCCTCTGAAGCATGTTGTGTCCTTGTTGCCCACATAGAGGTCAGCCAACTGACTCCCATAGTCACTCTGGTTAGCCTGAGATGAAGGCAAGCAGGTCCAATCTTCTTTCTCGGACAGTAAGGCAGTCCCGCAAGCACCAGGGCAGTCCTTCGTCTGAAACTTCCACAGGTCCAGGAGTGTTCTAAAGAGTGGTTCTGGGAGTCCAATATTTACATCTGGTGCCAGCCTTTGTGTGTGTGTGTGGGGCTCACTCTTCTATCCCCAAAACTGGTTCTGAAACGTTCTTCCCCTTCCCCTATCCAGGCTTCAAACTTTCAGGAGGGGAAAAAGGCAGGACAGGCCTGGTGTCAGATTCATTTGTGTGAGCAGGATGCAACGCTCTTTAAAGTGCAAGTGGGGCTGATTACAGCCCCTCCCCAATCATCCTTCCAGGATGGCCCATCCTGCCCACCACCAAGTCCCTTTGTGTTACTGTCTGAAAGCAATGCACAAGCCCTAACATTAGAGACATTCAAAGTCCTGTGACCTATGACGCAATCGGTCAGGACAAGATAATGCCAACTTTCTAGAAGTGGCATATTCAGAAGTGTAACTTTAAACCTGACTTTACCATTAAAGATGATTTCAAATTACAATTAATTGGAGTGGAAACAGCATATCTCTATCTGCTCCCAATCCAAAATTAGCACTTATTAAATGTAATAAGGTGACTCAGTGTTAGTCAATGGGAGTTACAACAGTGAAAAACAACTTTAGGAGTTTTTCACTGTAAGGACCTATAAATCTTAAGTACACATGTCCTACTTAATAAATACAACGCACCCCGCCCTATGAGCCTATCGGGCCCACCTTAGGGGTGACTTATAAGTATTAAAAAGAATGTTTAGGCCTGGCAAAAAGTTAATTTTGCGAAGTCGAAACAGCAGTTTACAACTGCTCTACAGGCTGTAGTAGCAGGCCTGAGACATATTTTAAAAGGCTACTTTAGTGGGGGCACAATGAGTGCTGAAGGCTCTCTAGTAGCATTTAATTTACAGACCCAGTGTATATTTAGTACCATCCACTAGGGACTCACATGTAATTTAAATGTACCAAGCAGGATGATGCCAATTTTACCATGATTTATGGAGAGAGCACACACACTTTACAACTGTGAGCAAGGTAAAAGTGCACAGAGTCCTAATGCCAACAAAAACAGGTTCAGCTACAGAAGTTAAAAATGTAAAGGGGACCATGCAAAAGGGCCATGTTCAACAGAATTCTTCAACATTCTGAGTTCCCTCCTGAAAAACAGATGCTTTGAGAACAGTATCTGTCATGTAAGCATGAATTTCCAAGAATATGGAAACAAAATATATAAGTGACAAAGAAGTAACCATTTGTTTCACCCAGATTCAAAGTACAAGTACCATCACTGTTGCCAGCTCTGTAAAATAAATCATTTTTTATATCTTTATACCCTGTGGAGTGTAGCGTCTGTTAGGAATAAATATAACTTTGTTTGGATGGTTCCCTGGTTCTTGCGCTGTTTGTATATTCCATGTTATACACAAAGTTTGCAGATACATAACATTTTGTAAATAGGCCTTAATTTTTATGTAGCTGAAAGACAGGAATATAAACTAAAGTTAGAACTACAGACTAGCTGTGTATATTTGAAATGGGAATGCACGGGCTGCAAGGGAGAGAAAGACAGTTTGGACTCCAGGGATCTACAGTTTGTAAACTTAAGATCGCTTAACTTGCCCCAATGTATGAGGAATCCTTCGGCTATCAGAGTGACCCCCTCCTACACACGCTTATTGGAAGTGATGTTTGATGGGACAAAAGTCTGCAGTGATGTGTTGCAGCCAGTACTTAATTTGAGCCGGTGGTTTCCGGTGCTCAGCACCAGCACTTAATTGCCAGCACCGGGGCTTATGACTGTCTGCCACATGGTAGTGGGGTCTGCCAAATTAGGTACGAGCACAACAACTTCTGTTTATTAGTTCAATTTAAATTTTCAATGATTAGTATTTGCCTCCAAAGCCATTCTTATAGCTTTGGGGCCCTGTGATTGTAGGAATTATCACATTTTAAGAGTATGATGATTAGTAGTGTGTTGGTGCTCTCATTGGCAGTGCTGCCAGGGGCAACGGATGGTGTAAGCTCTGGTGTCCTCCTGCCGAGGACCCCAGCACTAATGTTTTTTACAAATTAAGCACTGGTTGCAGCTCTCCCAACCAGCACGTTTATAGAGCCCATGTTGATTTTTACCTTAGTTTTTGCTCTCCTTTACCTTGCTATGGGTTGACTATCTATGTGTTTGATTTTTTTTATGTAAGAGGTGTAAATCTTTTTAATGTGCCTCTAGGGAAAGGTATACTGAACCTCCTCACTAGATAAACACATGCAGCACTATAAAAGGACAATCTATTTCCTCTGAGTAGTGAGATGTGCCTGATTAAGTAGCCCCTTATTGAAGTAGAGGGCTGCTTAAGTTTTATACCCCCACCCCAGAAAGCTAACATGCATATGGGACCCCGCCTCACATATTATCTGATTCTTAGCAACAGGCAAAATGTGTTATGTGTTTGAGCTGGGGATGTAATGCAAGTCTTGCTACAGCAGAGATCAGCACTTCTTGAGAGAACATCTGGAAATGAGCCCAATCT